>NC_080760.1:6136928-6741035 GCF_020826845.1 Diceros bicornis minor
TTCCGCCGGACTCCGCAGATAGAGATTCCGGGAGGCTGACATGGTAAGAAGTCTTACTTTTTGCCGGCTTTCGTCAGGCGTTCCCGTATCTCATCATCTGCAGTAGTCTAGGGAGAAGGCAGGTCTTCCAGCCAGAGAAGGCAACTTGCCAGCCAGTGTGGCTCCTGGCGACTACGCCAAAACTGTCGGGGGAAGAGGGAGAATCACCCTCTGCCCTTTTCCTTAAGGTTCTTCTGGCTGGCCAAATAATCAACAAGACAGGTTAGCAGGAGAAAATAATACCAAGTTTAATAACATGTATACATGGGAGAAACTCAGAAATGAGCAACTGTTCCCTCTGTCTAAGCTGCTTGCTTAAGTATTGCAGCTAAAGGTGAAGGAACGTGTTAGGGGTGGGTAGTGGCCTGGGACTTCAGAGGGCAGAAGGACAATTCTTTTCAGGGTCATCTATTGATAATTTGGTCAGGGAGAGATAGAGTTTTTTGATAAAAGGGGCTTGGTGCCCCTCCCATTGCAACATCTATTTTACATTATCTTTATAGCCATCATGATAGAAGATCTGTTCCAGGAATGAGCCACCATGCCAGATTCTCTAGGCAGTTAGTGGGGGAGGTCAAATATCCTTATTGTCTTCAGCTCGCAATAATCCGCATACCAGAGTGGTGCTTCCTGGGGCAGCTTGCCCTGAGCACCATCATGACTCTTGTGGGAGATCAAGATTTGGCCACCCTGAAATCTATCTCTTTACCTTGGTTGCTTTCTCTAGGGACATTTGACCTCCCCCACTAACTGCCTAAAGAATTTGACATAGTAACTCCTTCCTGGAACAGATCTATCATGATGGCTGTAAAGATAATGTAGGATAGAGGTTACAATAGAAAAGGTACCAACAAGCCCCTCTTATCAGAAGTTCTGTCTCTCTGGCCACATTCTCTGGATGACCCTTCGAGGAGTTGGCAAACAATCATTTACATTTATAAGGGAAATCTCCATTTGTAAAGGTATCTCCCTCTCTGTTTTGAGAAGAGAGGGGGATGGCCTCATTTCTAGAGGCTTATCAATGTGGAAGGTGAGGCCTTAAAGCTGTATAATAACCTTACTCTTGTTTACTGTGCTTTAGTGGTAATCTCCTGTAACTGACTCCCCCCACACCCCACATCCTCCTTTGTCATTGGCTGAACATGGTATTTAAGATGAGAATTTCTGCTATTGTGTTGAGAAACGCAGTGTCCCTGCTTTCTCCCGTGTATACATGTTATTAAACTTGGTATTGTTTTCTCTTGCTAACCTGTCTTGTTAATTATTTGGCCAGCCATAAGAACCTTAAGGGAAAGGGCAGAGGGAGATTCTCCCTCTTCTCCCGACACTCTCCTAAGGGTTGCCCAATTCCTTTGTTTGCTTCCGTCGACCCCTACTGGCTAGGAAAGAACATTAAAAACAAAGCCAGCTTTGATTATTTAATCCTCAGTCAATTAAGACATTTTTGAGTAAGATTTTTTTGACAGAATAGCCAACTTTCTTTTATCTACACTATTGGAAATGAATTATTAGTGATAACAATGGTTATTTACTGAGGACTTAATATGTCTTAAGCCCTTTACAGACTTTTATTGCTCTGCTTCTCAGAACCCTATGGCATCCCGGGTGTGTTTATTGTTTCTCCACCACTCCTCAAATGAACCCCCAAGAGCACACTCACATTGGACCTCACCATGCCTTCTCTCATTTAATTTAGCATTAGATTAAAATTACAGAAGAAACTTGAAGGGGCCTTGAGCCCCAGCAGGAGAAGGTCTAAAGTCTATCCAGGACAAATGGCTTAATGTTTGTTTCTGAGAAGTATCCAGGGACAAAAACTCCACAACCTTCAGAAACCAGTTCTGTTGATTATGAATATCTCTAATCAATGATATACATTAATTAATTGGTTTTTTATTGATTGGTTGATTGTCTGCTATATTACTTTGCCATATAATAAAATTTTTCTTTGTGTTCAGTTAAATAATTTCGACTTTATATCCACTTTTTAAATTTAGCCTTCGGGCCGGCCCCGTGGCTTAGCGGTTAAGTGCACGCACTCCACTGCTGGGGGCCCAGGTTCGGATCCCGGGTGCGCACTGACGCACCACTTCTCGGGCCATGCTGAGGCTGCATCCCACATACAGCAACTAGAAAGATGTGCAACTATGACATACAACTATCTACTGGGGCTTTGGGGGAAAATAAATAGATTAAATTATTAAATAAATAAATAAATAAATTTAGCCTTCTATGGACTTCTTCATACATTAAAGATGGTAATTGTCACCTATTAGTATTTTCCTCTTCAGTTTAGATAACCTCAGTTTCTTTACTGCATTAAAAATATTTAATAAGTGTTGTGCTTTTTTCCTCCAGTTCTTCTCTAGGTTCAATTTATTTGGTAGTATAGTGGAAAGATGACTTCAGAGGTCTTGTGTGGTAAAGAATCATCTTTGTACTGTATTCAATGTGAATAAAATCTCTATTAGCTTTGTGTTCAGTCTTATCTGGAAGCTGAACCTTTCCTTCCTTCCTCTCTCTATTGTCTGGAATAGTTAATAATCCCAGACCTAGAGTTTTGTTTCTGGAAAGTGTTTGTTGTTTTTGTTGGTTAGTTGGCTTGACGTTTTAACAAATCAATTTATTTAGTAGATATGTGAGTTTTCCTATTTTATGTTATTTTTTTGTGTTAGTTTCAGTATATTGGTTTTTTATAAAGTGAATTTTGACCTTTGTTGTCTAATTCGTAGTCCTAAGTATTTCACAAAATGCTGTATCTCGTTAAGATCTAAGCACTCTGTAGAGAATACTTCTTGTTTGATTTCTGATACCGGTCATTTGTCTTTCATTTCTTTTTCTTTTCCTTAATCAGTTTTGCTAGTGGTTTATTAACTTAATTAACACAAATAAAACTTTTAGCCTGATTTGTTTCCTTGGTATTTTTCTATTTCATTGATTCTTATCTTTATTATTGTTTCCATTCTGTATTTTTCCAGTGTGATTCTCTTTTAATTCTTGAGACAGAAGCTGAGATTGTGGATTTCCTGTCTTTCTTCCATACTCATACATTCATTTAAGGCCACACACCATTGCCTTCTAAGCACAGATGTAGCTGGTATCTCTTGTCTTCTCTAGCATATTTCTAAACTCTGTGCTGCAAGCCATGTCTGCCCCATAGTGTCTCCAGCCCATGAGTCTGCCACCATGCCAACATTTGTGTGTCTCCATCCCTCTACCTGAAGCTCATATCTTCTGTCCAGTGTCACCATCTCATATAACTGCAGCCCATGTCTGCCCTTTTGTATTGTCAACATTTTATCTCCCCTCAGTCTATATCATCTCTCAAAAGTCTCCATTCTTTGTTCCTGTAGCCCAGGCCAACCCATAGAGTCTCCATCTGCTCTCTCTAAAACCCATGTCAGACAACTAATGTCATTCTCTCACTTACCTGCAGCATGTATCTTTCCTCGAGTGTCTCTATCTCCTGTGCCCACATTTGATGCCAGACCTCACGTCTCTTTCACTCCATGTGTCTGCATCCCTTTCCATCCCTGAGTGTGCCTGTCCGCTGTGCTTCAGTCCATGCCAGCTTGTGTTTGTCTACATTATCTGTGCCTCCAGCCCATCTAGACAACCAGTGTTTTCATTTACTCTTCCTCTAGCCCCTGTCTGCACTCCTGTGTTCCCTTATCCTGTGCCTGTAGCCCATGTTTGCCTCAAGTGTCTTCACCCAGTTTCACACTCTTGGGTGTCATTCACCTGTTAAAGGACATCTTTATTCCTTCTAGGTTTTGGCCATTGTGAATAAAGCTGCTTTTTAGGTGTTCTTAGTGGCCTGTGTGTGGATGTGTATTTTCACGGTAGTTGGAGAAATACACTGGTGCACAATTGGTGCACCATATGGTGGTACTAAGCCTCAGAAGAATTAGCAAGGTGTCTTCTTAAGAGGTTGTACTGTGCGTATTCCTATCAGCAATGAATGAGCTTTGCTATTGTCCCACATCTTCACCATTAATTGCTTTTGTCAGTTTTTGGTTTTTAGCTATTCTACTGGAAGAGTAGAGTATCTCATTGATGTTTTAATTTGCTTTTTCTTAATGCACAATGTATTTTATTTTCCAAAAATTTCTTGTTGTTGAGCAATTTATATTTGCTTATTTCCCATGTATATATATTTTATTGGTAACTTGTCTATTCATATTTTGGTCTATTTATTTTAATTTGGGGAGTTTCTTTTCTTGTTGCAGAGTTTGACTGGTTCTTTGAATATTTTGCATGCAAGTCTTTCTTCAGATATGTGTTTTACAAATGTATTCTCCTAGTCAGGAGCTTGCCTTTCCACTCTGTGAATGTTGTCTTTCCCAGATTGGACAGTTTAAATTTAACCAAGTCCAGATGATCAATTGTTTTCTTCATGGATTGTGCTTTTTGTGTTGTATATGAAAACTAATCATCAAACTATAAATAATGAAGATTTTCTCCTATGTTTCCCAGTATGATTTTTACAGTTTTGCATTTTATATTTAAGTTGATGAGTGATTTTGAATAAATTTATGTCTAAGGGGCAAAGTTTGTGTCTTTGTTCACTTATTTCCATAGGGTCGTCCTTTTGTATCATCACCACTGGTTGATGATGACTAGAGACTAAAAGACTAAAGACTAAAAGACAATTTTTTTTATGTTGGAGTGCATTTATTGTCTTGACAAAGGTCAAGTTGTCTGTATTTGCAGAGGTCTATGTGTGGACTTTCCATGCTTTTTCATTTACCTCTGTGTCTATTCATTTTAAAATATCGCAGTCTCTTGATTATTGTAGTATTGAAAAAATCACAGTCTCTTAACTTTGTAATTAATCTTGAAATTGAGAAGTGTGAGTTCATCAATTTGTTCTTCATCAGGATTGTCTAGACTACTCAAGGTTTCAAATGAATTGGTCAATATCTACAAAATAGCTTGGTGAGATTTTTATTGGAATTGCACTGGATCTTTAGATCAATTTAAGAAGAATTGACATCTAAATAATATTGTGACTTTTGATCATGAGCAAGGAATATATCTCAATTGATTTATTTTTTCCTTTATTGTTTCTAAGAGTGTCTCATATTTTTTTCCACAGATATCTGTAAATATTTTATTGGATTTACACTTGAGGATTTCTTTGTGCGTGTGTGTGTATTGTTAATGGTATTGTTTCATATTCCAATTATTTGTTGGTATATAGAAAATCAACTGAATTTTGTATAATGAATTTGCATTTTGCTTCATGATAGCTCTATAAATTCCCATCTGGCCACAGAACACGGGGCTCCATTTCTGTTTGAACATCCCAAATCATGACATTGAATAATCTGAACACTGAATTTCAGCCATTCACCAGAACTATCAAGGCACACAGCCACCACTAATACTGCAGTTACAAGCCTTTGCTGAGAGGCATGTCCTCGGATTCATTAAAGAACGCCCATTTTCCACTTGGCCTGGCAGTGGCAGTTTGGCAGGAAGACTGCAGAGCACTTACAGGCTTGCTCCTAGAGCTGAGCCAAACTATTCCTGTCTTCCATTGTTGAAACTGAGTCTGTACAGAACCTGCCTCAGCTCTAGGTCTTAAGGCTCTCTCGCACATAACTTCCATGATGCACTGAACTTACAAGCCTGGTCCGAGAGTCATGACCTCAGATTTACTAAAGAACACCAGTTCTTTACTCTGCTGGTCAGTGGCAGTTTGGCAAGAAACAGCAGAGCCTTTAGAGGTTTGTCCGTAGAGCTGAGCCAAACTATCATTGTCTTCCATTTCTGGATCTGAGACTGTGGAGAACCTCCCTCAGCTCTAGGAATTAAGGCTCTCTCACACATATATTCCAAGGCACACTGCAGTTACAAGCCTGTTCCGAGAGGCAAGCCCTCAGATTCACTATGGAATGACCTTTCTGTACTCGGCCTTCCAGTGGCAGTTTGGCAAGAGGACTGCAGAGCCCTTCGAGGCTTGTCCCTAGAGCCGAAGCAAACTACCCTTCTCTTCCACTCTGGAAACTGAGACGGTGCAGAACCTCCCTCAGCTCTATGTGTTAAGGCTCTCTCACACATCACCTCCAAAAACACAGTGTAGCGACAAGCCTTTCCAAGAGGCATGCCCTCGGATTCAATAAAGAGCACCCATTCTCTACTCGGCCTGCCAGTGGCAGTTTGGCAAGAAACTGCAGAGCCCTTAGAGGCTTGTACCTAGAGCCGAGCCAAACTATCCCTGTCTTCCATTCCTGGAACTGAGACTGTGCTGAACCTCTCTCAGCTCTAGGAATTAAGGCTCTCTCACACATAAATTCCAAGACACACTGCAGTTACAAGCCTGTTCCGAAAGTCACTCCCTCGGATTCACTAAAGACAGCCAGTACTCAACTCGGCCTGCCAGTGGCAGTTTGGCAAGAAACTGCAGAGCCAGATTGTATGTATAACTGAGATCAAATGGTATTTGTCTTTCTCTGTCTCAGTTATTTCACTTAGCATAATGACCTCAAGGTCCATCCATGACATTACAAATGGCAAGAATATTTTTTTTTAAGATTTTATTTATATTTTCCCCCCAAAGCCCCAGTAGATAGTTGTATGTCATAGTCACACATCCTTCCAGCTGCTGCATGTGGGACACAGCCTCAGCATGGCCGGAGAAGCGGTGCGTCGGTGCGTGCCCGGTATCCGAACCCAGGCTGCCAGCAGCGGAACGCACGCACTCAAACGCTAAGCCACGGGGCCGGCCCAAGATTTTTCTTTTTTATGGCTGAATAACATTCCATTGTGTATATATATATATATATATATACCAAATTTTCTTTCCATTTTTTGTGTGTGAGCAAGATCAACCCTGAGCTAACATGTGCCAATCCTCCTCCTTTTGCTGAGGAAGACTGGCTCTGGGCTAACATCCGTGCCCATCTTCCTCCACTTTATATGAGACTCTGCTACAACGTGGCTTGACAAGTGGTGCATCGGTGCGCGTCTGGGATCCGAACCTTGGGCCACCACGGCAGAGCGCAAGCACTTAACCACTATGCCACCCAGCTGGCCTATGCCACATTTTCTTTACCCACTCATCTATTGATGCACATTTAGGTTGTTTCCATATCTTGGCTATTATAAATGATGCTGCAATGATCATAGGGGTGCATATATCTTTTCAAGTTAGTCTTTTCATTTTCTTTGGATAAATACACAGAAGTGTACCTATTTTTAATTTTTTCAGGAACCTCCACTGTCTTTTCCATAGTGGCTACACCAATTTAAATTCCCATGAACAGCACACAAGGGTTCCCTTTTTTCACATCCTTGCCAACATTTATTATCTCTTGTCTCTTTGATGATCACCATACTTGTAGATGTGAGGTGATAGCTCTTTGTGGTTTTGATTTGCATTTCCCTGATGATTAGTGACATTGAGCTCCTTCTCATGTACGTGTTGGCCATTTGGATGTCTACTTTGGACAAATGTTTACTTCGTCCTTTGCCCATTTTTCAATTGGATTGCTATTATGTTATTGGGTTGTATGAGTTCTTTATAAATTTTGTTATGGGTTGTATGAGTTCTTTATAAATTTTGGATATTTAACCCCTTATGTGATACATGGTTTGTAAAATTTTCTCCCAGCCTTCTGATTTTGTTGGTTGTTTCTTTTGCTGGGCAGAAGCTTTTAAGTTTGATGTAGTCCCATTTGTTGATTTTTTCTTTTGTTGTTTGCAGTTTTGGTGGGATATCCACAAAATCATTGCCAAGACCAATGTCGAGGAGCCTCTTCCCTATGTTTTCTTCTAGCAGTTTTACAGCTTCAGGTCTTATGTTTAAGTCTTTGATCCATTTGGAGTTAATTTTTGTGAGTGGTATAAGATAGGGTTTTAATTGTATTCTTCTGCATGCGGTTAATCAGTTTTCCCAGTACCATTTGTTAAAGAAACTATCCTTTTCCCACTGGACATTTCTAGCTCCCTTATCAAATATTAGTTGACCATGTTTGGGCATTGAATTCTGGGTTCTCTATTCTGTTCCATTGGTCTATGTGTCTATTTTTATGGCAATATCATAAAAGTATTATTTTTTTTAATTTTATTTATTTATTTATTTTTCCCCCAAAGCCCCAGTAGATAGTTGTACGTCATAGTTCCACATCCTTCTAGTTGCTGTATGTGGGACGCAGCCTCAGCATGGCCGGAGAAGCGGTGCGTCGGTGCGCACCCGGGACCCGAACCCGGGCCGCCAGCAGCGGAGCGTGAGCATTTAACCGCTAAGCCACGGGGCCGGCCCGTAAAAGTATTATTTTTTAAGCATCTTTAAAAGTTTATTTTGTGTTTGCTGATGGAGAAATACAGCTGATTTTTGTACATTGATTTTTTTATTCAACAACCATGCAAAATTTATTATTTCTAGTAATCTGTACATTTATTTGAAATTTTTATGTATACCATCATGTCATTATGAGTGGCAGTTTTATTTCTTTTCCAATCTCTTGTTTCTTTTGTTTATTCAAGAACTTCTAGACTGACTAGGAATAATTGTTAAGTAGAAGACAAAGTGGTGATAGTGGCACTGTTTTCTCATTCCCAAACTTACAAGGACACACCTTCAACATTTCACCATTTTATCAGATTGAGCATGTTTTCTTTCTTTCATTCTTACTTTCCTGAGAGTTTCTGTCATGAATAGGTGATATATTTTATCAAATACTTTTCTGATTATCTCCAATAAGAATATTTTTTCTCCTTTATTCTGTTAATATGGAATATTACATGGGTTTAATTTCAAAGTTTAAGCCTACTTTATTTTCCTGGAATCAACTCAACTTGCTTGTGATATATCATTCTTTTAATAATCTGCTGATTTCAGTTTGCTAGTATTATGTTTGAGATTTTTTCTTCCACATTCAGGAAGGTGCTTGTCTCATAATTTTCCTGTCTCATAAGGTCCATTCCAGATTTTGGTCCCTCTGTTATGTTGGTCTAATAAAATAAGTTGGGGAGTGTTTCCTTTTCTTCTGTTCTTTGGAAGAATTGGTGTAAGATTTGTGTTAAAACTTCCTTAAGGGTTTAGGGAGAATTTGTCTATCTAGCCTCCTGAATCTGGAATGTTGTTTGTGAGACAGTTTTTAGTTTTGAATTTAATTTCAGTTATAGGACTATTCATATTTTTCTATTTGTTTGTCAATTAGTTGCATTTTTTTTTAGAGAATTCATCCATTTTATCTAGTATTTTAAAATGTTTGGTATAAAGTTATTTTAATATCTTACTATTTTTTAATATCTGTAGGATCTGTATAATGTTTCCTTTTTCATTTCTGACATGGGTTAATTGTATGTCTACTTAACAATACTTGTTAGAGGTTTTCGATTTTGTTAGCTTTTTAGAGGATTTCTTTTGAGGTTATTTTATTAGTACTTTTATCTATTTCCTTCCTTCTCTCTTCTTTGGACTAAACTGCTGGGGGATTTCTCCCTTTAAATTCTTGAGAAGGATATTTAACTTGTTGATTTATCAGGCTTTTATCTTTTTAATATATGCATTTAAACCTAAAAATTGCTCCCTAAACATTACTAACTCCATCCCAATAGTTATGATGTATAGTGTTTTCCTTACCATTCACTTCAAAAATATTTTCTAATTTTTATTCTATTGTCTTCTTTAAATAATTGGTGATTTAGAATTGTATTGCTTAATTTCAAAACCTAAGGAGATTTTCATTTATTTTTTATTATTGATTTTTAATTTCTTTGCATTGTGTTAAGAGAACATACTCTTCATATTTCAGTATGTTGCTATCTGTTGAGATTTACGTAGAGCCCAAGAAGTTGTCAATATTCGTAAATGTGCTGTGTGTGCTTGAAAAGAATGATTTGGGTTAAATGTTCTACATAAGTCCATTAGGTAAGCTTGCTGACCGTGATTTTCATATCCTTACTGAGTTTATTCCTTTCACTCCAGCAGCTGTGGAAAGTTATCTCCACTCCACTTGTGAGTGTGTCCTTTTCCCCGGAACTCTGCCTCGTTTGCTCTCTGTACTTTGAGGCCATGTTGTTGTCATACACTTTAGAATTATATATTTTCCTTACGAGTTAAAGTTTTATCAGTAATGTTTCTTCTTTATTTCTTCAGATGCTTTTTTGCCTTAAAGCTTTCTTATTTGATGTTCATATAGCTATGCTTGCTTTATTTAGTTAACATTAACAAGTTATATCATTTTCCTTCCTAGTAATCATAACCTTTTATATAGCCTTATTTTTAATATTTTGTCTCTTATAAAAAGCATACATTTGGAGTTCATTTTTTACCCAGTCCAACAGTCTTTTATTTTTTATTGAAATATTAAGTCCATTTACATTTAATACAATTGTTTCAATGGTCAGAATTAAATACTACTTTATTATGTACTTCTTGTTTCATCTGTTCTATATTCCTTTTTCTTCTGTTTCTTTTGGGTTCATCAAGTATTTTTTACTATTACATTTTTCCCTCTAGTAGTTTGAAAATTATATATGTTTACCATTCTTTTAGTGACTGACTATCTTTAAAAACAACACTCATTTTTGCTCTATTTTGGTACTTTTACCTGTTTCCAGACAAATCAAGCAAATTTTTTAACTTAATTTATTCCACCCCTGAGTGTCATGTTGTTCTTTTATATTAATTCTCTCTCTCTATTAAACCTCATAAGATATTAATATTATTGTTTATACTATCAGTCTTTATGAAATCATTTTTCTTTGCTTCCTTTCCTTTTTTCCTGTAACTCTAGGTTTCTATTTGGGATTATTTTCTTTCTGCCTGAAGAGCACTTTTTTGTGTTTCCTTTAAGTAAAGGTCTGCTAGTTGACAAATTATTTAGTCTTTTCTGTCTTAAAATAGATTTCTTTCATTTTCCTTCTTGAAAGATATTTTTACAGGGTGTAGAATTCTAGTGAGTTGTTTTCAGCATTTAAAAAAGATCATTCCACTATCTTCTAGATTCCATTGAGACTGACTTCTTAATAAAAATAGTCTATTTATTTCTTCTATGATGGTGATGTATTTTTTGTGGCTGCTTTTAAGATTTTCTTTTTAACTTTTTTTTCTTAAAAGTATTACTACATGCACCTATGTATTGTTTTCTTTATATTTATTCTTCTAGGTTTCATAGGGCTTCTGAAATCAGTGGCTTGATGCCTTCTCTCATTTTCCATCATCAGCCATGCCCTCTCTTCAAACGATGCTTCTATGTTACTCCTTCTCTGTTCTCCTCTCCTTCTGGCACTCCAGTTATACATAGGTTAGATTTCCTCACTGTATCCTTTATGTCTCTTTTTCTGTCTGCAATTTTTCCCATCCTTTTGACTCTGTGCCTCTAGACAGTTTCTTTTGATCTCCCTTCCAATGCACTAATTCTCTATTCAGCTGCTTTTAATCTACCATTAGACACATCTATTGAGTATTTTAATTTTGGTTGTTTTATTTATCAGTTCGAGAATTTTTCAGTTTTTTTTTTTTTTACAGTTTTGTATTGAAATTCTGTATTTTATCTTTTATCTTCTTGAGGAGATTAAACATAATTATTTTAAAGTGAGTCTAGTAATATCAATATCTAAGGCACCTGTGAGTCTTGTTTGTTGTCTATTGTTCTATTGATTTTCTTTTATTTTTGATTTGTGTCTCCATGTTTCTATTTATTTTTTATTTTATGCTGTGCAGATGCCTATATTGATGGAATCTTTTTCCAGATAGGATTTATGTTTGCTTTTGCCAGGACCTGGGGCACTAACATTCCAGGATTAACTTGAAGTACATTCAGGGATTTACATGATTTGGAGTTGAATTCCAGCCCTGAGAAGGCCTATCTACTTCTAGTTTACCTTTAGTCCTAGAGTGATTGTCCTTTGGTTCCTAACGCAAAGCCTAAGGTGTCACTAAGGCTACGCCCCTTTAGAGGGCACCACCCTCCAATCATCCCCTGATAAAGTGCACTCAGACTCTCACAGGAACCTCAGGAGAGAAAGTGACCCATGAGCTTCTGCTCCCTTGATGTATATCCTCCAATGGATTCTGGCTTGACAATTTTTCCTTAATTTACTAGTCCCCTTTCCTTGGCCTTTAAGAAGATTATATGTATATAATATATATTATATTATAGATAGATAATTATATATATAATATAGATATATACCGATAACTATATTTATATTCATTCCATCTTTTTTAGCCTCCAGCAGAAGGGTTGGTTCTAACGACCTCTTCTGTCATTACCTTGTGAATGATTTTAACAACGTACAGTTTATAGCCAGTTACTTTCACCTTCAAAATATGAACAGAATTTTACAGGTAATTTGATGTGATATGATTTAAAAGCTCCTGGTTACTTGCACATAGTATAATTTTTCTTCATATTGCTATTTTTGGAAATTCTGCTTTTTTCTTTATTTTAAACATAAATAACACTGGAATAAATGTATTCTAGTATATGAATATTTTTGCATATCACTGATTTATTTTCCTTTTAGGGAAAACTTCTATAAATAGAATTGCTGGTTCCAAAGAGATCAGTTTTTATATTCTTTTGATATTCAATTTCCCTCCAAAAGTTTTGCACCAATTTGTAATCTCACTGCTAGTAATGTCACTGCTTCTTTTGAACATAGTTAAGAAAACGTTGCTTTATATTATCCTGGAACATTTCCAAAGACCTCAGCTCAGCTTTAGATTTAGTCTTCTTGATGTCACCCTTATTATCTTTTTGCATTTGTCATTTTTATATACCCTTCCAAGTTTATAACTTCTTATTGAATGTGAACCAGAGGTGCTTTGGGCACTCGCATTCACATGTTCTGTCTAGAGCCAATGAAATGGCTGTATAATAATGTTAATTGGGTCAAGATAATGACAGAAATATAAATTATAAGTGTGAAGATGGTGCAATGATTTAAAAAATATCTATCGTATGTCATTTACAAAAGCATGTGCACTGTGATTACAGCTACACAGAACATTCAAAGAAAGATCAGAAAATAATATACCCAGTGGGCACTGTTGTGGTTCTGATTAGTTGTTTTTATTATTTCACCTGTTTCAAAGCAGTTTGCATTGTGCTGCTGTTTTTTTATAGTTAAAAGATCAATGCAAACCCAAATATTGTGAGTACAGTTCAGTCTACTATCAATGGATCTACCTTTTAACCAACAAGTTATCTTATAAAAAGTTATGAGGGACTGGCCCAGTAGCATAGTGGTTAAGTTTGCATGCTCCACTTCTGCAGCCCAGGGTTCATGGGTTCAGATCCCAGGCATGGACCTGCACAGTGCTCATCAAGCCATGCAGTGGTGGCATTCCACATACAAAAAAAAAAAAAAAAATAGAGCAAGATTGGCATAGATGTTAGCTCAGGGCCTATATTCTTCACCAAAAATAGTTTCAATAAATAAATAAATGGATTTTCCATCATTTTCCTAATACTAATTATGTGTTTATTGCCCCTTTATTCTAAAAAGTATTTACAAAATTAATAAGAACAGTAAGATACTATAAGATAAAAAAAATTAGCTATCAGTGAAAAGCAAAGAAAAGATAAAACAAAACTGGGGAGGAACATAAAATGGTGCCAGGAATGAGGCTAATCAAAAACATATATTCTGGAACCCAAAACATGTGGCAGGTGAGTGGTATACTTATTTCAAATTTTCTAATAGCCAAAAGGAAAAGTAAATCTGATCAACACAGTGGTCCATAAGATTAAAAAAACACAAATAAACTCTAAATATCATCCAGCTATTTAATTCTTCAGGTGAAGCTGTAACATTCTAAGATCAGAAATACATTTATCTTCAGAACCTCCTACAGCAGCTTTTGTGTGATGGGGCGGACACTGCAGCAGCCTCCTCCACTGGACCCAGCATTCTTTTCTTAGAGGTCACCCCCAAGCACAGTTGAGTTGAGGCCATTCTTGAGGCCAGTGTGATCAGGCCCAGGTGAAGAGCCCTCTGCTGGCCTGGGATAGATTTTATCTCTGTTTCTATGGGTAGATTGAGTAGATGTAAAGAAATTGAGGAGCTGTGTACTTTGGGGAAATTTTTACATTTTTTCCCCTCAGTTGAACTGTTGATATTTGGCGGGAGATTGCACTACCTAGAATGTGTGAGATACAGTTACTATACTGTGGGAGATCAAAATTGGCCATGCTGAAATACATCTCTTTACCTTGATTTTTTTCTCTGATGGACATTTGACCTCCCCCACTAACTGCCTAAAGAATTTAACATAGAAGTCCTGTTTCAGGAAGGAGTTATTATCACATGATGGCTACAATATAATGTAAATAGATTTCACAATAGGAAAGGCACCAACAAGCCCATTTTATCAAAAATTCTGTCTTCCAGGCCACATTCTCTAGGTGGCCATACAAAGAGTTGCTGGACAAATATTTACGTTTATAAAGGAAATCTCCATTTGTAAAGGTATCTCCCTCTCTGTATTGGGAAGAGGGGGGGTTGGTCTTATCTCTGGAAACTCTTATCAGTATGGAAGAAGAAGACTTAAATCTGCAAGCCCTTGATTACTATGATTTCTGTCTTCCTTCTGTCTCCCTCCCCAACCCCCACATCCTCCTTTGTCTTTACATGAAGATGGTATTTAAGATGAGAATCTCTGCCACTTTGTTGAGAAACTTAATTTCCCTGGTTTCTCCAATGTATACATGTTATTAAACTTAGTAACATTTTCTCCTGCTAACCTGTCTTTTAATTATTTGGCCACACATAATAACCTTAAGGGAAAGGGTGGAGGGGGATTCTGCCTCTTCCTCGATGATACTTTATCATTCAAATAGAGATTTTCTTGGCCTTGATGGACACTTGAGCAGGGGTGGTGCCAAGAGCTTCTTAAGAAGTGAGAAACCAGGGCCGGCCCAGTGGCTTGGTGGTTAAGTGCGCGCGCTCTGCTGCTGGTGGCCTGGGTTTGGATCCCGGGTGCGCACCGATGTACCACTTCTCTGGCCATGCTGAGGTCACGTCCCATGTACAGCAACTAAAAGGATGTGCATCTATGACATACAACTATTTAAAAAAAAAAAAGAAGAAGTGAGAAACCCAAACTAAGATTTATTCCCACATGTGTGGACATTCAGTCTCCCCTCACTGAGGAGTCATAGGAACATCAGTGGGAAGGGCAACAATCCTCTTAGAAAGTAACTTACATTCTGCTTTAATATACAGGCTAATGGGCAATGATGTTTTCTTGCATATAGTACTGTAAGAAAGAGGTTCACCTAAAATAGTGTGAAGTGACAACCAAAGCCTCATCGTGGTTAGAAAAATCTCCATGAAGCCCAATTAGAATGCCTAACTTTGAGCATTATTATTTTCTAGTGCACCCTCTAAAATGAACTATTTCTGGATTCTAGCTCTGAGTTATTTTGGGGATTATTATTTATAAGTCAGTTAAAAGATGGGGCAATATCTGCTAAAAGTAACACTTTTTCTTTTTTTTTTTTGTTTTGAGATTGCATGCCCATGGTCTGTTTATGCCACTTTTAGGTTGTGATTTTAAATCTTCTGATCTGTCTATGGTAGAAAGCTTGTATTTGTTTCATTAATAGGAATAAATGATTCAGTTCAACAGAAGTCAAAATATACCTTGAGAATTTAAGGAGGTGGGGTGGGGCTGTGGAACACATATTCCTGTTTTGACCCAGATATAAAACTATGATTTGCTTTGTTAAAGATACTTTTTATTGATCTTGACCTTGTAGCTCCTTAGTACTCATTGTGTGTCTGTTATGTATACAGAATATGTAATACCCTGGGGAAAACAGGGGTTATAGGATATGATGTCTGGAGGCAAGGAGCTTATAACCTTACTTGGAAAATAACTAAATTTCTGAAATGCTAAGCAGAAATATAGAAGAGAAAAATACGAGCCTCCATGGTCGAGGAAATGTCACAACAAAGTTATTAATTGAATGCAAAACAGCGACAATCAGCACAAATGCCAAGAAAGCTCTGGAGTCTCAAGTTTGCTCAACTAGCTTCTCACAATAAAGCAAAGATTCAGCACTGTTTCTGGAGAGACCTTGATGTGGACATATGGTGATGACTTTGAATTCCTCTGAAGAGGATTTTTTTAAACACAGGAAATAATGTGTGATTATTCTAACTAAACATAGATTTCTAAAATGTCAAAATGAGTGGTAGTCCTGGTGTGTTATTTCTGAATAACAGCTGTCATCGTCTTAGCTCTTTCCTCATAGTGTTTGCTCCTGCCTCACACCAGCCCTATGAACAGGGCCAGGGCGGGTATTATTTCTGATTTCCTGATGAGAACGCTGAGGCCTTGTAAAGTTAGGAGATCTGTCTGGGCGCCAATATTGATGATATACTAGGAGTTTTGTCTACTTAGTATTTTTCTTTATTTTCCGTAATTGCCATTAGGTTTGGATATAACAGATAAATTGCTACCTTGGTTTTTCAAACGAAACCCACAAAGATTGTCGGTATCTTTTGGTACCTTGTTAAGCAAATGAGGAAAATGAGATTACCAGCTACAGCTGCTGCTCATAGTGACAAGCCATCTCCTTTATTTTTCTACCTGACAAGCGTGTTCATTCAATAGACATTAAGTGGCTGTTATGCAGTCATCATGCCATTGTCAAGAGTGGGGGGATTGACAGGACAAGTGTGCACACTTCTCATGCTGAGGAGGCTCTCAGTGCATTTGAGGGAAGATGAGATACACTCAGGAAAGTCTTAAGCCTCCACCCTTCCAGACAGCACAACATTATTGTCAGAACAAGGGGTACAGGTGTGCCGTGTCTGTGTGTTGATTCCAGAGGGGTCCAGGTGAGCTGGGGCTTCAACCCGACTTTAGTGATTGATGAGACTCTGTGAGGGGAGGACCAGGGAGGGCCTTCTAGTGGAGTGGAGCTTGACTCAGGAAACAGAGAGAGACGAATTTGGGGGGTGGACGGGAGACATGTAGAAAAATTTAAGTGATAGTTTGGTTGAAGGGATGGCATCTGTAGACACTAAAAAGCCATGAAAGAAATTGTGTTTTCCTTATTATCTGCTTCTGGAGGCATGCAGTGAAGAAGAGGTTTTGAGATTATATCACAGCACTGTAATGTGTGAGAGCCCTGGGGTGTGGCTGAAAGCCTGGAGGACCAACTGAACTTTCCATATATATATAGTTTATATGGGGTTGTATAGAGTGCTTATAGCATAATTTGTATTGGGGTGAACGTGGAATCCGAAGTGAAACCACTTATCCCTTCGGCTGTTGGTGCTGCCTGTTTTATATGGAGCCAGTGAAATCCAAGACTGAGTGGCATTCTATTAGGATGATGAAGCGCTATAGGCAAGAGTCTCTTCATCAGGGGATGTGCAGCTTGCTACCCGGATAGATGCCTGGCTACACCTTCCATGAAAGTTTCACATGATACAGATATGAAGGAGGCAGGATCCTGTGCCTAATGTCTGGCAACAGGCAAGGAGACATTATCCTAAACCAGCAGCTGGCGCAGCACTGTCAGGACATCATGCCTGACATCCTCCCTTGCCCGAGTCTTACCTTCTTCTTCTAAGTATGAGGATATTCTCTGATGTTTTGGCCAATCCACATATACGGAATCACTTCAGTTTCACCAAGGAGAGCTTATTTCTAAATTCATGTTAATTAAACGAACCACTCATTTCACCAATGAAAAGTTATTTCTGATATTCAGTAAGCTAAGTAGCAAAGCCTCTGGTGCTTATCAAGATATGACTAGCTTAAAGAGACGTGAATAGCTGAAACGCACAGCCAGGTCTGAAATGTGACACTTTCTGATACGAGACTAGCTGACCCCTGGAATCTGAATTCTCTATTAGGGTCAATGACTGTCCCTGAAGGTAAAGCTTGAACTAACTGATTTGTGCGTTGTATGTTACCATCAATGCTGAATAATATTTTAAGAATTTATTAATTTGTTAAAAAAATTACAGAAGGAGCATCTCCCGTCCATCAATTAATTCAGTTTACTTTATAGTCTCAACATGATGACTACGGTATGTTTTTTGTTTTTAATTTGCTCTTTACCTCTGCCACACTCTTATTCTCTTCGCTTTGCTTTATAATCCACAAAGGTTTAGGGAAATATACATATAAATAAGGAAAATAACATGAGGAGAACCCAGGACATGCATATATTGAACACACACATCCTAAATATGTTGTTTTTCTGAAATCTTAATGAGTAGTTTTGCAAGGTGTTTATAGGCCTCAAAGTGGCCTCCTTTGTGAGATTTCCACTTTACTACCTGGTGCCAGGTGTAGTTATGAGCTTTCTCATTCTGTCCACATTCTATTGGTCTGTAGCTGGGAAAAGTTTTCTTTGCCAGCAGATCTCTGTCCAATTCTTTTATTCTTGTCTGGTTTATTTACTTTTTCACTATATTTCCCCAAAAAACTTCCCAACTTGGACACAAGATAAGTCAGTTTCCTGGACCTTTTGTTGTTGAAGGCAGAGAAGCTATTATCATCCTGTGGTGCCTAGTACAGCCTGTCTTTTGACTTTGCCACACGTATTTAAACAGATGTTAAAGGGACAGCATATTCGAATGTATTAAATATGCTAAAAAATTGCTTAAAAGATGCTTAAAGTTCAAGGAGTTCTCCGATTGAGTGTCTGGATTTTCTGATCTTATAATCTCTGCCCATATGCCATCTCTACCTCTAAAGAAAGAGACTTATCTTCTCAAAGAAACAACTCTTAGTTTCATTGAACGTTTCTATTCTTTTTCTAGCCTCTCTTTCATCTATTTCTGCTCTGATTTTTGTTATTTCTGTCCTTCTACTGACTTTAGGCTTTGTTTATTCTTCTTTTTCTTGTTCTTTTAGGTACAGTGTTATATTGTTTATTTTGAATTTTTCTCATTCCTTGAGGTAGGTGTATTGTTATAAATTTCACTCAGTACTACTTATGCTGCATCCCATAAGTTTTCATATGTTGTTTTTCATTTTCATTTGTCTCTAGGTATATTTTGATTTTTCCTTTGATTTATTCATTGATCCAATAGTTGTTCAGTAGCATGTTGTTTAGTGTCCAAATATTTGTGACTTCTCCAACTTATTCTTGTAGTTTATTTCTAGTTTCATACAATTGTGGTCAGAAAAATGTGTGATATGATTTCAGTCTTCTTAGAATTATTGAGGCTCACTTTGTTTCCCAACATATGTCTATCTTTGAGAATGTTCCCTGTGAACTTGGGAAGAATGTGTATTCTGCTGTTTTGGGATGAAATGTTCTATATATATCTATTAAGATCATCTGGTATGATGTTTCATTTAAAGCCACTGTTTCCTTGTTGACTTTCTGTGTGGATGATCAATCCATTGATGTGGGTTGGGTGTGGAAGTCCCCTACAATTATTGTGTTGCTGTCAATTTCTCCCTTTAAGTCTGTTAATAGTTGCTTTATATAGTTTGTTGCTCCTGTGTTAGGTGCATGTATATTAATGTATTATGTCTTCTTGGTGGAATGTCCCTTTTATCCTTATATAATGTCTGTCTTTGTCTCTTGTCAGGCAAGGGAAACAAAAGAAAAAATAAGCAAATGGGACTACATCAGACTAAAAAGTTTCTGCACAGCAAAAGAAACTGTCAACAAAATGAAAAGACAACCTACCAACTGGCAGAAAATATTTTCAAATCATATATCTGACAAGGGGTTAATTTCCAAAATATATAAAGAACTCATGCAACTCCACAACAAAAAAATGAACAAGCTGATCCAAACATGGGCAGAAGTTATGAAAAGACATTTTCCAAAGAAGTTATATTGATGGCCAACAGGCACATGAAAGATGTTCAACATCACTAATTATTAGGCAAACGGAAATCAAAACTACAACGAGATATCACCTCACACACATCAGAGTGGCTATTATTAAAAAGGCAAGAAATAATGTGTTGGATAGGATGTGGAGAAAAGGGAACCCTCATACATTGCTGGTGGGAACGCAAACTGCTGCAGCCACTATGGAAAAAAGGATGGAGATTACTCAAAAAATTAAAAATAAAAATACCATAAGATCCAGCTATTCTACCTCTGCATATTTATCCAAAGATTATGAAGTCAGTAATTCAAAAAAATATATGCATCCCTATGTTCTTCACAGCATTATTCACAATAGCCAACACTGGGAAGCAATTCAAGTACTTATCAATGGATGAATGAATAAAGATTTGATATATATACATATATACCATGGAATACTACTCAGCCATAAAGAAGACAACATCTTGCCAGTTGTGACAGTATGGATGGACATTGAGGGTATTATACTAAGTGAAACAAGTCAGATAGAGAAAGAAAAATACTGATTGATTTTACTTATATGTGGAAAATAAACAAACACATAGCTAAGGAGTACAGATTGTGGTTACCAGAGGGAAAGAGGGAAAGGTGTAAACGTTCACATATGTATGGTGACAGATAAAAACAAGACTATTGGTGGTGAACATGATCCAGTCTATACAGAACTGAAATATAGTAATGTACACCTGAAATTTACACAGTTATAAGCCATATGACCTCAATAAAATTAAAAAGAAATTTATTTTTAAATATAGCAAGACCAGCTTTACACCTGGGCTGCAGGCAGCCCACGCACTCACTGAATTACACAGAAGGGCAGTTTCCCAGGTGAGTCCTGTCTGTTTTGCCACCATCAGAACCTGCTGATGAAGAACACAGGCCCAAGGGTGCTGAAGTAGGTGGGACCCCTGGAGCAGGGAATGTTCTGAGAGTGTGTGACACAAAGTATCTGTGCAGTGCATACTGGGTAGTGAGTTTGTGCTTCTCTTCAATGTATGCCTTTGATCATAATCTGCAGATAACTCAAGGAAAATCACTGGTAGGCTTGTTAAATGGAAAATTCTCACGTCCCAACTTCAAATATGCTGAGTTTGAATTCCGGGGAAGGGGACAGTGGACTTGTCCAGTTATTATCGTGTAGACTGACGTTTGAGAAGCACTGCTGCTGGCGTCCAGCTGTAGCCACTGCCTGAGGTCAAAGCTCCACACCTTAATGCAAAGATCTTCAGAGATAAGGGTGTCCTAATGTGCCACCACCTGAAAATAATGCAAGAACATAAAAGCATATGTAGTTTTAAAAGGAAAAGTACACAACTAAAAGAATTGATCCCATTAAATACACTATTCTATTTGTTTATGCATCAAATCACTGATAGGAAATAGTCAAGTGTAGCGATAGTAGAATTGATCAATTTCATAGAGAATTCTTTTTGTTTGTTTTTTTTTTTGTTCTTACTGTTTTTTCATAGAGAATTCTTTTTAACAGTTGTTCATATCTTGTGTTTTACATCATTGATTAGGGTAATATTTTCATCTTTTCCTTTCCTAGTATCTTTATCTTTCTCAACTTTTCCAAGAGATATATTTATCCGCTAAAATTTTAGGGCAATTTAAAAAAAGTTATGAAACATTTTAAGTTATTGATTTTGCATAGGGGAGGAGCACTAGATTTCAAGTGAATTAGTGATCATTAGAGTTTTAGTTTGGTAAAAGATGGTAGTTGGAATTGATACCAGAATGTTTGTAACCTGTTTTTTTCTTCATTATTTGATGTAGTTTTCAAAATGACAGAGCAAGTAATTTTTAATATAATAACTTGTCTCATTTTAAAATATGTGTTCTTGGAGAGGATGATGGAGATAAGTAGAAAATAATTTAATGTAGTGACTTGTTTTTCTCCAGTTAACCTGTTATAAACCCAACAGCCATATAGTATCCTTTTGTCCAAATGACCTGATGTCACTTTCTTGAGTTTTCTTCCTGTGACTCTAGCAATCTGAGGTCACACCATCTTTTCCCTCCTAGTTATGTTTTCAGTTGTAAAAGAGTGACATTGTCAATAATATAGTGACAACTTTACACACAGTCTACTATTTACTAAAATATATATATCAATTGCAAACTGATAACATAAGTATTAAGTAATGAACTATTTGCAGTGCACTTAACAACTGTTTGCTACACGTGATTGTGTAGTGACCTCATGGTTAAAACCATTATTTGCAACATGTGGCCCCTTTCAATTTTATTTTAAAGGAAAGAGTTCAATGACTTTTTTCTTTTTGAAGAAGAAAGACTTGCATTTCCATCTTAGAAAATTGAGAACTTGTTTTTTGCCTTTTTTTTTTTGTCTTCAGCTCTTCTTTATATTGGTTACTAATTCACATGTCCAGTTACTTCAGATTCATGGTGCTACCTCTTCTGCCGTTATCATGGCTCTCACTTTAATTTTTCCATAATTCCTTCAGTGAAAAAAGTTTATCTCCACCTTCATATATTGAGGAAGGAACCGACCCTCCTTTATGTGAACTTGGAGACAGAGGCCAAGGTGAAGCCTCGGTGCCCCTCCCCACCAGTCAGCTGCAGAAGGGCTGCAGAGTCCTGTGAATCTTTTGCTCCCCTCCTGGCTCCCTATATAGCTGGCATTGTCTGCACGGAGGAGCCCTGCTTGTTACAATCGAATTGTTGAAGTCTATAGAAGCCGGCTGAAGGATAAGACTGGCTAGAAACGACATCAGCAAGCAGTGTGCTCCAAAAGTTGGTGGCAGAAACATTCAGAAGAAGAAAACCTTTCTGTTTATCTTGTTTTCTCTTTATCTTCTCTCCCTTCATTTTCCTTTACTTAGATGGTGCAAAGCCTGTCCACCCCCCATGGTGGTTGTTTTTCTCCTCAGAGCCCCAATACAGAGCTGTATATCTTAGTTGTAGGTCAACCCATGGTGGTTCTTTTCCTGGAGTCCCACGGCAGTTTATTCATATCTCTTTCATTCAAATTAATTTTATTTATTTATTTATTTATTTATTTATTTATTTATTATCCCCCCAAAGCCCCAGCAGATAGTTGTATGTCATAGCTGCACATCCTTCTAGTTGCTGTATGTGGGATGTGGCCTCAGTACGGCTGGGAAAGCAGTGCCTCGGTGTACGCCTGGGATGTGAACCTGAGCTACCAGCAGTGGAGCACGCGCACTTAACCGCTAAGCCACGGGGCCGGCCATCTTTCATTCAAATTATTTCTCTATTGTAATTTACCTGTTTATACATATCTATCTTCGTTGCAGACCCCCAACATTTCAAGACCTTTGGGCACGTAGTATATACTTAAGTGTTTGAGTGAATCAATGAAGGTCTTTTGTTGAATAAGATCTAAATAAAGAAAATACTTACTCAGCACATGAATGCAAGCATTTGAGAGAGAGTTTTCTGTCTGCTGAAGCAGCCTGTGGACCAGTTTAGAGGCTCAGTGCCAAGGTTACTCAATAGACTTAGACAAAATGAAAGAGATAATTAACTTTAGTTTTAAAATTTATGGAGAACAGGAGCAGGATATCTAGGTGTGAATCAGGACTTGATCATTCTTGTTGCATCTTTGGAAAATCCAGTCCTTTATCTTTCTATGGAAATGTGACTGGCCAAGACAGTGAACAGAGGACTGGCTTTTAGAAAGGCAATTTTGTCACAGGAAATCCTGGAGGAAAAAATATAGAAGGAGAGCTGGTAGAAACACAGCAGACACTTTTTGTGTAGAAACCCTAAAAATTGGGTTTACATGCTGTCTGAAAGAACTGTAACCCAACTTTTCTCCAATATAGATTTGAGCAGCTTTTAAATATCTAGGAATACAAAAGGATTACAAAGGAAAACAGATCAAACTGAAAGGAATTTAGGATGGAACAATGAAATGAAGCTGAAGTAAGCCAGTGCACTGAAATGTGTTTCAGAAGGACCTGCAGTTTTTAAAGGTAGTTGGAAATGTATCCCTCAGGTTTAAAGTAGAAAGGGAAATGGGAACAATTCTCTATCATCTCATGTCCATGAGATTAAAAGCAACAGTCTCTCAGAGAAGCAAAACTTTTCTGGCCTCTAATGTCCCAAAAAGTGTTTTGAATGGTGCCTAATGAAAGAGATTCTGTGTGACATAATGCAAATACAGTATCATTAACTCATTTCCAAGTTTAGTTCAAATACTTAGGACATGTTCAATTGAGGTAATGCATAATTCTATAAGGGGACAAGGAAGAGGCTGACAGCATTCTCTCTCAGCTTCTCACTTGACCAAGGGAGAAAATGGTCTTGAACAGATTGACCACATCTCCTAAAGACAATGCTCCATTTTCAATTTTCCTTTTTGAAAACTCAGCCCACATTTCCCCTTACATATGCAGGCTAAAGCCTGTGTGTAGACATCCTTCATTGACAATGAGGAGCAGATCCATACTATTAAGTAATCAAATAAGCAGAACATCTGGTTGGCCCTTTTAGGAAAATTACAGGTTTAACCCCACCTTCATTGGTGGAAGGACATGGTATACCAGAATTAAAATATCTGCCATTTATTATGCAGCTAATCATTAGTTATGCTATTTAAATGAAATTGAATGAATTCTTCTTCTATTATGTTGACTAGATTTTAGTCAAACTGATGTATAATTTTATATAGGTGCATTTTTACTTAAAATGTAATCCTCTTTAGAGACCACTTCATTCGGTTTTAGAGGCATATTTTGTACATTTTTGATTTTATTTGTTTTCCTTCATAGCAGAGAGGCACATCCTACTCTTTTTCTTGCTGCCCTTCTCTACAAGAGAAAACTCATCCAAGTTTATTTTGTTTTCTAAGGCATAGTCTTACGTTGTGATGATAAAGAGATCATTTCTGAAACATATTTGGAATAGTAGGGAGCCCAGAATTTTAGATTATGCTCAGAATTTTGTGAGGCAACTTCAAAAAACCTGGAACATTTAAAGTTCTGCCAGGAAAGTTTTCTCCTACTTTGATTCACAGTAATTAAAAAAAAAAAAAGTTTAGTTTCTTAATTCTTCAGCTGGGTGAGTGAAGGAGTTGGCAGAATTAAATGTACCCTTGAGAGATCTCTCTCTGAGTTACTCTTTCAAAACAACCATCCTGGGCCGGCCCCGTGGCTTAGCAGTTGGGTGCATGCGCTCCGCTGCTGGCTGCCCTGGTTCGGATCCCAGGCGCGCACGGTCGCACCACTTCTCTGGCCATGCTGAGGCCTCGTCCCACATACAGCAACTAGAAGGATGTGCAGCTATGTCATACAACTATCTACTGGTGCTTTGGGGGAAAAAATAAATAAATAAAATTTTTTAAAAAAGTAATTAAGAAAAAAGCTACCATTCTAGTTCATGAATATTTAATGGGGACTCTGTCAGTCCCAGAGTTGAGAAAGGCAGGTCCCAAAGCTCCAGCAGGTCCTGGGAGAGGACAGCGCTGGTAATCAGTGTCATCAGAGTTTGGATGAGGCGTGGTCATTCTCTGGATGTTAGAACTGAGTGGAGTTTTCAAACGCAGCCCAGTGACTCTAGACCTGAGCCCTGCTCAGAAGCCAGTTGACTTGTCATTCGCTCTGAGCATGGTGTCGTCCCTCTGCTCGTGCCCCTTTTTGCCATTTCTCATGCTTCTCCTGACTCTTTCTCTTTCCTATGCCTTCTTTCTTCTCTCTTGCTTACTTTTACTTTCTATTATATTCCTTCTCCTTAGCATTTTTTTCTTTCTTCTCTTATTGTTCTCATTCATTTTCTTTTTATTTTGTACAGTTACTCTGTACATCACGTTCATCTTAAAATCTTGACCCTCTACAACTCTTATACTTCAGCTACCTATTTTGAAGAAAGTGTTTTGATAAATTTCTCTTAGATATTATAACATGCTGATTCAAGGAGATAAAAACTATCACGAAAGGGATGGGGATGGAGAATGAATTCAGTTCAGGTAACCATGGAATTAGACAGAGGGAAACTGAGAGCTTAGGTGTGGGTGTTCAAAATATTTCCTGATACATCTTTGTAGTTCATTGTTGTGGTAAACTGCACATGGTCTTATTTACTGTTGGAGCCCAGAAATTTGCTCCTCTGGGCAGGTCAGCAGGTCTCGCTCGGCCTATAGAAAAGAAGCTAGGAAACACTGCCTGCGTTTCTAATGTAAAGAACTGTTCATGTTCCACCAGGAGACCTTTGGTCTCTTCCTTGCACTATCTGAATAGAAAAAGAGGAAGAGAAGCTTTTCTCCATCTGCACAAAGCCGGGGCCTTATCTTGAGTTTGAAAGGGTTTGCATGTGACTGAAAACAAAAGTGTTCCTGAGTTTGGATTTGCTTTAACAAGATCTATTGGCTGGCTTTGATGTTAAAGGTCTTTATTCAAAATTGGCTACCTCTAGTGCTAAGTTCAGAGTGGAGATTTGTCAGTATAAGAGAGAAGAGTCCCTTTTGGATTAGCTCAGTGAAATACAATATTTGGGAAAATGGTTATATTTGAAGGCCACTTGTTAATATTCTGTTGCCACAGTGATGTCTGTTGGTAAGTGACTACTTCATGCTAGTCTCGATGATTTCTGTTTGAAAGACACAACCTGAGCTTGATAAATAAATAGCAAGCAATAGGATATATTGAGGCATATGAGGAAGCCATTTCGGGTAAATCTAATTCTGCCTGAGTTTGTTTTTCCACAAGGGCCTGTCGCCTGCATTGTGTATCTGCTTTGCCATGTCTCAAAGAGAAGAGTAAATGCCCTTAAGATAAGGATGCAGCTTCCCCATAATTGGCATTGCCTTAAGGATAAACCTTTCTCCCTAGGTTGGGATTTGACTGCTGCAGTCATCCTGTGACCCCCCCAGCTCCAGACAACAGACCTGACACCAGCCACGCCCATGGAGACAGCAGACCTGCTCCCTGCTGTGTCCATCAATAGCTATTCTGGCAGGGCAACCTGGCAGGGCGATCTTGTGGCTATTGTAAAAGAGACATTACAATCCTCTGTGATACATGCTCTTTGAAAGTATATAACTGCTCTGTATACCCCACTTCTTCGGTGCCCTTCTTTCCTTAGGGAAGGAAGGCCCTGGCCATGATCCTCAAAAGTTGGCTCATAATAAACTCACCCCAATTTTGATATAGATTGGTTATGGATTATTTACATAGACATTTCTTGGTGTAGTTCTGGCAGGATTTCAGAGAAACCCACCAGAGACCACCTGGAATCTACACTGAACTGGCTTTGGGTACCCATAGGGGCCCGTTGTGCCCCCCAGATCACTGCATTCTTCAGGAGACCCCAGTGAGTTCTCCTGAAAGCTGACCTTCTTATTTTAAGTCAATGGGCCAGAGTTTATTTGAGCTGTTTTCAAGGCTTAAGGCTAGGTGTCTTAAGGGGGTACTGCTACAATCCCTAGGTCAGAGGAACCTAGAGAGGAATTCCTAGGAAAGAGAAATGTAGAGGGAATTTTCTAGGCCAGGGGAGCCTAGGGAGAACTTTTGGAGTGAATGGGGCAGGGTGACTTTTTAATATGGCTTAAAATTGGGAAGAATTATGTTTATAAGGTCTGAACAAAACTGCTTGATAGAGAAATGAGAGACTGAATCTGTTCAGCTCTGAAGACAAGGGACATTGCTCTTCCCGACATTTCGGGAATTCTCATGCAACTGAGAATCTCATCGGGGGTGTCAGATACAAACCCAACCACGTGTAACAGTCCTTCCTATAGGGAGCTCCACTATCATTCACATTAATTAATCACAGGTTCTTCCAGGGACGAGCGGGGGGGGGGGTTGGTCACCCGCACTCCAAACCTCCACGGCAGTACCTAGACTGCGGGCGGAAGAGACTGAGGCACGTAAGAGAGTGATTACGACCTTTCTTTAGCGAGTAAACTCACAAGCAGCACACTCCTGACCCACTACACAGTCCCTAGAAATTGTTCAGACTTTGTAGCAAAAGAAAAGAAAAGCAGGAAATTGAGTTTGCTCGCCCATTCCCAGCTGGGCAGTCTGGCCTCTGAACCCAGGAGACTTGCACAAGTGTTAAGACAGCAGGGGGCCTAAGACTGAAAGAAAAAAAAATGGGAAAGGAGCTTTCTGCAGATGGAAACTGCTAAATTTTCTAAAACAGCGGCTATAAAATCTTTGTTGCATCTGTCTGTTCTTTACGTGTGTGTCTCTACATGTATGTTATATGTGCAAGGTATTTTACCTCCGGAGGGTCGGGTCAAAATCAAGAGCTCTATTCAATTAACTTGAAGTAAGCACTTACAAAAATTATTTCTAAATCCAAATGTTTTTCCAGTTAACGTGATATGAAATAATCTTTGGTAAATAAAAGCTTATTTAAGCTCTTTAGTTTTCAGCATTGGATATAATGCCGATGTGCAGCCTTTATTCGTCAGATAAACTGATGTTATTTCTATTACAAAACTGGTCTCAAAAACAATAAGTGATGGCTAATATTATCTAATGTCTCATAAAGTCTTGTAGGCAATCTAAATAATTATTGAGAACAGGTAACTATATAGATGTGAAAAAACTGAGTATTAAGTGAACTTTAGACAATAATCATATGTTATAGTGTATATAGCTTCTAAACTCTTTTTGGTGACTTAAAATTTTAGGGTTTTGCTAAATTTTATGATAAAAATTCATTGAGTATCTAGATCACTTCCAAATAAGATAAGATATTAGACATTGATTGCTAAATATAGGTTTATCTACATTTGGCTTATTACAGAAAAACTAAAAGGTGTTTTGGGTCTATTGGTAAACATGTGTTTTATTTAAAAGATTGTACTAATAAAGTAACATGTTTCCAAAAATTATAAAAAGTGTCCATAGGGGCCGGCCCCTTGGCTTAGTGGTTAAGTGCACGCGCTCCGCTCCTGGCGGCCCGGGTTCGGATCCCGGGCGCGCACCGACACACCGCTTCTCCGGCCATGCTGAGGCCGTGTCCCACATACAGCAACTAGAAGGATGTGCAGCTATGACATACAACTATCTACTGGGGCTTAGGGGGGAAAAATAAATAAATAAAAATTAAAAAAAAAAAAGTGTCCATATAAATTTGTCAAGCCACGAAATGTTAATGTAAAAGAAACTCTATAATTGCTTACTTAGTTTTTACTTAAAAATTAAGGTTTCTAAGGGTTAAAAATTTCTAATATGTGATTAAGCTACTAAAAACTTAAGAAACATATGTTTGTATTCAAGGAGAGTAAGATGTATGTTATCATTAAGAAGATATGAAAAATGGAAGTATTTTTATTTGGTTAAGAAAGGTAAATTTGCCCTAAAAAGTACTAGAAGGAAAAAAAAGGAAGGCATCGCACAAATTCTGAATGTAAACAAAAAGTTATAGAAGGTTTGTTGAAGAGAAACCCTGAGGAGTTTTATATGTCATCAAGGTGGCTAAGATTAAACTAAATCCAATTAAGTAAATGATATTTAATATCAAAAGTAGGCTAGGACAAAATTTAAATTTGGTCTTCTTCCTTTTAAAAGGATAATTTTATCCTAGTCTTAATCTACTCTTGATAGAGGTTATTATGTAAAAAGGTTTTTCTTTACCTTTGAGTTCAGTTTATCTCAAGAACAGAGATCTGTTTTGTTAAGGTAATTTCCTATGTTCAAAAGACTGAGGTCTCTCTATTAAGGTCTTTTTGACTGTTTAAATGCTGTTTGTTAACAAAGCGTGTTTCACTGCGACAAGAGCAGCAACTCATTGATCTTGTCTGACCAAGGGTTTAAAACTCTTCTATATTTTTGACAATCTCCCCAAAATTCATATCCTAAATAAAGTCTTTCTTATAACTTTTTCCTTTGAGAATTTGCAAAGGGCCCTGGCAATTCTCAAGCAAATTTTATCTCTTCCTATAAAGAGAGAGATACTAAACTAAGTAGGTTTGGTATGCTAAATTGCATGGGAAGCATTGTCAAGTGAATGATAAAACTTCTTAGGTTATACTGCGTAGGTAATATTACTCACTATTTTAACCCTGCTATCTTGCTTCCTATATTATAAGAGGAAGGACCACGACTGCATTCTATTTAATTTGGTTTACAGATGGGTCTTACTTAAATGATAAGCAAGATATTACCAAGCTGGATATGCTGTCCAGCCTCGAGAATGCCTGTGTGGGGGAAGAGGGAGAATCCCCCTCTGCCCTTTCCCTTAAGGTTCTTATGGCTGGCCAAATAATTAACAAGACATGTTAGCAGGAGAAAATAATACCAAGTATAATAACATGTATACATGGGAGAAACCAGGGACACTGCATTTCTCAACACAATAGCAGAAATTCTGATCTTAAATACCGTCTTTACATAAAGACAGAGGAGGATGTTGGGGGTGGGGGGTGTCAGTTAACAGATCACCACTAAAGTTCTGTAAAAAAGAGTAAGGTTATTATGCAGATTTAAGGCCTCACCTTCCACATTGATAAGTTTCTAGAAATGAGGTCATACCCCCTCTTCCCAATACAGAGAGAGAGATACCTTTACAAATGGAGATTTCCCTTATAAATGTAAATGTTTGTCTGGCAACTCCTTGGCAGGGCCATCCAGACAATGTGGCCAGAGAGACAGAACTTCTGATAAGATGGGCTTGTTGGTGTCTTTCCTATTGTAACATCTATTTTACATTATATTACAGCCATCAGATGGAAGATCTGTTGCAGGAAGGAGTTACTATGTCAAATTCTTTAGGCAGTTGGGGGGGGGGTCAAATGTCCGTCAGAGAAAACAATCGAAGTAAAGAGATATATTTCAGGGTGGCCAAATCTTGATCTCCCACACCTGCTAATTCCTATTAACTGCTAACCCAATAAAAGACTTCTTTCCACAGGCTTGAAAGAAATCACCACCCAAGAAGAGAAACAGATATAGCAGTCAAAAGGGGGAGTTTTTGACAGCCCCTCACAGATGTGGTTTGCACCCAGTAAAAAAACCCATAGTACCTATTGGAGCACAATTGCCACTGCTCCAGCATATACACCAATTAACCCATTGAGCACCTGAAAAGATAATTTTGTGGGAAGAGCAAGGCTTTTAAAAACCTTCTCCCACAGTGGCTCATAAAGCTATACTGATTGTGTTATATGCCCAAAATATAATCTAGGGAAACTACTCAATGAATCACAAGGCCACTTTCCCTTTACTAAGGGACCCTTTGAGGTATGGCAATCGGACTTTGTCCAAATGCGACCATCTCAAGGATAAATATATCTTGTAATGACTGCGTGTTCTCACATTGGGTTGAGGCCTTTCCTTGCAGAAGAGCAATGGCTCTAATAGTAGGTAAATTACTCTTAGAGAGAATAATTCCTGTTTGGGGAATTCCTGCTGAGTTACATAGTGACCAGGGAACACATTTCACTGGACAAATAACTAGTCTATTTGTAATATTGGGCCAATGAGACAGCATTTCCACTGCGCTTAACATTCCCAATCCTCAGGATTGGTGGAAAGAACTAACGGCACATTCAAAACTCAATTGGCAAAGCTTTCAGGAACATTTCATCTCATGGCTGAAAGCTCTTCCACTACTGTTCCTCAATCTTACATCTACGCCCTTTGCTAAACATCGGCTGTCTCCTTTTGAGATAATAACTGTAAAGCCTATGCAATGAGATAAAGAAATGTATGGATCAACTTCACATAAAGAAAATATCTTAATTACTGCCAAGGTCTCATTGAGACACTTAAAAATATATATACATGAGAAGTTGGTAGCCAATTCTTTTTACAGAGCGCTCTCAGACCTTAAGGATTATAACCTAGAAAATTTATTTGTCAGAAGAGACATCAAATAAAAGACTACAGCCCTATTGGAAAGGACCATACCAGGTACTTTTAACCAGTTTGTGCGCTGCAGAATCAAAAGACATAGACTCGTGGATTCACATTTCTCGTTTTAAAAAGAGGTCTTTCCACCTGAGTGTTTTTCAGTTCCTATTTCTGAATCCTGACTTCAACTGGCCAATAAGAATATCTCCAAACCAGGATGAGAAGAAGACAACATCAGTTGTAGACAGCTGTCCCAAGACTCCTGACCAAGCCTGTATTCCCAACCTTAAATCCACTCATTTAAACCTTTGTTATGCTTAAACTGTATACCTATTTTATAATTGTTACATTTAAGATTTTCAGAATACTATCATACTTAAGGAAGGTGCTTGATTTGGAACAGACTGGTCTTAATGTCCAGGCATTTATCGGGTGACTCCTAATATAACTTAATGGTTGTATAGAACAAATCTCTGGCCTTGACTACTGGCCTGATGGCTAAAACACTGCACCCGATCTTCCCTTAAATGCAGGGAAGGATTCACAGTGACAACTGCTACCAACCTTCCTCTGCTTAAGGCCAGGCAGGCTCATTCAGTGTTCCCCTGGTATGACCACCGAGCGGCTAGCTATATTTCTTCCTTTTTTAGGGCTAAAGGATGTCACATCACATACAGAAGCCCTTAATGACAGTCAAGCAGGAATTACCTTATTAAATACTAAAATGTCTTTAATAAAAAGACTGTCCTTCAAAATAGAATGGCCTTAGATATTTTAACTACATTCCAAGGTGGTACATGTACAATCATTCAAACTGAATGCTGTGTTTTCATACCTGACGAGTCTTCCAATGTGTCATCTCTGCTAAAGCAAATGAAAAAGCAGGTGAATGCCTTAAGCGATCCTGCGTTCAGTCTTGAGTTGTTTGGTTGGCTCCCTTCTGGTATTGGTTCCCTTTTTCCATCTGCATTGCAATTCCTATTTCTATTACTTCTTGGAATTCTTGTACTAGCCGTAATATTTAAACTAATTGCCGTTTTCTTTACTCAGTGCTGTAAGACTGTCCTGTAAGCTGGAGTAATGAAAGCTGAGGTGGTCGATTGATCTTATAACCTTGGACCAACTTCCTTTTTTGATAAGGACTATGCCTAAGAACTCATTTTACACTAATCTTTTCAAAGGTGTTAAATGATTATCATTGTTACTGTACTTGTTCTATAATTGTGCATAGCGTAAACACAAGGAGTCATAAAAAGCACATACACAGTGTTTGTGCAACAACCTAAAATTAATCCAAAACCCATGAAATGTTTCCTCTATTAATATATATATACATTTTGCTTGTCCACTATATCTAATTAATTCCCCCCAAGGTGGACAACTGGGCAAATAAATGAGATAAAAGCCTGGCACCAAGGGACATGAGGGACCCAGGGCAGGCAGCAACCACTCTGGGGCCGGGGGACAATATTTTGATCATTCAATGCTTTCTATCAAAAGATTATTAATCGAAAGTGAGAAAATGATAAATAAATGGCAAGCAATAGGATATATTGGAGCATATGAGGAAGTCATTTGGGGTAAAACAAATTTGGCCTGGGTTTGTTTTACCAGAAGGGCCTGTCACCTGCATTGTGTATCTGCTTTGCCATGTCCCAAAGAGAAGAATATAAGCCCTTAAGATAAGGATGTAACTTCCACCTCCTTGGCATTTCCTTAAGGATAAACATTTCTCCCTAGGCTGGGATTTGACTGCTGCACTGATCCTGTGACCACACAGCTGGAGACAACAGACCCGACACCAGCCACACCCTCCCCACTGTGTCCATCAATAGCTATTCTGGCAGGGCAAACTGGCAGGGCGATCTTGTGACTATTGTGAAAGAGACATTGCAATCTCATGTGATACATGCTCTTTGATGGTATATAACCGCTCTGTACACTCCACTTCTTTGGTGCCCTTCCTTCCTTAGGGAAGCAAGGCCCTGGACCATGGTCCTCAAAAGTTGGCTCATAATAAACTCACCCCAGTTTTGATTTATAGATTGATTATAGATTATTTATGCTGACATGTTTTACAAGTGATATATTGAAAGGAAAAAACAATAAAGCAGCAGCCCTGCATTACACATGAAAGTTGTGCTCCCCCCGGAGGGAAAATGAGGATACGACATTGGTCGCGTACTTGATTTTATAATCCACTAGGGCCTTTCAAAAATATAACTATTATTGTAAGAGTAAAGATATCCTTAAGAATAGTGCCACAAAACAGGTTTTCCCAGCTTCTTTTTGTCAGAGCTGAGACCGATATCAGGCTGGGGCACTTGATGAGGCATGGTGGACTCAGCTGAGGGTTATTTAATTACTGTGAGATAATTAGCCCATAGCGAATATGATGCAGAATGATTAAAAAGAGGTAAAGGGACATAAAGTTGGAAATAATTAAGAAAAATTTTGCCTTCAAAATATCCTCTCATTATTTTTATAGCATTTTTTTTGAGGCATGACTAGGATAGTATGTTAGATTTTTCTAAATCCTTATCTCCAAGGCATATGTTACTGAGTTCTTCATTATATATGATAATGCCAAAGAAAACCTGGACAAAAGTATTCTGTACTATCAACAAGGATAAAACGTACAACATTGCTCTATATATTAAAATTCCAGCTGTAATAGTCAAGAAATATATCCATGTGTGTAATATTATAATGATTTTCTATTTTTCTCGGGCTGTGAACCATGGTAAAATATATAGTAATAAGCAGAAAACCTGAGGAACTAGGTGATTTAAAACACCTGATGTTACAGCTTGGATATTCAAGGGTGAAATACATCAATTTAAATTTCACACCTTCTGCTTTCCTTGTAGCCAGCGAAGTGTCTGGAAGACCGAGAACACATAAAATTATTTGAGAGTTAACAGTATTTGGAAGCAGTTGAGGTTAAGCCCTCAACAATGGTAGCCCTTACTTCTGGAGCCATTGACTCTTTGTCATAAGTTTATGGTATAGACGACTTCTCTTCTTAGATGATTTGTGTATGTTTCATAGAAGAGAGACAGGGCAGGAGAATTAATTATCACTCTACACTCGTTCCTTTACTGTATTACCTCATGCAATTCTTACAGTAATCCTTTAAAGTAACTATTATAATTCATATTTAACTGATAAAGAAAACCATGTTTAGGGGCCTGCCCAGTGGTGCAAGCGGTTAAGTGCGTGCGCTCCGCTGTGGTGGCCTGGGGTTCGCAGGTTCGGATCCAGGGCGCGCGCCGACGCACGGCTTGGCAAGCCATGCTGTTGATGGTGTTCAGGGCAAGCTACCCCAGGAGGCACCACTCTGGTATGCGGATTATTTCGAGCTGAAGACAATAAGGACTCAGAGAACTCAGGAAGAATATTTGAGTTTCCCCTCCCAAACTGCCAAAAGAATTTAAAACAAAAGATCTGTTTCATGAAGGAGTTATTATCATGATGGCTGTAAAGATAAGGTAGGATAGAGGTTACAATAGGAAAGGCACCAAGACCCTTTTATCAAAAACTCTGTCTCTCCCTGACCACATTATCTATAGACGACCCTGAAAAGAATTGTCTTCCTGGCCTCTGAAGTCCCAGACCACTACCCACCCCCAACATGTTCCTCGCTTTCAGCTGCAATACTTAAGCAAGCAGCTTAGACAGAGGGACGAGTTGCTCACTTCTGAGTTTCTCCCATGTATACTTGTTATTAAACTTGGTATTATTTTCTCCTGCTAACCTGTCTTGTTAATTATTTGGCCAGCCATAAGAACCTTAAGGAAAAGGGCAGAGGGAGATTCTCCCTCTTCCCCCAACACTGTGATGGTGTCCTGTATAAAGTGGAGGAAGATGGGCACGGATGTTAGCCCAGGGCCAGTCTTCCTCAGCAAAAAATGATGAGGATTGGCAGATGTTAGCACAGGGCTGACCTTCCTCACAAAAATAAAATAAAAAAAGACCATGTTTGCAAAATTGATCAAATGTAAGAGGGAAGATCTGAACATCAGTATGTTGGGTTTTATGCCTCATATTCTCTCCACGGTGATAAAAATGGTACTTCAACATGGGTACTCACCATCTGGCTATTTAATATCAGCTCCTACCAACATCATTGGATGAGATGAGATGAGAAGTTTATTTCCAAAATTATTCTACTGTACTTAAACTATACTCTTTACGAGTCAGATGTCAAGTCATGTTTTAGAGGCAGGTGATTACTTCACCTACACATTTTTCAGTTTTATTATAACTTTCGTGTGCCACATTGTGTCAACTTTACCAACTTCAGTGCTTCACTGTTCTTTTTTAAAAAAATCACAATTTCATTTTCCATGTAAAGCACCTTGCTATTTTCTTCTTAGTCACTAGATGGCAGTTCTGTATCTCTGTAAATTACCACTGCAGCAGGAAACAAGAGGTCTTAAGCCAGTTTGCTCTGTACAAATGATGGACATAGGAGGACTTCTGGTCCATCAAGGTTGCCTGTGTTATTCCGTGGCTGTAACGGGGATGTCCAGGACTGCTTAGTCAGAGGCAGGAAGCAGACTCAGAAAGCATCCTCTAAGTTCTTCTTCAGATGTGAGTTCAGGCACTTACCCTCTCACCTGAGCACACTGGAGTTTATTGAATGCATTCTGACTCTTACACTCTCCCTGTAGTTAATAAGTCTGGGAGCTCCATACCCCTAGAAAAAACACACAACTCATAAAGCCTTTTCTCAACTAAACGGAGTTGAGGGCTATGGTGTTGCCCGAGAGTCTGATGCTTAAAGCAAACGCAGCTGGTGCTCATGTGGAGGGAAAGAGCGTCAGCTACCCCTGGAGGGCTTTTACTGATGCTCCTATGGAATGAGCAAGTTTAAAATAAAACCACATTGCTTAAACATCACTAATTATTTTATTTTCAAGTAATATGCTCTGAAAATCTGCTATGTCTAAAAATCTATTTCATAAAACTGAAACAATTCTGTTTTTTATTCTCTGGTATTTGAAATACTATTAAAACTTAAATCTTTTAACATTCTACAATATACAAACAGGCAAATATCAATTATATTTTCTAAAAATGTTTGCTCCCATGTTAAAGATTAATATATGGTAGCAAAACGAGTTACCACCCAGTTTTTAACTAATTCTTTGCTTTTGAAATTACATATAAAATTTGTGTTTTGAAGTATTTTCCTAAAACTCAGCATCTTTCTGATATAAATGGACTAGTTGAAAGGTAACTAGAATTAAATTTGATCTTTAAAACTCTAGCTTTGTGTAAGAATTGATAATATCAGGCAATTGAAAGTTGGGTCTCTCCACATTATGATAATTATTAATTGTGAATAGCCACATCTATTACAAAGTGCTGAATAATAAAAAGAAATTAAACAATATCAGCACTCTCTTATCCCACATGTACAGTTTATACGCAAATAAACTCTCAAAGGTCAGAAAAATGCTTATGATTTCAGCTAACTGGTAAAATACTATCTCATTCCAGTTTTAACCTCATTTGAAATTGACTTAAAACTCTTCTCTTAGGATCCTGCTCTGATCGGTGTCCCCAGGTCCCCTCAATGTCTCATTTGATTGCAAACCTATCTGATGAATGGAATATTCTTTTCCATTTGTTCTCTTTAAGGTATCTGTGATAGTGCTTTTTATACAATGACCACTTGGTACAATTTATTATTAGTTTCAGAAACATCTTGGGCCGGCCTCGTGGCTTAGAGGTTAAGTGCGCTCAGCTACTGTCAGCCCGGGTTCGGATCCCAGGTGCGCACTGACATACTGCTTCTCTGGCCATGCTGAGGCCGCGTTCCACATACAGCACCTAGAAGGATGTGCAACTATGACATACAACTATCTACTGGGGCTTTGGGGGAAAAAAAAGAAGGAGGATTGGCAATAGATGTTAGCTCAAAGCCAGTCATCCTCAGCAAAAAAAGAAAAGGAGGATTAGCATGGATGTTAGCTCAGTGCTCATCTTCCTCACCAAAAAAGAAAAAAGAAACATCTTTATATAGGAACAAATCAAGGAAACAGATGTGAGGAATGTGGCGTTGCCTAGTTGATGGTGCTTGAGGGATTCCTCACGTGAGTCTTCGCATAGAAAAGTTTAAAGAGTAAGGCAGCATTGGTCAGATCAAAAGTGTGGAGTGAACATAATTCTGAAGGAATAATGATGGAGACATAAAAACAAGAAGCCACTTGAATTGCATTGGAAGGTATTAGACACATCAAGCGCTGGGAAAAAAACCTTGTTTAATGTAAGTTCTTTCTAAACTCTAAGGCAAAACATAATATGAATTTACATGGTAATTATAAACCACAAAACAACAGTTCACAAGACAAGTAAATAACTAAAAGTAGAAACCAGAGTAAGAAAAATAGAGGTTAAAGGAGAGATGGAGAGAGATGGTTGGGGTCAGAAAACATGGCTTAGTCATCCTTGAAGTCTCCCTCAGATTCTGATCATTCTTAGTGCTCAGTAAACACTTTGACCCCATGAGCCTGGGGAGGGGCACAGTGAGAGGTGGTTGGGAGGGGAGACAATGCAAGGATACCCTTGTGGAGGCACTGACATTGAAAATCAGTGACATTTTGCCAAGGTGTTTACCATAATATATTAAGGATGATTCTGGAAACTTAAGGACTTTTCTGGAATGTACATTTTCATTTTATGGAAACTCCACCTAGCCCAGAGACTGATTTAGACATTTCAGCTTTAGAAATAAAGAGAGGGGCCAGCCCTGTGGCACAGCAGTTAAGTGCACGTGCTATGCTGCGGCTGCCCCAAGTTCACATGTTCAGATCCTGGCTCGCACCAACGTACCACTTGTCAAGCCATGCTGTAGTAACATCCAATATAAAGTAGAGGAAGATGGGCACAGATGTTAATCCAGGGCTAATCATCCTCAGCATAAAGAGGAAGATTGGCATCGGATGTGAGCTCATGGCTGATCTTCCTCACAAAAAGAAAAGAAAAGGAAATAATGAGAAACTTTTCTGTCAGTTTTAAGAATGAAAAGCAGATAGCATCTGGAAAACAGTTGCAATTTGAGATGAGAATGTGGAGAAAAAAATTAGATGTCACACGTTGTTTTTGCTTTTCTCTGGGGCAGTAAGGCTTGCAGGGAGAATGAAGTCCCATCTTTGCTCTATTGAGTTTGAGAAGGTGTAAAGTTCATTTGTTCTGGGCAACACTGTTGACCTATGGAGAAAGACAAATGGTTCAAGCAGCTGATCTAAAGGAATAACTGAGCTCACAAAAGTTTTTAGCTAATAAAGGGTGCTTCTTCTTTACTGAACTTTACTGGACGTCTATTGACCTATATGTGCAAGGTATTTGTAGTAGGCATTGAAGGAAATACAAAGAATTATAAGCTCTCCACATACATGAAATTGTTTTCAAGATGTAATTAGATTCTGCCAAGGTATTAGTGTATGTTGTATTATAGAACTTAAAAAAATGGTAATGTCATCGGAGAAATTGTAATTAAGGACAGCTTCTAGGAGAGGTGAACTAGATCAAGTCCTCAAAGGGACCACTGCTTCCCACCCCCTGGCCTCCTCCACCTGCAGACCCCATGCCTGAGCCAAGGCCTATCTTATCTGGATCGCTGCCTAGTCTCCCAACAGATCCCTTTAGTTCCAGTCTTAATTTCTTCTAATCTTTCCTCCCCAATGCCTCCAGAGTTACCTTCTAGAATCCAAATTTGCTTAAATCTGACATCTGCTTAGACTCCTTGAATGACTGCTCAGAGCATCTGAGAGATCATTCAGACTCCTGAGCTGGACACGCAGGCTTTGTCTTGCTGTCCTCATCTTGAACCTCATCACCCACTGTCTCCTACATGTTCACTTTGTTCCAGCCTTAAAAATACCATTTTCCAAAATCTTCAGCATCTTTTATATCTGTATTTTGATATGTGTTTCTTCTGTCCTCCTACCCACTTTTCTGATCAGCTTAATTCCTATTTCTTAATCTAAACTCATGTCAAATGTTTCTTCCTCTTGGACACTTTTCCTGAGAGATCTCCATCCAGAGACCCCTTTTGATGTTCCCACTCTGGAACCCTGTACTTATCTACTTTTCCATAACTGTTGTTTTCTTCATGTCTCATAGACAGTGAGCTCCTTAATGCTGAGACTATCCTTCTTCTTGATAAATAAATGGCGAGCAACAGGATACCTTGGAGCACATGAGGAAGCCATTTGGTGTAAAACTAATTGGGCCTCACCTTGTTTGTTTTTTTCCAAAAGGGGCCTGTAGCCTCTGTTCATCCATTGTATATCCGCGTTAAGCAATTAACATGTCCCAAAGACAACAACAATGCCCTTAAGATGTAAATGCAATTTCCCCCACATTGGCATTTCCTTAAGGATAAGCATTTCTCCCTAGGCTAGGATTTGATTGCTGCACCCATCCTGGGACCAGCCAACTCAAGACAACAGCCACATCCATGGAGACAGCAGACCTGATACCCACTGTGTCCATCAATCGACCTGCCAACAGGTCGATGTTGTGGCTATTGTAAAAGGGACATTGCAAACACATGTGGTACATGCTCTTTGATGGTATGGAACCACTCTGTACGCCCCACGTCTTTGGAGTGCTCCATTTCTTCGTGAAAGGACTCTCCCGGGCTATATGGTCCTCAGAGGTTGGCTCATAATAAACTCACTGCAATTTTGATTTATAGATTGGTTATGGATTATTTGCGTCGACATTCTATTTGTCCCTCCAGTATCTAAACACAGTACTTAACACCTTAGGGGCACTTCTGCTGGAGCAGAAGGGGCATTTCAGGGAGTGGTAGAAAATTCGCTCACATTCCTACCATAGTAGTTGAGGCTGTGGGCTTTAGACCAGTGTGTCTGGGCACCAATCCCTGTTACTCCACTTTTAACTGGGGAATCTGTGCAAAGTATTTACTCTCCGAGCCTTAGTTTCCTCATCTATAAAATGCGGCTACTGATAACTCCTGTCTCATAGGGTTTTAGTGAGATTTAAATGCATTAACTTATTTAAAGTGCTTAGAAGAGCTGCTGGCACATAGTAGGCACTAAAATGTTAGCTGTTATGTTATCATTATTGCTCTTATATCTGAACAATACTCTGGTTTTGGAAAGATGTCTTCATAATATAGTTGATCCTCATTATTTGTGGATTCCGTGTTTGCACACTTGCACACTAGCTAAAATGTACTGGCAGCCCCCAAATCAACATTCACAGGGCTTTCATGTCCATTTGCAGATATGCACAAAGTGGTGAAAAATTTGAACGTGCACTGGACATTTCACTGGACGTGCACGTTCCCAGCTGAGGGGGTGACGTTCTGCCCTTGTTTCAGCCCATACTGTAAACAAGTGTCCTTCTTGCAGTCTATTTAGTGCTTCATGTTTTATCTTTTTGTGCCTTGTGTTGGTGATGGTGACTTTGCTGTTTAATATGTCCCCCATGTGTAGTGCTGCAATGCTGCCTGGTGTTCCTCAGGGCAAGAGGCTGTGACGTGCCTTTACGGAGAAAGTGTGTGTGTTTGACAAGCTTCTTTCAGACACGAGGTACAGTGTTGTTGGTGTGAGTTCAATGTTAACATATCAATAATATATATTAAATAATGTGACTTTAAAGAGAAACAGAGAACAAAGTCATGTTTTGATCCATTGAAGAAAATGTGACTAAGGCTTGCATGACCCTAACCCTGCATTTCTCATAGGAGCAGTAGGTCATATTCACCGATTCAGTGTTCACAGTGACTTTATAGAATGTCACACTGTGCATAACGAGCATCACTGTGCGTATCTTGTGTAATCCTCACATACTCCTTTATAGTAGGCAGGGTAGGGAACAGGGTGTCCACATTCTACAGGCTATTACAGACCTTATGAGCCAAGTAGAGAATTTAAAATGCCTTGTGCTCAGCATAAGAGCCATGAGTTTTTGAACGAGGAAGATCTATGATGAACTGATGTTTAAATAAGAATTACCTGGTAAGAGATTGTAGTATCAAGAGGAAGAGGGAGAACTGAGCCGGGAAGGAGGACCAGCTTATAAACTCTCCAAGTATTCCCATTGCTAAGTGAGGAGATTCAGAGCTAAGGTGCTGATGTGATAAAGAAAATGTAGGAGCCAAATGATGAAATAATGGATTTGGTAACCATACATAGGGTGTAAGTTAGGCTGTGGTTCTCAAAGTGAGTTCCCTGGACCAGCAGCATCAGCATCACCTGGGAACTGGGTAGAGATGCAAATTCTCAGGTTCTGCTGCAGATCTGCTGAACTGGAAACTCTGGGGTGGGGCCCGGCAATCTGGGTTTCAACAAGGCCACCAGGTGCTTCTGGTGTCCATCAAGTTCAAGAGCCAATGAATTAGAAAATGATTCCCACACATCACCATGCCCAGGTAAGCTGCAAGGCAGGGAGGTGGTATTTGTTTGGAGGATAAGATGCATTTTAAATTTTAGGAAATGGGCTGGCCCCGTGGCTTAGCGGTTAAGTGTGGGCACTCTGCTACTGGCGGCCAGGGTTCGGATCTGGGCGCTCACCGACACACCGCTTCTCCGGCCATGCTGAGACTGCATCTCACATACAGCAACTAGAAGGATGTGCAACTATGACATACAACTATCTACAGGGGCAAAAAAGAAAAAAGGAGGAGGATTGGCAATAGATGTTAGCTCAGAGCCGGTCTTCCTCAGCAAAAAGAGGAGGATTAGCATGGATGTTAGCCCAGGGCTGATCTTCCTCACACACACACACACAAAAAAATTTTAGGAAAAAGTAGTTCAGTGTCTGTATCATCGTAAGGATTCCAGAGATGCCATTTTAGCTCTCTGCGTGTGAAGCTCTTTTGTCCACAATATGATCTGCTTTACAGAGCGCTTGGTAAGTTAATTACCATTTACCACATGTTCTGAGAGTCCCTTCTTTCTTGAAATCCCCTTTCAGACGTGAAAATGTACTTTATTTTTGTGCACAGTCTCCTCTATTTTAAATCTGGATTTCTCTTCCTATAGGATCATGTATGGCACATACAACCTTACTGTAAATTTGGAATGCCATTGGTTTGTTCCAAAACCTTAGAAAGTTTTAGAATTTAGAGCCTGCTGATTAGAGAATTTATATGCTTCTGTGTAGGACTCATATTTTTCAGATGTCTAGAGGTATCCCAACTTCCAATTAATGTGGCCTTAGATTTAGCAGAACTTGAAAATATGAATATAGTAGAAAATGAATTATGTCTCTCATATTAACATTTACAAAATAAATGATCACAATGTTAACTTACTAATAAGCACTTTCTATATTCTAGGCTCGGAAAGTATCTCGCTTACATAATAAACATGATAAAGTTTCAAAGAGGAGCCAATTAACTTTTCAACAAAAGCTTTACTTGAGTGTATCTTGCCTTCCTTTTTGACAGTTTTAGCTTTAATGTTACAGTAATGTTTTCTTTTCCTGGGAATGAGATAATCTTGTATTTGGTGAACATTTTAATTTTTAATGGCTACTTGTATTTTGTGACATACACGTGTTCAAATAATCTATGAGAACTGACAATTACCACCCATATATAAGATTATACAGGAATGGAGGAATTTTGGCTGACTTACTGTATATAATTGTTCAGCCAAAGCAGATGGCAGACTCTACCACTTACAATGATTTAGGGGTTTGAAGCAGTATTTTTAAATACAAATAGTCTCAAAATTGGTAATATATAAAGTATATTACTTGCTGTGTTAACTAACCAAAATAGTTAAATTTGTTATCTTTCCTCCATTTATAAGGATGCATCCATTATATAGATTCTGTACAAAATTGCAAAGATCACTTTTTTCCTTTTCAAAATTTATTTATTTTAATAGAGTGAGAACTTTGATGTTGGGTAAACTGCTACACAATTACTGGAAATGTTGAGAGTCTTTTGGAAAAGTGTAGAAGTCTAAAGATAATGCAAAGTACATTTATCCAATGTCAAGTCCTTTGAGTCTCTGTCTAGTTGTACCCTGAAGAGATGGAAGATTAAGTACCAGCACAGGACACAAGGGGACACGTTGCCAACTTGAGGGCTTCCCATGGACCACAGAGTGCCTGGCAGATTCTTGGAGATTAAATCTGAGCTTTGTCCATGGGTGGGGCCTGAGAGGAGGATTTTGCCTAAATGACTAGAGAATAGACAACCTTTATTCTTGATAATAAGTAATACTTACTATGTAAATTTCTTTATAAATCTATGAATAAAATAAAAAAATTATAACCCATATAGAAATCAACTCTTACTGACAAGCCCCACAGCCTTCACTAGAGAGCTCAACAGAAAATGTCTCAGCTGACTGTGAATTGGTCTTCTCTGAAAGCCAGCCAGCCCTTCACTGATAGCCCTGGATAAGGAAGGCCAGATACAATTCTTTGAAGATGTTTAACGGAATTCAGAACTAAAAATCCTACCTCCAGTTGGCTCCTCTGTGAGAATGGATGGCTGGTCTTATTTCACAGGCTGGGCAGTTGAGGTTTCAGATGAGTTTATTTGCCCTATTCCCCAGGGATGGAAAAGGAGGACTGTGACATTGATTCAGGGCTGAGAGTTTGCAGGTAAAGATAGGGTCATAGAGAGGAATAAAGATTTCAGAAAATTGTTTATTTGTTCTCTACAGTGGAAGTAATTTAAGAAACAAATAGTCTCTCACTCCAACTTATCTTCCCTGTTCTCTATCTGTACTATCGCTGTAAAAATTCCCTCTACAAAAATTTCAGTCTTTTTTCTTTGCAGTCTATTATCATCTTTATGAATTCTTTGACTTCACCACCTTCTTGGCACCACAACGCTAGCCATTGAGATATTACTATAGATTCAGTTTTGCAATTTCATCCTCTTATCTCTATTTCCTCTGCCATTTCTTAGTTTTAGTTCTTATTGTATCTTATGCTTGAAAACATTTGAAGCTTACAGAGTATATCAGTTCCTTATCTTCTCAACGTTTTATTATTTAAGTGCCCTCAACTATCACTTTTTTTAAAAAAGAAGTGAAATACATAATAGAACAATACACTGTAATAAATTGACCACTTATAAAATTAAGTTCAATCTGAAATCCCTCCCTAGTTAACAGAGACCATCTCTTAAAATTCAACAGGCTTTAGTTTCGGCAGGGTCAGTTTATCAATGATTTCTGGATGTTTTAAACCACATGAGATAAATATAGTGTAAGGTAAAATTGTTAATCTTGCAGAAGTTATAGAATTTCCTGATGGTTGTGGAAGTTGATGGCATAATAAATGTGTATATGTGTGTATGTATAAATCTCTTCCAAAGGAAGCAGAACTGAGAGGGAGTCTTCCCTTGAATGATGGGAATTGCACCAGGAGATATATGCAAGCTTGAGTTTTTTGCCTTAAAGCATTCCAAAATTTGTGCATAGCCCATACAGGGGAAAAACTACAGTCTTACTTGTAATGTTAGAGGATGTATTTTGGAGCTGGCAGAGTAGTTGGAAAATTAGGGAAGAAATTCTGCAAGGGAGGGAGCCACAACCAGAAAATGTTAAAATATGTATGAAAGTCTGTCCCACACAAACACCAAATTGGCAGATCTTTGAAGAACACACATGCAGTGTAGGCCCCAGGGGGCCTAGTGTAAAAACAGCAGTTGGAATATGAAAGAACTGAATGAGGATTTCAGCTATGCCCACTGTAAAGGAGAGAGGATTGGAGTTGCAGTCCAGCCAAGTTAAATCCCTGTTAGCAAAATAACAACACTCTTCAAAGGAATACAATAGAATCCAGAGTCTCTATATCTATCATCCATGGTTTCCAGTACATAATTTAAAAAATCATGAGATTTGAAGAAATAGGAAAATATAATCCATACATGACAAAAAGCAGGCAGTAGAAACTATCTCCAAGGTGTTGCAATTAGCAGACAAAGATAAGAAAGCAGCTTTTATAAAGAAAAATATTCTCATAATGAATGAACAGATCTGGAAACTCAGCAGAGAAATGGAAATTACAGAAAAGAACCAAATAGGAAGATGAAATAAAAAAATACTTTTGAGTTTACCAATAGATTAGAAACAGTAGAAGAAACATGAATATAGAGCAATAGAAATTATCCAGTCTGAAGAAAAGAAAGTAAAAATTTTGAAGAAAAACGAAGAGATCCTTACAACCTGTGAGATGATTGAGTCCCCAGCCGAGAGAGGAGAGACAGAAAATTAAATGAGGCAGAAAGGCAAATCAATAAGTAATAGCACAAAACTTCCAAAATTTGGTGGAAAATCTAAAATTTTAGATCCAAGAAAGTCAGGAAATCCACAAAATAAAATACAAAATAAAACCATACCCAGGCACATGATAGTCAAGCTGCTAAAATCCAAAGATAAAATGAAAATTTTGAAAGCAGTCAGGGAAATACATATATACAGGGGAAGACATTACATACAGGGAGAAATAATGTGACTGATGGATGATATATTATCAAAAACAAAAGAGACAAATCAACAACAAAATGACATCTTTCAAGTGCAGAAATAAAACCCAAAAGTCAAAACAGAAATCTATATTTAGCAGAACTCACTTTCAAAAACAAAACAGAAGCCAAAATAAGAGACTGCCCACCTATTAGGTGGCTAAAATAAAAAATAAAATTGCAAACACCAAGTGCTGTTGAGGACTAGGAGCAACTAGAACTGGGAACGCAACATGATAGTTGCATTTGGAAAACAGTTTAGCAGGTTCTTATAAATTTAAGCATACACTTATTATATGACTCAGATATCCCACTCCTACATATTTTCTGAAGCAAATTGAAAACTAATGTTTAAACAAAAATCTTTGTGTGAATCTTCATAGCCATTTTATTCATAATTGCCAAAAGCTGGAAATAAACTAAATGTCCTTCATCAGGTGAATGGAGAAAGAAACTGTGGTGCATCAGTACATTAGAATACTACTTGGCAATAAAAAGGATAAACTCTTGATTCACACAACAACATGGATGAATCTTGGATGCATATCTCTAAATGAAGGAAGCCAGATTCAACAGGCTATATAGTATATGATTCCATTTATATGACTTTCTAGAAAAGGCAGAATTTCAGGGATTGAAAATGATCAGTGGTTGCCAAGGGATGGAGTGGGGGAAGGGGTTGACTACAATGAGACAGTATGAGAGAATTTTGGGGGTGAAAGAAACAGCTTTGTGTGGCACTGTGGACTTGGAGACATGGTCATAAAATTTTCAAAACCCATAGAACTGTACACCTCAAAGAGTGAATTTTACTCTGCAAATTTTAAAAATCAATCAGCATGCTGGGGAACTCAGATGGAATGCAGTGACAATTGAACGTCACTGTATTACAAACATGTGACATAACCACACAGAAGGGGTGGGGATGAAAAGTCCTGACCTAAGTAACTTTGGAAGACAGTGTTTTGATGGGATACTGTAAAACTAAAGTACTGGACACAAACACTGTACTCTAGGTGGTAAATTTGTTTTTCATAAGGGTATGGATTAGCGATTCTGAAACTAGTTGACACATTAGTAAATATATTGTAGCTAACTGGAGTTAAGTTTCTCACTGTTGGTGAAAAAAGTTACAAATAAACAAAAGGAGAATGCTAGAATAAACTCTGTGGTGCTGTATTGGAGTTGGAAGTATCAGTATGAATCCATATCTCTTTTCATATATCTATCCAGATAGATAGATAGATTGATAGATAGAGTTTATATTCATATATACAGTTCCAAGCTCTGCTGAGAGGGTCTAGAAGCAGTGACACCCTAGTATCAATGAGCACATCTAGCTCCCAGATCTTGGTTTCTAAATATCATTCTCCAACAAAAAGAACCAGGTTTTCTTGGAGAAATGGCTAATACTAGGGCTGGGGATGGAAAATACAAGATGAGCCTGGAGCATCTTGTAGTGCCAGAAAGTAGGAAAGTTCTTTTAAGAAAAAACACAGAAAGTGATGAGATGTGTCAAAAGGAATCAATCTGAAAGACTTCCCAATGGCTCAAGTTGGAAAACTGTGAGCAACAAAATAAATAATGGTAGCATTGGATTATTACCCAGAGAATAAAATAAATATCCATGAGTCTATACTGATATAAAAAAGACTCCATAAGAAAGGAAGAAAAGAAGAAAAAAAGGGGGAAAATAGAATGAGAGAAAGAGAGAAAGAAAGGAAGAAGGGGTGGGGGATCTTCCTCACAGAATTCCAAATAATAAATGCGGCTGGATAGCATGAAATAGAAAATCGCCACTAGAACACCACAGTAACAATTACTGTGGGCAAGACTGACTGATGAATGCAAAAACTGTGAGTGAAACTTAAAGAAGAAACAGTACATCTGCAGATCCTCAAAGCATCTCCCTCCAAATACTTAACTTTTTTCTCTTAATTTCTTTAAAAGACCTATGACTATTTAAAGCAAAAATTATAACACTGTATTGTGGGATTTATAACATGGGTAGATGTAAAATTTATGACAATAGCACAAAGGACAGACAAAGGTAAATGCAACTGTTCTGTAGCAAGGCTTCTATATTTTACATTGATTAAACTGGTGCACTATTGAGTCTAGGTAGGCTGTGCTATGTTAAAGATGCATACTGTAATCTGGACCTACCACTAAAAACTGCAAAGGTGTGTCACTTAAATGCTAATAAAGGAATTAAACAGCATACAAAAAGGGTTTGTATAAGAATGTTTGCAGGAGATGACCTGCACACCCCCAGGAGAAAGACGAGCGCACTGCGGGGCATCCACAGAGCAGAAAGCCCTCAGCCGTGCAGAGGAGCAAACGCTGACACACACATGCTGGGTGAGTCTCTTCCACCTCGTGCCGAGGGAGGCAAGCTGGACAGAAAACAATACACGTGGGATGATTTCAGCCAAGATGAACCTATGGTGAAAAAACCAGAACAGTGGTTGCCTCGGGGGAAGGATAAAATTGCCTGGGAAGGAACAGGAAGGAGTTTTCTGGGGGTGATGGAAATAATCTATTCTTAAAGGGGTGAAGGTTATATGGGCATGTTTATTTACCAAAACTTTATGATTGAGACTTGTGCCTTTCAGTGTGCGTACATCTTACCCCACCACACACACAAAAAGGACTAAAAGAATAATAAAGTCAGGTGGGAATGGGAAGGAGTGTGGATGAAACAAAAATGGCAGACGATAAGTAGTTGTTGAAGCTGGGTGATGGGCCTACTATGCTATTTTGTTTATTTTGTATACTGTTTAAATTTTTCCGTAATAAAACACTTGTATAAGAAGACAAACTCAATATACAGTGTTCGCTGGTAAGATATCGGTTACCTTTGGGGAGGAAGGAGGGAACAAGGGATTGTTGTGGCCTGAGTGAAGCTGGTGCTAGTTCTTGGTCACAGGAGTGTGTTCACTTTGTAATAATTCTTTGAGGTTTACATGGATGACTTCTGCATATATTTCTGTACTCATGTTATACATCAACAAATATTTTAAATCCTGCATATTTGCACAAAGATACTAACTCAATATCTCAGAATAACAGCAGTGTTTTGTTTTAAAGTGGAACACATTCACTCATGACGTTATCAGATGGATTTTAATATTCCCAAGTATATATTAATGCCCTCACCCTTGCGTGGCGCCCTGGGTCTTTCCATTTTTGCCTCAATTTGGCAAGTGGTGTGGCTTTGAGTTTTTATGATGCAATCTTTTCCCAGCAAGGTCCACCCCCACGATGATGCTCACCAAGGCCTTGACACCTAGCACAGTGCCTTGTTCACAGCATGCACTCAAAACCTGTGGGACTGGGTTGAATGAGGAACAAAACGAGGAGCAACGATGTTCGTAACTCATATCTAGGTGCCATATCGTGACTTAGGAAATTGGTAGGATTTTTCGATAGACTTGCTATGCCTTCTAATTTTTCCTATTTAAAACAATGGGAAATAGAGTCTCAGAGTTCTTTCTCAGAGAAAGTCTGACATTTCAAGCACAGATTACTGACAACTATTAATGGCATATGACTTTCCCACCTCATATTAGTTTTAAGTTTTTAATTCCTTACCTTGGAAATGACATAACTTTGCTTCTTCCAAATCTTGTGGTAATACTGATGCTTCAGAAGTTGGACCACGGATATTCTGCTGTTGTGCGTCCTCTCTGCAAACTAGTGGAGCTGTGCATCCCAGTCTGAGAAGGGTGTGGTCCTGTAATATTTAGAGTCAATCAGAGAAGCTAAATGGAAAAATGACTTAGGAGAATTATCACCATAACGCCCAAGAGCAACAAATTATTTTTCTTAATTATTTTGTGATTCTGAGGGTATATTTAAAAAGGGATATTAAAACTGGTTCCCAAGGAGCCAGCCCTATAGTAGAGCAGAAATTGCATATTACCTTCCTACACAAACTTGCCTAACGTTGTGGGAAGGACCAACGGGAAGTTTCGGTGTTGTTGCCTGTGTTAACGAGAACAAGAGGTCCACACTTGGATAAGGAAGTCCAGTGAACAAGCCTGCGTGCATCGTCGGAGAAGGGACATGCGTGTGGTCCCCTGAAGTGGCTTAGGGGTCACTTACAAGTGCACCTGAGTTTCCTGTCTGTATAATGCAGGAATTGGGGCTGCCCACTGTGATGTTTTCTCCTTTTTATAACATGGCTCAGGGCAGTCCTTCTAAGATGCCTGACCAAGGTATGGGCCCTTCTTGCAGGCGAGTTCCAAAGAGGATCTCTGCAGCGACCCTGACCATGGAGTCCAGAGGGAGGATCACGGCAGCCTGGAGGGATGGAGGGGATGATAGGACAGGTGGCCTTGAAAAGGCAAATTCCAGGATCCCAGTCACCCTGTATTTCCATTTTAGATATTGAATTTACATTTCAAATACCGGCCAGGGAGCTTCCACGAGGGCTGCAAGCATCGTCAGCAAGAGCCAGGCTGGTGAGCCCCACCCCTACCTGAGTACTGTCTCAAGGGATGCGGCCCAACCACCCTGCACATACTCTGGGTGGTGGACAGGGCATGGAGGGTGGGCATGGTATAGAGAAGAGGCAGGGTAGAGGGTGGGGTGGAGAAGCAGAGTGGGGCCCAGTGGTGGAGGGACAATGAGGGAGTTGGGCCCCCTAGCTGTGCATGCTGGGAGCTTTTGTCTCTTAACCGCTCCCAGCCAGCAGCCTGCAGGGCTGCAGGACTACAACTCCCAGGATGCTCTGGGCATGGGGCGGTGCTTAGCCCTGGGGAGAGGAGGAGGGCAGTGTGCTCTTTGCCAAGGGCCAAACTGCCCTGGGCTTAGGACTCTGGTTCTTCACCTGCTCCACGTGGACTGAGTCTCAGAGGGATGTGATGGGACGAGCGGGACCAGTGAGTTAGGAAGCTGTGGTGGCTGCATGGGCAGCCTCGGGCCTGCAGAGTGCAACTGCTTTTGTCCAAAATAGAAGCTGGACTCGTGCCTCTTCTCCACCGCCTCACTCCTCTGCTTGATTCCTCCTCCCACCTGCATGCCTGTGGGTCTTTCCACAGCCTCCTACCTAGTCCAGGGCCAGGTGCTTCTCTAAATTGCTTATGGGAACTGGTTTGACATCCCAGAAACTTTCCACTTTGCCTGCTGCCCTCTGCCTTCTCCAGCAAAAGTGCAATCATTTCATCAGCTTTTGAGAGAAATTCGCTCCTGTGGCCCCTCTTGCAAGCACAACTTAAGAACTGTGCAGGGTGGTAACATTGGTTGTTGCTTGCCTTTTTTGCAGATGTGGAAGTTGAGGCATCCATGAGGTTAATCATTGGTTTCCCCAGGAGCCTCTGAGAGCAGAGGAGAACAACCCATTTCCCAGGCAAGTATCCAGTAGAACGTTTTCATCAACACATTCTAGTGCAGAGGCCTCTGAAACAGCATCCTTAAAATGAGAATAGCTTAAGCATTTTGCCCTTTTGATTGATCACCTAATCTCAGCCCAGGCATGAGTGGCCAGTCTCTCAGGGACACGGGTGATGACTCTCATCCCTCAGGAAGAGACCGGTGGTCCAGCTTTGGGAGAGGGATGTTCAAGGTAGACAGCACTTGGGCAGCATTTGAAACCCGTCAGCTTTAACATCTCTGCTTTGGATTCTGGCAAGGTTCCAGGATAAACATGCTTAGGGATAGTCAGATGTACCGTATTCTTTAAAAATTGATTAGATTGGTGAAAGGAACAGAGCATAAAGTATCCTGCTTATTTGCAAAAGATGAAATGCAACCAAGACCTTCTTGTTAATTTTTTTCTGCTCATTCTCTTGACTGTACTGTATGCTTGAATGCAGAAACAAAAAACTTGAATTGCCAAATTCTCTTTTCCTGATATTGGTAAATTAACTTAAAAGTTTTAGTGAAAGGTGTGGAGGAGTGGTTAGCAGCTTTCATGATTTACGTCCTCCCTAAAAATCTGGGCGTTGATCTGCATGAAAAAAGTCCTTGTTTATATTACACAGCCCAATGGGTTACATTTCCGATTCCTGAATGTGGCATATTATCAAAACAACTGAAGGGGCCGGCCCGGTGGCGCAAGCGGTTAAGTGCGCGCGCTCCGCTGCGGCGGCCCGGGGTTCGCTGGTTCGGATCCCGGGCGCGCACCGAAGTACTGCTTGGCAAGCCATGCTGTGGCGGCGTCCCATATAAAGTGGAGGAAGATAGGCACCGATGTTAGCCCAGGGCCGTCTTCCTCAGCAAAAAAAAAAAAAAAAAGAGGAGGATTGGCGGATGTTAGCTCAGGGCTGATCTCCTCACAAAAAAAAAAAAAAAAAAAAACAACTGAAAAACCTGGTCATGGAAACTGGACCCTGTCACTTTGTCAAGAATTGCCTCTTTATGAATTAGTGACAAGTGAATTCTTTAACATTTTTGTAAAGAACGGAAGAGAAACTCTGTAGTGTCTCTGAATGTGGCAAGGCGGGGAATTCTCGTTAGACCACATCCTCGGGTTCTTCTCTCATGTTCAATAGGCCCAACTGATAGTCCATGTGGTCAGGTGTAGTGCCACTCCCCTAGTCCCCAGTGTTCCATCCCACACTGGCCTGTGCCCTCTTCAGGGGGTTCTGATGACACTCTTACACAAATGTTGGAAAGAGACATTGTAAGATGAGGATATGCATCATCTTGAAACAAGGATTAATGTTGAGGAAAGTCTCAGGGTCTGTGTGCTCCGATGCACTGCTGTTGGGGTGTGGCTGCAGTGACCACTGTGCTCCCAGCAGTCCCCACAATTGTTGTCTCAGACGTTTGATATCCTGGCACAACCACAGCAGCTGTTGACAGAGCTGGGCGCTCATCATGGTGCAGTGTCTTCGGTCATATTTTATGGCTCTGACCCTCCTCTGCTTGCCTCCTTCCCATTCCTATCTGCTGTGTTGATTGCTTTGTAGTTGTTTCCTAGGAGCCACTGTGTGTAACTGTATTCCACAGCGTCTTTAGGGATCCACCCTCACTACATGAGTCCCTGTACAACAGCCCCTTATCCTGGTGTAGCCTGTGTTCATCGTCTCTAGTGGCGCTGTGAAGAACCCTGCTTACTTGGAGCTCCTCTCATTCTCACGCTGCTGGGGCTGCTTACGAAGCTGGGCATCTCGTCTTTGGTCTCATCAAGATTATTCTTTTCATCGATTATTTTGAATTCGGATACGACTTTGTTAATAATGTGGACACTGGCTGTCACAGGCACTTTTATGTATCTTCCCCAACAGCTCTGTGAAGTAGGTCTGTGATCCACATATTACAGGGGGGGACACTGAGGCTCAGAGACGTCAAGTAGCTTCCTTCACTTCACACAGTTTCTTGGTACATTTTGAGTCTCCTCCTGGAACTCTGCCTCTCAGGAGTGTGCACTTAGCTGGTGTTCCACTTTGTGCCTCTCTGCCAGACCCCCTCAAGGCACACGCCCCATCCTGAGTCCATTGTCTGCTTGATGGCAGTCACCCTGCACAAACAGGCTCTGGGAAGGGAGTGGACTAGCGGTGCGTGGTCCTCAGGCTTACCCTGGGCAGGTTCTAGGTTCATTGCGAGAGCTGGAGCAGTGGAAGATACTGACTGTCATTCACCAGGAAGGTTTGTTATGTAGAAATACTCCACCGACTTTTTGCAGGTGTCATGTCTTCTTTGTCTTCATTGCTCCTCTGGGCTTCTCCTACAGTCCCTGCCGTGCAATAACATACATTACAGAGACTAGTGAACATAATACAGTTGCCCTGCACCAATGGTCACATCACTCATTTTTGTAATTGTGAAAGAAATATATTCTGTAAAAAAAGTCAAATTACACAGATCTTTGTTGAGTAAAGTGAAGCCTTCCCCTTCCATCCCCTTCCCTGCAAACTGGCTCCCCTACTCAGAAGGAACTATTGTTAAGAGGTTGGAGTTTATCCTTCTGGACATTTCCTATGAATTTATAAATACACATAAAGATTTTTTTAACATAAATTACATAACTGCATCTTTTTGCAATTTGCTGTTTCCCAAACCATATATCATAGACGTCTCTCCTTATCCGTGCACGTCACTCTAACTTAGCTTTTTAGACGTTTTAGAGGTATTCAAAGAACAGGAATACCATGATCTGTTTATTTCTTCTTCGATAGAGATGGGATGATATCCAGTTTCACTATTATACATAATGCTGCAGTAAGATCCTTGTATGGAATTTATTACACTGCTATTCAACCGCTCAATTTGCTTTGTTTCCTTTTAGTCGGAGACTATGATATATTTTTAACATTTTTATGGGAATTATTTTATAGGGAAATTAATTTTATCACTGAATAAAGACTTTTATGGAAAAACTGCACTTCAAGGTCATCCATCTCAGTATTCTGGAGAAAAATCATGAAACTTAGAAGGTATTCTGCTTGCTCCATCACATTCTAACAAGTCATGTTAACAATTTAAAGTTGAGTCTTTGAATAGCCTCTACTTTCTCTGTTCAGAAGAAGGATGACTTTTTCGTGTCTTGAAAACTTTTGACTCCAGGGGCTCTCAGTTGGGCTTCAGAGAGGATAAGATATTGGTGTCGTATCTGTTTCCTTCAGCTGTAGGCTGCATCTTCTAAAGATCATAGAATTGAATATGGTCCAATAGATATATATGATTTGGGTCAAAAATTCAAAGTAATGAACCCAAGATAGGAATCTATAACTTTGGTTCTTAATAAAGAATTTCTTTTGATAGCCTCAAGTCTCTGTGATTACTAGTAAAAACTCACCTATGGGTGAAGAGATGTGGTTCTGCTGACAATGTCTGCCTTGAATACCCATAGCTAAGTCTGCCACATCCATAGGTAGATTAGACTTGACTTCTGGAAGACCTCTGCCCTTGGTCTTTGACCTGGGAAAAATAAGAATTTTAAAAAGCTGCTGTTATTAGCACTCAATGCTAGAAATGCCCATTAAAGAGTGATTTTGATTTGGTAAACCAAAGGGAGTATAAGCAGAACAAAGTCTTTAATATCTACAAATTTCAAAAAATTCTAATTTTTTTAAAATATAACTCTATTTTTGCCACAGTTCACACTGTCTATATATGAATGAAATATCCCTCTGCCCATTTCTTAAGTTGTTTCCATTGATTTGATGGATTTATCCTCTAATCCGGATTCCAAGTGTGAAAGAACATCTTGGTCCTTCAAAGAAAATAAGCCATTGAAATTTGATTTTCTTTTAGCTCGGCCTCCTACAGGTTTGAGGAATAAATTATCATGTAATGATACAATGATTTTGAAATCTAATTGTTAATTACAGGGGTGTAAGGGATGATTGAATGGTGGTTCATCCCCATGGTCAGGGGTATTGTACACATGGATGTGTAAACACGATTCAGGAAGCTGCTTCAGCCCCGTGACATCCCTGAGAACCACAGTGCAGGAGGATCTAGGCACACAGCCATCTGCCTCGATCTCCTGGGTTACATGTAGATCCAGGGGTCTAGAGAGTGGCTTCAGAGCAGCTACCTTTTATATTTCTCCCCTTCCTTCTCTCCAGCTTATCTCAAACAGTCTTGACTATCATTTTTGTGTGTGTGTGTGAGGAAGATCAGCCCTGTGCTAACATCCATGCTAATCCTCCTCTTTTTGCTGAGGAAGACTGGCTCTGAACTAACATCTATTGCCAATCTTCCTCCTTTTTTTCCCCAAAGTCCTAGTAGATAGTTGTATGTCATAGTTGCACATCCTTCTAGTTGCTGTATGTGGGACGCGGCCTCAGCGTGGCCGGAGAAGCGGTGGGTCTGTGTGCGCCAGGATCCGAACCTGGGCCGCCAGTAGTGGAGTGCGTGCACTTAACCGCTAAGCTACGATGCAGGCCCCTGACTATCATATTTTAAAGTAAGACCAATTATAGTTATTTACATGAGCTGTTTGTTCATTATTGCAGAGTAATAATCAGGCATACCATTAAATATCATTTAATCTACCTAAGTAAATTTATTGTACCTTATAATTGATTAGAACACTAAATTTAGTTCAGAGTTTGATATTCACCAAATGTGTTAATCTGCTTACAACTGCCATGTGCCTCACTCCTCTTAGAAGTGTATCTTTGACCCATCACAAAAATTTAATGAATCAAATCATCATAAATTAAGATTATGTACTAGCTTTTGGATGATCGGGAGGCACATGGGTCCATTTTGGAAATATGCCCATCTGTCTTTGCTCCCCATGGGAAGTTTCTGTTCACTAGGTCTCCAGGTGTCTTGCACAAGCCCTAGGTCTGTAATAGCTTGGTGCCTCTGCTTCTACTTGGGGTAGAAATAAAAGAAGTCAGAGAGACTTACTGAAGTTTTGGAGACTTATGACGTCTACTATGAAGACCATCCATGCATATTGTTCTGGATAAGCTCTCTGTTCCTAAGACTACTAGTTACTTTAAGGGCTTGTCAGGAACTGTGGAAGGTCTGATATTTTACCTTACCTGCAAACCAATAAGTTAGCCTACCATGGTCTTACAGATGCTGGCAAAAGACACGAGACCCATGGGTCAGAGACAGAGGACTTGATGACACAGCAATAGCAGTGGCCAGAGTATCAGAATTTGCACCATTTCACTAAATCCCACTTCCTACAGGGTGATACACAGTGGGCCAGGTGACATGCAGAAGGTTGCACAATCTCAGAGCTCAAGGAACTAACTCAAATCTTTGATAATGGGCAGGAGGTCTGCTGATCTTTGGCCTGGGGGTTGTTATTTTTATTATACTGGGCAGTAAGCGAGCCTGCCCTTTGCTCCAGAGGAGGCCACTCTCTCTATCTTCCAAAGCTGATAGCTCTACACACATCCTTGAAAAGATAACCTGGTTTCACTGGCATTCAAAGAGAAGCTTGGATGAGTCTCGATCATCATTCTTCTGTTTCCTTTATTGAGATTGTGCAAATATGCTCTTTTCTCTGTGAAGTTCACTAACTTTATTCATACATAAGGGATGCTTTTGGTTTTATTTATTAAGTTGAAAGTGTCTTATTAGAGCAAATGATGAAACTATTATGGGTTGGATCTGAAAGTATGCTTTTCCAGGAAAAATGTGAAAGAAGACCAGTGCTCACAGAACTCTGCCACAAGGAGCTGATAGCAACTTAAATGATTTTAATTTGAATACTGTTTTGTACAACTTTCTTCCATCTTCCTTCATCCTCTCTGCTTCCTGTAACTCCCATATGGGAATGGGGCAGTCTCAGGGATTCACTGAACTCATTTACAAAATCCAAATGGTTTTGTCTGTTGTGTTTTTTTATTGAGGTAAAGTTGACATACATCATTAAATTAGTTTCAGGGGTACAACATAATGATTCAATGTTTGAGTATATGTTGAAATGATCAGCACAATAAATCCAGTTAACATCCGTCCCCATACATAGTTACAATTTTTTTTCTCTTGTGATGAGGACATGGCGTATTTCAAGGTGAAGAAGAATCAATGATGATGTCATACTTTTCCATATACAACTTGATGAATTTGGACGTAAGTGTACACCCTTGAGACTGTCACCACCATCAAGGCCACAAACATATCCATCACCTCCCAAAGTTTTCTCTCACCTCCTTTATTACTATTATTCTGTGGTAAGAACTCTTAACATAATATCTACTCTATTAGCAAATGTGACATATGCAATACAGTCTTGTTAGTTGTAGGCACTATGCCATATCCTACATCTCCAGAACTTATTTATCTTGATAACTGAAACTTTGTAAACTTTTACCATCAGCTCTCCATTTCTCTATCCCCCCAACTCCTGGCAATCACCATTCTAACGTCTGCTTCTATGAGTTTGACTATTTTAGATTTCACATAGAAATATTTGCCATTCTCTGTCTGCCTTATTTCACTTAGCATAATGTCTTCTAGGTCCATCCATGTTGTCAAAAATGGCAGGAATTCCTTCTTTTTTCAAGGTTGACGAATATTCCATTTCTTTATCCATTTCATCCATCAGTGACATTTAGGTTACTTCCGTATCTTGGCTATTGTGAATTAGCTGCAATGAACATTAGAGTGCAGGTATCTCTTCTAGACCTTGATTTCAATTCCTGTGGGTATACACCAGAAGTGGGATTGCTGGGTCATATTCTAGTTTTAATTTTTGGAGGAACCTCCATACTGTTTTCCATAATGGCTGTACTAGTTTAAATTCCCACAAGGGTTCCTTTCTCTACATCCTCACCACCATTTGTCATCTTTAGTTTTTTTGATAATCGCCATCTTAACAGGTGTGAAGTGATAGCTCATTGTGGTTTTGATTTGCTTTCTCTGATGATTAGTGATGCTGAACATCTTTTCATACACCTGTTGGCCATTTGTATGTCTTCATTGGAAAAAGTCTATTCTGTTCCCTTGCCGATTTTTTTAATTGATTTGTCTTTTTCCTATTGAGCCAACACAAAAAAAGAGAACAAAATTTCCAGGCATTATGGGTGCTTCCCAGTTGATGCAGATGGTTTTGTATTTACAGGGGTACCAAAAGATCATGTTTCGTGCTTTTTCTTCAGCTTGTTATAAGGCCAGCAGTAGCTACGGCATGGCAGATAATCGGGATCTTCTGGGTTTGGAGGTTTACAACATAAATTAGTGGTAAGGAATTTTTTATTATTCCAAGGAAATTATTGAGATCATAGTCCATGGAATCCAGGATTGATAGGTGTAGGAGGAAATTAAGGTGAGGATTGGTGATCTGGCATTACTTCTGATCTTGAGGGACAGGTATCTACTGCATGAGTGTTTGAATAAAAATGTTAGAGATCAGTAATTTGTGGTGGGTGAATATGTTTTCTGAATTATTTACTTTTGAACATAACCATTTGGATTATGTGAACATCTGGGACATGGGAGTAAGTCGCTGAAAAGAGGTGGTTGATAATGTCACTGTTGATTTAACTTCTATGAACACCAAGTGGTCAATGGATTAAGCAAATGAGTAGTCAGAAAACACAGAAATGGTAGGATTTGGGATTTAGTAAAAGACTGAGGACCGACTGTCCTGAGAGGGAGTGCCAAGACTTGTGCAGTTGAGATTGACAAAGACAAGAAGAGAATAGAATAACACTCAAACAAGGAGGGGGTATTAACAGAATGGAGGGGGAGAAATGATCTGGAGTAGCCTTGAGTTTTGACCTTGAGCGTTCTGTTCTTGATGCAAATCTGCCTGATGACATCCCGGGACACAGGTCAGATCTATCCCCAGAGGATAGAGGGAGGGTGGAAGTACAAAACAGTCAGGATAATTGTCCTAAAAAGGCAGGCTTCCTTTATCATTTGACCCACTTTCATGATTTATTTTTGTAGAATAAGAGGAAAAGAAGGATGATAGTCACTGATGATAGTCTTCACAGAGGAAGCAGCGTGACTGTGGGAACCAGTCTAAACCAAAGCCTGGTTTAAGCATCTCCATCCCTTTGAGGCTGTCCAGTGACATATTCGAGAGGCCGGTTACTAGAATCCTATCCCATCCTGGCAATGACAGATCTCTGGGAGGACACCTTGGACCAGCCCCACCAGGTCTGCTGGCCCGAGAGACCACAAGGACTCCAGGCCTGCAGCAGTGCAAGACAACTGGTAAGTCCTTTCAATCTTGCCAAAGCGTTGCAAAAACTTGCACCTAGTCACACAGGTGAATCCCTGCCAGGTGTGCTCATAGATGGTCTGCACTCCAGGTCCCATGCCCACTCCTGCCGGTCTTCAGATTTGGCAGAGATGATTCCAGGAGCTGATCTGGGCATTCCACAGCTCCACTGCCAACAATTTCTGGTGACTGAGGAAGGTATCAAGAAGGAGCAGAGGGCAGTGAAGAGCACAGGAGAGAGACTGGTGATAGCACTGATGACAGACAGACTTGCTAGCGAGGCAGAGAAAGTGAGGGGCCAAGGAGGACGTCCAGAGAGCAGATGAAATGAAGCAGGCATCTCAGTGAGGTCTCTTGGCAGCTTCCCTAATGTTTCCTTGCTTTGAGCTCTTGAAATTTTAACATATACCAATACTTTTATTAAACTCCACTGCGTGACACAGAAAATATTGACAGCGGTTTCTTTCTGAGGTGAGAGGTTGGGTTTCAGGTGAGGAGAGCAAGATCTTCCTTTTTCATGCTGTTCTCTCCTCTTCCTTTACTATTTACGTTATTTATTTGTACTTGAAAGTCAGCAGCGAGTTATCAACGTCAGGGGATTATTCAGTTTTTCCCCTCACAGTCACAGTAAAACCTACTTAAAGTAGATTATTCTTTTTGTGTAATATTCCAATAGATTACAAAATATTATTTCAAAATTGCTTTTATGTCTATGTCCTCAAATTAGATATTTACTTCTAGGTCTCCATTTTTATGTTCTTTGTTGCATGTTAATTCAGAGTTGCATCTAAGGAAATACCAGATTTCCCTCAGGTTTTTAGATCCATATGTGTTGGAAATTTGATTCATGAAGATGGACATGGCAGTTGGGGGATCGAGCTGTCATCAAAAGAGACCTTTTCAGCATCAGTAATCTGTGAAGAACCCACTGCTTGTTGGGATTTAATTTTCTATGTGAGGGATCAAGCTTTCACTATTGGCTCTTCTCTTTCTCTTTGGAGGGAATTACAGCCTTCCCAGTCTTTCTGTTACCAAAAGACTTTACTAGATGGCTGTGCCATGTCAGGAAGGGTCTGGGATGCTGGGAACCAGGATTCAGCCTCAGCTTCTGGCTGTCCTGAGAAGCTTCCTGGAGGAATCCAGCCTGTGTGTCTAGGTGACACTTGTAGGCATCAGAAAGGAGAGGATAACTCACAAGTGCCAAGCAATTCATCTGGCCCTTGTCTTCAGGGTGTTCCTAAGGGATGAGGTTCAAAATGCCACGTGGTAACCCTTTGAAAGTTCCTAGTCATGGGGTGGGTTCTCGGTGTGAGCTCAGAGCAGTGTCTGTTCAACACTAGATGGGAAACATTTCAGTATTTTAATTGATAAGGCTGTTCATGCATGTCCATGGATCATCAGTGCTGTGGCATTCCCTGCTGGACACCCCACACCCCTCTCATGCTTCATCTTTCAAAGCTCCCAACAGAAATCACACCCCAACAGGTGGTTGTGATGTAACCACAGCACGAGTGGGGAAAAAAACAGAGCAACCCAGGGATGACACACTTCAAGGGCTCGGACCCAATTGCCCCTTTTGGACGAGATGGTAACACCAACACTGAGTGCATAAACTGGAAGATTGTCTGAGACCATGGACCTCAGAATGACATGGGATCAGAAGTCACCCTGGACAGCAAGAGAGAGTGTAGGGTCACTCACAGTCCAGGATTGTGGTCCCTTATCCTGTCAAAGCAGAGCTCACCCATGACCATCAGGCCAAGCCAGGGAGGAGGAGCCAGGATGAACCTGAGAGAGAGGCTGGAGACCTTCTGGGGAATTTCTGCCCTAAAGGGTATTGCATAAGGAAGGCAAGGGTGCTGAAAATCCTAGTTCACAGAAAGCAGTCATGTGAATGGAATAAGGCCCTGCGGTAGCCTTAAAAGCTGTGTCGCAAATCTTTCCCTATGGATTCAAAACGAGCAGGAAAAGGAATTCACAGTCCTGGACAAGGATGCCAGCAGGATTCAAACCTAGGTCAGTGGTGAACACGGAGACCCTAGAGAGGCCTGAGGAGGGAGAGTCCTGCCTGCTTTTAGACCATTTGCAAATGACCTTCCTCGGACCTTGTCCTCTCCCTGTGCAAGTTTTGATCTTTTTACATTGTTTTCCCCACTTACAGCTGATGCAATTCCAGAGATTGAACTAGAAAACTACAAGTTCCTAAATTTGCTCAAAAGAAACCTCCACAAGAGAAGCAGAAACTATTCCCTCTTCCTCCAGAATGTAGAAAGGCAGCCCCTGCCTGTGACATGACATGGTCCTGGGTAGTGCTGTTTTAAAGACACCCACATTTCAGTGGTTGTTGCTCTGCCTGTGAAAGTACCTTCAACATTTAAATCCCAAGAGAACGGGCAGCGGGCTGTGTCTGCTCTGGGAGCAGCTGAATGATACTGAAATGAACTTGTCCTCTGGGTTAGGGGCACTTGGGAGTGTCCCCACTAGCCAGGGAAGGGCCTGGCCCTTCTCCCTTCTCCCACGTACAATAAGCTGATGACCCGGAAGAGTTCTTGATTCAAGGAGAAATGTGAGTTTCTGTGTCTCCCTTACATGCCTACAGAAAGCAATGGAACCACACCACAACTCCCAGGCTGTAAAGGGAACAGGACTTTAATACAATATTCAAATATGGCATTTATTATTTACAACACATAACTACTGTCCCTCCCCAATGGGTGATGAGGTGCTGAGGTAGAGATATCAGGGAACTGGGGTGGGTTCGTCCCCACTCTCTTGGGCCTCAGGAGGCCCCAGGAATCAGCTTACAATTCTCCCCTTCCCGTTAGGTGGGAGGAGCTGGCCCGGTGCATCGCAAGCGTCCCAGCTGTGTCCATGCTGATGAGGATGGGGCTGTGATCGGCCACGGGTACAGGGCTCGGTGTTGGGGCCTGGGGGCTGAGTAGAAGAGTCGGGTTATCTTCGAAGGGCGTCCCTCAGAATCATGGCCCTGCAACCTGTCCCCACTGCATTGGGTGCTCCAGTCCCTGTGCTCAGTGCTGTCAGCCACCAGTACCCCATTTGTCCCTGTCACATGAGCGATCATTTAGTATCATCTATTTCACAGAAGAGGAAACGGAGTCTCAGGAAGCTGAAGAGAGTCACCCCAGTCACAGGACTGCTCAGTAGTGGAGCTGGGATCTCAGTGCCAGCTGTCCAACTTCCCAAGGCCACGCTTAGCTCACTTTACTGAAACCCTAGGAGTAGTCCCCCCAGCCCAGACACTCACTCACCCCTGACCTTGATGGTGGCCGGTTCTTCTGAGCCTTGAGTATTCTGCAGGCCAACTAGGCCTGGGGGTCCAGCTGGCAGGACAGGCTGTAGCTACAGGAGAGAGAGGGACCTGTGAGTCTACCAGGAGCCACACCTCAGGTGTCCCCCCACTGCCTGCCCAGCAGTTGGAGTCTGGGTGTCCCAGAGGTTGCAACACAATAAGACCTGGGGCTGACCAGGGAGCCATAGACACATGCTATCTGGACTGGCCAACAGGGAGAGTCCACTCCTGCCCTCACCCAACTCCTGCCCTACCTCACCTTTCACTCTCGTTGAGCAGCTTCATGTCCTGGGACCAGGCCCCAAATCGATCCTCGGGCTCTAGGTTGTAATTCTTTGAAGCCACCTGGAGCAACAGGATCTCCCTCATGACTCGGTATTCCTGGGGCCAGAGGGAAGGAGAGGATGCAGACAGGGCCTGCGTGGGGGATGCTGCAGGGGCCTTGTGGGGGGTGAGAAGTGGGGCAGGGAACCAGTCCTGGGAACCATCCTTCCCTCCAGTCCCATCCAGGCTCTACCTGTTCTCAGAATGGGAATAATCAGCCCCTCCTCCAGGATGTTGTCCTTGAAGCCATCCTCCCCTCAACCCACCCGACAATTGGATGGGTCTCCCACTTCTCCCTTATCAAACTCTTCCACTCAATGTAAGATACAGGGGGTGGAGCCAGGGGCTGTTCTGCCCAGAGGGTCTCTGATTTCCACCTCCTTCCCTTCCCCTGCAGGGAGTGCCACAGTTGCTTACTTCAGTCCTTTACTCAAGGTTGATCTCATTCCCCTGGAAGGCAGACAGCCAGAGTCCATCAGACAGAGCCCACTAGCTTAAGTAGCCCCCTATGCCCACCTCTTATCATGTTGTACTACTGCCAGGTCCCAAGAGGGAGCCGGGGATCCAGAGAAAACAGGACTTGGACCTAGGCTGGGCTCTGGGCTCCAGAGGAGGAGGACAGGGGCGTGACACTGAGGGACCTGGCAGCACAACCCTCTCTGATGACAGAGTTGGAGGCTGAGGCCTCAGGCAGAGGGGACTGCTCAGCCACTTATGTGCTGCCTGACTTGGGGGGACCCGACATCTCTCTCACCATGGGCAGCATGGGACGGAGAGGCTGAGTCCAGCTCAGATAAAACCTCACGCAGCTCTGCCATCAGGCAACTCTGATCTTCCCCAGCCTGGGGAACCAGAATGGGTGTCTCAGACGGAGCCTCTGTTCACTCATCCCTAAGATGGGCCTGATGCCCCAGCTCCCAGGGGCAGCTGCAAGGCTCTCGTGAGAGAAGTGCCCATTGCTGAGAGCTCAGAGCTCAGTTCGGGGGCTCCTGCATCCCCAGGCTCAGGATCCTGCTCCTCCCTGCCTGGTCCCCATGTTCACCCACCTCGAGATAATCACCCATCGCCAGGTGCAGCATCAGCAGGTCACCGAGGAAAGTGCCAAGATAGGGGACGACACCCTGTCACATGGGGGTTCGGGTGAGATGAGCCTTTGCTGTCAAGTCGACCCTCTGCAGACCCTCCCTTGAAAAGTTCTCACCCTCAGTCTCCTGGCCCACCCCAGGGTTCCCACGGGGAGCAGCCTAGGACCCTCAGCAGCCTCCCCTCAATTCCTCCTCCCTTCACAGCCCAATAAAACCAGACTCCTGCTCCTAACCTCCCAGCGCCAGCTTCTGGCAAATCACAGGGTATGCGGTCCCCGATCCTCCCCACAACAACCCATCCTGCACCAGCTCTTCCAGGCCCCCCTCCTGGTCACTTCTACTGGGGGACTCAGGCACTGTGGCACCAGGAGGAAGGGCCCTCCTCTCTTGATTTGAGGCCTCCAGCTGGGAGGGAAGAGCCCCTCCCCCACAGGCACACTCACCTGCTGCTGCTGCTGCTGCTGCTTCTCCTGCACTCTCTGGGGGATGATCTCCGGGGGGGCAAACGTGGAGGGCCCCTCCTGCCAGGGTCGAGGACAGTGTCAGCGGGCCATACTCCCCTCACCCCATTTCTCTCCAGCACCACTGGCCTCCGACCCTGGACATCTGACTCGAGTCAACTGGTAGCAATGCCACTCCATCCTCCAAGGTGTTGTGATTCTAGAACAAGCCCAGCTCGAACTCTCACTCTGAGTGTGAGCTTGGGCTTGTGGCCTGGCCTCCCCAATCCTCTTTCCTCATCTGGAAGGTCTGAGAACTCCAGCTACCCTACAGGTTCTCCTGAGGACTCAGTGGCATATGACTGTCATCGTTGTCTTCGCCCTCACCCCTCCGTGTGGAGCAGGCGGAAAGCTCCCACATTCCTTTTCTCCCTCTTATCTCATCACCACCCTATGAGGCCTGCACCACACAATCAACATCCCTCCCTTCCCTGATGAGGAGGCAGAGGCCCAAACAGGGGCAGTGAGTAGCTCAGGGGCCCACAGAGGAGAGGCCGCTTGCCCCTCCCAGCCAGAGGCCCTGTTCCAACATCCTCACCTAACCCCCGCCCCACCACTGACCACAGTACTGTCCCCTGAGCTCTCAAAGCGTGATCCAGGGCCAAGCCGTGGATGGAGATGAAGAGGTGTCTTGGGAGTCTGGTTGAGTGGCTCCTGCCTGCCCCAGTCCCATGGAGTGTCTGGCCCCCGCGGTGGAACAGAGGCCATGCCAACGCCTTCTCCTCCCCAAGGAACCCCTCAGGATATTCCCCTGCCCTGAACTCTTTCTTTATCCACTCGGGAACCGGACACCCAAGGTGCATACTCTGATCCACAGGGAGGGGAGTGACAGGAGGCTCTGTTTCCTCATTTACGTCAGATCCCAAGGTCCTTTCAGCAGTATCCACTAAGAATCCATCAGTTGCCTAGACTCTTCACATAAGCCACCTGTGGCATATGTCATTGCCAACTGGGCACTCAGGTGAGACTCCTGTGATTGACTCAAGTGACTGCTCTAGGGGTCCAATGGGGAGTCACAGAATGCACACACATCTTTCTCTGGTCCAGATGTTCAGACCCAAGGATGAGCAGACTGTTTGTCCACCTGGGCCATGGGAATCTCCTGTCGTTCCCAAACTTGGGGTAGGCAGGGTGCCCTCCACTTTGAGACTTGGTGAAGACAGAAGGAGCGGCAGGGAGCTGGCTTCTTGAGGACAGGTTTAGGCTGAGGGCTAAACCCACCCCAAACACCCAACAGCCTGGAAGAAGCTACATCCATCAGGATGGATGTGCATGGAAGCCAGAGACCTGCTGATGGCGCCAGCTCAGCAACTCCTCCTGGAACAGCCCAGCCAACACCACTGTGTCCCATGACCAGGGCCTCCTGCCCACAAACCACACCCCGCCCACCCATGGACCAAACAGATCCCTCTGTTTGTTAATCTGGACAAGATAGACATGAATGTTTCAGAGAACGTTCAAGCGGGAAACAATCAAAACCACAGAATTTCCAATCCCCCTCCTCCCACCTCCCTCCTCTCTTTCCAGACCCCGAGCCTCCACTCTAACTTGGTCATCAGTTTTCTGCTCAAAGACTTGTCTTGGCTATAGAGCTCCTTAAGTTTCTTAGAGCTCTCCCTGAGGGGAGGGGAAAGAAGGAAGGATAAATTTAGGAATGATGTGCGGAGTCTGAGTGCAAACTCTTTTTCTTTGCAAACCTGAGAGTTTCAAACAGACTGGAGGAGTGTTCTCACTGGGTTCCTCTGAGCGCTAAGGTCTCGTGGGATGGGGAGGGAACTCTCCTGTTGGTCATTGGGGTCTCCATTCCCCAGCTCTACAGAGCACCTCTGTTTTGACCACTTTGAGTTTCAACTGGGCGTAGATTTCGGTTGCCATAAACACTTGAAAATCTCCAATGTGGCTCAACCCTGGCATTTAGGAAAACTGAGTCCTGAAGCAGAACTGGTGCACTAAGGACCCAGGGAGGCTTAGAGACCCCCCACCGAGGCCCAGGCCCTGTCCCCAGCATTTGCTGCCTCCCAGGAGTTCCCACGTGACTGAGGGGGCAATGGCAGACATACGAGAGATCCCCCATCCACCCTGATCCTCCTATGGAGAGGGGCCTACCCACCGGGAAACATCCGCCCACGTGTTCTTCAGGTGGCTTATGGAGGTTTTCTGCAGAGCAGAGATGACAGCACGGAGCGAGGAGAAGTTCTTCAGGATCTCGCACTCCTGGGGAAGGGAAGAGAATGAGCTGTGAGGTGGGGCGCTGGAGACCCGCTTGCTCTAGCTTCAGTCCCCTTCTATTTAAAACTCCCCTCCTGGATGAGACAGATGCTCAGGGAGCCCCAGAAGGGCACATTTAGGACCCAGAGAGTAACACTCACAGGGAGGAGGATTTTAGCTCAACCCAGGGAAGGAGCCAGGGAGGAAGTGAGCATCCTCCCGCTGGGACCTGGAGTCAAGGTCAGCGGGCCCCTGGCAGGAAGGGCCTAGGGACTGTGCAGGGGCTTAGACCACACACTGCAATCCTGGGAGCTGATAAAGGTGGAGAGGCGGTTCCCAAGGCTCCAGAGAAGGGCTCCACTGGGCCTCCCGCAGCACACCTGGGCCACCTAGATCCAGTGCTCCACCACCCTCGCCCTGTCCTGGGCTGTCATGTTCGGGTCCCCGAGGCAGGTGGTGACGACGAGGCTGACCACCCTTCTGAAGTGGTCGACGGTGGCCTGGACGGTGGGTGCCAGGTGCTCATTGCCGGGCTTGTTCCTCTTGCCCCAGGTGGAGCCCAGGCACTGAGAGGGCACCACCTTCCGGAAGAGCTCCTGGGGAACAGGGGGAGTGTCATCCAGCCCTGCCACACCCCAGCTCCGTGTCTACCACCCCCAAAGTGCCGCACAGGGGTCACGGTTTAGAGCTGGAGCTCAGGAAGCTCAGGATGTGGTCTGAGCCTTGTGAGAGTCCCTGGGTTTTCTTCTCTGTCCACTGTGGGCACCCAGCACAGGATGACCCAGAACCCAATACTGGCAGGGAAGGGAGGGGGCATTTGCACCCAGCCCGTCCTGGCTAACTCCAAGCTCCAGACGGTGGCTCAACTAGGCTCATCCCAAGGGGGCATCTTCCACCACCCTGATGCCCGCTCTGGTCCCACTCCGATTCTGATGCACATTCCCCTGCGGCAGCTACAACCACAGGCTCTGTCTGTCTCCCTTGTAGTGAAGTACACATCAGGTCTCTAATAAATGCTGAGGCTGTTGAGCCTCCTGAGCAGCCGGTTGGGCCACCAGGGACCTGGCTGCACACAGTGAGTTCCCCTCCCCCACTGATGGGCCAGGCCCCACGCAGCTTTCCGTCTCTTCTACCTCATGGAGCCGGCACAGCCACTCTGTGCAGCAGGTCCTGTTAGTGTCCATCTCTACCCTCTGCAGGTGGACAGCAAAGCCTTGGGGGTTCAGAAAGTTGCCCAGGTCGTACGGTTGGTAAGGGGGAGCGCCAGGATTTGGGCCCAGGTCATAGGAGTCCGGATCAGGTCTGGGGCACTAATGGCAGAGGGAAGGCCTGCCCCTCCGCCCTGAGAGCCCAGCTGCTCACCGCATCCATCACGGTCAACTGCTCCGCCACCAGCTTAGGAGGGAAGGCCGTGAGGTTAGGCTTCTTCTCACCCTCCTTAATGGCCACAGGTGGAGATGGACTTCCCACTAGAAGTGATGGTCCAGGTGACTCCAGCTCAGCAGCTCCCACTCCTGCTGCAGCCGACGTGGGCCCTTGCTCCAGCTCCAACACTGCTGAGGGAGGGGACGCTGGCTCCAGCGCTAGAGGGGGTGGTATTGACGGAGCTGGAGCCAGCTCTACCTCCACCACTGTCCACTGCCCTGCTTCTGCCGCCGGCTGGAGCTCTGCAGCTGGCGCTGCAGCGGGATAAAGGGAAAGGTTCACCCACATAGCTGACTTTCCACGTGTCCTTCCAAACACAGGAAAGATCCCACTTCCCTTCCGGGAATACCCAGCCTGCAGGCCGCCTTACCCTCTGGCTCTGCCTCAGTGGCCTCCAGAAGCTCACACCGGGCAAGGGAAAGAGGGTCACGGCAGCTCAGCTCCGAACCAGGCAAGGTGACCTGCATGTACATCCCCTTTAGCTTGAAAAAGTGACAGCCCCAGCCTGGTCCCGCCCTAGTTCTGGTCCCAGCCCGGCGTCTCAAGGTCCTGAGTGTGGAGACCCTCTGCTCCTGCTCTCATCTCAGAGCAGCACTGGATGGTGCGGGTGGGCTCGTGCACCTGCCCCTTGTCTAGTGAGTTGGTGGAGTCGAAACCATTGGGCAGCTCCTCGACCACCTCCTGAGAGGAGTTCTGCAAAGCCCGGGAGCTTGGCCAGAAGGAATCAGGGGCTGCCTGCACACTGCCACTGGGGCTGACCCCCAAGAGAAAGTCTGCTCCTCAGTTCAGGCACAGAGGGGCATCCCTGCAAAGAACTGTGGTCAGGGAGGGAAAGAGATGAAACCTCTAGGGCTCCGTAACATATGAGTAGAAGAGCTCACCTTCTCACACTGCCAGCCATGACCCTGTATGAACATGACAGACCCACCAGGCTTCCGACACCTAACTGCCAGCTCCTGCCTAGGAATGACCCACCCCTCATGCCCTGCCTTCCCCCCTCCACACAGACACATGCACACACACACACACGCACACACACACAAAGAGGGGCAAGGAGTGTGGGGCTGATCAGGTGGGATCACAGTTGTGTCCTGGCCTGCACTAGCCTTTCCTGGGCTGCCCCGTTGTTACCTTTCGCTGCCTCCTGCCAGATGCCCAGAGGTATCGGGGATGAGGGCTGAGCCAACGTCGGCAATGACGAAAAAGATTCTCTTTCTGGGCTTTTTTGAGCCCAGCTCCTCCAAAAGTTCGGATACAACAACAAAACATCTTTGTCTGTTGACTGTCTCCAGTCAAGTGGGCTGGATGGGGGTCTGTGGGTGCCTGGTTATCAGAGTTCTAAGATCTGTTGAGGTCTATGACCAAGGAAGTGAGGTCATTTTTCAAGATTCCATTACCTGGGCCACTTCCCTCAATCAGACTTGTCCAGAGCTGCCCCCTGCCCCCAGTCTGCTCACCCTCCTCCCCCATGTCATCTCCTGAACTGTACACAAGAAGCCCACACAGCCCTAGCCACAGCTCCCTGGAAACCTCACTAGGGTCCTAGCTTTAAGGAGACAGAGATGAATGCAGATCTCCTTTTTCTTACCAGTTCTGCATCCTGGGAAAGTCACTGTGTCTCTCAGGTCCTCCTGAGTCTCCAAATCGGCACCATGGGGATCAGGCAAAATCTATTTCCTAGGGGCGTCACCCAGTGTATATGAGATAATATCTGTTACCCCTTTGGGCTGGTGTCACATGTACCTAAGGCCCAAACTTAGAGATGGAAGAATAACAAGGAGGGGCGGGAGATAGCACAGAACACCACTCAAAATAGGCCTGGGTTCCAGGAATGTGATATTGGGACAGTGACTTCCAGCTTGGCCTCATTTTCAGGTCAGCATCATGAGGGGTTTAATACTAATGGAAATTCAGATATTGCCATACTGTGGCATAAAACCATTCAATCGTTTGCTGCTTTACGTAGAATGAGAGCCAAGTGCCTCATCTTGGCTTATGAGTTGGGCAGCCTCCACAGTGGTACCCAGTAAGCCCCACCTATGATATAGCCATCCCTGTGGAACCACTAGGTGGTTAGTAACTGGCTTCTGAACATAATAACAACCAAAGTGATGGGATGTTTCATCTAAATTTTAACTAAAAATGTCTCTCACTTCCTTTTACTCCCTCTCTCATGTTCCATCTCTCTCTCTCTCTCACTCTTTCGAATCCCTGGAAGTGAGGAATCAAATACTGGTGTTTTGGTGCTGCCCAATGTGGAGGTCTATAGAGGGGAGAAGCAAGGGAGTGCCCAGGCCAACAGACAGAAAGAAACTCAGGCTCTCAGTCCAAACTGAACCCTGAAGGCTGAGAGTGACCTTGGGGGCCAGTCTTCCTCTAGTCAAGCCTCAGTTGAGGCCACTGCCCCAACCTGTTAAACTCATTGAAGCAGAGGCGCGCAGCTAAAATGCCTGATTGCTGATCCACACAAATTGTGAGATAGTCAACATTTGTAGTTTTGAAATGCAAGGTTAGGGGCAATAAAGTCAGAAAGAGAAAGGTAACTGACACAGCCTACCAGGACCTGGCCCTACCTTCCACCCCAGCTCCTGTTCTCTCCTCTCAGCCTCCCTCCAGCCGCACTGGCCATCTTTCTAACTTCTTCTGGCCAAACTCACTTCTGCCTGTGAGACTTAGGACCAGTGGTGCCATCTCCGTGACACACTGCTCCCAGACTCATGCAGAGCTGGCTCCCTCTTGTCATTCTTGTCCCATCATATGTCACCCCAGTGAGGCCTTTCAGATCCTCCTACCCAGTGACCCCCAGCCATCCCTCACAGCCCCCTGCTGTGTTTCTCTACAGCACTTGCTCTTTTCTTTCTCATGTCTTTGTTTTTGTCCCTTTCCCCTCTAGACTGTGAGCTCTTGGCAGGCAGGGACCACTTGGTCATTTTCATCTTACACTTCACCCCACCAGGGCACCTGGCACAGGGTGACTGTTCAGTGCACAGCTGCTGAATGAGTACATGGGAACATCTTGCACCCCTCCCCCTGCTTATGACCAACTTTGATTGTGGAGATGAACACTAGTAAGAGGAGGTACAAGTTGTTTCTGAGGCAGGGGAACAGCCAGAAAGACTTCTGTTTGACTCATCACTGCTCCAGGAGCTCTAGCAAAGTTCAGTGGACACCGTGTAAATTCCAGGTTTACAGCAGAAGGACTTGATGTATATATATTATGCAATGGTTACCAAAATAAGTTTAGTTCACATCAATCACCAAACAGAAATAAAACATTTTTTCTTGGGGATGAGAAGTTTTAGCATCTATTCTTTTAGCAACTTTCAAATATACCACACAGCAGTGTTAACTTGCACAGTGCTGTATATCAAGTATATCTCAATACAACCGGAAAAGAAAAAAATCAAAAAACTCACTGGCCACCACTGACACAAGAGGCTGCCCACCCCCTGGTGTCCAGCACTACCACTGCAACCCAGGGAGGAACTCCACCAAACAGAAAGGAACCTTTCTTCAGGTATCCTCAAAGCAGAGGCTCTCCAGGGTCCCAGGGTTAAAGGAGCAGGACCTGTTGGCTTCGAGAGAGTGGGAGCAATCTCGGGATCCTACTTTCCCCCACTCTTGCTGTCCCCCACCAGGTGTCCTCTTCACTCCTGAGGCATCCTAACCTCCCCCAGGACAATGATTCCCCCTACCTCCAGATGAGGACCCTGAGGTTCCCACAAGAATTACTCTTCTCCCTGGACTCTGGACTTGGTGTCCAGTGCTCTGGCATCTTCTTCCTTATCCCCAGTTCTCATGTATCCAAGCCCCCAAGCCGCCTCAGTTCTAAAGGATCTCCAGGGGGTGGAAAGCATTTACTCAGGGTTTCAGAGCACAGTAGGTCATCGACAGAGAACCCAGTCCAACAGACATGTTGTGAGTGCATGGAACACTTGGAGTCACCCACTGGATGCACTCCACTTTATACAGGAGGACCCTCACTGAGGTCTTCTCTCCTCTTCCCAATGCCTACACAAGGGGGAGGATGGGCTCATCACAGTTCTGGGTGACCACAGAGGTGGACTGCAGGACCCCAGTCCTGTGCTCCCCAGGCTGGGCCAGGGATGGGTCTGGAACAGGTAGACACCTAGGAACCTTAGGGATTCCTCTGCCCATCTCTGGGCCCCTGCACACGAATCTAGGAGAACAGATGTTACTGCCCCGTGGGAGAGTTGCCTGCAACTTCTCTCCCTCCTGCCTCTTGTCACTTCCCCGGTGTTGGCTCTTTCTTGACTGCACCTCCGTGGTCCCCACATGAGAAGTCAGTGAGAGTGGGTGTGCTTGTGCACATTCGATGATGAGGAGAGGAAAATGACCCCATATGGAGAGGGGTGGGCAGCAATCCCCTAGGATCTTAATGCCTCTCATTGCCAAAGGAAACCTGAGGGAAGGGGTGGAGCCTTGGCCAAGGAAGCTGGAGATCTCTCTAGTCTTCAGGACTCTGACCACCTCCTGTGGTCTGGGACAGTACTTGCCTCTTTCTGGGCCAGTTTGCCAACTGTACAGTGAAGGGTAAAATGTGCAACAGTACAAGCATGTGCTTGGCCACGACAAGTCATCAGGCCCCATAGATACATTAAGTACGTTTTAAGTGTATTGAAGACATTAATATTGCTGTGCAATCATCACCACGATCCATCTTCAGAACTCTTCTCATCTTGCAAAACTGAAACTCTACACTCATTCATGAAAAACTCCCCATTCCGCCTCGCCCCAGCCTCTGACAAACACCATTCTACTTTCTGTCTCTCTGAATCTGGCAATTTCAGGAATCTCATAGAAGGGAAATCACACAAGGTTGTATTTTTGTGACTGGCTTATTTCATTTAGAGTAATATCATGAAGGTTCATCTACGGTGTGCCATATCTTAGAATTTCCTTCCTTTGTTAATAATGAATAATATGCCATTGTATGTATATTCCACATTTTGCTCATCCATACATGCCTGGACTGATACCATAGCCAGGCTCAAAACCAAGCCCAAAATAAAATGGGGCCCCAGCCAGATTTTTATCAACGGTCTCCTGGAGACTACTTTCTTAAACCATGTCCCATGTGATATTTACTAAGGATCTAATCTTGGGCCGTGAGTTGTTTTTCAGAAACTCCGTTTTTCCTCCTTGAGCAAATTTCAACAGCTCTGAGCCAGTGAGACTACAAGACAGCTGGCAAGACTCAAACCGCTACTGCACAAGTGACTGGCGGATAACCTGGGAGACCAAGAACTCCCCTGCCGATCATGTTAAGAACACCACCTTTTGAACATAGGATGTATGACAGAACATTAAAATCTTCTGCACTTGCACAAAATGCCTAGGACTGCCCCCAACCTTCACGCACCCGCTCCTTTTTCCTTAAAAAGACCTTTTCAACAGCCCATCGGGGAGAACGATTTAACCTTTGTCTCCTGTCTCCTTGCTGGCCAACTTCTTAATAAAGATTTTTCCCTTTATTACAAAGAGTGGGTAGCCCATGGTTGGCTTAAGGGGTGTTTGGGCAGTGAGCCCTTCGTCAGTTACAATACTTGTGTGGTTTCCATGTTTTAGCTATTATGAATAATGATGTTATGAACATGAGTGTTGAACTACGCCTTTGAGAACATGCTTTCTACTCTTTGGGGGGTATATACCCAGAATTGGAATTGCTTGATCCTATATAATTATATTTTAAATTTTTTTTTTAGGAATTGTTATATTGATTTCTACATCAACTATATATTATATATTCCCTCCACAGTGCACAAGGGTTCCTTTTTGTCCACATCTTGGCCAACATTGGTCCTAGTATTTTTCTTCTTCTTTTTTTTTTGGATAAATGCCATCCTAATGAAGGTGAGGTGGTCTCTCGCTATGTTTCTGATTTGCATGTCCCTAATGATTACTGATGTTGAGTGTCTTTTCATATGCTTATTGGTCATTTGCAGATCTTCTTTGAGGAAATGTCTATTCATGTACTTTGTTCAATTTTTATTTAGATTGTTGTTTGTTGTTGAGTTTAGGAGTTCTCTATCTATTCTGGATATTAAGCCCTTGTCAGATACATGGTTTGCAAATATGGTCTCCCATCCTGTGGGCTGTGCTTTTACTCTGTTGATAATGACTTTTGAGGCACAAAACTTTTTAATATCCATGAAGTCCAGCATGTGTATTTTCTTATTTTATTGCCTGCTCCTTGGGTGTCATATCCATGAAATCATTACCAAGTCCTATCTTGTAATGTTTTGTCTTATGTTTTCTTCTAAGGGTATTATAGTGTTAGCTCTTACCTTTAGGTCTTTGATTCACTGGGAATAAAGTTTTGTATACAGTGTTAGGTAAGGGTCCAAGTTGATTCTTTTGCATGTAGATATCCACTTTTTCCAGTACAACTTGTTGAAAAGACTTTTCCCCATTGAATAATCTTGTCACCCTTGTCAAACATAATTTGATCGCATGGGTGAGGGTTAATGTCTGGGCTCTCAATTCTGTTTCCATTGGTCAATATGTCTGTCTTTATGCCATGACAATGCTGTTTTGATACAGTAGATTTGTAGTAAGTTTTCAATTAGGAAGAATCAGTCCTCCAACTTACTACCTCCTTTCAAGATTATTTTTGGTATCTGGGCTTACTTGAGATTCCATAAGAATCTTAGGATGGGTTTTTTTCTATTTTAGCACAAAATGTCCTTGGGATTTTGATAAGGACTGCACTGGATTTGTTGATCTCTTTGGATAATGTTGACATCGTCAGAATAAGGAGTCCTCCAATCCATGGTGAAGGGATGTCTTTCATTTCTAGTAGTGCCAGGTGGCTGTTCAGGTTGAGGGGGCGGCACTCCTTGAGGTAGTAGTGCAGAAACCCACAATGAATGAATGCATGTATCTTTACACATTAGTTTTTTCATGTTCTTTGGATAAATACGCAGCAGTGGAAGAGCTGGATTGTATGGTAGTTCTAGTCTTAATTTTTCGAACAATCTCCATACTGTTTTCCATAGTGGCTGCACTAATTTGCACTCCCACCAGCCGTGTACGAGAGTTCCCTTCTCTTAACATCCTCTCCAACACTTGTTTCCTGTGTTGTTAATTATAGCCATTCTGATAGGTGTGAGGTGATATTTCATTGTAGTTTTGATTTGCATTTCCCTGACAGTTATTGATGTTGAACATCTTTTCATGTGCCTGTTGGCTATCTGTATAACTAAATTTAAGTCCACAATTCCATCAGTCAATGCCCCTTGCTTAAAGTTATTTTCTGTTGACATACTATTAATACATTATTATGAACTACAGTCCCTAGTTTAAGGACTCTTTGTATTGTACAGTTCCATGGGTTTTGACACACATATAGTGACATGTAGCCACTATTACGTGCAGAACAGTCTCACTACGCTAAAAATCCTCTGAGCATCAGATTAGCTCTTAACAGCTTTTTAAAATATTAACAATTGTCAGAATAACTTAAATTTTTACGTTGAAAAGTGTTCCACAGGTGCTAAGTTGTGTTAGTCTCACTATTATGATCACTATTAGAAATAATGAAAAAAATGAACCCCTACATAAATAGCAAAAACCATAGAATTTTAAAGATAAAAAGGATCTTGAAGATTAGGAAATCTCATATTCCTCAAGACCCTGCCCTCCAGTCTCTCAGCTTTCTGTGTCATTTATCTGCTGACTCTGCTGAGGAGAAAGAAATTGATAAAGAAAAACAAAGCCAAAAACAAATATTGGTTCTAAGTATTCCTCTTGAGCCCAATTTAATCAAGCACGGCTTCTTTTTTATTGCCTATTTGCATCAGGAACATAATTACTAGCTAGAGCCTAATTTGAGACTATTCATTACGAATGAAAGATGTCATATCTAAGAACAGAATGGAATTCACTGAGGCTTTATTCTTGGGACATTTGTAGGATTAAGTCAGGACACACTGTGAGAGTAATAAATAAGTTCTGTATATTTTTCTTCTCCAAGACCATGGATTTCAGCCACACTTTATACCCATGTACTTTGCAACAACGAAAAACAATTAAACACTGACCTTGAATATTTTGCCCTCAGATTCATTAGTCTTTAAAACATAAATTGAGCAATTTAAATGTAGATGACTAAAAGACTATGGAGACTTCTAGAATATCACATTAGGTCCTTTAGAAGTGAAGAATTGACTTTATAAAGCATTTCTATTCCTTCTCATACCTTGACAATAGTGCTACTGTGACTCTGTTTTAAAGAGGATAATGGCGGGCATTACTTTAATTTGTACTTTTTCTTTTTAAAGTACATTTACTTAATATTTCTCAGTCTCTTGAAAACTTTTATCATTAAGCTCAACCTTCATTTAAATCAGCAGACCTATTAGGTGAAGGCGACATGAACATTTACTTGCAAACTCCTCAGAAAATTACTAATTTAACCTTTACTTTGGACGATCCATTGTAGAACTCAAACTGGATGTATTCGTCAGCCACCTCAAAATGGCTCTTAACTATGTGTTTGTACCTTTACCTGGGAAGATATTATCTGAGGGTAATTGTTCTTCCCAAACACTTTCTTTACCTCAAACAGCAATACTTCCAAAATTTTAAGGAAAATGTGGGCAATTTGGTGAAAACTAAATGACTTAAGTTTGTTTTAGCATGCCAATGAAATTAAGAAAATAAGTATTTTGATTATTATTGAATTTAAAAATCAGAAATGAAGAAAACAAACTTTGTCCAAAGACATTTCTGCAAGTGAAATCCTCTGAGAAACTGACAGCTAGCCTCCCGTTTTAACCACTAAACCATAAGAAATGTAATACCATGGGCAAACACTTGAGAGTCATCACCTACACGCACCCCCAACACCATCAGGGCCACAGATCAGGGGAAGGAGTCAGGGTAGGGGAGACAGCTGCGCACTCAGCATCCTTCCTTCCCGGGTCAGAACTTGGTCCCAGCTGCTCGCTGTCTAGTCTTCTGGGGAAGCAGAGAATTCTTCTGGGGACACAACACACATCGGGTGTTAAGGATGTCATTGTCCTTTTTTAAACAAATTTTAGATCACGTGACGTGCTTCTCAGGACAGGAGGAGCCGCCTCAAGGGAAGACAGATCTTCTCCAGGAGCTGAAGTTCATCCAAGGAGAGCAGAGTCTAGGGCTGCAGAGCGCCACTGCTCTCCATCTCAGGGACAAGTCGGTCTCCAACCCCTCTCCCCCTCCCGGCTGGCCCCCAGCGGTTCCCATTGTATCCTCGGAGGCCCGCGCATGCGCAGGACCGGCGCTCATAGCAGCAGAGGCGCCAGCGAGCTGGAGAGCCCCAGGCGCGCGCACTGGAGGCGGGGTCCCTGGTGGGGAGGTGGTGCTGCAGGGGTTTGTGTGGTGGGAATTGGCGGTTTCTGGATCCTTTCTCCAGGATTTTCAGCGCTGGGGAGCTCTCCTTTCTACAGTGTGGAGGAGCGCTGGGCAGGAGGCAGCGCTGAGGTAGGTGGTGGACGGCGGGCTCGGTTTGGAGATCTCCGCCGCTGACGGCGGGAGCGCGGTGTCGGGGGCGGGCCACGGGGCTCCTGGCAGGCTGCCCCAGGCGGTGGGAGCCCAACTCTGGCTCAGGCTATTGGGCTCCTCATTGCCTTCATTAAACAAATAAACGTTCCTACTTCCTTGGGACCACTTTTATAGAAAAGCCTAATGGCATTAATGGTTTCTGATAATTGACTCTATATTTGCAAGGCGAACTTTGAAGCCTGTGAATTGTTGTAAACTGCATTTAATGAAAGAAGCTTTAAACAATCTTTGGTGCAAATTATGTAACTTCCTAATAACTCACCTTCTGTTAACATAGACTGATGACTGATCAATTGATGATTGACATAATGTGTACGGAATTTTGGTTTCAGTCAAAAGGATTTTCTAGGCAGTTGGTGCTAAAATTAAAATCGGATCAGGAGGAGGATTTTAGAAGTAGTGTGTAGTGTGTGTTTTGTCTCCGTAGTCATTTAGATGTAAGAATTTAGATTTGGAAAGCCCAAGGAAAAAGAATTTTGAAATTTTGATTTGACTGACAAGGTGAAAGTCAAAAGGTCAAATACGGAAGGCTATCATTTATATGATAGTCTAGACAAGATAAACCATAGGGAAAGACAACAGATTGTTAGTTGTCATTAGTTTTAATATTTAGTTAATCATTTAGTTTAATAGTTTAATCATTAGTTTTAATATTTCTGATTTAAAAAATACATTTTAATGATACCATCCTAATTATGCTTTTGGATGATACCAGAAGTTAATAACCTATTAAATTCTGCAGTAGGAAGAAATGACATGTTGGTTATTGGTGTCTTTGAAGTGTAAGTATTGGCAGTAATGAAATTTTTAAATAAGCTTTTTTGTATTCTGAACTACTGATTTTTTTTACTAGATCCTGTTGGACATGGCATATTACAAGTTTCAAAAGGCTCTTTAAATTATTGTAGCAGGCTGAAGCTATTAAATTATAATGTAAGATCTTTATAGATGAAACAGGCAAAAATACAAAAAGCCCTTCATCATTTTATCTTTGTTAATATCTTACCATATACATGAATGACTTTTGGCTAGACAGACCTGAACTTGACAAGATAGACTCATTAGTATGCTGAATTTGTTTTGGAATGTTAAAGTGGGAGAGGATATATAAGTTTTACCTGAGGGTGACCCAAGTCAATATGGTGGGTTTAGCTGTTTATACGCTCTTTCTGAGTTACGATCTTGATTAAAACGCTCATCATAGACATACCAAGAAATTTGGACCATTTTATGTATCAATATATTAAGATGTCCTATTTCTCTGATAGTTTCTGATTTCAGGGTGTCTGGGAAAAACAGTTTCTCAACATAGGTACTTTGGAATATAATTTTTGATTGTTGACTTATTGAATCATAGAATTGTTGAGTTGGAAATAATTTTAGTGGTTGTAGAGTCTAAACTCTTCATTTTCCAGGAAATGGAAAGTGAGGTTTCTCGAGTTAAGTTGTCCATAGTCTGAATGCTATGTAGTGGCAGAGTTGGAACTAAATGCTCAGATGCTTGTCTCAGGATTCCTAGTACAATGTTGTCTGTGCTATATACTATTAAGGAGACAAAGCAGTGAGTTACCTTCTCAAATCATATATGTAGCCAGCAGGGTTGATTCTTTCCCATATGTGTTTTTTCCTTTCTTTTTTAAATAACTACTAACCACAATTAATTGATTCCCCTAGCATATTTAATGACTATCCTTGTGCGTGTCTCCTCAAGCACACGTGTGGAGGACTCCCTAGAATGGACACCTGCCTCTGAGTGGATTGCTGGGCCAGAGGCTGACGTGCATCTGAAACTTGACGAGCTGCAGCCAAATCATCCTCTGAAGTTTTAACAATTTCCATTCCCGCCAACAGTGTCTGAGTCATCCTTGCCCTGGGAATTGTCAGGTCAGCATTGTCAGATTTTTAAAGTTTTGCCAATCTGATGAGTGAGAAATGATGTATTTGTTTTCCTCTTTGTACAACTGTTTTGACAAATTCATAGAGCTGTGCAACTACCAAAATTGAGATACAGAACAGTTCCAGCACCCAGAACTCCCTTCAGCTGCTCTTTTGTAGTCATCTCTTCCCCCACCCTTAACCCCTGGTGACTAATGATCTGTTGTCTTTCCCTATGGTTTGTCTTTTGTAGAATATCATATAAATGGAATCCTACAGTATTTGGCCTTTTGAGTCTGGATTCTTTCATTTAGCACAATACATTGATTTGAGTGTTCATCCATGTTGTTGCCTGTATCAGCAGTTCCTTCTGTTTTATTGCTGAATGTAGTATCTATTGTGTGACTGTACCACAGTTTATCCACCCAGCAGTTGAAGGACATTTGAGTTATTTTCAGTTTTGTCTTTTTTGACTATGAATAAAGCTGCTATAAATCTTTGCAAACAAGTTTTTGTGTAAACATAGGTCTTCCTGTCTTGAGTAAGCACCTAGAAGTGGAATTGCTGGGTCACATGGTATGTGTATGTTTAACTTTATTTTAAAAACTGTTTGTGGTAGCAAAGTCATGGCCCACAACGATGTCTTAATCCCTGGAACCTGGGAATACATTAGTTTACTTGGCAAAGGTGAATTAAATTTGCAGATGAAATTAAGGTTGCTAATCAACTGACTTTAAAATAGGGAGATTATCCTGGATTATCCAAGGGGCCCAGTGCATCACAAAGCACATTAAAAGGGAAAGAGAAGCAGTAGAGTAGAAAAAAGATGCAACAAGGGAAGCAGGGCCAGAGAGATGTCGAGTTCTTGGTTTTGAGGGTAGAGGAGGGGGGCCACAGCCTAAGGAATGTGGTGGTCTCTAGAAGCTTGAAAAGTCTAGGAAATGGATTAACCTTTAGAGTCCCCCCAAAAGAACCTAGCTCTGCCAACACCTTGATTTTAGCTGAAGGAGACCCATGTCAGACTGCTAACCTACAGAACTGTAAAACAATAAATCTGAGTTGTTTTAAGCCATGAAATTTGTGCTAATTTGTTAGCAGCATAACAAACTACACTTTAAAACTGTTTTCCAAAGAGGCTGAACCACTTTGTGTTCCCACCAGCAATGTAGGAGTGTTCCAGTTACTTTCCACCCTCATTAACACTTGGTATGGTCATCCTCTTTAATTCTAGTCATTCCAATAGGTACGTAGCAGTATCTCAATGTGGTTTTTATGTACATTTTTCTCAAGATTAATGATGTTGAGCATCTTTACATGTGCTTATTTGCCATCTGTGTATCTTCTTTGGTGAAGTATCCAAATCTGTGCCCATTTTAAACTTGGAGTTTCTTATGCTGAGTTTTGAGAGTTCTTTATAGTTCTGTCAGATATATGATTTGCAAAGGTCTTCTCCCAGTCTGTGGCTTGCCTTTTCCATTCTCTCACCAGTGTCTTTGGAAGGTCTGTGTAATGTAACTCGAGAGGCTCCACATGACCTTGTCTTCCTTCGTTGAGAAACAGAGTGAGGTTGGAGCACCTGAGTCCAATCAGACCTTGATCAGAGTTGGGGCCGGGTCTCACTTTTAGTAAACCCAGCCCTTCCGCTTTCCCCCTGTTCCTGTTTGCTGGGCTCCCTTCCCCCGCACAGGTGTCTGGTTCTAAGTCTGGTAGATCTCTGTCTCCTCAAGTTTAGGAGCCCACAGAAAATTCAGCTACGCCCTTCAGATATCTCAGCGCAGCTCTCCAGCCTCCTACCTTAATATGGCCAATTCCCTGAAGGTCAGACTAGCAGTATGTTTGACTTAGGCCACTTCCACCACTTCTGGACGTTTCACTTTGCTTTGTGGAAGCTTTTGGCCTAGTTCCCCAGATTCCTGTGTGGCACCAAAACGTAGCACAGGTGCTGTGAGGAAGAGCAGCTGTGTGTCTGAAAGCCCTCAGGTTTCCTCTGCCACACCAGTCCTGCTGAATCACTACAAGTTTGGTTAGTTTCTCTTTTCCCTAGCCGAGGCTCTGACTGAGCAAGCCAGATCCTTGGCAAGCACCCAGAATTAGAAAACGCCTGCAGGGGAAAGAAAGATAAAAACTCTTGCTCACATAAAAGAGTTTTTCTTCTTTCTGGAATTTTAGTTGGTTGATTCTGAAGTTCTCTGATGCTCTAAACATATAATTTATCTGTCTTTGTCCAGTTGTGCAGAAAGAGTGCTTTCCTGTCCTCGTCTCCTCTAAAACAGAAGTTCCCTTGTCATTAGTTTTTAACTCCATCAGTTATACATTGTCAATATTATTATTATTTGGTAAAGTCATGCTTTCAATGATTTATTCAGATGTTTACCCTTTTTTATCCTCACAATCCATTTTTACATCTTAGCATTTTTTCTTCTATCAATTTTTTTCTATTTAAAGTACATTCTTTTTTACTTTTTAAGTTTTTTCCTCAAAGAATATTAGCCCTGGGCTAACTTCTGTGCCAGTCTTCCTCTATTTTGTATGTGGGTCACCACCATGGCATGGCTGATGAGTGGTGTAGGTCCACGCCTGGGATCCAAACCCACAAACCCAGGCGTCTGAAGTGGAATGTGCTGAACTTAAACCACTACACCAGGTGGCTGGCCCCCTTAAAGTACATTCTTCAGAAGATCCTTAATGAACATTTGTTGGTGGTAATACTCTTAGTAAATGTTTGCATAAAAATATCTTTAATTCACCCCAGATCTTGAGATATGGTTTGATTGGGTATACACTGAAAGTTATTTTCTCTCTGTACCTCGAAGATTTAATCCAACACTCTCTTGCCTTCCATTGTTAAGAAATGTATCATACTCTAAATGTAAGTCTCCATAAGTGTTCTGTTCCTCTGTGGGGCTTTGAATATCTTCTTTTGTATTTAGTGTTCTTTGCTTTCCCTGTATGGATCTGGCTCTAGATTGTTTTTTTAATTGTGCTTGAGATGTATTCAGCTGCCTGAATCCAGAATAGGATTCTTTTATTAATTCTGGAAATTTCTGTTATTATGTCTGAATATTCCTTAAATCATATATATATTTATATTATTTAATTCAAATATATATACACATACTTATGTTATTTGTACACATTCAATATATATTCATTACATATATATTTATATTATTTAATTCAATATATTATATTACTCAATATAAAGATTTATATTATTCAAAAAATATACATATCTTATTTATATATATGATCCTGTACTTGACCAAACTCAAGCCAGGCTCCTTTGAGCCCTCTTCTTGACTAGGCCTCAATCTTGGCCTATAATAACTACGACCTCTCAGCACAAATGATTTCACCACACATACACATTATAAGACTTAAACACTGACATAGTCTCTAACACCTCAAATCCACATCCCTAGGATGACCCCTGCCGCCTTAAAGTGCCTGCCTGAGAATGCTCAAGGCAGCAAAAAGAATTGACTGTTCTGGCCAACACTTGATCATTGGCCCCTGCCATCCCTTTCTTAAAGCATTTACCCAAAAGTGCTTACAACTGTGAATCTTTCCTCTCTCCTTTCGAGTTGTATATGTGTCTCCTATAACTGCATTTCTCAAGGTCCTGAAAGCCATTCCTTGAGAAGAGGACAGGGTGTCTGTCTCCCAGACTCAGTGAGAGGAGAGAAGTGAAACTTTGATCATTTCCAACTAGCAGACACAACTGGCCAGATCACACTGCACTGACCAACACTCTGTAACTTTTCCCTCCCTGGCTCTTCTGAGCCCATGCTCACCCCCTGCCTGCTCCCTCACTCTCCCTTTCAAATGCTCAGTCACCTCTGTACAACAAAATTGAGTTCAGTTCACCCTGTTCCCTCTTCCCTATTGCAGTGGTATATTACTGACTAAAATCTGTCCTGACCACTTTAACTACAGTCTGGCTTTGTGTATACTCTACAGTTAACACATATACAGATAATGTCATGCATATGCATATATACGCATATACCAACGTAACCATGGGCCCTCCAGGACGAGTTCAACTGACCTCATCTTATAAACAGAGTAGTTAAGAGTTTTCTTTCAGGAACTGAGATCCCTCATCCAGTTCAGGCCCGTTGAGACCACCAACCTATCAACTGGGCCTGCACAAATGCTTGATAAGTGACCTCTTTAACATCAGGGAGCTAAAAACTCCATCCTCAGATCATGGTAACGCTATCAATTTGTGAACACTTATCCAATGAAGAGCCATGAACCTTGACTATGCTTGCACAGATCATCAATTACCTCACTTCTGGTATCACACTCTCTGATTTCAAAATATACTACAAAGCTATAGTAACCAAAACAGCATGGTACTGGCACAAAAACAGACACATTGATTAATGGAATAGAATCGAAAACCCAGAAATAAACCCACACATCTATGGACAGCTAATCTTCAACAAAGGAGCCAAGAACATACAATGGAGAAAAGAAAGTCTCTTCAACAAATGGTGTTGGGAAAACTGGACAGCCACATGCAAAAAAATGAAAGTAGACCATTACCTTACACTGTACACAAAAATTAACTCAAAATGGATTAAAGACTTAAATGTAAGACCTGAAACTATGAAACTTCTAGAAGAAAACATAGGCAGTACGTTCTTTGACATCAGTCTTAGCAACATATTTTCAAGCACCATGTCTGACGGGGCAAGAGAAACAATAGAAAAAATAAACAAATGGGACTACATCAAACTAAAAAGCTTCTGCACAGCAAAGGAAAGCATCAACAAAACGAAAAGACAACCTAAAAATTGAGAGAAGATATTTGCAAACCATACATCTGATAAGGGGTTAATCTCCAAAATATATAAAGAACTCATGCATCGCAACAACAAAAAAACTAACAACCCAATTAAAAAATGGGCAAAAGACCTGAACAGACATTTCTCCAAAGAAGATATACAGATGGCCAACAGGCACATGAAAACATGTTCAACATCATTAACTACCAGGGAAATGCAAATCAAAACTACAATGAGATATCACCTCACTCCCGTCAGAATGGTTATAATTAACAAGACAGGAAACAACATGTGTTGGAGAGGATGTGGAGAGAAGGGAACTCTCATACACTGCTGGCGGGAGTGCAAAGTGATGCGGCCACTATGGAAAACAGTGTGGAGATTCCTCAAAAAGTTAAGGATAGAACTACCATATGATCCAGCTATTCCACTGCTGGGTATTTATCCAAAGAACTTGAAAACACCAATGCGTAAAGATACATGCACCCTTGTGTTCACTGAAGCATTATTCACAATAGCCAAGACTTGGAAGCAACCTAAGTGCCCATCAAGGGATGAATGGATAAAGATGTGGTATATATACACAATGGAATACTACTGAGCCATGAGAAAAGATGAAATCCAGCCATTTGTGACAACATGGATGGACATTGAGGGTATTATGCAAAGTGAAATAAGTCAGAGGGCAAAAGTCAAATACCGTGTGATCTCACTCATTAAGTAGTAGATAATAACAACAAACAAACACATAGAGACAGAGATTGGATTGGTGGTTACCAGAGGGGAAAGGGGAGGAGGGAGGGCTAAAGGGATAATTCGGCACATGTGTGTGGTGATGGGTTGTAATTAGTATTTGGGTGGTGAACATGATGTAATCTATGCAGACATAGAAGTATAATGATGTACACCTGAAATTTATACAATGTTATAAACCAATGTTGCTGAAATAAACAAAAAATTAAAAAAACAAACAAAAAAATACCTTCACCCCTAAGCCAATATCTTAATATTTGATTAAACTGCTTTATAATAAATCTTAATACATTGTAAAAAAAGAAAATCAATTACCTCACTTCTCCTTACTTCCAATCATCTACCTCCACATGTCAGATCACCCTGCCCTTCATCCCATAAATTGTGCCCCAAGCCCTGGATCGGGGAGACAGATCTGAGACAGACACATGCCCCCTGTTTCCTTACAGATCAATCTCACAAAATAAAACTACAATTCTTTTCCCAAAAGCTGATGCCAGAATAATTGGCTATTTTAATGTGCATTGGGCAAGAGAACCTCGATATTGTGTGGTAACATCAATACATATATATACACTTAATGGATGTTTTATCTTTTTTTTTTTCTTTGTTGAGGAGGAGTCACCCTGAGCTAACATCTGTTGCCAAGCTGCTTCTTTTTGCTAAGGAAGATTCACCTTGAGCTAACATCTGTGTCAGTCTTCCTCTACTTTGTATGTGGGTTGCCGGCACAGCCTGGCCACTGATGAGTGGTGTAGGTCCATGCCCAGGAACTGAACCTGGGCTGCTGAAGTGGAGTTCTCTGAACTTAACCACTAGGCCATGGGACTGGTCCATCTCTAATTGTTTTGAAGATGTTACTAGATATGCAGTTGAAGTTTCACTATGATCTCTGGATTTCCTTGCTGCTCTTTTAGTCCCTCACTTCAGTGTATGTGTTTCTTGCTCCATCTTTCATGCTAGAGGAATTCCTCAAATATCAAGTGGTCCTTGGCTACCCATTCATATTTCTGTGATGGGGAGGAAAACAGCTGAGTAGGATCTCTGTGGGCCTGATGGGGCCTGTGTCTGTCTGGATTCAGTGTTTCCTCAGTGGTGTAGAGTGTTGAACTATTAACAGGCAAACAGTGTTGGAGCCCACACTGATCTCTAAAAACATACTTATTCCACACATTCCCACAATGACAGACATCCTCTGAACACGTGGAAATGCTGATAACACACACCCACACCCACATACACACTATTCGCAAATGACCAGCAGCATTCAGACTGTAAACTACACCTGATAATGCACACTGATACTCAGAACATATACACAAACACACACACATACAGACCACTCACTGTCTCAGAGCCCACAGTGACTTGAACTCTCTAAACACACACAGACATCAACAAAACACACCTTCACATGGACGTCATAATAGACATGCACCCTGTGACCATACAGAATTGCTGAACACACACACATCCACACAACAAGGAACGTGGCTGTGCACGTATGGGCTTGATCAGGAGGTTTTTCACACCTCAGCATCAACATGGACACCCCGGGGCGAGATGGAGAGGCAGAGGGTACAGGGACAAAATGTGGGGAGCAGTCAAGAGACAACTGCCTAAAGCAAATATGATAACTGTAAAGCTGGTTGCTAAATGACGTGTGACTCAAGGCTATGAGGACCCAAGAGGATCTGAAATGGTACAAAGGAGGTGACTGATACAAACCCATCACAAGATATTTAAATGTAAGGAACAGTGATATTTTAAAAGGCACTGAGGAGAGTCCATCAAAGCTTAGATATAATTCCAAACAATGAATGACATGGAATTCTGGCCAAAGAACAGCCATACTGCTGTTAAAATTCCTATTTAAATGTTTCTTATAAAATTATAGAAATACTCATTGAAAAATGACAAATATTCATTGGTTTAAAACATTTAAAACATTTCAGGGTAAAATAACTGCAGGTTCCACTTTTACTGAGTAGCTTTCCTTGGGCAGCTAGAAAAGCAGGACAAAGCACACAGAACAGCTGTGTGAAGGGTCAGAGAACATCCTGTGCAGACAGGACTTGGGGGTCTATAATCTCTGAGACGAGGGAAGCACAAGATTGTGAGCACCAGCTCCATGCAGCTTCTCCCCTAAGGCATTTGCTATTTCCACAGCGAGAGAAGAGAGTCTGAGCAGAAAAAGGAGGAAAAATGAATTGAAATTTGGTTCCAGCCAAGTCCAGTAACTTCTGCTTCCAGTCAGATGTGGTAAAGGCAGAGCAACAGTTAAACATTGATTTAATAAATACTGTATGTTTGAAAACACCAAAGGGATGTGGAAGCAAACAGGACTATATGAAATAAAATTTCAAAAAGGGAAGAGCCTTTTTAGGTGAGATTGCCACACATGCCCTCACCCAGGGGAATTTGCTTAATCTGGACTCTGATAATGAAACCTGTCTTCCCAGAAAAACAATTAAAAGTATAATCTGTCATAATTGATCTATGTTAGCTTTTTAATGTCACAAGCTTTGTTTGGATGTTAATTTTTATTGCCTCCACTAGAAGACTCTGTGAAGGGAAGGCCATTGTATCATTTGCCACATGATCTCCAGAACATTCTTCAGTTGGGGCTGTATGACTTCTATAAATATTTGTTAATTGTTGGTTTCATGAATGCTATGGACTGAATGTCTATGTAACCCAATTTCATACGTTAAAATCCTAATCCTCGATGTGAGGGTATTTGGAATTGGGGCCTTTGGGAGTTAATTAGCTTAGATGAGGCCATGAGTGTGAAGCCCCCATGATGGGATTAGTGCCCTTACAAGGAGATGGAGGGCCAGAGCTCTCTCTGCCAGATGAGGGTAGAGCAAGAAGCTGTCCTTCTGCAAAAAAGGAAGAAAGCTCTCGCCAAAAACAAATCAGCTTGAACCTAGATCTTGAACATTCCAGTCTTCAGAATTGTGAGGAATGCATTTCTGTTGTTAAAAATGCCCAGTCTAGGGACGGCCCCGTGGCTCAGTGGCTAAGTGTGCATGCTCCACTTTGGCAGCCAGAGGGTTCACAGGTTTGGATTCCGGATGCACACTGACGCACCGCTTGTCAAGCCATGCTGTGGTGGAATCCCATATAAAAAGTAGAGGAAAATGGGCACAGATGTTAGCCCAGGGCCAATCTTCCTTAGCAAAAGGAGGAGGATTGGCATCGGATCTTAGCTCAGGGCTGAGCTTCCTCACAAAAAAAAAAGAAAAACCCCAAAAGTGCCCAGTCTAGGGGCCTGCCCCACTGCCTAGTGGTTAAGTTCAGTGAGCTCCTCTTCGGTAGCCTGGGTTTGGTTCCTGGACACAGACCTACACCAACATCAGCAGCCATGCTGTGGGGGTGACTCACATACAAAATAGAGGAAGACTGGCACAGATGTTAGCTCATGGTGAATCTTCCTCAGCAAAAAAAATAAAGTACCCAGTCTATGGTATTTTTGTTACAGCATCTCATACTGACTAGGACACTGAGTGTGTGGATAAGTTCATTTAGATTGACGATCCTTCTTCTACATGACGCATTATTGCCAATGATTCCTGAATGGGTGTGAGTCAGATTTCACTTAAGGATCATGAAGACATTAGGGCCCTTCTTTGTAGTTATGCACATATTGATACACATGAAAACATGTTGCATCAAGTGATTTATTGACACCTTAGTCTCACACCTCATCCCATTAGCCTTCAGTGAACCTCAGTGTTAACAGCCAGTGCTTTGGGCAATAAAGGAAAGTCCCTGAACTGAAGAGGGGCCGGTATCCATCATGCAGCTCCTGTCCTCTGCCCAGCCAGCTCCAGAGCAGGGTCAATTTACAAGATGGGCTTTCCTCCAGGCAGCTCTGTCTTCCTCCCAGCCTGTTCTCATTTAGGATGATCTCACCAAGAGCAATGAGTGGAAATTGGGAGGGAAGAACTACAGACGGCACCTCCCAGGGGAAATTCTTTGTGGTTACATGACCTAGAATATGGATAACCTGGGCCGGCCTCCTGGCTTAGTGGTTACGTGCACGCTCCACTATCAGCAGCCAGGGTTCAGGTCCCGGGCGCGCACCAACACACCACTTCTCTGGCCATGCTGAGGCCGCGTCCCACATACAGCAACTAGAAGGATGTGCAACTATGACATACAACTATCCACTGGGGCTTTGCGGGAAAAAAAGGAGGAGGATTGGCCATAAATGTTAGCTCAGAGCTGGTCTTCCTCAGCAAAAAGAGGAGAATTAGCATGGATGTTAGGTCAGGGCTGATCTTCCTCACAAAAATAGATAGATAGATAGATAGATAGATAGATAGATAGATAGATAGATAGATAGATAAAGAAAGAAAAGAAAGAAAAGAAAGAAAGAGAGAGAGAGAGAGAGAGAAAGAGAGAGAGAGAAAGAAAGAGAGAGAGAAAGAGAGAAAGAAAGAAAGAGAAAGAGAGAGAGAAAGAGAGAGAGAAAGAGAGAGAGAAAGAGAGAAAGAAAGAAAGAGAGAAAGAAAGAAAGAGAGAAAGAAAGAAAGAAAGAAAAGAAAAGAGAAGAGAAGAGAAGAGAAGAAAAGAAAAGAAAGAAAGAAAGAAAGAATGAATATGGACAGCCGGCTGCTCTAAGGTGTCCTGAAAATGGAATCCTTCCCATGTCTGCAATATCCTTCCATGTCCTCTTTCCCCTCCATCTCTCTGTTCTTGGTGGAAAAATTCCCTTGGCAATGACAACAAAAAAATGAAAGTAGGGAATAGCCCATTTCCAGTCTCAGAATTCTATGAAATTTTACTGCCTATCCCCAGTCTCCCAGGACTGAGACCCTTTTTACTCTTTTAAGATTAGATTACATTTTAATCTGCTTTAATCAAAGTTTTCTCTCATCCTTGTTATGTATATACATATTCTAATACATAATATTGAAAACATTATTTTTGGCCCTACAATTTCCAGATAGATACATGCCTTTGTAATTATGTTTATAACTCCATTAACTATAGCAACTGGCTAAGTGATGAGTGGTAATGTACTAATACAGGAAAATGGCCCATTTTTATTCAACATAAAGTTTCACGTTTTCATCAAGACAAATTCCTGAATACTTAATTGTTCAGCAAAATCTCTTACTGTGTACATGTAAGCAATTATAAATCTATTGTAGTTGGTTTGCCTTGTTGATTATTCTTTGTTTCTGAATTGTGCATTCAGCATTTCCATGAACACTTTAGAGTCCTGCATCTTTATCCTACCATTTTAAATACTAGGTCATCGACAAAAGTCCACATGACTTGTTCAGTTGTGTGCTAGTGGGTCCTTTGTAGGGTGTCTTCCTAGGTACATTTTCACATGGTCATCAACAAAAGTACACATTACTCGTTAAGTTGTGTGCTAGTGGGTCCTTTGTAGGGTGCCTTCCCGGGTACGTTTTCACATGCTCATTGACAAAAGTCCACATTACTTGTTCTGTTGTGTGCTAGTGGGTCCTTTGTAGGGTGTCTTCCTGGGTACATTTTCCAATGTGAACTCCAGCTGATGGCCTTGTGACACTGATGTAAATACTGGTGTCTCCACAGATCATGGGGCCAATGATGTGGTCCTTTACAGAGTCATATATAAACTAATACTTTTCATTCAATTAGTGTAAGGAATGCTATGGAAAGTAGATTGGGGACAATTAATAAAAGAAGATTGATTCTGAACATGTTCTTAGGGAGAAATATTGAACCTCTGGCTATAAAGGTTTACATTTTATGCAATTAATCAGGCACCCTAACAAACCCCATTCATAGGCAGGGCTATATACACATAAAGGCTATAAAGGTTTACGTTTTATGCAATTAATCAACCACCCTAACAAACCCCGTTCATAGGCAGGGCTATATACACATATATATTAGATTAAGATTACATCATCTATTAGTTTGAATGTGCTTTTTAAAAGTACGCCTTGTTTCTCTTGCACTTTCGTACTGGGAGAAATATGGAATAGATAGAAACCGACTGGATTACTCTGGTCTGAATTCAGATCACGTAGGGCTTGAATCGTTCAACAAATGAGCGAGTAATAGTGGCTACACCACTGGGATTTCCTGATGCAACATCGCGGTCATACACCCTATTGTGGATATGGACTCTAGAATAGGATTGTTCTGTTATCCCGAGGGTAACTTGTTCTGTTGATCAACATTTTGGAACAATAAGTGATAAAATATTTTGATTAGCTCGTCTAGATTTTAATGGCTCAGAGGTTATTTTCTTCTCTGAGGTCACCCCAACCAAAATTGTTAGTCCATTTAAGTTTTGTTATCCCTTGATTTGGCTTACCTTTTTTTTTTTTTTTAATTAATTGAAGCTCCATAGGGTCTTCTCTTCTTATTTTCTCATTCCCGCCTCTTCAGGGAAAGGTCAATATCACTGATTAAAAGTAAGAGAGAGTAAAACCCTCGAGTGGCCGTTCATACAAGCCCTCATTTAGACAACAAATGATGATGCTGCCTTTGCAGGGTCCAGTCACTGCGGCCTTTACACCGTGTCACTGGGCAAGCAGTGCCTGTAACACCAGAAATGCCAGAGGAGATGCTTTTGGTAAACAGGTGGGGGCTGTGTTTGCCGAATTTCTCTTACTTTTTGAAATCTTTCCTTGAATGCCTACCTGTGTTGGGTTAACGATTAATGTAATAAATAATTATTGGGTTGAATTTATTTTATTGTCAACTTTCGGTGATTATCTGTTCTGATATAAGATTATGCAAGGAGAAATAATTCTTGTTCCTCATAGTAACAGTACTACTTTTATGAATTAATAGATTAATGCAGCATTAGATTAGGAGTTAGTTTCTGTGATTGAAATTAAGATAAGTATATTGTTGAACCTGAAGGCTTTCTTAATTTGTAGCTGAATTTAGGCCAACTAGGGTATTGTTTGTACTCCCTCTCTAAGGAAGGTTGTATCCTGTATCTAAAAGGCTGTACCTCTTTAGGGCTGGGTCGGGGTGAGCAGGAGGCTGAACAAGTGTGGACCTGGCTCTGTCCCAGAGGGATGAGCAAGAGACACAGGGCACCTGTTGCCACACACAGACGCAGCAGACATCACCAATCAGTCACGACGTGCTGGGCTGCAGAGCCCCCAGTCCTCGACAATGTGCACTCCGAAGCCACTCGCGGGCAGAGCAGGGGACTGTGATGAACCCATTTGCCGGCCCAGCTCCCCTAAGACGTGCTCCAGGCCTCCTCTCCCCACTTACTCTGCCAGCTCCTCACTGTCCTTGGGACTCAGGCCTTCAAGCCGCCAGCAGGCTGCTCCAGCACTTCTCCTTCCTTACCATTGCCTCCCCTCTCTGCTTCCACTCTAGTTCCAGGGCAAGTTACCTGTGGCTCCTGAGTGCTGCTCTTTGGCCTGGAAGGGCCCTTCCTTCACCCCATCCACCCTGTGCACTCCTACTTACCTTTCAAGACTCGACTCCAGTGATGCCTCCTCGGGAAGCCCTCCCTGACGCTCCATCTCCCCAGGCCTGCTCTGAGCCACCACTCTGCCTTCTGCCCACGTCCATCACTGCCTGGCACCTTGTGGGCTCCCTTGTCTGTTATCCACATCCAGCCCAGCCCATCAGGAGGGGAGGAAATGCTTAGGTTCAGGGCAATGGAGCAGATTCCTAGACTGTGGTGACACTGCCCACCCCAGGAGAGGTCATTCTTTGGTCACATCCAGCTTAGGCCCAATGCAGCTCAGGGAGAGCCAGGACACAGGGAGGCTGGCTCTGGGCCCAGCAGGTCACAGGGTCGGCCTAGGGAAAAGGCACAGGGGGCCACACACAGGGGTTCAGGACAAAACTTCAAGTCGACGATACCCTTGCTAAGGGCAGCAGGGGCCAAAGGCAGCTGCACAGCCTTTGAGCCTTTCATCTGCTCAGAGAGTCCCAGGGCTGGATAGAAGGAACTCAGGAGGCCCATCTGAGGTGGTCACCTCGGGGGCATGCAAGCAGAAGCTGAGGGTCCCACAGCAAGTGGAATCTGAAGAGGTGACCCTCAAATGTCTTGCAGCTCTAACGTCTCCGAGTTGGAAGTCAGTCCCCTCAGTCACAGCCTCTAGCTGCCCCCTCACAGGGATGTGCCTCTCAAACACCGCTCCCAAGGAGAGTGGAGGCTGAGGGTGAAGGCAACCTCCTACCCGTGAGAACCGCTGTGATCACAGCCTCCTGCAAGGGGCCAAGGATGATGTGCAAGGGACAGAGGGACTGACCCACACGACTTCCCCTCAGATGCTGAACATGCTTGTGATTCATGGGGCCAATTAGTATCTGTCTTCATCCTCCACTCCTCTCTCCCCAAAAGGACATGTCAGTGTTTACTATGACATCCACAGACACAGCAAGGGCATCTGGGAAGAATCATGTGTACATCTGGAGAGAAGGGAACTGTGAAAACCAGTAATATCTGCATCCATGTGTGCAGATACCGACATCTACATACAGCTGTCACGTTCCTCCAGCAGCCCCGGAATACTCCATAATCACGCTGGCAGGTTTTGGCACATGGGAGCCAAACCAACTGGTGGTGTCCCCGAATGCCACCACTGCTGGGGCCTACCTTGATGTTCGGGGGAGGCAGGGTGCCATGCCCCATCTCACAAAAGTCTGGCCAGTGTCCAGGAGGGTCTCACAGTCTTCGACAATCATGCCCTCCATGGCTATGTTTTCCTGGATGCTCTCTGTCTCCTTTACTTCATTGTGCATTATCCTGTGGGGACAGAAAATAAGTCAGAGACAGGCTGCCCCCGTCTCTCAGGGAGAAGGGAATGCCGGGCCTCTGGCCAGACCTAGGAAGAAGGCCTGGCACCCAGGATTCTCAGGTGGAGCCTGTGGTCACGAAGAGGGAGAGAGAATGCATATTGAATGCCCACTGTGCTGGGCACTCTATGGGCATGAGCTCACATCATCCTTCTGACAGCCCAAAGAGAAAGGTGTTCTTATTTCAGAGTGAAGGAAATGGAGATTAATAGCTAGAAAACAGGTCTGATTTAAAAGTCTAAACCACGTGGAACAGAGATGGAAAAACTAGGAGGAGGACCGGAGTAGAGGAAAGAACCTTTTTTCACTATTCTGCCCCCCACACCACTACTGGCCTTATCTCCATCCATAGAACTCCACCCACCCATCCTGCCTCAGGGCCTTTGCACTTACTGTCTCCATCCCTCCCCCAATGCACTTTATACAGTTGCTTCCTTAATGTTCAGGCCCTGGAATGGCTTAGTTTTGGAACACCTGGCAATCCCACTGGCTCACAGAAAGACTGACTCCAGTAGGCTCCAGCACGTCTGGGGGGAGGAGGACACACCTTGCCCCTCAATCTGAGAATAATGACAACACTCTTATTTGTCATCTTCTGACTGCCACAACACCCCTCCTCCAGAAGGTGGCGCCATTTAACTGCTTTTTAAAACTAGCATTGCTGGGAAAAGAGGCGTTTGAGTTGCCAACTTTGCTAAGAGCCTTGATGGGTTTTCAGGAGTCTTAGGAAGTTAGTAACTTTGGTGGGAGGAGCGTCTGGAAAAAGTACTCCACCTACTCCAAGAAAAGTACAAAACCCCTTATTTGTCTACTGATGCCTCAAATTCTACAACCACGACCAGATCACCAAGAGGGCTGGTTAATATGCGTGGCTTACGAAGTTCTCTAGTAGACACTGTCCAACTTAACTCTCCCAGCAATGAGAGATGACACTGGTCGAGCTGGATCTGTGATTAACGAACTCAGCGTGATGAGCAAATGACTGGGCCCTTCTGACCCTCAGTTTGCTCATCTGTAGAAGGTCGGAGTGAGGATGGAAGAGAATGCATTTCACGTGCTGACCTCAGGCCCAGCATATGGCAGGTGCTTGAGTAAAGGGCAGTGATCACTGTTTCTAGTATCACTGGTTGCAAAGGTGTCATTATAACACTACTATTATCGTTGTTTTCTGGTTATCAGACTGAAGCATGGAGATGGGGTCTCTTTCTTAGGAGCCTCAGTCCCTCCATCCCAGCAATTCTCTTCTCAGCAGCCCAGGCCCTAGCACTCTTCTGGAAGGGACAGGGTACAGGGAGCCACCTTTCAAGGATATGCTAGTTCCCTGGATATGGACTCATTTTTGCAGGTTAGCAAAGGTAAGCAGAACCATTTCTTTTGACAAGGGTGGGGATTTTGCTGAGGAGGGCTGTATTTGCTACAAACAAGGGGGCGATCCCACAGTAGCAACACGAGTTTCACTGTTAGACAAGTGCCAGATGTAGCTGCTCAGGACTGCTGCCAGCCCCGGCTGGGGTTTGTGCTGAGAGCCACACTGTTACCGCAGCTGGGGAGGAGTGCCCAGGGCCGCAGTCTGCCGGCGGAGCTGGAATTGACGACCTGGGTTACAGTGAGCCCAAGAGATGAGGTTCAGGAGAAAAAGCGGGACAAAGGACAGAGGTAGGAGAGAGTCAGCCCCAGAGGAGGAGTGTTTCTGAGCAGAGCCAGGGAGGGTTTGTTATCTGATGGCTTCCTGCTGGGCTGGGAGCTTTCCTAAGTCCCCCAAGGGAGGGAGAGAGGAGGATGAAAGGGCTGCTGTCAGGGCGACAGGAAAACCCCCTTCTGTGCCACTAGGGCTGTGTTCAGGCCAGGTGCAGGTGATCAGGTGGGACAAAAGACGAGTAGGCTTCTGGAAAGGGGATCAGGGTCTTGGGACAAACGTCTTGGCACCCATGTGCCTTCTTCACCACTGCCCACACCGGGATAGGGCATCCCGCAGGGACAAGGAGCCTCGTTGGAGCCCCAAGTCTTCTCCTTGGGGAAGTGTACAGGATTTGGCTCCTTGGGGCACGAGAGGACTGGGGTCCCCACCCCACAATGCTTTTTTTAGTCTGCAATCACGCTCTGATTACATCTGCTCCCTGAATGAACCTCCACTCTGGGGCCTGTGCCCTGCCCTGGTCCAGCCTGGTCCTCCCTCTGCCCAGCTGGGAGATGTGGCCCTACTGGCTGCCTTTTGCTGGACTCAGGAAGCCATTTAGGGCACTGAGTGGTTGGCAAGGCTGGGGACTAGACCCCACATGCTGCAGACCGACCCTCCTTTGCAGCTTCTGGCAGCCCATCACTGACTACAAGGTTGCTCATCATCTCTTGGCTTGCACAAAGTGGAGACCCCAGGGCTCAGCTCTTGGTACACATCTCAATCCTGCCTAAACTCACTCCTCTGGTGATCTCACCAGTCTTATGACTTTAAATACCATCTCCGAGCTGATGGCTCCCAAATGGCTCGCTCCCTTACACTCCAGACTCAAACACCCTCCTCCCTTCTTGTCCTCTCCAGCACTGTTGTCCATCTCAAGTTCAACATGCCCCCAGTCAAGCTCCAGTGAAGCAAGAAAGACTCCCCCTCCACACCTGCCCATCCTGCCAGTTTTTCCATCTCGGTTAGCAGCAACTCCAACCTTCTACTTGCTCAGCCAAAAACTCTGGAATCACCCTTGAGTCCCATCTTCTCTCTCCTCACATCTAATGCATCAGAAACTCCTGTTGGTTCCATCTTCAAAACACACCCAGAATCTGAACCTCCTCCTCACCTCCACTGCCACCACCTGGTGCAGGCCACCGTCAGCTGCTGCCTGGGCTGTTGTAGGCCCCTCCTCCCTGGTCCCTCTATTTCTGCCCTGGCAGAGGAAGGTTCCCCCTGGGCTTTGGAAACAGAAAGAGGGGCAGCAGAGGGGCCTTGACCAGAGGGCTGGGGCCTCTGACACTGGACAAGTCATTGGCTTGTCCACCCATGACACTGCATGCTGTTGACTGCAGCCTTGGCTACATGAAGGCCCATCACCCAGGCCCCCCTCTGGGGCTCCTATACCACACGTTGTGACACACTGACACTGGAGAACAGGGGAAGTTGGCAGAGTGCCTGCGAGTCACTGGGCGGATCCCTGTCCTGGCAGATGGGCCCACGTGAGTGCCCAGGGCCCTTCCTCGAACCCCATCTGTGCCAGGGACAGCACACCACCCACACCATCCCACCAACTTTCCCCTGGGCTTGAGCTGTGAACTCCTCAGATTGCTCCAGGGGCCCTGCTTCCAGGTGGGGCAGGCTGGGGGTCCCCCAACCACCACCCCTTGGGATCCTAACCTGAACATGAGATTTTTACCACCTGGGGCTCAGCAAACTCCCACTGGGGAGCATCCTCAGTCCTGGCCTGTCCACTGGTGGGGGCACCTGGGAGCCGGGCTCACCCAGACAGCCCCCCCAGTTTAGCCCTGGCGTCGTCCAGGCTGTTGGCTCGATGTGCTTGTGAAAAGTGGGCCAGGAGCTCGTGCAGTGTCAGAATGTGTTGGGAATCTGCAGCAGGGAGAGGCAGGGGTCAGGGACAGAGGCAAGGATGGGGAAGGACAGAGGGACAGGGAGACAGAGGCAAGGAGAGAGACAGTGATGAAGCAAGTGAGAGACAGAGCAGCAACGTAGCGAGGGAGAGAGAGACAAAGGAGACAGAGAATGGTTCTCTCAGCTCCCAGCACTCCCACCAGCAGGGCTGAGGATAGACACCCACAGCATTTTTGATCTCAGACTCTAACGTGGAGCCTCTTCCAGGGTCTTGTCTGGGCCAAGAGCCCAGAGCTTGAGGCTCTAAGATAGCAGTAGGAAGGGCCTGGAAGTGGGCTCAGGACCAGGAGCTCCCCCTCACCTTCCCACACTGCCTGCTCTGTGGAGCTGGACAGGCCTGCCATCCGCTGGGTCAGGGTCTGGCTCTAACCTCATTCTCCAGGCAGCCCAGAGCTGGGGCCTGTTAGGGCCTGGGCTGTCCCGGCCATGGCCCCCTGGTGCCCCCAGGTGTGGCTTCCTCCCAGCTGGGGCCCTCACTGCCATGGTCCCCAGTAGGCTCCCCAGGCATGCGCCCTCAAGGACAGGGCTAGGTGCCAGCTGGAACATGGGGTCAGTGAGGAAGGCCTCCAGCACCCTCTCCTTGCAGTCAGTTTGGCGTCATAGTGCTTCAGCAGCTTGTCAAAGTCACTGTTCTGCTTGCAGTGGGTCAGGATCTGCAGGCTGTACTGGTGGCTGGAGACCAACTCCTGATAGAAATTGACCATCGGCAGCAGGATGGCCAACGGGCCTGCTCGGGAGATGCCCCACAAGCCCTCGGTCACCCAGCCCCACCCACGGAGGTCAGGTCCAGGTTCAGAGCTCCCACCCAGAGACACCCTTGCCTTTGTGGATGACTCTGGCACCACTGCCCTATCCAAGGCCAGATAGGTGGCCCCAGGCATCAGGACAACATCAGAGTCACAGATCTTTATAGAGATGGGGCCCTGTCTAGTCCAACACCTGTGTATTGGAAGGTCAGAGAGGGCTGTTGTGGGTGCTGTGGTGTGCCTCGCCGCCTGAGGGTCTGAAGGGCCACCCAGCTCTGGAGCTTTGGGGGTTCGGCTGAGGCCTCTGTGGTAACTGAATTGCAGCTCCACATCCCCCTTGGCCCTGGCTCTCCCAAGAGGCCTCCCTCCCAGAGTGCCCCACCAGTGACAGAAGTGACCCATCCGTGGTCATAAGGCGAGTCAGTAGCTGGTCTGGAACCAGGTCTCCTGAGTCCGCCATTCCAGGGCTTCCCCCATATGACATGCCCTCCCGAGTCACGTCCCTTCAGCTGTCTGTCCCTTTATCCATGTGTCCCTGTCCTTCCATGCCTCCCCAGGTTCAGCAACTTGGGTCTGCTGCTGGCCTGCTCTGTCCCAATCTCCTGGATACACAACACCCTGCCTTCCAGCCCCTGAAACACCAGCCAATCTCCCCAAACCTGCCCTTCAGTATTTGATTGACAGGGATGGACCCACTGAAACCTCTGCTTATAAACTCCATTAAAAAAGAAAAATGTGCTTTCTTTGCGATGAACTCTAAGTGGGAGCTTACATAGGGCATTCCACTACCCAAGGGACAGCACCTTCAACCACGCAACTACAGGAAGTGCAGACCTCGTCTTTCTAGGGCCTCTTCTCATTGTGACCTTGGGGAAAAGCGGGGCTCTCTGACTTAGGGAAGTGAACAACAAAATGTCACACTCAGTATGGGAGAGGCGCGATGCAGGGGTCCTGCTGTGCAGCCCTCGGGGCTGTCATGGCGGTACAGCCAGCTCGGAGAGCAGTGACACAGGGTGGACGGAGTGGGAGCCTTGACTGTGCTTCTACCTTTTGTTTCAGTCATTCTACTTTTGGAAACCTGTCCCAAGGAGATGCTCTCTCATATGAACATTTCAGATGCAGAGATGAGTGTTTCTAGTAGCAAGAAGTTGCAACAACGTTAAGAGCCAATGATGGGAGATGGCTGCATGGATGAGGGCATGCTCACAGGTACTGGAGCATCATACAGCCATCAAAAAGCATACTTTCAGCATGAGAAAACATTTGTGCTATAATGTTAAGTAAAAAAAAACACATCAAGATTCAAATTCAATATTCATGTGTGACATTATTATTATTTTTTTGTGTGTGTGAGGAAGATCAGCCCTGAGCTATCATCTGCCAATCCTCTTTTTTTTTTCTTTTTTTGCTGAGGAAGACTGGCCCTGGGGTAACATCCATGCCCATCTTCCTCCACTTTATATGGGATGCCGCCACAGCATGGCTCGACAAGCGGTGAGTCGGTGCGCACCCGTGATCCGAACCAGCGAACCCCAGGCCACCGCAGCAGAGTGCATGCACTTAACCACTTGCGCCACCGGGCCGGCCCCTGTGACATTATGTAAATAAAATGGGGGTAAAAACCCCAAGACCTGTGCACAGAAAAAATTTTGAAGAAAACACACCAAAGTCTTTACAGTGGTTATCTTTGGGAAGCAGAACTATGGCTGTTATAGCTTTTAACATTTTCTGCTTTTCTAGATTGTCAAATTTTCTCAAATGGCTTCATATATATAATTTTTAAAAGGGGAAAAGTAGATAAGAAACTAAAAATATCTCGCTTCGTCCTAGAAAAACAGCTTGCCAACTTGTCTTTTCTCTTCTGCTCCCTCTGAGGGATTCTGTGTGTTTTTAAGGGGCCGCTGTTACACCCCTGGAGGATGGAAGTGCCGCCAGCCTGGAGGAGTGGGCCCTGGAGAGGGACTTCTCAGGTGGATTTGGGTGCAGGTGGGGCTGGGGACCTCTGCCAAGGCTTCCTGCTCACCCAGGCCCCAGTGGGCCAGCTGGAGATGCAGGCCTTCAGGCCTTGGTAGAGATCTGGTGCAAACACACGATGGCCTCACTGACAGAGGAGGCACAGGGTAAGCTCCGGCCATGGAGTTCCTGCCCCTCCAAGGGTCCCCCTCCCCCAAGTCCAGCAGAGCTGAGGGGCCCAGGGAGAGGGCAGGGGTTGCCACCACCCGTGGGACTCTAGCAGCAAATGTCTTTCTCATGTGACACCTTATGTGAAAACTCCATCAGCGGGATACACTATGTAACTTGTGGGGTCCAGTGCAGAGCAAATAAGCAGGACCCCTTTTTAAAAAATGACAAAATTTCAAGATGGTGACAGCAGAGCACTAAACCAAACACAAGCTTTTCTAAACATGGTCACACGCCCCAGAAGCTGGCAGAGGACAGGAGCTGCTCTCACTGCCAGCCTTCCTGGCACCCTCAGTGCCCACCTGCTAGGGTGACCCTGAGGGATCTTAGAGGAACTCAGGGCTCTGGAGAATTCAGAGTAAATGCCACTGATGATGTGAAAAGAGCTAGGGCTTGAGACCCACACAGAGCAGGCTCAAATCTGCCCTATGCTGCTTCTGCTTCTGCAGCTGCTTCTCAGCTGTGTGACCTCTAGCAAGATGCCTAACATGTCTAAACCTCAGAAAACCTCTTTTCTGTAAAATATGAAAGTGAAATGAGGTCACTCCTGCAAGTAATGGGACAATTTGAGGGCCTGTCTTGACATGAGTGCAGCCATGTTTGGCCGCTCCATTGACCTACAGCCACCAGCACACAAAGAAATATAAAGCTGCTTTCTGTGTGGTGGGAACTGGCCTTTCTCCCACGGAGATAGTTGCAATTTGTAACATCTCAAGGTCCTTTGGGCATTGTAGCCTGGGACAGACTGGCCATCTGTGCTGGGCTGGGACCATAACCAGGGAAAAATGCACGTGCACAACTGCCAGGCTGGGACAATAACCAGGAGGCTCAGTGCACATATGCCACTGATAACCATTTGTGCATGGGAACACTGAATGCTTGCTCTGTAAACTCTGTAACTGTTTACTCTGAAAACTACTGACGCTATATAAACCGCTGGAGACTGAGGCCTGGTGAGAGTCTCACCTGTGAAGGGGACACCTGGCCCAGGACCTTTGATGATTGGATTCCCGCCCAGCCATGTCAATTGAAGGCACTCTCCCAGCAGTGGGGCGTGGATGTTGTGAGTAACCAATCTGATGTGTACTCTTTTCAGTCAACCTGGTGTCTGAATTTCTGATTGATTTGTGTCATTTCCCTTCAGTCGATGTCGATGTTTCCCTTTCCAATTGAGCTAGTGTTTTTCCCTCTTATTATTTGACCTATTCGGATCTGTTTGCGGACTATCGCCTTTACTCTCTTCTGTATAATAAAATATACCTTCAGTGCATTTGTTTGGAGTGACAAGTTTCTTTTACATCTCCAATCGAATCCCCTGAACCTCTCAAAACAGGGCCTGGTGCAGAGGAGGTGCTCGGTAAATGCTAGCTCTCCACCACTCCCTTTTGGGGGGAAACTTAGAAAAGCAAAAACACCCGGATTCTCCCAAGCACCTGCTCTGTCACCACCTAAAGAGCCCTGGGGAACATGCCTTCTCACTGTCAGTTTAGCACCAGGCTGGGTAAGGGGCCCCTGAGCACCCCTGGCAGCCACATTTGCCATGGCTCCCCTCCCAGCATCCTCTTCCCCGCCCATACTCCCCAGCCAGCCAGCTCCAGAACACAGCCCGAGTCTCCTCTCCCAGGATGAGCTGTAAGGATGCCAGAGAGACTTCTGCTACTTCCTGCAGCCCCTTCCCCTCCCAACTGTTCCTCCTCTGCCCCTGCTCATCACTCCCAGCTCCTACCACCCTGGAGACCTGGGAACCTCCCCAATGTGTCTGGGGTTTGAGCTGAATGACAGAGGGGAAGCCAAAGGGACTCTGTCATGCACTCCATTTGTGGACAGGAAAACAGGCCCAGAGAGAAAGAGTGAACCCCTCCAGGAGTCAGGGTAGCCCCAGCCTAGGAGCCTGTCCCCATCTCCCTGCAGTGGTCTCTGTCTTTCTCTGCCACATCAGATGCCCCTCCCTGGTCCCATTCTCCATGTGTGCTCTCTGTTCCATCTCTCTGTGATAACTCAGCACTTTGGCTGTTGGAGGCCCCTAGTGTTGTCCTCCAAGGGGAGCTGTCACAGGGGGCTGTGCCCTCTCCCAGCAGTTTGTGCCCTGAGGGCAAACCCCCACCTTGGGGTCTCACTCGCTCAGTACAACAAGAGCAGGGGGTGGAAAGTGCTGAGTGGGCGCAGAGACACCTCTGAGCTAAGTGGCATACATCCAAAGATAGTAGCTCAGGAAATCACAAATGTGCCACAGAGCCAGCTCTGCTCCCTTTTCAGGGCATGTGGCTTTGTCTCCTCAAGGCCACTTGCTGAACCGCAGGATGAATGGGCTCTGACAATTGAGCGAATGGAGCACTTTAAAAGCAAAATGGGACAGTTACCCGCTCTCCACTTCCGGGTTGCTAAAACTACCCCAGCCTGTGCTTGAAGAGCGGCTGAAAATATTTAATGGAGAAATATTCAGGGCCGATGCAGGCTTTTCTATTTTTTCGATTCTCTGAGAACCTTGGCACATGAAATAATGGCTGTTGTTGGATCTGACCTCTAAAGAGCTAAGAGACTTACACACACAGGCTTGTGCAGAGCTCAGAGACATGTGGATGCCCAGTCAGCACCCTCACTGCCCTGATGTCATCACCCCCATGCCAGTCTGCTCTCTTTGCCAGTTCTGGGATTTGCACGTGGTATCCTTTTCTCTTTAGGTGGGGTGTGTGTGTGTGTGTGGGTAAAAGTAGTCTGTATGTAAAACTGATGGCGCTCTTCTCAGAGACATCTACAGGACATCTACTCCCCAGGGACCAGAGCAAAAACCAGACACAGTCAGGTCAGGCGCTCTGCTCCCTGCACAGGCAACACCAGTAGTCTGGGAGTTGGATTTAAAGATCGGGCCAGGTGGGCAAAGCTCTGGAGAGCTGTGAGCCTGGGGACCCTGCAGAAGCCTTGGGCCACAGCCCATCCCTGCTATGAACCAGTGTCAGGATGGAGGCAAGAGCCCCAGCCCTGCTGGGCTCGCAGGGGCTGCCTTTCTCTTACCCTGCAGGTCCCTTCTGGGGATGCATTTGCTTTGGATCCGGGTTGGCTTGGCTGACGTCCAAGGCCGGTTCAGTTGACCCTTGTCAACGATGGCGATGGAGAGTTGGGACTCGGGCTTACACCCCAACTCGCCTGCTAGAGTCCAGCTCTGGCTACCCAACCTGGCTCAATGCCTGGCATCTCAGCTGAGCCCTGCCCACTTACCATCCAACAGTCTGGCCTTCTTGGCCCATCAGAGGCAAATCCTCGTTTGCCACACCCATTAGCAGCACTGCTCATTGGCTCCTGCCACACCCCAGTCCCCTCTCTGGAGACAGTGTCTTTAATCCAGAATGCATTTAGTCAGTGCAGTCATTGATGGGGGAATTAGTCCAGGGTTTTCTCTTGTTTGTTAGCAGTCAAGGTTTTGCTAAAGATCTCTGTACTTCTTGCTTTTCCAACAGCTGCCACACAACTCAGTTCTCTCTCCTTCATTCTCCATTCCCTCTGGCCTCTTCCAAGCCTAAGAGATGCCCATCTCTGTCTCCCTTTGTGTCAATCCTGTCAGCATGTCCTGATGGAGTCTCTGTGGTGGGCACCATGTTGGGCATGGGTGAGACACAGCCGGAGGTGGATGTCAGATCCCTTCCCTGGAGGAGCTTCCAGCCTAAGAAGGGTGTCAGATACCCACAGAGGTAACTTATACTCCAACAAGGTGAGGCCAGAATAGAGGTGTGCTCCTACTGCAGTGGGAGGGTCTCACCATGGAAGCCACAAGCGCTACCCAGAGGTTTTGCAGGACAAAAAAGGAGCCCAACTGGGCTGGACCCGTGGTGTAGAAGTTAAGTGCACACGCTCCGCTGCTGGCGGCCCAGGTTTGGATCCCGGGCCTGCACCGATGCACCGCTTGTCGGGCCATGCTGTGGTGGCGTCCCATATAAAGTGGAGGAAGATGGGCACAGATGTTAGCCCAGGGCCAGTCTTCCTCAGCAAAAAGAGGAGGATTGGCATGGATGTTAGCTCAGGGCTGATCTTCCTCACAAAAAAAAAAAAAGGTGCCCAATAGGTGTGCTATAGGATGGAAGGAATTGGAGCAGAGGGGATGGTGTGAACAAAGATGCAGGGTATGACAGGGTGTTGAGTGCAGGGCAGCAGGGGTGTGGATGGCAGGAGGAACATGGGAAACAGGACTCAAGGCATAGAGTGGGCCCTGCAGAGGGGCTGCCTCGGAAGGGGTCAAGGCGGACCTCTCTATGTCAAAGTTGGTTTGCAACCCTGATTCCATGGCTACAGTTTTACCTTAAACCATGAATTAAGATCTCTGCAGTTTATTGCAGAGTCAGCCTTCCAGGATTCTGAGTGCTCCCAAGCCAGGAAAATACCACGACCGTCTCTAAACTCCTACCCTGCCCTTTAGGGCTGCCTAAGCCATCCCAACTTACTTCCAATCATAAATGGGAGAAAAATAGCTATTAAAACAATGAAATGGTGGCAAACTGAGGATTCTAGAGAAGCGGAGGAGTCTTCCTAGAGGAGGATGCTCCCGTTGTTTTAGATGGTCCTTGGAGCTTTTTGATTACCAAGGATGGGGCCCAAGAGGGCTGTTTAGATGGGAGAGAAGAGACTGAACAGAGCTGGATAGTTTTGCTTAATAAATTTTGTGCAGACTTTTGTTTGGGTGTGATCTCCCGTTACCTCTAGGGAGAGATGGCTGCGGGTGGGGGCTCTGGAGGTGGAGAGTATAGAAGGAGTAGAGACAGGGCCAGTGTCCTCGATGGGTGACCTGTGCACAGCCTGCTTAGAAGGGCCTAATGCCTGGTTTAGGGCTCTGCTGTTGTTGCCTTGAAATTCTTAAGAGCCCTGCATTTTCATTTTGCACTGGGCCCAGCAAAGTATTTAGTTGGTCCTGAAAAAAGGTGTAGACAAGGGTATATTGGTAAAGGATTAAGGACCAGCTCTCTGAAAGAAAAACTCTGACTGGTAGCACTGGCCAATTTCCATGGTGTAAACATTCTTACCTTGGCCCATTTTAAGCTACCAAAGGGTGAATAACAAGCTTGCAAGATTCTTGAAAACTTCACAACCAACTTGCAAGTTGGTATGAGCCAGCTCTGGCACATCACTGGATGGGGGCGAGGGTCTTGGCAGATAAAGGGATTATGAACACCCCCACCACCAATAAAATGGCAGTTGGAAGCATGTGGAGAGAGGCCAGTGTGAGGAGAGGAGGTCAGCAAGAAATCCCTGTAGCAGGAAAGGCTGAGTGACACAGGAGGGCAAGGATGACTTCTATTCACCTGTAAGCCATTTTCTGTTTCAGTACTGGAAACCCCCTCTACTGTATCTAAGCCTTTCAGAGAGTCTGGTCCATACTTGCCAGTGTCGGGGTCTTGGGGACTGAAGGAGGAGCCAGTCGGATGTCATTAGGGCTTTCGTGGATACTCTGGTTCTCCTCCTGGGACAGGGCAGGACTGTACTGCCCAGGACCCTGAAGTCGGGTGTGGTCATGTGACTCGCTTTGTCCAATGAAATGTGAGCAGAGCTGTCAGGCACCATTTGCCACATTGCTTCCCCTGCCATGGGATTAGTGAATTTCCTGATGGTGGAGCCCCGTCAGCCTGTGTCCCTGTCTCTGAGAATGTTGTGGAGCAGAACCCACAATGAACACAGTGTGAGAGAGAAAGCAATCTTTGTTGTTTTAAACCACTGAGACTTGGGGGTTGTTTGTAATTGCAGTAGAATCTAGCTCCACCTGACGGACACATGGAGTGACCACACGGGGGTAAGGAGCAGTCAAGACTGAGAGAAGACAGCCATTGTGAGAAGTGATACAAGAAGTCAGGAGAGTAGAATTGGAAGCCAGATGTGGCCAGGAAAATGGAAGACCCTAGAAAATCCTCAGGAATATGTGGGATGGTGCCTGAGGAATTTTTCTGGCTATCAGAGGAAATGTGGCCCAAGAGAGATTGAAGCCATCCAGGTGACACAGTGGTTCCCGAACATGCACCTTTTATCTGGCCCGTCTCCCCAGCAAGAAAGGAATAAGTTGTGGGTCAGCCACAGGCCAAGGATCTACACCAGGAGACCCAAGGTTAAGCCTGGATTCCAGTGCTGGAAGTGACCTTAGAGTGACCTTACATAAGTCCCTTCCTCTTCTGTGGACCTCAGAGTTCTCAGATCCCTCCCAGCTCTGACGTTCTAAGACCCTCTGTCTTTGTCACGGGCATCACTCCTCACTTACTTGGCTCATCAGCGCCTCCTGACTACCTGATGGCCTACTTCCTGGCAAATGGGCTCTGTTTCACCATCCTGGAGCCCCTCCAGAGCACACAGGTGCCCTCTGCCCTGCAGGATATGTCTCTGTGTGTGTGTGTGAGAGAGAGACAGAGAGACAAAGAGAGAAAAGGAGGGAAGGAGGGAGGGAGAGACAGACTACAGCCAGAAAGCTTTACCAAGCTGATCTTTCAAAGTCTTCTTTAAAAAATTTATTTGCCCTGGAGAGTAATGCACTTAGTTGGAAACATTGCTCCAAATTCCCACCAAACAGGCCTCTGCTGCCACACTGACAAACACACACACACGCACACACACACTTTCAGTCAAAACTGACCAGTTTTGTGCTCCCCAGCACCAGAGAGGGCCCTGCCCTTTGCACCCACCCCTTCTCTGGCCTACCAACCCCCAAAATCTTTCAAGGCCATACGCGACATGAACCCATACCCTCTTTGGCCATAAAATGACTCATTATCTACCTGGATTCACACCTCAAGCTCTAATATGTCACCAAGCACACTCTACCACAATCAGACCTTAAGGGTAGAAACTTCCATCTCTTTACTGTCTACCACAGAGCCTGATGTCCATTCATTCATCAAGCCCTTACAGAGTACCCACTATGTGCGAGGCAGAAGGAACAGAGTGATAAATGACTCTGCCTTCATGGAGGTCCCACCATGCCTGGTGGGGTACAGAAACCCAAGGAGCTGGCTTTGATGTGGCATGCTTAGAGTGGGAAAGCCATTGGAGCAGGGGGCATGGAGCACATTCTGGGATGAGAGTCCCCAGGAGGAGGCATTCGAGCTTGGTAGGATTCCACTAGGCAGGGAAGCCTAGGGATGGCAGGGGCACTCCAAACAGAAGCCCCACCATATGCAAAGGCCAAGAGGTGCTCAGCTCATGACCAGGGATCACTGGCTGGAGCCCCGAGTGATGAGGGAAGAGGAGCCTGGGGAACAGGATTAGGCAGTGGTCAGCTGATCTTAGGCAGTTAGTGAACAAGTGAGTGAGTGAATAACACCCTTGATCATGAAGCCACTAACTTGATACTGGTCCCTAGACCTATTCCCTGGTCCCTAGCAAGGACTCAGCTTGGTTTCAGGGATATGTGTAGGGCTAGGCTAGATCTCAGAATGAACCAGATGGTTTAGACATGGGACAAGCCCCCATCCCAGGAGCCATGTGGGAAGAGGCTACAAGTAGAGTGGGAAGACTGGCAAGTAGACACGCAGACCTGGGTTCTAGTCCTGCCTCTGCCACCTCCCAGCTGTGTGAGCTTGGGCAGGTGACTTGAGTTCTCTGAGCCTGCTTCCTCGTTCGATCCTATGAGGATGGTTGTGGGGACTGACTAAGGAAGTATGTCTGACAGAGCCTGGTGCAGAGTAGAAGAGGTGTGTGCAATCTGAAACTATTGTTCAACCTCAAGTTCCAAGCTAATGTGACCATAGTTCAGAGCTTGGCAGCGGCACCATAAGGTGGAATTGGCAATTTCAGATCTTCGAACATTCCAGGCAGAGCTGGCTTCAAGGGCGTGTGATGGGGTCCTATGCTCAGAAGGCCCCATGCTTGGGGCTTCAAGTTCTGCGGTTGCCACCTTGAAGTTCTTAACCATTTCTCTTTGAATTTGTTTCAGGAGTAACATCTGATGGAACAATTGAGCACGCCCCAGGGTAGTGGGACTCAGCCTTCATGTGTTCCTGCCTCCTGCTGCCTCCCTGGGATTGTTTCTCAGCTGCTCGCTCCCCACATGCTGGCACCCCAGAACCCATGACCTCCTCTACCCTCTGTCTGGGAGCAAATGGGTTGAGTCAGCCAGGAAGACTCACATCCCACCGTGAGTCACCCTCCACCCTCTGCAGGGGCCTCGGGGTAGGTGCAGAAAGGGTGGGTGCAGTGCACACCCAATGCTGTCTCAGAGCAGGGGGAGGAGACAATACCTGGGCACTAGGTGGGTGACTCAGCATGGGCATCTTGCCCACCCCTCATCTAGGTACCAAGTGTATCATGGCACAGAGGTTAGAGGAGGTTGGAGGTTGATATTGGGGGGTCGCCTGTCTGCCATGGGTGGGTTGGTGGGCTGTGAGAAGGGGAGGTCGACTTCCCTGACTCCACCCAGGGCCTTGCATTTTTCCCTTGCCTCAGGCCCTACAAATCATGCAGCTGAACCTGGTTAAAATCTATGTTTCCATTTTCCCGTCCTCAGCTCAGCATCCACGGTCCTCGTGTGACATGGCCAAATGGCTCTGAGCATCTGGTGAGCATGGTGAGATGAGGCGGGAGAGGCAATCAGATCATTCGGTGCTGGGGTAGACAGCTGGTGAGGGGCGTCTAAGGGACAGAGAGCCAGCACCTCCCAAGCTTTAATGTAAATGGCAATCAACTGGGATGTTGTGAAAGTGCAGATTCTGATTCTGGAGGTCTGGGCAGGGCCTGAGATTCTGCATTTCTAACATGCCCTTGCTTCATGGGCCACATTTTGAGTAGTGAAGTTCTAGAAGGCTTAACCTAGCAACAGTGTGGCCTCCAGACTGATGTCCGGGGAGCCCTTGTAGGAGCTCTTACAACAGGCAGAGGGAACGACTGCTTGGAACTGAGCCAGGAGCCCACATTATGATGACCTACCAGGACCCTGTGTCCTCGGACACTTCAGCTGATAATGTGGGAATGCTTAGTCAATGTGGTCATCAGCAGAGTAACTAAAAGCTCGCCCATAAATAACCTCACTCAATCCTCATACTCTTGTCAGGCAAGCAGAGAAAGGCTGTTTTATAGATGAAGGAATGGAGGCACAGAGGATGGGGGGACCTACTCCAGGTTGCAACTGTCAAGTGGCAGAGGTAGGATCTGAACTCAGATCTGACTAAGGCCCTTCCCACTCTGCCAGCATCACTAACTTTAAGTTTGGAGGCTGGCCTAGCTGTGACTGGAAGCTGGTCCCACTGCCTGTCATGTGCCCCCCCCGATCCTGCAGGAGCCTGGAGTGCGAGGTGTTGGGCCTGTGCCCTGGGCCCCCTGGCCAGCCTCCTCTGCACCCCTAGCCAGCAGTCACCTCTGCCTTCAGCCGCTTGATATTGATCTCCCCATCCTCCATCTGCTGCCGTAGCTGCTTGGCCACTGTCTTCTCCGTCTCCACAATGTGCAGCAGGTGCAGGTACTTCTGCATCAGTGCTTCATGCTCCCTGGCCAGGGTCTGGGAGCTGTGGACAGACAGACGTGGTAAGACACTGCCTTCTTGTCCCCCAGGGATCCAACCAGAAATGGGGCTCCCCCACTGACTGCAATTAGGAGATGGTCCTGACTCCCAGACATGGTGCACAGGGCCTTGACCTGGCTGCTGTGCTGTTACCGACTGCTCTGGCCCCTTCTCCAACTCCTGTCTCACATTCTGACCTCTGGTCCTCTAACTGATCCTGTTCTCTCCCCTCCCCCTCCAATCCACCCCCTACCCCCACCCCGGGCCTTTCTACAGGCTTATTCTCTTGTTAGGTGTGATGCATCTGATGACTTTAAGTTAAAGTCAATGCTCAAATGGAACAACAAAGCCTGGATGACAGGACATCTGTTTATAACATGGTTCACTGAATACTTTGAGCCCACTGTTGAGACCTACCACTCAGAGAAAGAGCTTCCTTTCAAAATATGACTGCTCACTGGCAAGTGCTGTGGTTCCCATGTAGAGACTGATGCTGGTGTGCGCCCCCCTCCACACACACAGAAGTTAGGAAACGTCTTATGACTCACATAATAGAGGTCTCCGAGGAGAGCAGGTCCAGAATCTCAAGCAGCTCTGAAATGGCTTGAGGGAGCAAGGAAAGGAGCCTGGCCTGGGTTTTTATTGTGGTTGGGGGTTTTAAAGAAAAATATTCAATGACATTTGTCAAAGATGGTAAGGCATATTTTATTCAGAACCACTGTGATACGTAGAGACCACCATGATGGGATTTACAGTGGGGGAGAAACGAGATTGGGCTCGACTCTGAATGCAGCATGGGCGAGTGGGAATTCACGGCGGAGGCAGCATGGTGGGGGTCAGAGGATGGAAAATTACTAAGAGAAAAAACAAGTGTTGGGTTACTGGCTAACCTGACCTAACAGGATTCTTACCAAAGAGAGGCCAGAGTGATCAGACACCACCTGAGGGATGGTGGAGATGGAGGAGGAGCCTGAGCAGATCTCGATGGTGATCAGACATACGGGTGGGTGTTCTGGTTAAACTGACTTAGCAAGGTTCTTGCTAAAACTGGATTTTACAAGGAAGTGCACAGACAGGCCTACAAGAAGGTTCAGGAGCCTGACTAAAGTTTGGTCAAAGCAAGAAATCTTTGCCAGGGGTGAGACCAGGGCAAGAGTTCTGCACACAGACAGGGGATTGTGTGGTTGGATCCAAAGCCAATGCCAGAGAAGGGAGCCTCTGGACTTTCTCCTCAGCTTGTCCAGGTGTGGACACGAGGGGAAGAGGGAGAGGAGAGGCGTAAGCTGTCAGCACACATCAAAACGTGTGGAGTCTGACCGCTCATTACAAGGACTAACATGCGTACAAAAATATGCATTCTCAATGGCTTGTTTTTATATAAACATTTTTTTTGGTTTTCATATAAGCATTCACAATGGCTTGTTTTTATATAAAGAAACACCAACAGGAAGCTCAAGAATGATCAGAACTGTGTACTGGGGGTGGCTGGAGTAACAGTGCTGGAGGGGACCCAGAAGTATTGGCAGTGACTCTTCTGAAGTTAGACTTTTCTATCTTACAGATTTATCTAATATAAACAGAAATTTACACATACCATGTTTTCCCATTTAATAGTTTTTCTTTAATTTTAACTTTTGTACATAGGAAACCATTCTAAGATTTAATTCCTTTAGCACACTAACGGTTACAAAAGAGTAAACCAGAGGAAATGAAATTTCATATCGCTTGCTAACTAAAAGGGCAAGGTGCATCCTAGTTTGTCCTTCCACTGTATCTCACACAGGCAGTATTTTCAGGAATCAGTGGCATATTATAACGCAACAGGGGTTTGGGTTTAGCTCCTTAAACATAGTAGGATTAGTTTGATTAGTTTTTTTCACATCAATTAAAATACAAATTCCATTGCTTTAGCTTTTTAAATCTCAGTGTTCTCTAGGGACATGCACACGCAAACACTGATGTAAAGATGAGAACTGCACCTGAAAACTTCAACACATTCATTTCACATCTTGAGAGTCTCTTGCCTAAAAGGGACAAAAATTCTATTTAGTTCCACAATTTTCTTGCCTTACTGACGTTAGATCTCTCCATCAATTCACATTTTTAAGCCCAAGAAACTCGAAATGTTATTTGTTATACAGGAAATAAAATTACAAGGTGCTAAGGGAAACCAGAGGCACAGGGCTGCACTGTTCAATCGATACAGGAATCGAAAGCAAAGAAACACAAATATTGGAATCAGCACAGATAAGCAGCCTGCTTCCCAGGGACAGAAGGAAAGCCACATTCAGAAAGTTACACATTCTAAACTCTCCTGGTGGGGACAGAAGCCCTGAGTCGGTCAGTTCCTGGTGCAGGAGGGTGGGGAAACCTGAGCAGCCACAGGAATGGACTCTGGGAGCTCACACACCCTCCTCTGCCGGGGGAGGAAGAGAAGGGCTCCCTCTCTCAGCTTCCACTCTCACAAGTGAGGAGACTCTCGGCAGGATGCAGTTAAGGTCGTGACCCAAATGAACCCTAAATTCATAAACCCTAATCCAGACACAGAACTCCTGATTTCACAGACTTTCCCAATGTGCATAAATTACCCTCTGCAGGCACCTGCACTGTGGGTGCAAAACTCCACCCTACGTGTAGACACAGGCCCAAGGGGAGCACAGGGACAACCTCACGAAGGGCAGCAACTCCCTCCCCCTGTGCAGGTGCCTTCCCAGCTTTCCAGGGCTCTGCAGCTTCTCTCAGCAGAAAGGCTCCTTCTGCAGTGGGTATGACCAAGGAGGACACCCAGGAAGAACGAGTGGGCCCTCAAGTACTTCCCTGTGCAGGCTCAAAGGGGCTTAGCTTAGAGACCCTGACCCCAGGCTTCTGCTCCCAGTCACGTCGCTTTGGACCACAGTGATCTTGTAAATGGCACAACCCAGTGTTTGAAGAATCCAGCAAAGTCACACAAACCCAGTTTATGTGGAAAGGAGGGAAGAAAGTTATAAAGCATTTTTCTGGTACAATGAGAAAAACCACATGTAATTATTACTTTCAGAAAATAATATTAATTAATTGTTATTTCCATGGCAAAACACTGTTTTATAAACAATTAATCATACTTAACACTTTTGCTGTTCAAATGTAAGCTCTGGAATTCCATTTGGAACACCCCATCCCAAAGAAAAGAACTGACCTCAGAACAGGACTACACACTCTCAAGGGGGAAACAAGAATTTTTAACACATTCAATGTAATATTAGAATCTTTTTTTCTGAAGTACCTATTTCTTGCCTCTGGAAATATTTTATACTGCTTTTCAAGGCCACTGATTATATAAACTTTAACTTTTGAAAACCTGAGGCTCCACTAAGTGAGTAAATCTTTTCAAGGTGACAAACCCAGGGAGGGGCAGTGCTGACAGGCCAGAACACCCAAGAAAGATTGCACAGAGGAACCTCCACTCCAAGGCCTTCCATAGGATGTCTGTGCCAGAAGAGAACCTGGGAGGGGCTCAGGGATTTCATACGAAGGATTCCAGGCAGCCATTCTCTGCTCTCTTCTTGCGGAAAAGAGCCACAGACTCCCCAACAGCCCGCTGCCCCCCGCCGCCCCCCAAGCCCCAGGGGCCTTGGCCTGTCAGGCCGGCGCCCCAGCCCCGCCAGCGCACCCCCTCCCCTCCCCAACGCCCCCCTGCCCCCGCCCCCCCCACGCCCCAGCTGCCTTGGCCTGTCAGGCCGGCGCCCCACCTCCCGCCAGCGCACCCCCTCCCCTCCCCTCCCCAACGCCCCACTGCCCCCTGCTCCAGTGGCCAGCGCCCCAGCCCCGCCAGCGCACCCCTCCGCTCCCCTCCCCAATGCCCCGCTGCCCCCGCCCCCACCACGCGCCAGCGGCCTTGGCCTGTCAGACCGACGCCCCACCCCCGCCAGCGCACCCCCTCCCCTCCCCAACGCCCCGCTGCCCTCTGCCCCAGCGGCCTTGGCCTGTCAGGCCGGCGCCCCAGCCCCGTCAGCGCACCCCTCCCCTCCCCTCCCCAACGCCCCGCTGCCCCCGCCCCAGCCCCGCCGGCGCACCCCCTCCCCTCCCCAACGCCCCGCTGCCCCCGCCCCCCCCGCACGCCCCAGCGGCCTTGGCCTGTCAGGCCGGCGCCCCAGCCCCACCGGCGCACCCCCTCCCCTCCGCTGCCCTCCCCAACGCCCCGCTGCCCCCCGCCGCCCCCCACGCCCCAGCGGCCTTGGCCTGTCAGGCCGGCGCCCGAGCACAGCGAGCGGAGCGGAAGAGCGTCCAGACCCGCAGGGAGCGAGCTGTCAGAGGCGCCGGTCTCACCACAGGCGCCGCCACCCTCTCCGCTCGAGGACCATGCTCCGCCCCGCGGCCCTGCCCCAAACCGCGCCGGCCAGTCCTGGCGGCCGAGGGCCCAGGCGAGCGCAGCCTCCCAGGCCGCCCCGCCCAGGCACGCCCTCACCCGCGTTCTTCTTTCCGCTGCCCGGGAGAATGAGCGCCACGCGACGGGCAGCCGCTGGGGCCAATCCGGCCGAGCAACGCGGGCCAGGCCGGAAGTGCAGGCAGAAGTGCGTGGGTCGCCATCTTGGCGTACGGCGGGTCCCTGCGCAGAGGGCCTGCCCGCACAGTCAGCTCCCCCGCGGTCTGGGTCGTTCGCTCCGATCACCGCAGCAGCGACCCATCGGGGCAGCGGAACAGACGCGTTTGGGCAGCGCGACCCTGGGCGGGCGCGTCGGCCGGCATTTTGCCTAGGCTCATGGGCGCAGCCATCTTGCTTTGCGGCCGACGGGCAGGCGCGCGCCGCCATCTTGCCGTCCTGCAGGCCGCGGGGATCAGCTCCACGTCCCACAGAGTGTCGCCGGGAGCCCTTACCCTTGTGGCGGTCCCGCTGTGGGGTGGCGAGGAGGGGGCCGGAGCATGGCGGCGCGATAGTCTGAGGCCCGGGATGGTGATCGCTGCGCGGCCGCGAACTGCTCCCATCGCCGGGCAGCAGGATAAACCGCCGTCTCCTTCCACAGGTAACCCGCAGCTGCCGCCCAGTCAGCACCGCCGCGCGGTCCAGCTCGAGGCGTGCGGCACTTTGTCCTCGGGCCGGTCCAGCGCGTGAGTCAGCGCCGGGCGCTGTGTGGCCTTGTCTGTGCCACCATCTCTAGTCCGGGCGCCTCGGGCCACCACGGCCACTGGCGCCCACTTTATGGCCTCCACCACCCTCTCACCCCTACCCCGCGGCCACCCTGGTCTCCACTGATTCGGGCTGGGGCCAACAATGTCGAGAAACAGGGTGTTCTGGAAACGTTCTTCCTTAGGTCACTATCTTTTTGCATTTGCTGTGACTTTTCTGCTCTTCTGATGGCATGGAGCCTGCCTTGATCTCTGCGATCAGGAATGCGGCTGAGCAAATGCAGCTTGTGCCTCTTTGATGGACGTGCCTCCCAGACGCTCTGTTGCTAGAAGGGTCCTGGCAGTGCAGGGAAAGGTGACTCTGTGCTGGAGGTGAGTCCTGGAGAGGCATCTGACAGCATCCTGGGTGGAGCAGGGCGCAGCCCACTCCTCAAGGGGAGGCTGACCCTGCTGGCCAGGCTGACCCTGTGGACTGGGACTCTGCATGTGACAGCATCCTGGGTGGAGGAGGGCACTGCCCACTCCTCACGGGAAGGCTGACCCTGCAGGCCAGGCTGACCCTGTGGACTCGGACTCTGCATGTGACAGCATCCTGGGTGGAGCAGGGCGCAGCCCACTCCTCGCGGGGAGGCTGACCATGCGGACTCGGACTCAGCGTCTGACAGCATCCTGGGTGGAGGAGGGCGCGGCCCACTCCTTACGGGGAGGCTGACCCTGCAGACTGGGCATCTGACAGCATCCTGGGTAGAGCCGGGCGCAGCCCACTCCTCACAGGGAGACTTACCCTGGGGGCTCAGGGAAGGGGCTTCTCTCTCCACTGTCTTCCTTGGGCTCCCACAGCGGGGTGAGGGGTTTGCCTTCCCCCTGGCCTGACTCCCTTCAGGAGGGCTTCTGGAATTCAGCCAGTTCAGCGAGTCCTTTGGACTCCACACTGGAGGTCCCAGAACAGTGCACTGAAGACATTCTACTTTGAAAACCTCCTGGCAGATCCTTTTGTTTCGTGTTGCAGGTTGTTATTGAAGTTTGAAAGACTTGAATGGCACTTGTTGTCTGTAATCTTATTGAAAGTTTACAGTGGTTTGTTCTAAGTCGGAAGTTGTTACAATCTATCCAAAGAACTAGTAACATGAGCTTGTTTCAGAGGTCAGCCACCATGCTTTCTTGACAGTTTCCTTCAGAGCCTGTGTCCCAAAAGTTTTGTTACTGTTTTTGAGAATGAGGCAAAGCACTGCAGAGAAGGCTGCTCTTGGCACGTGTGGTGGTCTAACGTGGTCTGGGGGCAAAGGAGGTGGGGGTCCTTTGGTAACTAGTCACAAAGCATTGAGAAAGGTTAGAAGGTCATGTTGCTTGAAACTCCCTGAGGACCTAGTATCCACCTGGTCTGGTCCACAGCGGCCTCAGGGGGCTAGATGACCTCAGGTGGAGCAGACAGCCCTCGGGAGAGACCCCCTCCACCCTCCCCCGCCCCCGCCCATGTGCACAGTTTGGTCTAAATAGAGATTTTACCTTAATGAGAAGAGATGATGAAGTGTCTTGGTCGGTGTCTTGCAGGGGCTGCTTGCTTTGTACAGGGAGCAGCTTTTCTCCTGGTAGTGGAAGGACAGGAGGAACACGGAACTGCAGCTCTTGGGGCTGACCTCCTCTTGGTGGCGGTCTTGCATCCTCAGCTGCTTGCGCAGAGCTGGGGCCAGGCGCCCTGCTGAGTGCCTGGGAGGCTCTGCTGGCCAACACCTGGCCTGGCTTTGAAATGGGGGGACCAACCGTCTCTGTTTTAACACCCCAAGTCCTGCATCCCAGGGACAGCAGGAGGGTTGGGCAGCCATGAGCTTCTGGGAACTATGTCCGGGGCTTCCTGAAGCCTTTCCTGTTGTCTTGATGCCATCCTGTGCTCTCTGCCCGAGCGTCTGTGTCCCTACAGGGCACTTACCACAGCCTGGGAGGAGGTCCTCCCCTTCCTTTCTTCTCTGCCCTACAGACGGTGAGCTCCTTAAGGTAGACAGTAGGTCTTTCATCTTTCTATTCCAGTAATAACTTGCAAGCAGAAGGTGCCTTAATCTTTACTAAAGATTCCTTAAATCTTTACTAAAGGTTTAATGGGCAAAGTTGCTACAGGTTTGGGTGTCCGCAGAAACACTTGTTTTGCTTTTATAGTTGATCATTTTAGGGCGAGACATTTAATTCTTTCTTTCTAATTACTTTTCCTTTATCCTTGCAGGCTTTGCATAAAGAGCTCAAAATGTGTGGTCCAGTGGTTAAAAGCTGTTCACAGGGATGACTGGACCCCACTAAGCATTCTTTCATCTGTAGTGAACATTTCACCAAAAAAAAGCTCTCGGAAAGGCTGGAGGATCAGTACTACGTGCTCAAACCCGCGGCCGTGCCCTCCATCTTCCACCTGACTGAGAAGAGGGGGCTGAAGGCCCTGGCCGCCCCAAGAGGAAGGACACCAGGAAGGCCGCCGGGGACCTGAGGGAACATGCGAGTGAGGCAGATGGGAAAAGAGCTGCAGGTTCATCGTTGTCCTCGAGGGAAAACCTGAGGGCCTAGCCGGGGTCCCGCAAGTTGAAGCGAGCCCCTCTGCAGGGTGAACCCGCAGCCAGGGCTGCCCAGGAAGCCGCCAGTCAGGATTGGGCGCAGAGTCTCTGGAAGGAACCCCAGGAGACAGTGTGGCCTCCACAGCATCAGGCAGCCAGGGAGATGCAAACACGTCTGCTGTAGATGCTGGCGATGAAACACCCTCTTCCCAGCGAGGGGCTGCTGGGTAAGAGTGGCATTTCCGTGGGTGACTTTACCCCCAGGATCTGGGGCGTGCAGATTTATTGGCTGGTTTCCTTCTTACAGTTTCTCCTCAGTGTACACTCGAGAGAGGCCATCTGTCCCCCAGAGCTTGTCAAGCGAAGGAGGCTGAAGAGAGATGTGGAGCCCAGCTGCAGTGGGACCAGCCTGAGGCCTGACGAGGGCTTGGCCCAGAGCCCCCAAGTTCATCATTCACAATGATGCCTCAGAAACCCTCCCAGAGCCCCTCCACTCCAACAGACGTCACCCCGAAGCCAGCTGCAGAAGCTGTGCAGGGCGAGCACAGCGACACCGGCCCCACGTCCCTCAGCGGGCTCATCCTGTCAGCACTGGGGGCCCAAGATCTCCTCGACTCGCTGCACTCCTACTGCTTCTGCTCCCGGGGGAACAGGAGCACGGGTGCCACCTGCAGGAGCAGGTGGAGAAGGACAGCGAGCTGAAGAGGGGCAGCCGCCGACAGCCAGGTGCACATGCTGCAGGAGGAGCTGGACGAGCTGAAGGGAGGGGGCTCCCTGCCTTAGCAGCCTGCTGCCCCCAGCCAAGGTCAGTCCCAGGGCTCGGGGCTCCCCCACTGCCTGCTCATCATGAGGGGTTTCCTGCTCCGCAGCAGACGGCCCCTGAGCACTTGTGTGTGCAGCATGCCTGCTGCTGTCTTGGGAGAAGGCTCTGCTGGTAGCCGCCCCTCGCAGACAGGGAGCCCAGGTTGCAGAGCTCACCCGGCTCGCTCTAGGGCACTCGAGAGGCAGCGGTAGCTGTCGGGGTTTAGCAGGTGAGGAAGGAGGCATTGCAGGTCAGCTGTGAAAGCCAGACCTACCCAATGAATGGTGCCTGGATGGTTGGTTTTCCACTTGAACAGGAGGAAGTCAGCTTCTGTTGCATCTCTCACGCAAATGTAAATTCCAGTGAGTTAGGATCTAAATGTGAAATAATATCGACATAATAAACTATTAGAAAAGTTATAGGAGACTCTTAAAGTGATGGGGAGGTTCTTTCCATTCATGTTTTTAATTAATTAATTTATTTTATTGATGTTTTAATAGTTTATAACATTGTGAAGTTTGGGGTTGTACATTTTTGTTTGTCCATCACCATATATATGTCTCCCTTCACCCCTTGTGCCCACCCCCCACCCCCATTGCCCCTGGTAACACAATAAACCATGTGTTGGTTTATATTCCACATATGAGTGAGATCATACAGTGTTTGTCTTTCTCTTTCTGGCTTATTTCACTTAACATAATACCTTCCAGGTCCATCCATGTTGTTGCAAATGGGACGGTTTTGTCTTTTTTTATGGCTGAGTAGTATTCCGTTGTATATATATACCACATTTTCTTAATCCAATCGACAGTCGAGGGACACTTAGGTTGCTTCCACTTCTTGGCTATGGTGAATAATGCTGCAGTGAACATAGGGGTGCATAAGCCTCTTTGGATTGTTGATTTCAGGTTCGTTGGATAGATTCCCAGTAGTGGGATGGCTGGGTCATAGGGCACCTCTATTTTTAATTCTTTGAGGAATCTCCATACCGTTTTCCATAGAGGCTGCACCAGTTTGCATTCCCGCCAGCTGTGTATGAGGGTTCCTGTTTCTCCACATCCTCTCCAACATTTGTTGTTTTTGTCTTGGTGATTATAGCCATTCTAACGGGTGTGAGGTGATATCTTAGTGTTGTTCTGATTTGCATTTCCCTGATGATTAGTGATGTTGAACATCTTTTCATGTGCCTGTTGGCCATCTGTATATCGTCTTTGGAGAAGTGTCTGTTCATTTCCTCTGCCCATTTTTTGATCGGGTTGTTTGTTTTTTTGGTGTTCAGTTGTGTGAGTTCTTTATATATTATGGAGATCAACCCCTTGTCAGATGTATGTTTTGCAAATATTCTCTCCCAGCTGGTGGGTTGTCTGTTCATCTTGATTCTGGTTTCGTTTGTCTTGTAGAAGCTCTTTAATCTGATCAAGTCCCACTTGTTTATTTTTTCTTTAGTTTCCCTAGTCTGGGTAGGCATGTCATCCAAAAAGATTCCTCTATGACCAATGTCAAATAGTGTGTTCCCTATATTTTCTTCTGCGAGTTTTATAGTTTCAGGTCTCACCTTCAGGTCTTTGATCCATTTTGAGTTAATTTTTGTGAATGGCAATAGCAGATGGTCCACTTTCATTCTTTTGCATGTGGCTGTCCAGTTTTCCCAACACCATTTATTGAAGAGACTTTCCTTTCTACATTGTATGTTCTTAGCTCCTTTGTCGAAAATTAGCTGTCCATATATGTGTGGTTTTATTTCTGTGCTTTCAATTCTGTTCCATTGATCTGTGTGTCTGTTTTTGTACCAGTACCATGCTGTTTTGATTACTATTGCTTTGTAGTATATTTTGAAGTCAGGGATTGTGATGGCTCCAGCTTTGTTCTTTTTTCTTAGGATTGCTTTAGCTATTCGCGTCTTTTGTTGCCCCATATGAATTTTAGTATTCTTTTTTCTATTTCCGTGAAGAATGTCATTGGGATTCTGATTGGGATTGCATTGAATTTGTGGATTGCTTTAGGTAATATAGACATTTTAACTATGTCTATTCTTCCAGTCCACGTGCATGGGATATCTTTCCATTTCTTTATGTCGTTATCGATTTCTTTCAATAATGTCTTGTAGTTCTCATTGTATAGGTCTTTCACCTCGTTGGTAAGATTTATTCCTAGGTATTTTATTCTTTTTGATGCAATTGTAAATGGTATCATCTTTTTGAATTCTCTTTCTGTTAGTTCATTATTAGCATACAGAAATGCAACAGATTTTTGTAGATTGATTTTGTACCCTGCAACTTTGCTGTAGTTGTTGATTATTTCTAATAGTTTTCCAATGGATTCTTTAGGGTTTTCTATATATAAAATCATGTCATCTGCAAGTAGTGAGAGTTTCACTTCTTTGTAACCTATTTGGATTCCTTTTATTCCTTTTTCTTGCCTAATTTCTCTGGCCAAAACCTCCAGTACGATGTTGAATAGGAGTGGTGAGAGTGGGCAGCCCTGCCTCAGTCCTGTTCTCAGAGGAACGGCTTTCAGTCTTTCCCCATTGAGTATGATGTTGACTGTGGGTTTGTCATAAATAGACTTTATTATGTTGAGGTACTTTCCTTCTACACCCATTTTGTTGCGAGTTTTTATCATAAATGGATGTTTTATCTTGTCAAATGCCTTCTCTGCGTCTATTGAGATGACCATGTGGTTTTTATTCTTTGTTTTGTTGATGTGATGTATCACGTTGATTGATTTGTGGTTGTTGAACCATCCCTGCGTCCCTGGTATAAATCCTACTTGATCATGGTGTATGATCTTTTCAATGTATTGCTGTATTCTGTTTGCCAATATTTTGTTGAGGATTTTTGCGTCTATGTTCATCAGCGATATTGGCCTGTAATTTTCCTTCTTTGTATTGTCTTTGTCTGGCTTTGGTATCAGGGTGATGTTGGCCTCGTAGAATGATTTAGGAAGTGTTCCATCTTCCTCTATTTTTTGGAGTAGTTTGAGAAGGATGGGTATTAAATCTTCTTTGAATGTTTGGTAAAATTCACCGGAGAAGCCATCTGGTCCTGGACTTTTATTTTTTGGGAGGTTTTTGATTACTATTTCAGTCTCTTTACTTGTGATTGGTCTATTCAGATTCTCCATTTCCTCTTGGTTCAGTTTTGGGAGGTTGTATGAGTCTAAGAATTTATCCATTTCTTCTGGATTGTCCAATTTGTTGGCATATAATTTCTCATAGTATTCTCTTATAATCCTCTGTATTTCCGTGGTATCCATTGTAATTTCTCCTCTTTCATTTCTAATTTTATTTACTTGAGCCCTTTCTCTTTTTTTCTTAGTAAGCCTGGCTAAGGGTTTGTCGATTTTGTTTATCTTCTCAAAGAACCAACTCTTTGTTTCATTAATCCTTTCTACTGTTTTTTTGGTCTCAATTTCATTTATTTCTGCTCTGATTTTTATTATTTCTCTCCTTCTGCTGACTTTGGGCTTTGTTCTTTTTCTAGTTCAATTTAAGGTTGCTTATTTGGGCTTTTTCTTGTTTGTTAAGGTGGGCTTGTATCGCTATGAGTTTCCCTCTCAGGACCGCTTTTGCTGCATCCCATATGGTTTGGTATGGCATATTTTCATTTTCCTTTGTTTCCAGATATTTTTTGATTTCTCCTTTAGTTTCATCAATGATCCATTGGTTGTTCAGTAGCATGTTGTTTAATCTCCACATTTTTGTCACTTTCCCAGTTTTTTTTTCATGGTTGATTTCCAGTTTCATAGCATTATTGTCTGAAAAGATGCTTGTTATGATTTCAATCTTCTTAAATTTATTGAGGCTTGCTTTGTTTCCCAACATATGGTCTATCCTTGAGAATGTTCCATGCGCGCTGGAGTAGAATGTGTAGTCAGCTGTTTTTGGATGGAGTGCTCTGTATATGTCTACTAGGTCCATCTCATCCAGTTTTTCATTTAAGTCTACTATTTCTTTATTGACTTTTTGTCTGGATGATCTATCCATTGATGTAAGTGGGGTATTAAGATCCCCTCCTATTATTGTGTTGTTGTTAGTGTCTCCTTTTGGGTTTGTTAATAGTTGCTTTATGTACATTGGTGCTCCTATGTTGGGTGCATATATATTTATAAGTGATATGTCTTCTTGGTGGAGTGTCCCTTTTATCATTATATATTTCCCTTCTTTGTCTCTCTTAACCTGTTTTATCTTGAAGTCTACTTTCTCTGATATGAGTATGGCAACACCTGCTTTCGTTTGTCATTAGCTTGGATTATTGTCTTCCATCCTTTCACTCTGAGCCTGTGCTTGTCTTTAGAGCTGAGATGTGTTTCCTGGAGGCAGCATATTGTTGGGTCTTGCTTTTTAAACCATCCTGCCACTCTGTATCTTTTGATTGGAGAGTTCAGTCTATTTACATTTAGAGTAATTATTGATATATGAGGGCTTAGTGTTGCTGTTTTGTCACTTATTCTCTGGTTCTTTTGCATTTCCTTTGTTTCTTGTCCCATTTGTTTCGGACTGCCAATTCAGTTTGGTTCTTCTGTCTTATGACTCTTCTAGTTTTCTCATTGTTTATCATATGTGATTTTGTGTTGATTATTTGTTTAGTGGTTACCTTGAGGTTTGTATAAAAAATCTTGTGTATGAGATAGTCCATTATCTGATAGCCTCCTATTTCCTTATACTAAGTCAATTCAATCACTTTCCTCTTTGCCTTCTAAGTCGTTCTTGTTATACCTTATTCTATCTTGTGTTGTGGGTGTGTGTTTACAGTGATAAGGTTAAATTTATTTTTGGTGAATTCCTTCCTTTGATCTTTGATTTTGGTGTTTAAGTGGTTGCTAACCTATTCCGGTAAAGATCTACTATTTTTCTGAGTTTGTCTACCTATTTTTCTCCTTGCTCCAAGCTTTGTATTCCCTTTCTCTTTTTTTTTTCAGGCCTGAGGGCCTTCTTGAGTATTTCTTGTAGTGGGGGGGTCTCGTGGCCATGAACTCCCTTAGCTTTTGTTTATCTGGGAAAGTTACTGTTTCTCCATCATATTTGAAGGATATTTTTGCTGGATAAGAGTATTCTTGGCTGAAAGTATTTGTTTTTCAGTATTTTGAATATATCATTCCAGTCTCTCCTAGCCTGTAAAGTTTCTGTTGAGAAATCTGCTGAGAGCCTGATGGGAGTTCCTTTGTACGTTATCTTTTGTTTTTGTCTAGCTGCCCTTAATATTGTTTCTTTGTCATTGACTCTGGCTAGCCTTACCACTAGATATCGTGGAGTGGGCCTTTGCCTGTTGACGTATTTAGGTAATCTGTTGGCTTCGCTTACTGGTATTTCGTGCTTCTTCCCCAGATTTGGGAAGTTCTCAGCTATTATTTCCTTGAATAGGCTCTCTTCCTCTTTCCCTCTCTTCTCCCTCAGGAATGCCTATAATTTTTATGTTACATTTCCTAATAGAGTCAGATATTCCTCGGAGACTTTCTTCATTTCTTTTTAGTCTTAGTTCTCTCTCCTCTTCCATCTGGAGCATATCTGTATTCCTATCCTCTATAATGCTAATTCTTTCCTCCATGTTGTCAGCTCTGTTCTTTAAAGATTCCAGGTTCTCCTTTATCTCCTCCATTGTGTTCTTCATCTCCATCAGCACTGATTGGTTTTTCTTTATTATTTCAATCTCTCTTGTGAAGAAACTCCTAATCTTATTGAATTGTTTGTGCTGTCTTGTATTTCATTGAGTTTTTTAATGATAGCTATTTTGAAATCTCTGTCGTTTAGGTTATGGATTTCTGTGTCTTCAGCGTTGGTTTCTGGGTGCTTGTCATTTTCCTTCTGGTCTGGTGATTTCATGTACCATTGCATTGTGGTTCCTGTATTGGCTTTGTTTTTCCTCATCCTGGAAATATCTGGTTGCAATTTCCACCCGCCGCCACTGTGTGGGGGTAAAGGGCTGTGTAATCTGTGCCCCCTGCACTCTGCCCTAGCTGTTTGCTGTGATCCGCAGGGTCCGGCTTGTGGGCGGGGGAGGTGCTCTCTCTTTTGCCCGCTGGGTCCGTGGCGTGGGGGGCTTCTCGTTCGCCCCTCGGTATCCGCTCTCCTGGGGTGCTCAGATGTTGATGGTACCCCGTAGCAGTTCTGAGTGCTCTGTGTGGGAGTTTCCCATTGGTGGAGAGAGCCGGAAGGGCTATGGTTTCCCCGCAGAGGGCCGCCCCTACCCCCTCACTGGCAGCCATGTGGACTGGGATCGCTGATCTGATGGGGAGGGAGAGGAGTTCTCCTTACCTCTCCTCACTTCCTCGGGGGGCCTAGCACGTTCCTCTCTCAGATGTGCAGCAGTGGATCTTTCTGATCTTGCTTTTCATTGTCTAGGATTCTGTTGTTGGTCTGTGACTGTTCCTTTTGTTGTATCTTATCGGGGGAAGAGTTTATGGGAAAGCTCACTCTGCCGTGACGCTGACGTCACTCCTCCCATTCATGTTTTAATGAATATCCTTGAACTGAAGTCATTTTGAATATTTTAATAATTTCTTTAAAATTTTAAATATCTGTTTGAGTAGAATACGTTCACTTTTGTAAAAATTAAAACTACAGAAATATATAAACTATGAAGTGTAAAAACTCCTATTTCTCACCTATCTCCCAACTTTTGTCCTTGTCCATGGTAAAATTTGGTGTGTCATCTCCTAGACTGTTTCCTGTGCTTTACATACATATTTCTCCACCTGTACAAATAGGTTGGATATATTTTTGGTGTATTTATTGGCTATGTTTCTGATTTTCCAGCTCTTTTACAGTTTAGTAGTTGTAAACATTGGTTTCTCGATATTCCTTACATACTGAGGGTACCATCTTTTGCCTGTTATACATCCATGGAAAACATTTCCCTACCACATTGTTTATTTATTTATTCATTTGTTTGTTTCTTTCTTTCTTTGTTTTTTTGCTAACATCTGTCAATCCTCCTCTTTTTGCTGAGGAAGACTGGCCCTGGGCAAACATCCATGCCCATGTTCCTCCACTTTATATGGGATGCCACCACAGCATGGCTTGATAAGCAGTGCGTCGGTGCGCGCCCGGGATCCGAACCCCAGGCCACCACAGCAGAGTGCGTGCACTTAACCCCTACGCCACTGGGCCGCTCAGCCACATTGTTCATTTAATCTGGATCAGTGCTTGTCTTTCCAGATGTCAGTAACACTTCAGGTGGGAAATGGCTCTATGTGACAGGTTGTTCAGGACCTCCTGGACCCCCGGGGCAACAACCATTAAGACAAGACAAAGCAAGAAACAAAACCCATCCCGCGTGTTTCCAGATGCATCCTGGGGTAAGGACAGCTCCAGCTGAGGACCGCTGATGTCCTGGTCAGAGTTATCTGCTATGGTCTCCTATCACGTTAAAGCTGTTTCTGTAATTTGTCGTACCTGATGGTACAGTTTGGTGCCTTTGTCTGTTCCTCTTGGTCAGACTGTGAAGGTTTCTCAGTGTTACAGGTCTTTCCAGACAGCCAGCCCTTGACTCCATTGCTCAGGTCTACGTTGTTGTTCCTGCCTCGTGAATCCTCGCTTCGTTCTTCTGTCTTTGGTTTTATTGTGGTGTTGTTCTGGCTCCTGGAGGGAACTGCTGAGCTTCTTTGTGTACAGGTGATATTCCCTGATACCTGCAGTGGAGGCTGTGTCCCTTCGTCTGTCCCTTTGTCCCCACACCATGGATTTGCCTCATGCTGCTCTCCTTGCTGTTCATTTCTAAAGAGTTTGTCTGTCTGCGTGGATCCCCCCTTTAACCTGAGAGATTTAGAAGAGTGTGGACAGATTTTCAAGTGGATAGGTTGGGGGAGGGGAGCCAATATTTTGTGATTATTTTTTACTTTTATTGCTTGAAGGTCCAGTAATATGGTCACTTATAGATTTCTGCTTTGTGGACAATTTAGAGATTTCATTGTGGCTTAGCACACAGTCCATTGTGGTGATTGTTTCATTGTGGTTTGAGGAGAATGCATCCTCTCCACTAGTTGCTTACGTTGTTGTCCCTCGGGCTGAGGCCAGATCTAGCTTTTTTGTGTTCATCAGCAGATCTGTTTCCTAACTTACTGTATCACTTGACCTGTGGATTTCTTTTTTTTTTTTAATTTTATTTATTTCTTTTTCCCCCAAAGCCCCAGTAGATAGTTGTATGTCATAGCTGCACATCCTTCTAGTTGCTGCATGTGGGACATGGCCTCAGCATGGCCGGAGAAGCGGTGCGTCGGTGCGCGCCCGGGATCCGAACCTGGGCCGCCAGCAGCGGAGCGCGCGCACTTAACCGCTAAGCCATGGGGCCGCCCCATGACCTGTGGATTTCTAAGAGAGGTAAGGTAGGTTTCCCTGTGATTCTGGAGGTGCCTGTGTCTTCTTGTTTGTCCAGTTTTGCTTTATGTTTCAAGACCATATTGTTAGGTGCATAAGTGTTCCTGACAGTTATCAACACAGAAAACCCCTTTTTGTCTGTTTAAAGTCTTATTTCTTTATCTCCTCATTTTCAACCACATTATATCCCTTTATTTTATAACTATATTTCAACTCAACTTGAGAGCCTTCGTCTTTTTATAGAGCAATTTCATCCATTCACAATTGTGATTATTGATAAATTGGAAGTTGAGTCTACCATTTAATTTAATTTTTAATTTGTTAGGCTTTCTCATGGTTTTTCTATTCTTCTAGTGGGTGTCTTTCAGCTTTTAGGAACAACAGTTTCTGCCTTTCTTTCTGGAAATGCTTAGAGTTGATCAGTTCCTGTGTTCTACACTCTCAGCTCCTCACCTTCCACTCCCCAGCTTGAGACTGTCTGATCTCAGTTCTGTGTTCTTATTTTCCCCATCAAGCAACCACGATTGGATGTAAGTATACGTTTTATCGGTTACTTTGTTCACCACTATTTATTGTATGCAAATTTTTCCTCCGTTTTGGAAATATTTGATGCTATTTTGGAACTCATATGACAGTGAAATTTTGAGAGGAATCGAGTCTGAGATACTTCTTAGGTGCCGATGCTGGGGAGCTAGCACCTAAGCTCTTAAAGTTGCATCGGTGTGTCTGCAGAGTGAGGATAAGGTCAGAGATGTTTAAAAACGTGGAATTGAATGAGGTTTCCTGGAGACACTGCATCTGTGGAAGGGCCCCTGGCCCAGCCTAGGAGCAGGCAGTGTTTGCAGAGGTGTAGCTGAAGAGGGTCCAGGAAAGGGGACTGAAATGGTGGAGCATGAGGTTGCAGGAGCCACGAGGGGAAAAGGGTATTGCAGAAAGGAGGGGTGCTCAGCTGGGTGGGATACAGCTCCGATCAGAATGGAGAGAAGATGGCTGGACTCGGCCACGTGGGATCACTGGTGACCTCAGTCTCCTTGAGAGGGTGGGAATGAAGCTGGGTCTGGAGTGGGGGAAGGGGAGCCATGGGAGGGCAGTAGGGATGAGGCACTTTACTTAAGAGGTTTCGCCATGAAGGGGAGTCGGGCAAGTGGACAGTAGCCAAAAGGGAGCATGGGTCCAAGGGAGAGTTTGTTTGTAAGGTGGAGATGATCTAGCAGGTGCTGCAGGGAGGACCAGATGGAGAGGAGGAGGCTGAGGGCCCGGGAGGAGCGTGCTGGGCCCTGAGGAGGTGCAGGGCTGGGCTCCGCTGCCTGGGGAGGCGCAGAGAGCAAGAGGACAGCTGTGCTGGTGGAAAGGGCGCCCTGCGCCTCTGCTCCTGTATTACTGGAGCGTGAGGTGGGCAGTGGCTGGGAGTGGAGGAGCGATGCAGGAAGTGTTAGGTGAGCGGCAGGGGGAAGAGGGGGAGGAAGAGAGGGCGCCCTGGCTGGGTCTCCATGGCCCACCCGGAGCCCCCCACTGGCGTCCCCGGTCACCAGCTGTTGTCTCTCTTTGATGTCTTCCTCAAAATGTCGGCTCTCTTGATGGTTCCCAGGGCTATTATGAATTTGTTCATCAATGAAGGAATCTTTGGGTCATTTTTTAGGGATTTTATGTCAAAGGGGCTCTACATATGTTTATTCAGTCCATCATCTTTACCCAATCACTTTGTTTTTGGACAGAGTCCGTACAACAGAGCAGCCGGGCCAGTGGCCTGCGGGTTCCAGGGTTCGGGGGGTTTGCCCTCCAGAAAGCCGGTGCTGATTGGCATTCTCACAGGACGTGGTGCTCTGTCCCTGAGCCCGCTCTAACTCTGGGTGTCTCGACGTTGTAAATCCTGGGGCAGTTCTGTCAGGGCCCATCGTTGGCATTTCTGTGACCAGTGAGGGCGAACATTTTCCGTGTTCATTATCAGTCACTTCCCTGACTGTGCTGTCGCCTGCCTTGCTCACTGAGCTCCAAACCTTCCTGGTGGAACCAGGACATTCACTCTCTATCCAGTGTGATTGCACGTTCCCTCAGTGTACCCCTTGAATACTTGCTTCAAAAATATCTGCTTTCTTCACATTCTTTGATTCCTTGTATATATAATCTAGATTTAATCTGGAGCTTTAAAAATGTTTTATTGTGAGCAGGAGGCATCACAATCCCTGACTTCAAAACATGCTACAAAGCAATAGTAATCAAAACAGCATGGTACTGGTACAAAAACAGACACACAGATCAATGGAACAGAATTGAAAGCACAGAAATAAAACCACACATATATGGACAGCTAATTTTCGACAAAGGAGCTAAGAACATACAATGTAGAAAGGAAAGTCTCTTCAATAAATGGTGTTGGGAAAACTGGACAGCCACATGCAAAAGAATGAAAGTGGACCATCTGCTATTGCCATTCACAAAAATTAACTCAAAATGGATCAAAGACCTGAAGGTGAGACCTGAAACTATAAAACTCGCAGAAGAAAATATAGGGAACACACTATTTGACATTGGTCATAGAGGAATCTTTTTGGATGACATGCCTACCCAGACTAGGGAAACTAAAGAAAAAATAAACAAGTGGGACTTGATCAGATTAAAGAGCTTCTACAAGACAAACGAAACCAGAATCAAGATGAACAGACAACCCACCAGCTGGGAGAGAATATTTGCAAAACATACATCTGACAAGGGGTTGATCTCCATAATATATAAAGAACTCACACAACTGAACACCAAAAAAACAAACAACCCGATCAAAAAATGGGCAGAGGAAATGAACAGACACTTCTCCAAAGACGATATACAGATGGCCAACAGGCACATGAAAAGATGTTCAACATCACTAATCATCAGGGAAATGCAAATCAGAACAACACTAAGATATCACCTCACACCCGTTAGAATGGCTATAATCACCAAGACAAAAACAACAAATGTTGGAGAGGATGTGGAGAAACAGGAACCCTCATACACAGCTGGCGGGAATGCAAACTGGTGCAGCCTCTATGGAAAACGGTATGGAGATTCCTCAAAGAATTAAAAATAGAGGTGCCCTATGACCCAGCCATCCCACTACTGGGAATCTATCCAATGCACCTGAAATCAACAATCCAAAGAGGCTTATGCACCCCTATGTTCATTGCAGCATTATTCACCATAGCCAAGAAGTGGAAGCAACCTAAGTGTCCCTCGACTGTCGATTGGATTAAGAAAATGTGGTATACATATACAATGGAATACTACTCAGCCATAAAAAAAGACAAAACCGTCCCATTTGCAACAACATGGATGGACCTGGAAGGTATTACGTTAAGTGAAATAAGCCAGAAAGAGAAAGACAAACACTGTATGATCTCACTCATATGTGGAATATAAACCAACACATGGACAGAGAAAACTGGACTGTGGTTACCTGGGCAGTGGGGGTGGGGGGCGGGCACAAGGGGTGAAGGGAGTCATATATGTGGTGATGGACAAACAAAAATGTACAACCTAAAATTTCACAATGTTAGAAACCATTAAAACATCAATAAAAAAAAATGTTTTATTGTGGAAAACCTTGAACATTCACAAATTAAACAGAAAAGTGTGATAGCCCCCCATGTCCCTATTACCCAGCTTCAACATTTGTCAATATTCAGATATTCTTGTTTCATCCCTATTTCTACCCACTCCGTACTTTCCATTGATTAATTTTTAATTAATAGATTGTTTTTTAGGAAAGTTTTAGATGGACAGAGAAATTCAGCAGATAGTGCAGAGCATTTCTCCCTCCTCCCCCGCAGTTTCCCCTACTGTTAACATCTTGCATGACCACCTGTGGTAGTGCGGTTCATTGCTCACAGGTGAGGAGCTGATGCTGCTACAGTGTTTGTAACCAAGTCCGTAGTTTACGTTAAGGTTCGCTGTCTCGCTGTCATGTACTTGGATTTTGACAAATGCATAATCTCATGTGTCCACCACGACAGTATCCTACAGAAGAGTTGGATTGCCCTAAAAATCCCTGTGCTCTACCTTTTCGTCCCTTGCCTCCCAACTCCTGGCAACACTGATCTTTATAGTGTTTCCATACTTTTGCCTTTTCTAGAATGTCGTGTAATTGGAATACATGAAAACTATGGAACAGAGTATATATCCTTTTCAGGTTGGCTTCTTTCACTTATCAATATGTATTTAAGGGTCCACTATGTCTTTTTGTGGCCCAATAGCTCATTTCTTTTTTTTTTTCCCCTTTTTGTATATTGAGTTAAAATATACATAACAAAAAAGTGTGCCATCTTAACCATTTTTAAGTGTACACTTCAGTGGCGTTAAATACATTTACACTATTGTACAGTCATCACCACCATTCATCCCCATAACTCTTATAAATCTTATAAAACTCTATACCTATTAAACAATAACTCTCCCTTCTCCCCTCCCCCCAGCCCTTGGCAGCCACCATTCCACTTTGCATCTCTTATGATTTTGACTACTCTCAGTTCCTCGTGTAAGTGGAATCATACAGTATTTGTCTTTTTGTGACTGGCTTATTTCTGTTAGCATAATGTCCCCAAGGTTAATCCATGTGTGGGATATTGCAGAATTTGCTTCCTTTTTAAGGCTGAATAATATTCCATTGTGTGGATATACTACATTTTGTGTATCCATTCATGCGTCAGTGGACACTTGGGTTGCTTCCACGTTTTCTATTGTGAACAATACTGCTATGAACATGGATGTACAAATATCTCTTCAAGGCTGTGCTTTCAGATCTTTTGGATGTATCTCCAGAAGTGGAATTGCTGGATCACGTGATAATTCTATGTTCAATTTTTTGAGGAACGTCCATATTGTTTTCCATAGCGGCTGCACCATTTTAGGTTCCTGTCAACAGTGTACCAGGTTTCCAATTTTGCCGCACCCTGGCCAACACTTGTTGTTTTCTGTCTTTTCCATAGCACTCATCTTAGTGGGTGTGAGGTGGTGTCTCATTGTGGTTTTGATTTTCATTTCCCTAATAATTAGTGGTGTTGAGCATCTTTTCATGTGCTTATATGCCATTTGTAAGTCTTCTTTGGAGAAATGTCTCTTCAAGTCCTTTGCCCATATTTGAATTGGCTTGTTTTTTAGTTGTTTAGTTTTAGGACTTCTCTGTATATTCTGGATATCAGTCTCTTGTCAGAAACATGATTTGCAAATATTTTCTCCCTCTCTTGGGTTGCCTTTTTACTCTGTGGACAGTGCCTCTTGATGTACCAACTTATAAAATTTTCATGGAGTCCAATTTGTCCATTGTTTTTCTTTCGTTACCTGTGCCTTTGGTGTCATATCCAAGAAATCATTGCCAAGTCCGGTGTCGTGAAGATTTTGTCCTATGTGTTCTTCTAAGAGTTTTCGTGTTTGAGGTCTTACATTTATGTCCTTGATCCATTTTCAGTTAATTTTTGTATATGGTGTTGGATGGGGTCCAGCTTCAATCTTTTGCATGCAGATATCCAGTTTTCCCAGCACCATTTGTTGAAAAGAAACCTTTCTCTGTTGCGTGGTCTTGGCACCCTTGTGAAAAATCACTTGACCGTATATGTGAGGCTTTGTTGCTCGGCTCCCTATTCTATGCCATTGGTCTCTATGTCTGTCTTTACGCCAATACCATACTGTTGATTACTGTAGCTTTGTAGTAAGTTTTGAAATCAGGAAGTGTGAGTCCTCCAGTTTTGTTCTTTTTCAGGATTGTTTTGGCTATTATGAGTCCCTTGAGATTTCATGTGAATTTTAGGATGGGTTTTTCTATTTCTGCAAAATACATCATTAGGATTTGGATAGGGATTACATTGAATCTGTAGATTGCTTTGGGTAATATTGACACTTTACCAATAGTAAGCCTTCCAATCCATGAACATGGGATATGTGTCCATTTATGTATGTCTTCTTTAATTTCTTTCTGAAATGTTTTGTAGTTTCTATGGTGCAAGCCTTTCACCTCCTTGGTTAAGTTAATTCCTAAGCATGTTATTCTTTCTGATACTATTATAAATGAATTGTTTTTGTAATTTCCTTTTCAGAGAGCTCATGGTTCGTGTATAGAAATGCAACTGATTTTTGTGTTGACTTTGTATCCTGCTACTTTCCTGAATTCGTGTTAGGTCAAACGGCTTTTTTGTGGAGTCTTTCGTGTTTTCTACATATGAGATGATATCGTCTTCCAACAGAGACCATTTTACTTTTTTCTTTCCAATTTGGAAGCCTTTTATTTATTTATTTTTATTGCCTCATGGTTCTGGCTTGAACTTTCAGTACTGTGTTGAATAGAAATGGTGAAAGTGGGCATCCTTGCCTTGTTCCTGATCTTAGAGGAAAAGCTTTCAGCCTTCCGTCATTGAGTATTATGTTTGCTGTGTGTTTTTCATATATGGCTTTTATTATGGTGAGGCACTTTTCTCCTTTTCTAGTTTGTTGAGTGTTTTATCATGAAAGGGTGTTGAATTATGTCAAATGGTTTTTCTGCATCCATTGAGATGGTCATGTTTTTTTCCCCTTCATTTTATTGATGTGGCATATTACACTGATCAATTTTTGTATGTTGAACTCCCGTTGTATACCAGGAATAAATTTCACTTGGTCGTAGTGTATAATTCTTTTAATACGCGGTTCCATTCAGTTTGCTAGTACTTTGTTGAGGATTTTTGCATCTATATTCATTGGGTGTAATGGTCTGTAATTTTATTTTCTTTTAGTGTCCTTGTCTAGTGTTGGTATCAGGGTAATGCTGGCATCGTAAAATGAGTTTGGAAGTGTTCCCTCTTTTTCAACATTTGACAGAGCGTAAGAAGGCTTGTTTTTAATACTTCTTTATATGTTTGGTAGAATTCACCAGTGCAGTCATCTGGTCCTGGGTTGTACTTTGTTGAGAGATTTTTTTTTAGATTTCTTGAAATATTAGTGACATATAACATATGTAAGTTTTCGTGTTCAAGATGATGATTTGTGAAAGGATTACCACAGTACGGTGAGTTAGCACCTCCATTCCCTCCCATAATTAACTTCTTTCTTCTAGTCATCCCTTTTTTTCTTTTTGGTTTTTTTTCCCCTTTTCTCCCCAAAGCCCCAGTAGATAGTTGTACATCATAGTTGCACATCCCTCTAGTTGCTGTATGTGGGACGCCGCCTCAGCATGGCCAGACTAGCGGTGCGTCGTGCGCGCCTGGGATCAGAACCCGGGCTGCCAGTAGCGGAGCACATGCACTTACTCGCCAGGCGACGGGGCTGGCCCCCGTCTAGTCATTACTTTTAAGATCTACTCTCTTAACAACTCTTGAGTATATAATATAGTCTTGTTAATTATGGTCATCATGCTATACATTAGATCCCCAGAACTTATTCATTTCACAGTTAGAAATTTGCACACTTTGACTCACATCTCCCCATTTTCCCCACCCGCGAGGCCCTGGCAAACACCATTCTAGTCTCTATTCCTTTTTTTTTTTTTTTTTGTGAGGAGGACTAGCCCTGAGCTAACATCCGATGCCAATCCTCCCCTTTTTTCTTGAGGAAGACTGGCCCTGGGCTAACATCCGTGCCCATCTTCCTCTACTTTATATGGGACGCCGCCACAGCATGCCTTAACAAGCGGCGCGTCGGTGCATGCCCGGAATCCGAACCTGCAAACCCCGGGCCGCCGCAGCAGAGCGCGTGCAGTTAACCGCTGTGCCACCGGGCGGCCCCGAGTCTCTATTCCTTTGAGTTGGGCTTTTTTAGATTTCACATATGTGTGAGAACATATAGTATTTATCTTTCTCTGTCTAACTTATATTACTTAGCATAATGCCTCAAGGTCCATCTATGTTGTCGCAAAATGCAGGATTTCATTCTCTCGCGTGGCTAAATAATGTTCCATTATATATTTCGTGTATATATACATATATCTCACATTTTCTTTATCTGTTTATCCATTGATGGACACATGGATTGTTTCTATGTCCTCAGTTTGTGAATAATGCTGAAATGAACATGGGGGTGCAGATATCTCTTCAGAATAGTGATTTCAATTCCTTTGGATATACAACCAGAAGTGGAATTGCTCATTTATGTAGTATTTCTGTTTTTATTTTTTTGAGAAAATTCCATATTTTTTCCATAGTGACTGTAGCAATTTACATTCATACCAAAAGTGCACAGGGTTCTCTTTTCTACACAGCCTCGCCAACACTTGTTGTCTGTTGTCTCTTTGAGAATACCCATTCTAGCAGGTGTGAGGTGATATCTCATTGTAGTTTTGATTTTGTTTCCCTGATGATGAGTGATTACGAGCATCTTCTCATGTACCTCTTGACCAGTTTTATGTCTTCTTTGGAAAAGTATCTATTCAGGTCTTTGACCATTTTCGCATTGTTTCCTTGGTTTCTTTGCTTTTGAGTTGTAAGAGTTTCTTATATATTGTGGATATTAACCCCTTTAGTTTGCCGATTGTTTCTTTTGCTGTGCAGAAGCTTTTTAGATTGATGTCATCCCACTTGTTAAGTTTTGCACTTGTTGCTTGCACTTTTGATGTTACATCCAAAAAAATCATTGTCAAGACCGGTTTCATGGGGTTTTTTTCTCTATATTTTCTTTTAGTTGTTTCATATTTGCTGTCTTACATTTAAGTCTTTTATTCAATTTGGTATCATTTTTAGAGTGGTGTAAAATAGGGATCCAATTTCATTTGTCTGCATGTGGTTATCCAGTTTTCCCAACAACATTTATTGTAGAAACTATCCATTCCCCATGGAATCTTCTTAGCTGACTCGTCAATTGTTAGCAAACTGTATGTGTGTGGTTTTATTTCTGGGCCCTTGATTCTGTTCTCTTGGTCTATGTGTCTCTTTTTATACCTGTATCATACCGTTTTTATTACTATAGATTTGTAATAAAGTTTGAAATGCAATTGTGATGCCTTCAGCTTTTTCTTTCTCAGCGTTGCATTGGTTATTTGAGGTCTTTTGTGGATCCATATGAATGTTAGCATTGTTTGTCCTATTTCTGTGAAAAAAGCCATGGGAATTTTAATAGGAATTGCATTGAATCTTGAGATGGCATTGGGTAGCATGGACATTTTAACAGTATTAATTCTTCTGATCCACGAACATAAGATATCTTTTCATTTCTTTGTGCCTTTGGTTTCTTTCATCAATGTCTTATAGTTATCAGTGTGTAGACCTTTCACCTTCTTGGTTAAATTTATTTATGAGTATTTTACTGTTTTTGACGCTATTGTAAATAGGATTTTTTTCTTTATATCTTTTTTAAATAGTTCATTGTTAGTGTACAGAAAGGCAACAGATTTCTATATGTTGATTTTGTCTCCTGCAGCTTGAGTGAATTTGTTTATTAGTCCTAACAGTTTGGGGGAGAGTCCTTAGGTATTTCTCTATATAAAATCATATCATCTGCAAACAGAGACCACTTTGTTTCTCCCTTTCCAATTTGGATGCATTATATTTCTTTCTCTGGCCAAATGTCTCTGGTTAAGACTTGTAGGAGTATGTTGAAGAGTGGTATTGAGACTGGGCACTCTTGTCTTGTTCTTTGTCTTAGCAAGAAAGCTTTCAGCCTTTCACTGTTCAATATGATGTTAGCTGTGGGTTTGTCATGTAAACCTTTTATTATGTTCCTTCTGTAACCCTTGATTGAGAGTTTTTATCATGAAGGGGTGTTGAATTTTGTCAAACTGCTTTTTCTGCATCGACTGAGATTATTTTATGATTTTTATCTTTCATTCTATTAATGCGGTGTGTCACATTCATTGATTTGCATCATGTTGAACTTGATCGTGTTGTTTGACCCTTTTTTTGAGTTTAGATAGTTTTGTTATAATGTGTCTTGGAGAAGAAAGTTTTAGTTTGAAATTTTAGGGTGACAGATCGACTTCAGGACCTTGGATGTCTAAATCTCTCTCCAGATTTGAGAAGATGTCAGCTGCTATTTTTTTTTGTTTGTTTTAGATCTTTTTTTTTTTTTTTTTTGTGAGGAAGATCAGCCCTGAGCTAACATCCGGGCTAATCCTACTCTTTTTTTGCTGAGGAAGACTGGCTCTGAGCTAACATCTATTGCCAATCCTCCTCCTTTTTTTCCCCAATGCCCCAGTAGATAGTTGCATGTCATAATTGCACATCCTTCTAGTTGCTGTATGTGGGACGCGGCCTCAGCATGGCCGGACAAACGGTGTGTCGATGCGCACCCGGGATCCGAACCTGGGCCACCGGTAGCAGAGCACACGCATTTAACCGCTAAGCCCTGGGGCCGGCCCAGCTGCTATTTTTTTAAGTAAACTTTCTTTTCCTTTCTCCCTGTCTTCTCCTCTGGTACTTTAATAATGCTTATCTGTTTCTTTTCACGGTATCCCGTAATTCACACTGCCTTTCCCCGTTCCCATCCATTCCTTTTTTACTTTTTGCTTCTTTGACTGGATGATTTCAAATGACACATCTTCTAGTTCACTAATTATTTCTTGTACGTGGTTGAATCTGATTTCGAAGCTTGCTATTGAATTTTTCAGTTCAGTCATTGTGTTCTTCAACTCTAGAATTTCTGTTTGTTTTTCCTTAAAGATTTCTGTTTCTGTGTTGAACTTCTCACTTGCTCATGCACTGTTTCCTTATTTCATTTAGTAGTCTATCTGTGTTTCCTTATAGTTTTATGAATTTCTCAAAGAGGGTTGTTCTGAAGCCTTTGTCACATAGTTCCTATATCTCCATTTCTTGGTCGGTCATTGGAGTTTTATTCTTTTTCTTTGGTGGTGTCATGGGTCTTTGAGTATTCATGATCCTTGTGGCCTCCATTGGTGTCTGCAAATTTGAAGAAGTAGGCATCTCTTCCACTCTTTACAGACTGGCTTTAGCAAACCAAAGCCTTCACAGTCAGCCCATCTAGGGGTCCTGGGTAGGCCATCTGGTGGTGTCCAGGGGCAGGCTTGCTGCTGGAGTCCTTGGGCAGCCTGGTACTGGGGTGAGCGGAGAGCTTGGGTCCACGGTATTGTGTCTGGCCCTGGGCACAGCTGGGACCCTGAGTTCATGAGTAGCTCCACTGGCGCCTGGTTTGGCAGGTCCTGATTGAGAGCCTGCAGCCACAGGAGTCATCCAGGGCCATGGGAGTTGGCCAGTGCTGGGATGAGCTAAGAGCCTTGGTTCACGGGAGCCTGCCAGGACCCTGGCGCCATGAGAGACAGCTTGTGCTGAGGTAGGCCAGAAGTCTGGATTCCTGGGAGCCTGCTGGGGGCCTGGGGCCACAGGAGCTGCCTGAGGCTGCAGGAGCCAGCAGGTGCTGGGTCAAGATGGAAGCCTGGGTTCATGGGAGCCTGCTGGTGCCTGGTGCCATGGGAGCTGCCTAGGGCTGCCTGAGTCAGCAAGCACCTGGGTGAGCGGGGGGCCTGGTTTTGTGGGAGCCTGCCAGGAGCCTGGTTCCATGAGAGCTGTCTACAGCTGCTGGAACTGGCAGGTGGTGTGGTGAGCCATGGGCCTGAGTTTCCAGTAGCCCCGAGAGAGCCTGATGCCATGGAATCTACCTGGGTTGCTGGAGCCGGTAAGTGCTGCAGTGACCTGGGGTCCTGGGTTTGTGGGAGCCCACTGCGTGCCCTGTTGCGGAAGCTGCCTCTGGCTGTGGGTGCTGCCTGTGGCTGCCTGGAGTAGGCAGGACCTTGGGTGAGCCAGGGTCTGGATTCACCAGAGCCCACCAGGAGCCTGGTGCCAAGGACACCACTTGAGGTCACAGGAACCACCTTGGGCTGCTGAAGATGGCAGCCCCTAGGCTGAGATGGGGCCTGGGTTCCCAGGAGCCTGGTGGGAGCCTGGTGTCAGGGATGCTGCTTGGGGCCGCCAGAGCTGGCATGCTCCAGGGTGAGCCAGGGGCCTGGATTTGCAGAAGCCTGCAGGGAGCCAGCTAGGTCCATGGGAGTCAGCCTGGGGCTGGGGCAGGCTGGCTCAGGGGTCTGTGGTGAAGTCAGGCATTCACTTTACACTCCTCTCGTTGGGAGGTGTTTGATTACTGATTCAGTCTGCTTGTTTGTTACTGGTCTGTTCAAGATTTCTGTTTCTCCTTGATTTAGCCTTCATAGGTTGTTTCTAGGAATTTATCTATTTTGTCTAGGTTACCCAATTTGTGAATGTACAGTAGTTCAGAATAGTCTCTTCTGATCTTTTTCTTTCTGAAGCATCAGTTGTAATGCCTCCTCTTTCATTTCTGATTTACTTTATTTGAGTCATCTCTCTTCTTTTTCCTCGATATTCTATCTAAGGGTTTGTCAATTTTATTTTTTTTTCAAAAAATCAACTCTTACTTTTATTGATCTTTCATACTCTCTTTCATTTTTTCCCTCTCTCTTCTTCGTGACTTCCATCCTTCTGCTAACTTTGGCTTTCATTTTTTCTTTGTCTAATGCTGTGCGTTGTAAGTCAGGTTGTTTCTTTGACATCTTTCTTCTCTTGTAATGTACAAGATTATCACTACAAACTTGGCTCTTAGTACTACTTTTGCTGCATCCTGTAAGTTTTGGTGTTTTTATTTTTTCTTTTTGTATGTCTGGAGCTATTTTCTAATGTCCCTTTTGATTTCTTCTTTGATCTAGTGGCTGTTTAAGAGTTTGTTGTTGAATTTCCATGCATTATGAATATTCCAGTTTTCCTTCTGTTACTGACTTCTAGTTTCATGCCATTGTATTTGGAAAAGTTACTCGGTATGGTTTCAGTCTTCTTAATTTTGTTAAGACTTGTTTTGTGACCTAACACTTGATCTGTTCTGGAAAATAGTCCGTGTGCCCTTGAGAAGAGAGTGCATTTTGTTGCTGTTCAGTAAAATGTTCTGTGTATGTCTGATAGGTCCATTAGTGTTTTCATGTCTGCTGTTTCCTGATTTTCTGTCTGGATATTCTATCCATTGTTAAAAGTGGAGTACTGATGTGTCCTCTATTTGCAAGTTATGTAACTGAGAAGGCTCTAATATTGAGACTATATAAAGATCTCTTAGAACTCAATTATAAGAAACAAAGAAGCCAATGAAAATGGGTAACCAACTGGAATAGACATGTCTCTAGGAGATACACAGATGGCCCATAAGCACTAGGTAGATGTTCAGTATCATAAATTATTAGGAAAACGCAAATTCAAAGCATAGTATGATACTATTTCACACTCAAAATGAAGGCTATACTCAACATAGTGGAAAATAACAAGTGTTGATAAAGATGTGGAGAAAGGGAAACCCACATAACATTACTGGTGGGAAAGTAAAATGATGCAGCCACTGCAGAAAACAGCTTGGCATTTTTTAAAATCTTAAACCTAGAATTACCATTAACCTGGAGAGTCACATGGTAGGTATGTCCAAAAGAGCATTGGAAACATATGTTCAAAGAAAAACTTGTCCATGGACATTCAAAGCAACATTATTCACAATGGTCCAAAGGTGAAACAAACCCAAATTTCTATCCAGTTATGACTGCATAAACCAAATGTGGCCTATTCATAATATAGGATATTATAGAGCCATAGAAAGGAATAAGGTACTGCTACATGCTCAGCCATGGATGAACCTTGAAACGTGTGCTCACTGAAGCCATCCACAAAGGCCACAGATAGCATGATGCCATTTGAATGCACTGTCCAGAATAGGCAAATCCATAGGGGGAGAAAACAGATGAGTTGTTTCCATGGGCTTGGGTTAGGAGAAAATAGTGCGAATGAGTATGGGTTTGTTTGGGGGTGTTGAAAATGTTCTGGATTTAGATAGTGGGGATAGCCACATGACATAATCATTGTACTAAAAGCCACTGAACTGTATACTTTAAAATGCTCTCGACGGTGTATTCTGTGTTAAGCAGATTTTCCTCGATAAAAATTTTAAAGTTTTTAAATTAATCAGGGTATTGATTAATTTTAATTTAGTTAATTTTAAGTTGGTTGGGATATTTAATAAGGGTAATTAATGGAGTTATTAGGGGTAGGGCATCTTGTAGCCAAGAGAGTAAACATCCCATGAGGGCTATAGAAACAAGTCCTATAATTGTACAAGCAACAGTCTAAAATCCAGTCCGTTTCCATTGTCCCCAACTTGGAGAGACCAGCCATGAAAGTAGGTCAGTGATCTCAGGGGCCTTGGGTATCTGTTCAAGATGTGGGTAATATTATGCAATATTTTAACCTCTTGGGCCATCTGGTGGTGGTAGGTTTGGACTTGTGTATTGATGTACATTCAGCAAGTGGTTCCAGGAAAGGCACAAACCCCTCCTTCCTTAGCTGGTATAGACACTCTAGAGCCAGGCCGTTTTCTAAAACCATTTAGGCAAGAGACTCATGAGACTGTTGTACAAGGGCTAGGATAGGGTCTTACGGAGTTGTTGTCCATGTTGGGTTAAGGTTGTCGATACTTCTTGGTTGCCTCAGTTACCTGATTTTGTGTGGGTAGGGCCACCGCACCTGTGCCCAGTCCAGTCAGTCAGTCCTAGTAGAACTGAACACCCAGTGCTATAGGACTGACAGTGTCTATATGGGTTGGTGGTAGCCAGTCAGGGCAGGAAACTCAGGGGAAGTTTCCTGCGACCTGAGGGAAGCAGGTTGAAAGAGAGACAGTGATGCATTGCAGAATACAGCCTGGAGCAAGCTGCTCAGAGGGCTGGGGAAGAGAGACGCTCACTGAGTGAGAGCCTTGTGATATCAGCCCACAGTGAAACCCAAAAGTGGATGCTCCTGGTGTCAAATATTCATTAGCGGTCTTGGAGGTAAAACCAGTAATTTGCGTCCATTGACTGGTTACCTGTGCTATATGATTTCAGGGGGTATGGTTAAAGTGTTTGTGGGCCGAGGGATGTTTGTGCCTGGGCACAAAATCCCCAAGGTGGCCTCGAAGGCTACCCCAAAATGACCCCTCAAGGAGCAGTTGGGGCAGAAAGTGGGTGGAGCATTTTGAAGAAAGCCTGGGGCAAAGATGATGTTGTTCGATGGAGTTGGCTACAACTGAGTCTCTCCGCAGGGTAAGCACTTCAGCTGGGGTACAATAGGTGATTGGAGGCCAAGTGACAGACCCTGCGACTCCTGATTCCCAGTGCACGGGCAGCCCTCTCAGCCCATTGGACATAAATGGTGGTGGTGTTTCTGAAGCATCTTGCTGGCAGTGTGGAAGGTATAGGGGACGTGTCGTGGGAGACGTCATAATACTGTCGGGAGGAGCTGTGTGTGAGATTACGGTGTTGAGGGGGAAGGACTGGAGGCAGGTGCAGTGGGTGTGTGACCAACAATGGTCAGTGAGGGGACAGCCAGGGGGTAACTGGGGAAAGCAGGGACCAGCAGAAGTCATGTGTTTAAAACAAGACACCAGGCCCAAATGGAGCCGCTTAGGCTAAGCCCCATGTCAACAAGCTGAGACTTAATTAGACTTTTGGCCCTCCCAGGAATGGAATCTTAAACCAGTCAGTGGGGAATCGCCTGATGAGCAGCAGGTAGGTCATCTTCCTGATGGAGCCCTGCCATCCCCTAAAGGAAGGTAACCTTGCAGTAACCAACCCGCTGTTGTGTCTAGTGTAACTTCCTTGTTCCTGCTCCCTTCTGCCTATAAAAGTCTTTCATGTTGTCCACCTCCTTGGCGCTCCTTTCTCTCTGCTAGACTGGATGCTGCCTGATTCATGAATTGTTGAATAAAGCCAATAAGATGTTTAAAATTTACTCAAATTTTGTTTTGTAACAGTTTGGTGGCAGCAGTGGGATTCAAAGGACTCATCTGATGGCTTCGGAGATGAGAAACACAGGCATTGGTACCCACAAAACCTTTGAGTTCTCCATCTTTTTCGCTGTTTCTGAGGGCCGTGAGTAAGTTCTTCTCGGATCTGAGATCCACTGTCTTTGTGTTGAGCTCCCGATCTAACTGGCTTTCCAGTCCAGGGTCAATGGGTCAGTCTAGACTGACAAGATGCTCTAAGAGAGCATCAGTCTTAGCCCTTGGTTAGTCCACAGTCCCCATTTGTTGGGGTCTGCTGGTTGAGTCTGCTGGCCCCTTGTGTTAGGGTCTGCTAGTTCAGTCCGTGGTTCTTGCTAATGGAGAGGAGTGGAAGAAATGTGTGCTCCATGCACACCCAGTCCTTGAAAACTTCCCACGTGCATTTTACATGCATTTTGCCTTCTGTTGACTGTCGATGGGTTCTAAGGAAATGGTGGAATTGTGGGTTTCTGCATGACTACCTCGAGCACTCGTCAACCTGAACAACCGCCCGGCACTACCAGAACTGAAAGACATCCCATCACCATGGATTGGAAGACTCCTTATTGTGATGGTGTCAACATTATCCAGAGAGATCAACAAGTGCAGTGCAGTCCTTATCAAAATCTCAAGGACATTTTGTGCTGAAATAGAAAAAAACCCATCCAAAAATTCTTATGGAATCTCAAGTAAGTCCAGATACCCAAAACAATCTTGAAAGGAGGTACTAAGTTGGAGGACTCATTCTTTCCTGATTGAAAACTTACTACAAATCTACAATATCGAAACAACATTGTCATGGCATAAAGACAGACATGTTGACCAATGGAAACAGAATTGAGAGCCCAGAAATTAACCCTCACCCATATGACCAAATGATGTTTGACAAGGGTGCGAAGATTATTCAATGGGGAAAAGACAGTCTTTTCAACAACTTGTGCTGGAAAAAGTGGATATCTACATGCAAAAGAATCAACTTGGACCCTTATCTAACACCATATACAAAGCTTAATTCCCAGTGGATCAAAGACCTAAATGTAAGACTATAATAGCCTTAGAAGAAAACATAAGACAAAACTTGACAAAATAGGATTTGGCAATGATTTCATGGATATGACACCCAAGGAGCAGGCAATAAAATAAGAAGATACACATGCTGGACTTCATGAATATTAAAATGTTTTGTGCCTCAAAAGACATTATCAACAGAGTAAAAGCACAAGCCACAGGATGGGAGACCATATTTGCAAACCATGTATCTGACAAGGGCTTACTATCCAGAATAAATAGGGAACTCCTAAACTCAACAATAAAAAACAAACAACACAAATCAGAAATGAACAAAGTACTTGAATAGACATTTCCTCAAAGAAGATCTGCAAGTGACCGATAAGCATATGAAAAGATGCCCAACATCAGTAATCATTAGGGAAATGCAAAGCAGAAACACAGTGAGAGACCACCTCACATTCATTAGGATGATATCTATCAAAAAAAGAAGAAAAAGAGTAGAACCAGTGTTGGCCAAGATGTGGAGAAGTTGGAACCCTTGTGCACTGTGGTAGGAATATAAAATATATAGTTGCAGTAAAAATCAGTATAACAATTCCTAAAAAAAATTAAAAATATATAGGATCCAGCAATTCCACTTGTGGGCATATACCCCCGCCCAAAACAGTTGAAAGCATGTTCTCAAGGACATATTTCAGCACCCATGTTCATAGCATCATTATTCACAACAGCTAAAACATGGAAGCCACCCAAGTATTGTAACCGAAGAAGGGCTCGCTGCACAATGCACCCCTTAAGCCAAACATGGGATACCCACTCTTGTAGAAGGGAAAAAGCTTTATTACGTGGTTGGCCAGCAAGGAGACAGGAGACAAAGGTTAAATCTTTCTCCCCGATGGGCTGTTGAAAAGGGCTTTTTAAGGGCAAAGCAGCAGGTGCAGGAAGGTTGGGGGCAGTCCTAGGCATTTTCTGCAAGCGCAGAAGATTTTCATGTTCTGTCACACATCCCCCGTTCAAAAGGTGGTGTCCTTAACATCATCAACAGGGGAGTTCTTGGTCCCCCAGGTCATTCTCCAGTCACTTGTACACTCGTGGTTTGAGTCTTGCCAGCCATCTTGTGGTCTCATTGGCTCAAACCAGTTGAAACTTGCTCAAGGAGCAAAAACAGAGTTTCTGAAAAACAACTCACGGCCCAAGATTAGATCCTTAGTAAACATCATATGAGACGTGGCTTAAGAAAGGAGTCTCCAGGGGACAGTTGATAAAAATCTGGCTGGGGCCCCATTTTATTTTGGGCTTGCTTTTGGGCCCAGTTATGGTTTCTGTCCAGGGTTGTATGGATAAGCAAAATGTGGAATATACATACAATGGCATATTATTCATCCTTAAAAAAGGAAGGAAATTCTAAGATACAGCACACGGTGGATGAACCTTCATGATATTACTCTAAATGAAATAAGCCATTCACAAAAATACAACCTTGTGTGATTTCCCTTCTATGAGGTTCCTGAAATCGCTAGATTCAGAGAGACAGAAAGTAGAATGGTGTTTGCCAGGGGCTGGGAGGGGGAGGAATGGGGGGTTATTCATGAATGGGTATAGAGTTTCAGTTTTGCAAGATGAGAAGAGTTCTGAAGATGGATCATGGTGATGATTGCACAGCAATATTAATGTCTTCAATACACTTAAAGCATACTTAATGTATCTATGGGGCCTGATGACTTGTCCTGGCCGAGCACATGCTTGTGCTGTTGCACATCTTACCCCTCACTGTACAGTTGGTAAACTGGCCCAGGAAGAGGCAGGTACTGGCCCAGACCACAGGAGGTGGTCAGGGTCCCGAAGACTATAGAGAGCTCCAGCTTCCTTGGCCAAGGCTCCACCCCTTCCCTCAGGTTTCCTTTGGCAATGAGAGGCATTAAGATTCTAGGGGATTGCTGCCCACCCCCTCCATATCGGGTCATTTTCCCCTCATCATCGCATGTGCACTGGCACACCCACTCTCACTGACTTCTCATGTGGGGACCACGGAGGTGCAGTCAAGAAAGAGCCGACACCAGGGAAGTGACAAGAGGCAGGAGGGAGAGAGGTTGCAGGCAGCTCTCCCACGGGGCAGTAACATCCGTTCTCCTAGATACGTGTCCAGGGGCGCAGAGATGGGCAGAGGAATCCCTAAGGTTCCTAGGTGTCTACCTGTTCCAGACCCATCCCTGGCCCAGCCTGGGGAGCACAGGACTGGGGTCCTGCAGTCCACCTCTGTGGGCACCGAGAACTGTGATGAGCCCATCCTCCCCTAGTGTAGGCAGTGGGAGCAGGAGAGAAGACCTCAGTGAGGGTCCTTCTATATAAAGTGGAGTGCATCCAGCAGGTGACTCCAAGCGTTCCATGTGCTTGCAACATGTCTGTTGGACTGGGTTCTCTGTCGATGACCTACTGTCATCAATGCTGAGAAAATGCTTTCCACCCCCTGGAGATCCTTTAGAACTGAGGAGGCTTGGGGGCTTGGGTGGATGAGAACTGGGTATAAGGAAGAAGATGCTAGAGCACTGGACACCAAGTCCAGAGTCCAGGGAGAAGACCAGTCCTTGTTGGACCGTCGGGGCCCTCATCTGGAGGGAGGGGAGATTCATTGTCCTGGTTGAGGTTGGATGCCTCAGGAGTGAAGAGGACACCTGGTGCAGGACAGCAAGATGGGGGGAAAGGTAGGCTTCCGAGATTGCTCCCACTCCCTCGAAGCCAACAGGTCCTGCTCCTTTACCCCTGGGACCCTGGAGAGCCTCTGCCTTGAGGACACCTGAAGAAAAGTTCGTTTCTGTTGGGTGGAGTTTTGGCAAGGGCTGCAGCACTAGTGCTGGCCACCAGGGGGCGGGCAGCCTCTTGTGTCAGTGGTTGCCAGTGAGTTTTTGTTTTTATGTTTTTTCAGGTCTACTGAGACATACTTGATATACAGCACTGTGCAAGTTAACACTGCTGTGTGGTATATTTGAAAGTTGCCAAGAGAGTAGATCCTAAAATTTCTCATCACCAGGATAAAAGCTTTTATTTCTGTGTCGTGATGGATGTTAACTAACCTTATTTTGGTAACCATTACATAATATATATATCAAGTCATTCTGCTGTAAACCTGGAATTTACACAGTGTCCACTGAACTTTTCTTGAGCACCTGGAGCAGCGAAGAGTCAAGCAGAGGTCTTTCTGGCTGTCCCCCTGCCTCAGAAACAACTTGTACCTCCTCTTACTAGTGTTCATCTCCACAATCAAAGTTGGTCATAAGCAGGGGGAGGGGTGCAAGAGCTTCCCATGTACTCATTCAGCAGCTGTGCACTGAGCCCTCACCCTGTGCCGGGTGCCCTGGTGGGCCGAAGTGCAGGATGAAAATGACCAAGTGGTCCCTGCCCGCCAGGAGCTCACAATCTAGAGGGGAAAGAGACAAAAGCAAAGACATGAGAAAGAAAAGAGCAAGTGCTGTAGAGAAACACAGCAGGGGGTTGTGAGGGAGGGCTGGGGGTCACTGGTAGGAGGGTCTGAAAGGCCTCACTGGGGTGACATTTGCTGGGACCAGAATGACAGGGGGGAGCCAGCCCTGCACGAGCCTGGTAGCAGTGTGTCAGGGAGAAGGTGCGACTGATGCAGAGTCTTGCAGGCAAGAGTGAGTTTGGCCGGAAGAGGTTAGAAAGGTGGCCAGTGTGGCTGGAGGGAGGCTGGGAGGAGAGAACAGGAGCTGGGGTGGAAGGTAGGGCCAGGGCCTGGTGGGCTGTGTCAGTTACCTTTCCCTCTCTGACTTCATTGCCCCAACCTTGCATTTCAAAACTACAAACGTTGACTATCTCACAATTTGTGTGGATCAGCAATCAGGCACGTTTTAGCTGGGCGCCTCTGCCTCAATGAGTTTAACAGGTTGGGGCTGTGGCCTCAACTGAGGCTCAACGGGGGAAGGACTGGCCCCCAAGTTCACTCTCAGCCTTCAGGGTTCAGTTTGGACTGAGAGCCTGAGTTCCCTTCTGTCTGTTGGCCTGGGCACTCCCTTGTTTCTCTCCTCGATGGGCCTCCACATTGGGCAGCCCCAAAACACCAGTATTTGATTCCTCAGTTCCAGGGATTCGACAGAGTGAGAGAGAGACACGGAGTAAGAGGAAGTGAGAGACTTTTTTAGTTAAAATCTAGACAAGACATCCTGTCACCTTGGCTGTTATTATGTTCAGAAGCCAGTGACTAACCACTTAGTGGTTCCACGGGGAGGTGTATAACATGGGTGGGGCTTACTGGGTACCCCTGTGGAGGCTATCCACCTCATAGGCCAAGATGAGGCACTTGGGTCTGATTCTACATAAAGCAGCAAACAATTGAATGGTTTTATGCCACAGTATGGCAATATCTGAATTTCCATTAGTTTCAACCCCCTCATGATGCTGACCTGAAAATGAGGCCAAGTTGGATGTGACTGTCCCAAAATCACATTCCTGGAACCCAGGCCTGTTTTGAGTGGTGTTCTGTGCTGCGTGTCACCCCTCATTATTATTCTTCCATCTCTAAGTTTGGGCCTTAGGTACATGTGACACCAGCCCACAGGGGTAATAGATATTATCTCATATACACTGGGTGACGTCCCTAGGAAGTAGATTCTAGCCTGATCCCCATGGTACAGGTTTGGAGACTGGGGAGGACCTGAGAGGCACAGTGACTTTCCCAGGATGCAGAACTGGTAAGAAAAAGAAGGTCTGCATTCATCTCTGTCTCCTCAAAGCTAGGACCCTAGTGAGGTTTCCAGGGAGCTGTGGCTAGGGCTGTGTGGGCTCCTTGTGTACAGTTCAGGAGATGACATGGGGGAGGAGGGTGAGCAGCCCAGGGGCAGGGAGCAGCTCTGGGCAAGTCTGATTGAGGGAAGGGACCCAGGTAATGGAATCTTGAAAAATGACCTCACTTCTTTGGTCATAGACCTCAACAGATCTTAGAACTCTGGTAACCAGGCACCCACAGACCCCCATCCAGCTCACTTGACTGGCGACGGTCAACAGACAAAGATGTTTAGTTGTTGTGTCCCGATTTTTGGAAGATCTGGGCTCAAGAAAGCCCAGAAAGAGAATCTTTTTCGTCATTGCCGACGTTGGCTCAGCCCTCATCCCCGATGCCTCTGGGCATCTGGCAGGAGGCAGCGAAAGGTAACAACGGGGCAGCCCAGGAAAGGCTAGTGCAGGCCAGGACACAACTGTGATCCCACCTGATCAGCCCCACACTCCTTGCCCCTCTTCGTGTGTGTGTGTGTGTGTGTGTGTGTGTGCGCGCGCATGTGTCTGTGTGGAGGGGGGAAGGCAGGGCATGAGGGGTGAGTCATTCCTAGGCAGGAGCTGGTAGTTAGGTGTCGGAAGCCTGGTGGGTCTGTCATGTTCATACAGGGTCATGGCTGGCAGCGTGAGAAGGTGAGCTCCTCTACTCATATGTTACGGAGCCCTAGAGGTTTCATCTCTTTCCCTCCTTGACCACAGTTCTTTGCAGGGATGCCCCTCTGTGCCTGAACTGAGGAGCAGACTTTCTCTTGGGCGTCGGCCCCAGTGGCAGTGTGCAGGCAGCCCCTGATTCCTTCTGGCCCAGCTCCCGGGCAGTCTTTGCAGAACTCCTCTCAGGAGGTGGTCGAGGAGCTGCCCAATGGTTTCGACTCCACCAACTCACTAGACAAGGGGCAGGTGCACGAGCCCACCCGCACCATCCAGTGCTGCTCTGAGATGAGAGCAGGAGCAGAGGGTCTCCACACTCAGGACCTTGAGACGCCGGGCTGGGACCAGAACTAGGGCGGGACCAGGCTGGGGCTGTCCCTTTTTCAAGCTAAAGGGGATGTACATGCAGGTCACCTTGCCTGGTTCGGAGCTGAGCTGCCGTGACCCTCTTTCCCTTGCCCGGTGTGAGCTTCTGGAGGCCACTGAGGCAGAGCCAGAGGGTAAGGCGGCCTGCAGGCTGGGTATTCCCGGAAGGGAAGTGGGATCTTTCCTGTGTTTGGAAGGACACGTGGAAAGTCAGCTATGTGGGTGAACCTTTCCCTTTATCCCGCTGCAGCGCCAGCTGCAGAGCTCCAGCCGGCGGCAGAAGCAGGGCAGTGGACAGTGGTGGAGGTAGAGCTGGCTCCAGCTCTGTCAATACCACCCCCTCTAGCGCTGGAGCCAGCGTCCCCTCCCTCAGCAGTGTTGGAGCTGGAGCAAGGGCCCACGTCGGCTGCAGCAGGAGTGGGAGCTGCTGAGCTGGAGTCACCTGGACCATCACTTCTAGTGGGAAGTCCATCTCCACCTGTGGCCATTAAGGAGGGTGAGAAGAAGCCTAACCTCACGGCCTTCCCTCCTAAGCTGGTGGCGGAGCAGTTGACCGTGATGGATGCGGTGAGCAGCTGGGCTCTCAGGGCGGAGGGGCAGGCCTTCCCTCTGCCATCAGTGCCCCAGACCTGATCCGGACTCCTATGACCTGGGCCCAAATCCTGGCGCTCCCCCTTACCAACCGTACGACCTGGGCAACTTTCTGAACCCCCAAGGCTTTGCTGTCCACCTGCAGAGGGTAGAGGTGGACACTAACAGGACCTGCTGCACAGAGTGGCTGTGCCGGCTCCATGAGGTAGAAGAGACAGAAAGCTGCGTGGGGCCTGGCCCATCAGTGGGGGAGGGGAACTCACTGTGTGCAGCCAGGTCCCTGGTGGCCCAACCGACTGCTCAGGAGGCTCAACAGCCTCAGCATTTATTAGAGACCTGATGTGTACTTCACTACAAGGGAGACAGACAGAGCCTGTGGTTGTAGCTGCCACAGGGGAATGTGCATCAGAATCGGAGTGGGACCAGAGCGGGCATCAGGGTGGTGGAAGATGCCCCCTTGGGATAAGCCTAGTTGAGCCACCATCTGGAGCTTGGAGTTAGCCAGGACGGGCTGGGTGCAAATGCCCCCTCCCTTCCCTGCCAGTATTGGGTTCTGGGTCATCCTGTGCTGGGTGTCCGCAGTGGACAGAGAAGAAAACCCAGGGACTCTCACAAGGCTCAGACCACATCCTGAGCTTCCTGAGCTCCAGCTCTAAACCGTGACCCCTGTGCGGCACTTTGGGGGCAGTAGACACGGAGCTGGGGTGTGGCAGGGCTGGGTGACACTCCCCCTGTTCCCCAGGAGCTCTTCCGGAAAGTGGTGCCCTCTCAGTGCCTGGGCTCCACCTGGGGCAAGAGGAACAAGCCCGGCAATGAGCACCTGGCACCCACCGTCCAGGCCACTGTCGACCACTTCAGAAGGGTGGTCAGCCTCGTCGTCACCACCTGCCTCGGGGACCCGAGCATGGCAGCCCAGGACAGGGCGAGGGTGGTGGAGCACTGGATCCAGGTGGCCCAGGTGTGCTGCGGGAGGCCCAGTGGAGCCCCTCTCTGGAGCCTTGGGAACCGCCTCTCCACCTTTATCAGCTCCCAGGATTGCAGTGTGTAGTCTAAGCCCCTGCACAGTCCCTAGGCCCTTCCTGCCAGGGGCCCGCTGACCTTGACTCCAGGTCCCAGTGGGAGGATGCTCACTTCCTCCCTGGCTCCTTCCCTGGGTTGAGCTAAAATCCTCCTCCCTGTGAGTGTTATTCTCTGGGTCCTAAATGTGCCCTTCTGGGGCTCCCTGAGCATCTGTCTCATCCAGGAGGGAAGATTTAAATAGAAGGGGACTGAAGCTAGAGCAAGCGGGTCTCCAGTGCCCCACCTCACAGCTCATTCTCTTCCCTTCCCCAGGAGTGCGAGATCCTGAAGAACTTCTCCTCGCTCCGTGCTGTCATCTCTGCTCTGCAGAAAACCTCCATAAGCCACCTGAAGAACACGTGGGCGGATGTTTCCTGGTGGGTAGGCCCCTCTCCATAGGAGGATCAAGGTGGATGGGGGATCTCTCGTATGTCTGCCGTTGCTCCCTCAGTCACGTGGGAACTCCTGGGAGGCAGCAAATGCTGGGGACAGGGCCTGGGCCTCGGTGGGGGGTCTCTAAGCCTCCCTGGGTCCTTAGTGCACCAGTTCTGCTTCAGGACTCAGTTTCCCTAAATGCCAGGGTTGAGCCACATTGGAGATTTTCAAATGTTTATGGCAACAGAAATCTACACCCAGTTGAAACTCAAAGTGGTCAAAACAGAGGTGCTCTGTAGAGCTGGGGAATGGAGACCCCAGTGACCAACAGGAGAGCCCCCGCCCAGTCCCACGAGACCTTAGCGCTCAGAGGAGTCCAGTGAGAACACTCCTCCAGGCAGGTTGCATCTCTTGGGTTTGCAAAGAAAAGGGATTTGCACTCAGACCCCTCACTTTATCCCCCAATTTATCCTTCCTTCTTTCCACTCCCCTCAGGGAGAGCTCAGAAAAACTTAAGGAGCTCTGTAGCCATGACAAGTCCTTGAGAAGAGAATTGATGACCAAGGTAGAGTGGAGGCTGGGGGTCTGGAAAGAGAGGAGGGGCGAGGGGGAAAGGGGGACTGGGCAGGCTGTGGTTTTGATAGTTTCTCACTTGAACGTTCTCTGAAACATTCCCGTCTGTCTTGTCCAGATTAACAAGCAGAGGGATCTGTTTCCTCCACGGGCGGGTGGGGTGCCGTTTGTGGGCATGAGGCCGTGCTCCTGGGACTCGGTGGTGTTGGCTGGGCTGTTCCAGGAGGAGTTGCCGAGCTGGCACCATCAGCAGGTCTCTGGCTTCCAAGCACGTCCATCCTGCTGGATGTAGCTTCTTCCAGGCTGTTGGGTGGTTGGGGTGGGTTTAGCCCTCAGCCTAAACCTGTCCTCAAGAAGCCAGGCCCCTGCCGCTCCTTCTGTCTTCACCATGTCTCCAAGGGGAGGCCACCCTGCCTGCCCCAGGTTCGGGCATGGCAGGGGATTCCCGTGGCCCAGGTGGACCAACAGGCTGCTCAGCCTTGGTTCTGAACGTCTGGACCAGAGACAGATGTGTGTGCATTCTGGGACCCCCCCCCGAACCCCTAGAGCAGTCACTGGAGCCAACCACAGGAGTCTCACCTGAGTGCCCGGTTGGCAATGACATATGCCCCAGGTGGCTTATGTGAAGCGTCTAGGCAACTGACGGATTCTTAGTGGATCTTTCTGAAAGGACCTTGGAAGCTTCATGTAAACGAGGAAGCAAAGCATCCTGTCACCCCCTTCCTTGTTGATTGGAGGTGGCACCTTGGCGGTCCAGTTCCTGAGTGGATAAAGAAAGAGTTCATTGCAGGGGAATGTCCTGAGGGCTTCCTTGGGGAGGAGTAGGCTTTGGCACGGCCTCTGTCCCAACCTGGGGGCCAGACACTCCATGGGACTGGGGCAGGCAAGAGCCACTCAACCGGACTCCCAAGACACCTCGTCTTCTCCATCCACAGCTCGGCCCAGGACCATGCTTTGAGAGCTCAGGGGACAGTACTGTGGTCAGTGGTGGGGCGGGGGTTAGGTGAGGACATTGGAACAGGGCCTCTGGCTGGGAGGGGCAAGTGGCCTCTCCTCTGTGGGCCCCTGAGCAACTCACTGCCCCTGTTTGGGCCTCTGCCTCCTCATCACGGAAGTGGAGGGATGGTGATTGTGTGGTGCAGGCCTCATACGGTGGTGATGAGATAAGAGGGAGGAAAGGAATGTGGGAGCTTTCTGCCTGCTCCACACGGAGGGGTGAGGGCGAGGACAACGATGACAGTCATATGTCACTGAGTCCTCAGGAGAACCTCTGACGTAGCTGGAGTTCTCACACTTTCCAGATGAGGAAACAGGCTCGAGGAGGCCAGGCCACAGGCCCAAGCTCACACCTAGAGTGTGAGTTGGAGCTGGGTTTGTTCTAGAATCACAAGACCTTGGAGGATGGAGTGGCAATTGTACCAGTTGACTCGAGTCAGATGTCCAGGGTCAGAGGCCAGTGGTGCTGGAGAGAAATGGGGTGAGGGGAGTATGGCCCGCTGACACTGTCATCGACCCTGGCAGGAGGGGCCCTCCACGTTTGCCCCCCCGGAGATCATCCCCCAGAGAGTGCAGGAGAAGCAGCAGCAGCAGCAGCAGCAGCAGCAGCAGCAGGTGAGTGTGCCTGTGCGGGAGGGGCTCTGCCCTCCCAGCTGGAGGCCTCAAATCAAGAGAGGAGGGCCCTTCCTCCTGGTGCCACAGTGCTTGAGTCCCCCAGTAGAAGTGACCAGGAGGGGGCCCTGGAAGAGCTGGTGCAGGATGGGTTGTGGGGAGGGCCAGGGACCGCACACCCTGTGATTTGCCAGAAGCCAGCCCTGGGAGGTGAGGAGGAGGAGTGTGGGTGTTCTTGCGGTGTGAAGGGAGGAGGAATTGAGGGTCCTAGGCTGCTCCCCGTGGGAACCCTGGGGTGGGCCAGGAGGCTGAGGTTGAGGACTTTTCAGGGGAGGGTCTGCACAGGGACGACTTGAGAGCAAGGGCTCATCTCACCCAAACCCCCACGTGACAGGGTGTCGTCCCCTATCTTGGCACTTTCCTCGGTGACCTGCTGATGCTGCACCTGGCGATGGGTGATTATCTCGAGGTGGGTGAACATGGGGACCAGGCAGGGAAGACCAGGATCCTGAGCCTGGGGATGCAGGAGCCCCCGAACTAACCTCTGAGCTCTCAGCACTTGGCACATCTCTCATGAGAGCCTCGCAGCCGCCCCTGGGAGCTGGGGCAGCAGGCCCATCTTAGGGATGAGTGAACACAGGCTCCGCCTGAGACACTCATTCTGGTTCCCCAGGCTGGGGAAGCTCAGAGCTGCCTGATGGCACAGCTGCGTGAAGTTTTATCTGAGCTGGATTCAGCCTCTAACTCCCATGCTGCCCATGGAGGGAGAGAGGAGTCGGGTCCCCCCAAGTCAGGCAGCACATAAGTGGCTGAGCAGTTCCCTCTGCCTGAGGCCTCAGCCTCCAAGTCTGTCATCAGAGAGGGTTGTGCTGCCAGGTCCCTCAGCCTCACCCCCCTGTCCTCCTCCTCTGGAGCCCAGAGCCCAGCCTAGGTCCAAGTCCTGTTTTCTCTGCATGCCCGGCCCCTCTGGGGACCTGGCAGTCGTGCACCATGAGAAGGGGTGGGCATAGAGGGCTAGTCAGGCTGGGGGGGCTCTGTCTGATGGACTCTGGCTGTCTGCCTTCCAGGGGAATGAGATCAACCTTCAGAAAAGGACTGAGGTGAGCAGCTGTGGCACTCCCTGCAGGGGAGGGGAAGGAGGTGGAAATCAGAGACCCTCTGGGCAGAACAGTCCCTGGCTCCACCCCCCTGTATCTTAGATTGAGAGGAAGAGTTTGATAACAGAGAAAAGGGAGAGCCATCCAATTGGCGGGTGGGTTGAGGGGAGGATGGCGTCAAGGAAAACTTCCTGGAGGAGGGGCTGATTATTCCCATTCTGAGAACAGGTAGAGCCTGGATGCGACTGGAGGGAAGGAGGGTTCCCAGGACTGGTCCCCTGCCCCACTTCTCACCCCCGACAAGGCCGCTGCAGCATCCCCCACAGGCCCTGTCTGCATCCTCTCCTTCCCTCTGGCCCCAGGAATACCGAGTCATGAGGGAGATCCTGCTGCTCCAGGTGGCTGCAAAGAATTACAACCTAGAGCCCGAGGAGCGATTTGGGGCCTGGTTCCAGGACATGGAGCTGCTCAATGAGAATGATAGGTGAGGCCGGGCAGGAGTTGGCTGAGGGCAGAGGTGGACCCTCCCTCCAGAGAGCCTGTCTCCGTGGCCCCCTGGTCAGCCCCAGGCCTTATCGTGTTGCAACCTCTGGGACACCCAGACTCCAGCTGCTGGGCAGGCAGTGGGGGGTCACCTGTGGTGTGGCTCCTGGTAGGCTCACAGGTGCTTCTGTGTCCTGTAGCTACAGCCTGTCCTGCCAGCTATGGCCCCAGGCCTAATTGGCCAGCAGAATACTCAAGGCCAAGAAGAACCGGCTATCATCAAGGTCAGGGGTGAGTGAGTGTCTGGGCCGGGGTGACTGACTCCTAGGGGTTCAGTAAAGCTTCGGGCTAAGCGTGGCCTTTGGGAGTCGGACAGCTGGCACTGGGATCCCAGCTCCACTACTGAGCAGTCCTGTGACTGGGGTGACTCTCTCCAGCTTCCTGAGACTCTGTTTCCTCCTCTATAAAATAGGTGATACTAAATGATCGCTCATGTGACAGGGACAAATGGGGTACTGGTGGCTGACAGCACTGAGCACAGGGACTGGAGCACCCAGTGCAGTGGGGACAGGGTGTGGCGCCATGGTTCTGAGGGAGGACCCCAAGATAACCCGACTCTTCTACTCAGCCCCCAGGCCCCAACACCGAGCCCCGTACCAGTAGCCAATCACAGCCGCATCCTCAGCAGCGAGGACACAGCTGGGACGCTTGCGATGCACCGGGCCGGCTCCTCCCACCTGATGGGTAGGGGAGCATTGCAAGCTGATTCCTGGGGCCCCGTGAAGCCCAAGAGAGCGGGGACGACCCCCCCCCCAGCTCCCTGACATGTCTACCCCAGCATCTAGTCACCCATTGGGGAGGGACAGTAGTTATATGTTGTAAATAATAAATGCCATATTTGAATATTATATTAAAGTCCTGTTCCCTTTAATAGCCTGGGAGTTGTGGTGTGGTTCTGTCGCTTTCTGTAGGCATGTAAGGGAGGCATAGAATCTCACATTTCTCCTTGAATCAAGAACTCTTCTGGGTCATCAGCTTATTGTATGTGGGAGAAGGACCAGCCCCTTCCCTGGCCAGTGGGGACACTCCCAAGTCCCCCTAAGTCAGAGGACAAGTTCATTTCAGTATCATTGAGCTGCTCCAGGAGCAGACACGGCCCGCTGCCCATTCTCTTGGGATTTAAAGGTTGAAGGTACTTTCATAGGCAGAGCAACAACCACTGAAATGTGGGTGTCTTTAAAACAGCACTACCCAGGACCATGTCGTGCCACAGGCAGGGGCTGCCTTTCTACATTCTGGAGGAAGAGGGAATAGTTTCTGATTCTCTTGTGAGGTTTCTTTTGATCATATTTTAGGAACTTGTAGTTTTCTAGTTCAACCTCTGGAATTGCATCAGCTGTAAGTGGGGAAAACGATGTAAAAATATCAAAACGTTGTTATGAGAGGTTCGGGGATTCGATCAGAGATGTAAAAGACATTTTCCACTCCAAACAAATGGACTGAAGGTATATTTTATTATATGGAGGATAGCAAAGGCGATAGTCCGCAAACAGATCCCAATAGGTCAAATAATAAGAGGGAAAAAACACCAGCTCGACTGGAAAGGGAAAACATCCACATCGGCTGAGATAGCAGCAGATCTGAATAGGTCATATAATAAGAGGGGAAAACATCAGATCGATCGGAAAGGGAAACACCAGATCGACTGAAGGGAAATGACACAAATCAACCGGAAAGAGAAACACCAGATTGACCGAAAAGAGAACACATCAAATCAGTTACTTCACAGTAAATCAATTACTCACAACATCCACACCCCACTGCCGGGAGAGTCCTGTCAATCGACACGGCTGGGCAAGGATCACACATCCTGGGCAAGGCGTCCCTTCCACAAGTGGAACGCTCACCAGGTCTCAGCTTCCAGCAGTTTATATAAGCAGTTACAGAGTTTACAGAGCAAGCATCTAGTGTTCCCCTGCACAAATGGTTATCAGTGGCATATGTGCACTGAGCCCCTTGGCTAACATCCCAGCCCAGTAGTTGTGTACGTGCGTTGTTTTCTTTGGTTATCATCTTAGCCCGGCACAGATGGCCAGTCCATCCCGTGCTACAACGCTCCAAGAGCCTTGAACTGTTACAACTTGCAACTCCCTCCATGGGAGAAAGGCCAGTTCCCGGGAAAAGGCCAGTTCCCACCACACAGAAAGCAGCTTTGTATTTTTTTGTGTGCTGGTGGCTGTAGGTCAATTGAGCGGCCAAACATGGCTGTACTCATGTCAAGATATATTCGGCCGTGGCCGTCTCCATTAACCATAAGACACCATATGCACAGACAATGAACTTTGTACACAAGCACATAAGGCACATCCAAGAATCCAAAATCCAATGACTACAACAATTATAAAACTATCTCGCAATAAAGGACCCAAACCCCAAGGTAGCCAATCAAATAACCCCTTAGAATATGAAATGTTATTAACTTGATCTTGCAAATCATATACAGCATCAAAGATAACATTAGATAAGGTAACACTTAGGCATAACAAACTAGCTTGCAGAAGTCCAGACCAGCCCCCATCACGGAGGGTAACAGAAGGCAGGGTAATAGAGAAATTATAACTAGTTTTGTGTGACTGATCAGATATAGGCTTGTACCGAGAGATTGTTTGATGTTTCTGAGACCAAATTTCTCGGCCATTCATAGTCCAGGTTATAGGTCCCACTGGTGTAGAGCAGTTGGTCTAACAGTAGAGGGTCAAAGGTTGTCCTACAGAGGCATTAGTTGGTGTGTAGGTCTGCAGCAGACATGGAGGTGCAGCACAGCATAGTGAACACAGCAGGAATATCTATTTACGCAAAGAAACAGAATCTTTAGGAACATGATATAACTGTTCATTTCCTGGATACATAACTATGAGTGTTGCAGTGGGCCCTTGGGCCACTACTTCTGCGGCATGGGGAGCCACATTGGGTGGATGTGTCACCCACACCTTTGCTCCAGATTTCCATCCATCTGTAGACCCAAATCCTTGCATTCCTCTTTTAGTTAATTCACTTGGAGGCTGTCCTTGTGACACATTTGGAGTCAAGAGGGGAAGCACCAATAATTGTCCCACTCGTTCCCCAGACTCTACAGTTAGTACTGTGTCACTACCATTATATAATATAAATTTTATTTCTCCTTGGTAATCTGGATCAATGACTCCTCCCAGTACATCAATACCTTTTGCTGCCAGTCCAGAGCGTCCTTTTAACAAACCAAAGGTATTTTTGGGAAATTGTACCCCTATCCCAGTAGGGACTATAGACTGCTTCTTAGGGGGCAATTGAATAGAATGAACAGTAGATAAATCCAATCCAGCCGCTTCGGCCGTGGCACGAAAAGGCGGTTTAGCAGACTGCGTCAGGGGCCAATAGGTTAAGGTCATAAGCTCATGGGTGGCGGCTGCCACTTCTGTAATCTTTGCTGGTAACAACCTTGACAGAGGAGTCTCATTAGGGCCTAGTGGCCTGTTATTTAACATATTTAGAGCAGTACTTAGATGGTTGTGCCACCCCTTTAATGAGCCATGACCAAGTTTCCTCAATTGTTGTTTAAGCAATCCATTCATTCGTTTTATGAGGCCTGCAGCTTGGGGGTAATAAGGTATATGATAAATCCATTCTATATAATTTTCCTTGGTATAGGTTTGAATCAACTTACCTGTAAAGTGGGAACCATTGTCACTCTGAATTTGCCTTGGTGTTTCATAATATAACTTAATTGTATCTAATAATTTTATGGCACTCTGTTGGGTGGCCACTTTAGCTGGCATAGCCAATAAATAACCAGAATATGTATCAACAGCAGTGCAGACATAAGTATATCCACAAGAATTTGGCAATGGTCCAATAAAATCTATTTGCCAGGTATGGGCGGGAAATAATCCCTTTTGGATATGACCTTGGTAGGGATGTGGAACTCCCTGTTTTTTTAATTGTTGGCATAACTGACATTGTTGTACTGCAGTGGCAATATCATCATGGGTGACAAGGATTCCCCTTTGTTGTGCCCACCTGTATGAAGCTTGTTCTCCCAATTGTCCACTCTTTTCGTGGACCCATTGTGCTAAGCCTGGGTTGTGCGTTGCACGAATCTGCACCAGCTCATCAGCATGAGAATTATGCTTTCGTTCTGCAGAAATTAAAGAACTGTGAGCATCAACATGAAATACAGTAACAATTGTGTTTTGACACCATAACCATATGTCTTCCCATAATTTCTTTCCCCATATTTCTTTATCATTAATTTTCCCATCATATTTTTTCCATTGTGGCATCCACGTTGCCAAACCTTGTGCCACTGCCCATGAATCAGTATATATATGACATTGTTGGCCCTGTTCTTGTTGAAGTGCCTGATACACAGCATAAAGTTCAGCATATTGGCTACTCATATTATCTCCGGTGGTGACAATTGTTTGTTGGGTGGATGGGTTATAGGCAACTGCTTTCCATTTCCGTGAGCCCGATATCATTTTGGCAGAACCATCCATAAACCAGGTATGTTTTTGTTGTTTTTCAGTCAATTGGTCATATGAGACACCCCATTTAACAGGAGATTCTGTTATATCAGTAATCAAATCAGGGACGGCCGCTTGAATAGCCGGAGTCACTTTGTTTAGCTCTCTGTAATCTACAGTCATTCTCCATGTCCCATCACCTTTTTTAACAGGCCAGATAGGATTATTCCAGGCTGTAGTTACTCTGCGAAGGACTTTTACAGCCAAATAATCTTCTGTGGTCTCAGATATTTCTTGTTGTCCTCCAGGGATGCGATATTGTCTTTGATTGACCACTTGCGTGGCAGGTGGAATTTCTACTTCATGATGCAAACATCCCACAATTACAGCATTAATATGAAAAGACAAAGCTCTAATAGCAAATTGGTATTGTCCATCAGCCAAATTTAATGTCAATCCTTTCAGAATATCAATCCCAATTACATATTCTGGTATTGGCACAATCATAACTAGATATGTGCGCCGGGGTAGTTGCCCAATTTGCATAGAAAGATTAGTGGTAACTGCCTGGATTTCTTTTCCTCTCAATCCAGTTATCAGAATTGATGTATCTTGAAACTTAGTTGGATTCCCATAGATAAGGGTGGCCTCCGCCCCTGTATCTATAAGTGCCTGCACACTAGTTGTAGATCCATTCTTCCAAAATATTTTAATTGGTACATGTGGTCTAATATCTTTTCTTATAGTGGCACTAATCGATACAGAGGTTTGGCCTTCCCCTCAATCACATAAGTCAGCAAAAAGAGGATCCGAGGGAGGAGGCAGTGCACTAGGTGCAGCAGGCACTGGGTTGGAAGCATTCTTTATACTGTCCCCTCTGTTCACTTGTTTTACATTCAGCCCTTTTTCTTTATATAGTTTCCATAATTCTTTAGTGTCAACTCCATCAATCTGGTCTTTGGGTACTCCTGCCCGGAGTAGGGCCAAAAACATATCACCTCAAGTCATTTTATCCTTTTTAAAGAATGTTTTCCTTTTTTCCCTTCCTGGAGAGTTTTCAGTTGTCTGCCAGTCTCCCAAGTCTGCTAGCTGCATAATCTTATCTGCTAGTGTTGCTATAGGGTTTTCAGTTTCATTTATGAGAAGGGTTGTAAGTATTTGCTTGTATGCCGGAGGTGCAGTTTTTATTAACTTGTGTCGCACCTGGACACTTAAAGTCATTTCATTTAAAGCTTCACCACACCCCAGAAACACAGCCCGTTTCATGGTTTCTTCTCTCATCTTTTGGACACAATATTTTAAAGTATACCACGATCTATTAGTGTCTGGCCACATATCCTCCGTGGGGTATTTATCTTGAGCTCCTTTTACTGCAAGAGCCAATAAAGTTGTACCATCAGTGCCTTGTCCACGATCATTTGGGGAGTGAGCATTCATGCTCCAATCTCTGGAAGCTCCCCGTATTACTGGATCATTGGACAAAATTACAAATTTAAAAGCATCTCCTGCATCCAGATTAATTCCTGTAGCGCCCATATCATATAGGCGAACAAGCCAGGTTATAATGGCTTCTCCAGGCTTTTGTGTAGCCCGGGCTAAAATATCAGAAATTTCTTGTTGGTTAAAATCCTCAATCACATCTTTCCTTACAGAATGATTACCATCCATTTCCATCCGCCGACGGCGAAGAGGACGTGCCTCTGTGCGTTTGGGCGGTTTTTCCTCTTCCTCATAATCAGTTTCAGAATCATCATCCCAGATATCACCATCCCATGTGTCCGGGTCCCACTTAGGACCGGCCGATGCTATGGCCATATGAACTTTTCGTTCATTTACCTTTCCTCTCCTCTTTCTATATTTATATTTGGCAACTCTTACAGCAGCCTTTTCTGCTATAGCTTGGTAGTTACGAGCCTGATCTCCCAGTGCATGATATTGACATTGAATCATAGCCAAGCAAAACTGCAAATCTGAATTTTCTTTTTCCAAGAGTGCCTTCTCTTTCTGTATCTTATCCCTATCTTCTATAGCCCGACGATAAGCAGTCAGCAAACACCAACCTCGCCGTGCCAAAAAAGAAACATCATCTTTCTTTTTCCTTTCCACCATCTGCAAAGCTTTGGTCACATCCAACGGTTCAAATCGTCTCAGACGAGCATCCCAAGCTTCACATAACCCTGACCTGCGAGCCCACTCCCCAGCCAGAGTGCAAAAGGGAGGGTCCTCCCATCCTGGAATTTCTTCCACCTTGGCTTCAGTTACCTTTCGTTTGAATAGGAAAGGCATCTCCTTAATCGAATCCTGCTCACAGCGCCAATTATGTTATGAGAGGTTCGGGGATTAGATCGGAGACGTAAAAGACACTTTCCACTCCAAACAAATGGACTGAAGGTATATTTTATTATATAGAGGATAGTAAAGGCGATAGTCCGCAAACAGATCCCAATAGGTCAAATAATAAGAGGGAAAAAACACCAGCTCGACTGGAAAGGGAAAACATCCACATCGGCTGAGATAGCAGCAGATCCGAATAGGTCATATAATAAGAGGGAAAAACATCAGATCGATCGGAAAGGGAAACACCAGATCGACTGAAGGGAAATGACACAAATCAACCGGAAAGAGAAACACCAGGTTGACCGAAAAGAGAACACATCAAATCAGTTACTTCACAGTAAATCAATTACTCACAACATCCACGCCCCACTGCCGGGAGAGTCCTGTCAATCGACACGGCTGGGCAAGGATCACACATCCTGGGCAAGGCGTCACTTCCACAGGTGGAACGCTCACCAGGTCTCAGCTTCCAGCAATTTATATAAGCAGTTACAGAGTTTACAGAGCAAGCATCTAGTGTTCCCATGCACAAAACAGTTATCAGTGGCGTACGTGCACTGAGCCCCTTGGCTAACGTCCCAGCCCAGTGGTTGTGTACGTGCATTGTTTTCTTTGGTTATCGTCTTAGCCCGGCACAGATGGCCAGTCCCTCCCGTGCTACGACGCTCCAAGAGCCTTGAACTGTTACAACTTGCAACTCCCTCCGTGGGAGAAAGGCCAGTTCCCGGGAAAAGGCCAGTTCCCACCGCACAGAAAGCAGCTTTGTATTTCTTTGTGTGCTGGTGGCTATAGATCAATGGAGCGGCCAAACATGGCTGTACTCATGTCAAGACAAACGTGCACGGGGAGAGGACAAGACCCGAGGAAGGTCACTTGTAAATGGTCTAAAGGCAGGCAGGACATTCCCTCCTCAGGCCCCTCTAGGGGCTCCGTGTTCACCCCTGACCTAGATTTGAATCCTCCTGGGATCCTTGTCCAGGTCTCTGACTTCCTTTTCCTGCTTGTTTTCTATCCACAGGCGAAGATTTGTGATGCAGCTTTTAAGGCTACATCTGGGCCTCCTTCCATCATGTCTATGCTGCCTACACACTAGGCTCTCCAGTATCCCTGCACGTACTTATGTAATGCTGTTTCAGGAGGAAATGTCCTGGAGGCCCCAGCCTCTGTCAGGTACATTGTGGCCACTCTTCCCTGAGGGAGTTGATCTGGTGGATCAGGGACGGGTTTTCATTTCCCAGGCTATGGGTCCCTCTATTTGGCCACAGAAAACTGCCACCCTCTCCGTTGCATGCCAAGGTGACTTCTGGGTTTGTGTGGTTCTGAAGTCCATGGTCTCTGACATTCGCCAGTTTACACACTCAGTCATGATTTTACTGACGTGTCCTAAAGGGCTAGATGGGCCTGAACCCATAGATTTTGTAGCCCCCTGGGATGGCTGTGTTATTTTCCACAGCCTTGTGCTGTGGTTATGTGTCATGGGGGCTGTGAACCTTTCCTGTTGGGAGCTTTGAAAGATGAGGCATGAGAGGGGAGGGTGTAGGCAGGTCCATTGAGGGAATGCCACCACACTGATGATCCATGGCCATGAATGGACACAGTCTTACCAATCAAAATACTGAAGTGCTTCCCATCTGGTGGTGAACAGACACTGCTCTGAGCTCACCCTGAGAACCCACCCCATGACCAGGAACTAAAGGGTTCCCACGTGGCTTTTTGAACATCACGTCTGGAAACACCCTGTAAGACAAGGCCCAGATGAACTGCTTGGCAGTTCTGAGCTATCCTCCTCCATCAGAAGGCTGCAATTGTCCTTCAGACACACAGCAGGCTGGACTCTGCCAGGGAGGCCTTTACAGTGCAAGCTGGTGTTGAGCATACATCCTGGTTCCCAGCAGCCCAGGCCCTTCCTGACATGGCACAGCCATCCAGGAAAGTGATTTGCTAAAGGAAAGATAGGGAAGACTATACTTTACCTCCAAATAGAAAGAGAAGCGCCAGCTCCCATGTCTAATCAGGATGAGGAGGTAGTCAAGGGTGCCCGCAGGGTTTCTACTGCAGGACTATGAGGCTCCTGAGAACTGATCCTGCATGTAGCAACATTTAATAACCCTTGTGCCCAATGATATAGCAGAAGGGCGACAATTTATTGCACCTTTGGGCATCCATTTGTCAAAAGTGCACTTACAGTCATCCATAAGAGAATCACGTTTGCACAATGGTACATATCACTCAATCTTTTACTGCTTTTTTAAACTTATGTAAATTTAACTAATGTACAAAATACACAAAAGTACTCAAACTTATTCATACCTGAATAAGGAAGAAATATAACAATCACTCCATGTTTTTGCAGGTAGTCACCCTTTCATAGCTGGTATTTATAACTACCTTCTTCCATTACCCACTTCATATTCCCTTTGCCTCAGCAAGCACCTCAGCTGGTTGTGGTTCTTTGCAAACCCTTTTCAATTTCAGTGGTAGAACCTGACCTTCATTCCTGAAGGGTCACAGCCATTCCTAGTCCTGCCTGGACTGGTTTCTTGTAGTTTTCCATTGACGTTAATCACAGGGCATGTGATACTAAGAAAACCCTAAGGAATCTCCTGTATTCCTTACCTCCATTGTGGAGCAGCAGTCCAGTTTCCTCTTGGTAATCAGGATCAATCACCGCGGCCTGCATGGAAACTCTCTTCCTTTTGCCTGTAGAGTCAGAGGCAAGGGGAGCCGTAAGGGGCTGGGTGGCAGTCTTAATTTCCAGTCCAATGAAATCAATGTGTTTTCTCCCTTTGGAATGAAGATCCCTAAACCAGTAGAGCATAAGGTCACATGAACATGAAAAAAAATTATGCTAGTGGATCATGAGGGGTAACAGTGGTAGTAGTGAACGGTGCCCCTCGCATTTCCACCCCTGATTGCTGGACTTGTGAATCCCGGCTATGAGAAAATCAGTGCTATATAATGGACGCTGATTTAGAGCATAAGCAGCTTCCTGGGGAACACCGCCCCAAACCTGCAAGATATTGCCACCTAGGTAGTAGTACTGTAACTCCGTCTTCCCACGCCTATTCTTCTCTCAAGTCAGCGGCTTCAGATGGTGGGGAACAGGAAAAGACCAGTGAATTCCATGAGCATGGGTCCACTGCTGCACTTCATTTATGGGCAGTGAGTTCCTTAATCAGAAGCCATGCTGAGTGGAATACCAAGGTGGTGGATAAGGCATTCTGTGAGTCTACAGATGGTAGTTAACAGGAACATTGTGTGAAGGGAAGGCAAATCTGTATCAGCGTAGGTGTCTAACACACTAAGAGCAAAACACTGCCCCTTCTATGGTAGAAGAGCTGCATTGTAATCACCTGCCAGCTGGTTGCTTTCTGATCACCCTGGGGAATAGTGCCCTATCAGGGACCCTGTTTTGGTCTAGGCTCCTGGCAGATTTGGCACTCAGCAGTGGCTGTGGACAGATCAGCCTCGATGAGTGGAAGTCCACGATGCTAAACCCATGCATAACCTCCATTCCTGCCTCTCAGCCACTTTGTTCATGGCCCCCTTGGGCGCCGACAGGAGTGGCTGGGAAGAGAAGCTGGGCAGTACCCACACAACAGGTCATCTTGTCCACTTGACTATTAGAATCCTCCTCTGCTGAGGTTACCCTTTGGTGCGCATTCTTATAGGAAACAAAGAAATTCACCTTTTTTGCCCATTCAGAGAAGTATAGGCACATGCCTCTTCTCCACACCTCCTTGCCACCAATGTTCCTCTCACATTCCTTCCAAGCTCTTGACCAGCCAGCCAAATCGTGCCTCTGTGAACTGAAATTGACTCGTTATCTCTGGCCATTTCTCCCTCCAAGCAAAATAAACCACCAGGTGCATTGCTTAAGTCTGGGCCCCCTGGGAGGATTGTAGCTTGTCACTTTCTTTCAGGGATGTCCCACACAGACACTGTAATGCTTCAGCTGTCCACTTTTGGGTGGTGCCTGCCTATCACATAGAACCATATATAAAGCAGACCTGAGTCTTCTCTTCCTCAGTCAACTTATTGTAGGTATTCTCCGTGAGGCCATAGATGTGGTCTGGGAGAGTGAAGGGAATGTGTCAGGGCTGGGGTCACGGACATTGGGTACACACACTCATGTGACTTGATTGTGCCTGAGGCCCTGCTCCAGCCTGACCTCGTAGACACCACTTCATGGGACGGTGGGGTGCTGCCTCACCTAGTTCATGACGGGCATCCCAGGTCACGGGGTAAGTTGGTGGCCCATGGTTATGCATTCAGTTCTCCTAGCGCTCAGCAGCAAGCCAAAAGCTGAGCAGTTGTCTTCAGTGGACAGTAGGGCTTTGCTCCAAAATCCTAAGGGTCTGTGCTGTGATTCATCTTAGGGGGCTGTTAAAGGCACCAAACAACATCTCCAAATGCCACCAACACTTCAATCACCATTGGATCTGCTGGATCACACGGCCCTATTGCCAGAGTAGCTTACATAGCAGCCTGCACCTGCCCCAGGGCCTTCTTTGCTCTGCGCCCTGTTCAAAACTAGCAGCTTTTTGGATCATGCGGTAAAAGAGCCGGAGTTGCCCACCAAAATAAGCAATATGTTGCCTCCAGAATACACAAAGGCGCACTAGGCAGTATGCCTCTTCTTCATTTGTAGGAAGGGCCAGATGCCGCAACTTATCTTTAACCCTAAAAGTGACACCTCAAAATGCCTGACACCACTAGACTCGCAGACGTGTCACAGAGGCGAGAGGCCCCTGATTCATTTCATTTATTTCCCACCTTCTGACATGCAAGTGTCTTCCAATAAAACAGCTGCTACTTTTGCTGACTAGGTTGAATGAGCATGATGTCAAAAATGTCACGGAACAGGGGCTGGCCTGGTGGTGGGTGGTTAAGTTCACGCACTCCGCTTTGCTGGCCTGGGGTTTGCGGGTTCGGATCCCGGATGTGGACCTACGCACTGGTCATCAAGCCATGCTGTGATGGCATCCCACATATAAAATAGAGGAAGATGAGCGCAGATGTTAGCTCAGGGCCAATATTCCTCACCAAAAAAGCTTCCAAAAAACAGAAAAGTAACAGAACAGTGTTATGCCTCATGGAAGAGAAAGGTGATCAAGGTCCCTGTAGACTAAGTTATGACATAGAGCTTGAGAGCTGCTACACCCTGAGGTGGGACATTGAAGGTTTATTGCTGGCCTTGACAGGCCAAAGCAAACTATTTCTAATGTCTTTCCTAACAGATAAAGAAAATACCATTTACCAGATCAAAAGCTGCATACGAGGTATCAGGACTCAAGTAATGAAAGTATATGTGGGAAAGCAGCTGTAGTTGTAGTCACCATCTGGTTAAGTTATGACAATCCTCCATCCTTCTCCAAGATTCATCTGTTTTATACACAAGCCATGAGATGACCTGAATGCAGATATAGTGGGATTCATCACCTCTGCGTCCTTCAGTCCTCGGTGGTGGTCCTAATCTCTGCAGCCCCTCCAGGAATGCGGTATTTCTCTTATTTTACTATTCTCCTAAGTAGAGGCAGTTCTAGTGGGTTCCATTTGGCCTTCCCTACCGTAATTGCCCTCACTCCACCGGTCAGGGAACCAGTCTCATGATTCTGCCATTTGCTGACTGTGTCAATTACCACTAAGCATTCTGAGACTGGGGGAAAAGCTATAGGATGGGCTCAGGGACCCACTGGACCCACTATGAGACAGATCTGGGTTAACCTACATTGATCACCTGATCCTATAAGCCCTACTCTGATTCATGGAGCACAGTGATGTTTTGGGTCTCCTGGAATTAGTGTGTCACTTCAGAACCTGTATTCAATAATCCCTATAATTCTGATTATTTCCTTTTCCCTAATGTATGGTCACCATCACAAAAGGCTGTACATCCTTTGGGGGAAGGTTGGGAAGAGATTAACCGTTTTAATTTTAAATAGTATATCTAGATCCTTACTCAAGGGAATCAGCCTCCCCTTCACACCAGGGATCCTGTATCTGTCAAGTGGCTCAGGGGTGGGAAATGATTGAAGGGCCATGACTGTTTCAGTGATTCAAGTTAGACTTCTGTTCACTTGATCTAGAACCATTCTTACACAGATCAAGAATTTCATCGACTGCCTTCTCTTTCCCTCTACAGACACTCAGATCAACTAGCTACCACCATAGGTTTCTGTGAGTCAAATGGATTCTCATTATTGCCTTGACTCCACTATCCATTACAGAAACCATAACCACCTTGTCTCTTGAGATTCAGTGCCTCTGCTTGGTCTCTGCTGCCCCGGGATCCAAGTGTCCTCACTGCATATCAAGATCCCAGGTCACTGGCAGCAGTTCCACTGTAATGTCTGCCCTAAAGAGGAGAGTGGCCACAGAGCTCTTCACGGACTCTGGGGCTGCCCTCATGAATTTATTTCCACAGTAGTAGTGCAAGTGTGTCCTCTGGACCCTGTTGGGGTGGGTAGGCATGTCTTACATGATAAATACACGCTAACGTTCCAATCACCTAAGCCTTGGATACCTTCTTCTATAGGAGACCAAGGAAGGTCAGCCTCACTTAGTGTATTCCCGGTAACCAATGACACTGCTGGAACTCTTTGTGCCCTCTCAAGACACAGCAAAGAGTAGAGAATCTCTGCTTAGTGGGCCCATATCAATAAATTAGACCGGATCCAACTTTATGTTCCTTCCACCATTATCCAAACCCCTTAATAGCCATTTGCACACCGTTTTCCTAGATTTGTTTCTGTATACACTGGGGAAAGGATGCAGCTATTTTGGAACGTAGCACAACTCCTCATGGGTCATATTTTACACTTCAGTCTCTGGGACATGCTGGGAATTGAGGCTACTAGGTCTAGTAGCAAATGGGGCTGGTGGGTGTAGGTCCTCAGGAGAATCAGCAGTACTTGCAACGCAGCTTCCCAGGGGAGACCATTACCGAGTCCTTAGGAAAAGCACAGTTCACCCCCTCACGCAGGGCTGGGAGGGCTTCTTTGTTGGCAAAGAAGACTGTACAATCTTATAATCATTTTTATTCCCATAGAGTCGGTAGTAATATCCAACTTTCATTTCTGGTTATAATAATTTTATCCATTTTCTTTTTTGCTGGTTAGTCTAGCTAAAAGTTTGCCAATTTTATTGCTTTTTTCCTAGAAAACACTTTTGATTTGACTGATTTTCCCTCTTGTTTTCCTGTTCTTTATTTCACCTCTGCTCTTATATTTATTATAAGCCTCTTTTTGCTGGTTTCAGGGTTGGTTTACTCTTCATTTTCTACTCTTCAAGGTGTAAAGTTAGGTTATGGTTTTGAGATCTTTCTTCTTCTAATGTAGGCATTTACAACTATAAATTTCCCGGTGAGCGTTTCTTTTTCTGCATCCCATGAGTTTGGTAGGTTGTATTTTCATTTTCATTTTATTCAAGGTGTTTTCTAGTGTCCCTCATATTTTCAACTTTCATCCACTGGGTGTTAATGCTGTATTGTTTAATTTTTATGTATTTATGATTTTTTCCAGTTTTCTTCCTGTTCTTGATTTCTAATTTCACCCCACTGTGATTAGAAATTATATTTTATTTGATTTCAATGTTTTAAAAATTTGCTAAGACTTGTTTGGGGGCCTAAAATATGGTCTATCCTGGGGAATGTTCCATATGCACTTGAGAAGAATACATATTCTGCTGTTTTGGGTGGAAGGTTAAGTCTAGTAGATTATGGTGTTGTTCAAGTTCTTTATTTCCTTAGTGATTTTCTGTCTGGTTGTAATATCCTTTTTTGAAAGTGGAGTATTGAAATCTCCATTATTGTTGGAGAACCGTCTATTTCTCCTTTCAATTCTGTCGATTTTGCTTCATATGTTTTGGGAGCTCTGCTGTTAGATATGTGTGTTTAAAATTGTGACATCGTCTTGATGGATTGTACCTTTTATCAATACATAATGCCATCATGAATGAGAGAGACCTGATCGCTTCCCTTGAGGAACTCACAAGCAGTCCAGGGAAGAGACTGAGAGACCATCACAGCAGGAGCTGCAAGAGAGGCCTGTGCCACGTGCTGCAGCAGGACCTCATCTCCTTAGGTGTCCTGTGTCCCTGGAATGGCAAATGCATGTAGCACGTGCTCAGTAAGCACTGGCTGGATGCAAGTGAGGAGCACTGACTGTGATGGCAGCACTAGTTCTCATTCAGGGAAACTGAGATTTGTGCTAGTGGCAGAGCTCAGACCAGAACCTCGTGTTCCTGATCTTCTTCTCGTTCTCACTTGTCCGTGATGCCAGTAGTGATTTCAGTATTGAATTCATGGCTGAAAGACTCATTCATCATAGCCTTGTTCTTTTACTCATTCCAAGATCTTACCACGTTACAGGCACGTACTTGGTAATGGTGAGTAAAACTGGAGAAGGCCTCTTTCTTCATGGATCTGGGAGAACAGTGAGAGGTGCGAAGACAGTCATCAGATCACCACAAAGTGTCACATTACAAAAAACAATAACTGATATTTATGGGGAGTGTAGGACATGTCACATACTAGATTGACAGTGTTTGAATGCATAAACTCGTTTTGTCCTCAGAAGAATTTTGGATGTGGTAGGTATCACTCCCTATTTATATATATGGTAAAAGGAGCACAGAAAGGCAAAGTAGTTTGGCGGATGTCACACAACTAGAAATTGGTGGTGTGGGGATCCCAACACTCTGAGTCCCAGTTTCCTCAGTTTCTGAAAGCAGAATGACAAAGCTTAGTTGTGCGGATTAAGTTAAAAGAGGAAAACACACCTAGCAACACGACTGAGTTTACAATAGGTGCTCACTAATGATTACTGAATTTCAGTGGCTGTGGGACTCACGAGGTGGACAGGACTTCCCTCATCGTGTTGGTGGGTCCTCATAGCTCTTGCGCAAGCTTTGTGAGTGACTTTGAATGGTCAGACATTGAACAGGTCCCAGGACATCACAGACCTTATGCTTGAAATGTGAAGAATTTGGGTAAGCCCTGGGCCTCCCAGCCTGGCATTCTGGCCTTCTCAGAATGGCCTAACCAGCCTCCAACACTCTTAAACTCAACACACCAGATGGATCACCCTCCTCAAACATGCCCAGGGCTTTCCTCCTCCCACACCTCTGCTCTTCTTGTCCCCCACATAGAATGCCTATCCACCCCATCTCTGCCTCCTCAGACAGGTGGATTTCCTAGGTGACTCCACCCTGTCAGAGAGAATCTGTGTGTCTTCCACGTGACCAAGGCCAGGTCACTTCTGATCCTTTCATCATCCCAATGGCAAAGGGAGAGAGAGCTCAGTGTATTCCTGCTTGCCCTACCAGATTGGAGGATGGGATCATAAATTATGTTCTATCCCATGCACTATAAGACATAGAAAGGAGGAAGCAATGGGAATCTTGTTGGGTTGAGGCCATACTTCTTCCAGAGAAAAATAGAGCCACACAGTTAAAAGGCCCTGATGTAGATAATTTATCACCTTCTTCAGTAAAACAAAGTTCTGCCATGTAGTCAAACTAAGTGCTTCTTAACATGCAACTCCCTGAGGCTGCTCCTACCCATGAATGGTGGAAATCATTGGGCAAAGTTTGATCAACAGAACTCTTCACTAGTACTGATCTTTTTGCCAAGGGAGTGAAATAGACCTAAGACTTGATCACTCAGCCCAGCTGAGCTCAGCTCGTGGCCAGCCCCGAGTAGTCAGTGCTGTATGCCATCTGCATGGACAGTGGTTGTGCCGTTCTATCACACTGCAGGGGACAACTTCTGGGTAGTCTGCATCTTCTCTAGGGGGCAGACATCCTGGAGTGGCCTTGGAGCAGATGCTGGAGGACAGTGTCAACTCTTGAACCATGTCTGCAGAATCTGGGTAAATTCACAGGAACCATGGCCTGGTTTTGATTTTCTGAGGATGACCAGTCTAGGGTTATGGATCAAAGTCTGCAGCAGGAGCCACCTCATCCTGGACCTAGCTGAGAGGCAGGAACCTAAGATAGAATCAGAGTAGATGGACCAGGGGAAGGGGCAGCTTGTCTCTGTTCTTCTCAGAGGCTGTTGGAAAAGCTTTCTGGGTGGTGTGACATGTGAAAGGAGAAGCTGGACCAGGACTCCCGGGGACATGAAGAAGGCTGGAGGGATCTGAGGTTGTCCCACAGAGCTGGGTATCTACAGTGTTAGGAACAGAAATGAGCTGAGTCCTGACTGGCACTGAATGTCCACAGATAAGACATGGCTATGGGCTTCCAAGGAGAAGTCAGAGCAGAGGAATAGGGGTGGAAGGGGTGGGAGTAGACAGTATAGAGCCTTGAGGGGGCAGGAGTTGGTGACCTAGAGAGCTTCTGGTGAGCAACAGGGCAGATTAGGCAAAACTGAGCCCCATCTTGGAGGGCAGCAGGCCTGCAGCCTGGAATATGGACAGAGACTCCAAGAAATGGGGGATGGAGGACTCAGCTAGCAGAGGTAGAGTTCATTTCCAGGAAAAAGAGAAGGGCCTATTTGGAAGGGCAAGGACACAAGGCTTCAGGGGTCCCATGGCCAGGCTGACAGGGGGCTAAGCCTCCTGATCTCCCAGGTAGAAGGGCTCCCAGGGCGTGGAGTGTGGAGAAAGGGGGCAGGGGAGGGGGAACCTGAAGCATCTCAGGGATACCAGGGAAGTCAGCGTGCTTGTGTCCTGGAGTTCAACCCCAGTGTGGATTCAAACAGCAGGCATTACTGCTGACTGATTTAGGCCCCAGTATTTGACAGCCTGTGGCCTGTGGTCAGGATGCGAGAAAAGCTGATGAGCATGGGTTGGTGTGATAATGGTCCACATAGAGCCCCCAAAATCCCAAAGGCAAGTCAAGCCAGGCAGTAGGTCACAGGCTGGCCCAGCATCAATTTGTTCCTAAATGGTGCCTGTGTCTTTGCTGAGAATCTAGAAAATGAGGTACAAAAAGCTGGAAGGGCTCATAGAGATCACATTCTAGTCCATCCATCTTGTGAGGAATTTGAATCTCAAAGGGGCTGGGAGCTGCTGTGGCTAATAGAGAGAAGGCATCAGTCACATGACAAATGGATGACTGCATGAATAGACGTGGGCCCGAAGTAGAAAAACTACCTTTTGCTGCACAGAAATGGCTGATTTTGAAGTATTTCAACTGAACAGACCATTTTTCTTGACTAAATAAGTTTCCAACTGACACCATTAAATCTAAGAGGCATTCTTTCTCAAAAATTTCTAAGCCATGCATCCATAAATTAAACTTCTAATTGTTCAGATAGAATCCCGCTACCTCTCTCTGCCCTCCATTACACTTCAAAGGTCTGTCAAAAGTGCTGGTTACTTAGTAGACTTAAACTCCCTTCTAACCACTGGGTTGAATGTTTTTCCCACTCAGCTTTATAGCCTCCACGGGAAGATAAGCTCTGAGCACAAGTGAAGAGTGTGAACTGTGAACTGCTGATACCTGACCTCCAGGCAGCTTCTACAAAGGTGCAAGACCAGCCCTCCCCAGACGTGTGGCCAGTTGGGATGGGCCACTTACCCACGTCTGCTCCCTCACAGCCATTCTGCATGATGGCCTTGTCTAGGCGGGCAGTCAGCCACGTGCCCTCGAGGCAGCTGCTGAGCAGCCTGGAGAGGCAGGCGCCCAGGCCCAGCAGCACGCTGTAGAATGCGAAGTAGTTGCAGCTGTGGAACACTTTCCTGTGAAGGGGCAGCACCCTTTCTTATGAGAAGACGGCGAGGCAGGCCGGCTCAGGACCTCCCCAGACTAGTGCTCAAATCCTAACTGTCCCATATCCTAGCTGTGTGACCTCGTGCTCTAAGCAGGAGCTGATTGTCCCCACCTCACAGCACTGGTGTGAGGACCGACTCAGACACAGTGTAGAGGGTGCTAAGCAGGACAAATGTTAGCAGGGACTGTAACATATCTTGGGATCCTTGGGTTTTGAAGTTTCTTGTACAATAAGAAATCTCACGTGGTTACAGCTGGTTTTGTTGTTATAAAGACTGTGGCTTTCCCACTGTGTGTTGTAACAGTGACCTGCCCCCAGCTGGAACTGCTCAAGTCCTCCAGAGGAAACTTCCCAAATGACCACCTGATCACATGGTATCCTGTTGCCTATGGGATAAAAGCCCAAATTTTATCCTTAGTTTATGGGTCCTCTTACAGAGGGGCTGATCTGGCCTTGTTGCTTTGTGCCCACTCCCTGCCCCTGATCATCTAAGGCCACTACATGGCCACCATATTAGATCCCCTCTCTTCTTCTAACATGCCCTGCCTTCCTGTCTTCATCTGCACAGTGGGGGCTCTCTCCTCATCTCTAACTGTAGCAATCCTACCATCCTACTGACCTCAGCCCAAATGTCCCATCTGCAGTTGAGTTACCTCCTGCTTCTCATCCACCACCCTGCCTCTCCTTCCTCATTATTTGTGTTTCTCCTATAATCTTTTCACACCCTCTGGAGTCTACATGTCTGTGTCTGTGGCTCCAGTGACTGTGAGCTTGTCACAGCACGTCCTATGGAGACATCTCTTTATCCTCATATTGCTTGCTCAATGAGTGAATGGCTTTGAATGAATGAATCAGAAAGAATTACCATCTGCCAAGTAGTATTGTTTCCTCTTTGAAGTAGCACAATTATTTGCAAGGTTCCTAGATGATGAGTGAGTTTATGCATGGTCACAGTGCTCTAATGGGTGGGGCCGGGATTTGGAAGTCTGGCAGGCAGTCTGGCTCCAGAACCCACTCCTGAAGCTCTGTCCCACCCTCTCTCAGAGACCATAAATCACACCTAGGAACCTGCCAAGGATGAAGGGCCAGCACAGACAGACAGCTGAAGTGGAAACCCTACAATTCCACATTCCCTCCTTTGCCCCTAACTGTTAAAGAGAGCACAAGGCTTCTGCTTGTGAACTGTGTCCAGGTTTGGCTGCAGGAAAAAGCCCAATTAAAGTAATAAAATAAATCTCCAGAAACTGATCCTAAAGAAACAGGGATCTATGAATTGCCTGACCAAAAATTCAAAATAATTGCCTTAAAGAAGTTCAACATGCTACATCAGAACATAGAAAGACACAAATTAAATCAAGAAAATGATTCATGAACAAAATCAGAATATCCAACAAGTAAAGAAATAAAAAATTACCTCAAAAAATTCTTGTGTTGAACAATATAATAACTGAGTTGGACAATTCACAAGTGTGGTTGGACACCAGAGTTCATCAAGCAGAAGAAATAATCAGTGAACTTGAAGGTAAGTCATTTGAAATCCTTGAGTCACAGGAACAAAAAGAATAAAGAAAAATGAAGAAAGCATAAGGGATTTTTGCAACTTCATCAATCAGATCAATACACATATGGGAGTCCCAGAAAGAGAAAAGAGAGAGAAAGGGGAAGAGAGCTTCTTTGCAGAAATAATGGCTGAAATCTTCCCAAATCTGAAGAAGGAAATGAACATCCAAACTCAAGAAGCTTAAAAGGCTCCAGCTAAACAAGTTATAGTCAAACTGACAAAGGTCCCAGACGAGAGAGAATCTTGAAAGCAGCATGAAAGGGACCTATCAGATACAAGCGAAGACCTATAAAACTATCTGCAATTTCTCAGCAGGAGCATTACAGGCCTGCCAGAGGGGAGTGGGATGATATATTCAAAGTGCAGTCAGATTTTAAAAACCCTGCCAACCAAGCATACTATATCAAGCAGAACTGTCCTTCAAAAATGAAGGCTTGATAAAGACCTCCCCAGATAAACAAACCTGAGGAAGAGCATCACCAACAGAACTGCCTTACGAGAATTGTAAAAGAGTCCTTCATCTTGAAACACAAGGACACTAGAAACCAAAATGAAAACATGAAAATAGAAAGCTCTCTGGTAGGGTAAACATATAGACAAATACAGAATCCTGTGATAACGGTAACAAAAATCACTTAAAATTCTCGCATACCATTTAAAAGGTAAAAGCACAGAGGGTAACTATAACAATAAAACTATGTTAATAGATACAAAATATAAAAATATTTTTTTTTTATTTTTTGTCACTTTGAAAGTGATAACATAAAGTGTGTGGTGGAAATGTAAGGGAGTAATGTTTTTGTATGCAATTGAAGTTAAGTTGTTATCCATTTAGAATAGATTGTTATCAGTGTAAGATGTTTTATGTAATCCCCACAGTAACCGAAAGGATCATACCTATGGGGATGACAGCAAGACAGTGGATAGGACGTTTCCTCCTCTTGTCTCCCCATAGGAACAATAATTTGGCAGCCATCTACGGACAAAAGTGCCTTTTTGGGAGCTTCGAGATCCAAGTAGGCAGCTGTGAAACACTGGTGGAGCCCAAGACCGGGGAGGGACTTTTCTTTGAGAAGGCAACCCCACAGCCAGGTCTCAGGCTTGCTGACCATATCCCTGGCTGCAGCCATGTTAAAAGCCTCGTTTCCTTGTTGAATTGGCTACAGCCCCATTTGGCTTTGGTCCTGCCATCAGCACCAACCACCAAGAGACCCAGAGGGAGTTACGCCTCTCTGTGTCTTAGGTAACAGGCCTGTCTGCCTTGGTCCTTGCTGTGGACCCTGAAGTGGCCTATGACCAAGCTACAGCTTCTCTCAGCCACGTTCCAGGAGCAGACAAGTTTCTACAGAGACCCAGTGGGAGACACACACATCCATGTCCCCAGAGGATGGCCCACGGACATCATTCCAAAAGTGGATCTTGAATCAGCCCTGTAACCTGGCTCCCATCCATCCAAGCCACACTCCAGTAGCAGTTATGCCTGTCCAGGGACCTGCTGGGAGACACGCCCATCTGTGCCCCTGGAGGCAGGTCCACTAACCTAGGTCCAACCATGGGTTCTGAAGCAGTCCTGTAACGTGGCGCCAGCCCCTCTCAGCAGCAGTGAGGGAGCAGACATGCCCACCCAGGGACCTGGTAGGAGGCACCCCATCTGTGCCTTCTAAGGAGGACCTGCAGACCTCAATCTGGCTGCAGATCCGAAGGAGCCCTGTGACTTATTTAGAACACCTCTAAGCTGTGGCACTGGGCTAGTCCTGCCACCCAGGGATCCACCTAGTGTCCTGGTGGGGCCATCCCAGGAATCTGACAAGAGATTTACCATTTAACCATCCACACACCTGGAAACAGGTCCACCTTCTGCAGACTCAAATGTGAACCCTGAAGTGAACCTTTGTCCCAGCCAGCCCTATTGACCAAGGTCCTGGATGCAGTCCTATCCACTGAGGGGCCAGACAGGATTCAGCTTGCCCAAGCCCCTAGTAACAGGCCCACAAATCATGGACACCACTGTGGACCCAGCCACAACCACGTGACCCATCTCCAGTAGGCTTGACTGTGACCTTGGAGGCAAACTCATCAGACCACGGACCTGACAGGAGAAGAATTTTTACCAGTGGAACCCAGTCTGTAAGGCTTGAAGAAGTATTTGCTTCTTCACATGTACTAACAACAGTACAGAGCTACACAGATCATAAAGAATCAGGAAAACATGACACCATCAAAAGTAACAAAGTTCCAGTAACCTAACTCAAAGAAATGGAGATCTACAAACTGCCTGACAAAAAATTCAAAATAGTCATCTTAAAGAAGCTGAATAAGATGCAAGAGAACACAGACAGACAACTAAACAAATGCAGGAGAATAATGAATGAACAAAATGAGGTGATTAATAGAGAAATAGAAATCATAAACAAGAATCAAACAGAAATCCTAGTATAATGACAACACCAAAAATTCGAGAGAGCTTCAACAGCAGATTTTATCATGCAGAAGAAAAAATAAGCAAACTCAAAAACATCATTTGAAATCATCCAGTTAGGAGATCAAAAAGAAAAAATAATGAAAAAGAGTGAAAAAGTGTATGAGATCTATGGGACACCACCATGGGAAGGAATATGCATACTAGGAAGTCCCAGAGGGAGAAGAGAGAGAGCGAGATGGGCAGAAAGCTTATTTAAAGAAATAATGACTGAAAAGTTCCTAAATCTCGGGAGGGATATAGATATTCAGGTTCTTGAAGCTCAAAGGACCCCACCAAGTTCAATATGATGCATATTACCCCAAGACACATTATAATCAAATCGTCATAAGTCAAAAACAAAAAGAAAATTTTGAAATCAGCAAGAGAGAAGTGACTCATCACATTTAAAGGGGTTGTAGTTTTCCCAGCAGAAACCTTGCAGGCCAGGAGGGAGTGGGGTGACCTATCCCAAGTGCTGAAAGAAAAGCACTGCAAATCAAGAACACCTTATTCAGTAAAGCTGTCCTTCGGAAATGAAGATAAGATGAAGACATTCCCAGACCAACAAAAGCTGAGGGAATTCATCAATACAAGACCTGCCTTACAAGACATTCTCAAGGGAGTTCTTCAAGTTGAATGAAAAAACACTAAGTAGCAACATGAAAGCATATGAAAGTATAAATCTAACTGGTAAAGGTAACATATAGTTAAATTGAGAATATTCCAACACTGTAATGATGGTGCATAACACTTTTAACTATGGTATGAATGTTAAAAGCAAAAATATTAAAATAACTATAGCTATTGTTAGTGGATACACAATATAATAATATGTAAAATGTGACATCAATAGCATAAAATGTGAATGAGGGGAGAAATAAAAGTATACAGATTTGTATGCAATTAAAGTCAAGTTGTTATCACTTTAAGTTGGACTTCTATAGGTAGGAGATATTTTACATAAGCCTCATGGAAACCACAAAGAAAAATTCTCTAGTAGATACACAATAGATAATGAGAAAAGAATCAAATCATAGAACTACAAAAAAATCAACAAATCACAAGAGACGACAGCGAGAGGAAGAAAGAAACTACAAAACCACCAGAAAATCCAAAAAAGAGCAATAGTGGAGCTGGCCTGGTGGCGTAGTGGTTAAGTTCGTGTACTCTGCTTCTGGTGGCCCGGGGTTAGCAGGTTCAGATCCTGGGCGTGGACCTACACACTGCTCATCAAGCCACGCTGTGGCAGACATCCCACATAAAGTAGAGGAAGATGGCACGGATGTTAGCCCAGGGCCAATCTTCCTCAGTAAAAAAGAGGAGGATTGGCAGCAGGTGTCAACTCAGGGCTGATCTTCACACACACACACACAAAAGGGCAATAGTAAGTCCTAACCCGCCAATAACTACTTTAATGGTAAATGGATTAAATTCTCCAATCAAAGACACAGGATGGCTGAACAGACAAAATAAACAAGATATAACATTGTACTACATACGAAAGACTGATTTTAGCTTTTAGGACATACATAGAGTAATAATGAAGGAATTGAACTAAATAACATGCAAATGGTAACCAAAAGAGAGCAGGAGTGGCTATACTTATGTCAGACAAAATAATCTTTCAGTCAAAATCTGTTCACCAAAGACAAGGAGGTCACTATATATTGATACAGGGGCAGTTCATCAAGAGGACATAAAAACTGTAAATATACTGCACTCAACATCGGAGCACCTAACTATATAAAGTAAAAATTAACAGAAATGAGAGGAGAAATCGAGAGTAATAAAATAGTAGGAGGGGACTTCATTCCCCCACTATCAACAATGGATAGATCATTGAGACAGAAAATCAGTGAGGACACAGCAGAAGTGAAAAAACACTATTGACCAAAAGGAACCACAAGTCTTGTCTAGAACATCCCATCCAAGAGCAGCACAATACACATTTTTCTTTTCCTTCCTTACACATGGATGATTCTCCAGGATAGACAAAATGTTGGGCCACAAAACAAATCTTAACAAATTTTAAAAAACTGAAATCATCCCAGCTATCTTTTCCAAACACAAAGGTGTGAAACGAGAAAACAATAACAGGAGGAAAACTGGAAAATTCACAAATATGTGGAAATTACACAACATACTTCTGAACGATCAATAGTTTAAAGAAGATATCAAAAAATACCTTGAGTCAAAGAAAATGGAAACACAACATACAAAAACGTATGGGATGCAGCAAAAATAGTTCTAAGAGGGAAATATAAAGTGACAAATGGCTACACTAAGAAAAAAGAAATCTCAAACAACCTAGCTTTATGCCTCAAGAAGCTATAAAAACTAGAAAAAGGAGAACAAACGAACCCAAAGGTTAGCAGAAGGAAAGAAATAATAAAGATTAGAGCATAAATAAATGAAATAGAGCCTAGAAAGACAATAGAAAAGATCACCAAAAATACGAGTTGGTTTTTTGAAAAGATAAAATAGACAGACCTTTAGCTAGACTAACCAAGAAAAGAGACAAGACTCAAATAGGTAAAATTTAAACTAAAAAGGAGGCATTACAACTGATATCACAGAAATACACAGGATTATCAGAGACTGCTATGAACAATTACATGCCAGCAAATTGGATAATTTAGAAAAAAAGGAACCTAAGCAGAATGTAAGCCCCAAGAGGATGGAGATGGCTGTCTGTTTTGATCACTGCTGTATCCCTAGCACCCAACAGAGCACCTGGTTTACAGCAGTCACTCAATAAAAATTTACTGAGCAAATGAATCAGTGAGTGAATGTGCCAGGCATTGAGTTCAGCACTTTACATGGATGATCTCATTGAGTCCTCATAACACTCTATGCTTTAGCCAGTGTTAATACCATTGATACTTCAGCTAGTATGTCTGACCCAATGGACACTCCCAAGGACCTTGCTTTGAGCCTCAGGTCCAGCTGCTCTAACGCAGCACTGCCCAACTCCCTTGGTTTTCCCCAGGGTCCTCCCAAATGGACCTCTTGTACAACACATAGGCTATATTTTAAGTCAGGTCACCCCAAATATATCTCCCAATTTGGTGAAAATATGCCCATCCATTTTCCCATGATGTAGGAACAGAAGAAACTTAAATTTTTAGAAGGCTTTTGATTTTATTTTTATTATTCAAAAAAATCTCCATTTTTAAATCTAGCTTTCTGACTGTGCTTGTGCCGTCGACACTTTCACAATGATTTTCTGTTCCTCCTTTAGAAAAGCATACTTGATCCTGTCACAGACACATTTAGCAACCATGGAGGCACCACAGGCCCAGATGATAAGTTTTTTTGTTTTAGACAATCTCATAAGAACTTTAGGTCTCATGGCATGAACTCCTTGAAGCTGACCTGGGCACACGCGACATGTGGATTCTGGTGTTGTCCCTCCCTTCTTGGTATAAAGATAGACAATTCTAATACCAGGGGCTCAGGACAGCCTGGCATTGCTGGAAGCTGTATTGTAAGATAGCCTACAACAGTATGTCAAGTGCTGGACCATTTTGAATGCCTCTAGACACTATCCCCAGAAAAGGAAAAGAAAAAGAAACTTAATTGTATTTATAGAGATTAAAAAGAACTGTGTATTAAAAACATTAGCCCTAATCCTTTGTCATACATTTTGCCAATACCTTCCATTATTTTCATTTGCCTTTTAGTTTTATTTACTGTATTTTTTTTTTTTTTACTTGGAAATGTTTTCCCTTTTTTGTAGCAAAATCTATCAGTCTTTCCTTTATGGTTTTTTTCTTTGCTATTATATATAGAAAACTTTTATAGTTTAAGTAGACAAATAATCATACATAATAACCACTTCTCTGTGGAATTGTCTGGAGTTGGAATAAAAAACCCTTGGCTTTCCAATGTGAAATCAGGGTGGTGGTGCACAGAATCCCTCCATTTCCACATAATGGCACCAGATTAGCTTTGCAACAGCTCCAGGGTGATCTAAACCTCTCAGGGCCCTGGGGTGTCGAAGTTCTTGTCTCTGGAAGAGAAGATGGAACCATCAGTTCTGTTTCTTCTCCAGCTTCTATAGACTTGGCTCTCTGCAAAGCATCCATCATCACAAACACGACTTCAGTTCCTTGGGCTCAATAACTTTGGGCATTACCTAGCACCTAGGCAATAAGGGAGTATGTTTGCATTACTATGTGTATATTCATACGACTTTCCTCATTAAGCTTCAGAGGACTGAACAACAACAATTAAATAGTTTCAAAACAGTCCTCTACAGTAGTTGAAAGTTATATAAGGAAGGAAAAGAAAAAAAAAACTCAACCAAATGTAATACTATATGTTAAAACATGGAATTTTCTATGCACGTGAGTGAGAATTGGTTAGGATGAAGAAATTTGCACCATAAAATGAGTTAACTGGTAATGAGTAATGAATTCTAAGTATTCATTGAATTCCAATGAATCCCAAGTAAAGGGCCCTGCTTCCAGTGCCTTGCAAGAAAACCTGAAGACATATAACTTTCCCTATGAGACGGTGGGAAACATATAACAGGCTCACTGTGAGACACTGGTCTCCCAAATACACAAGCAGACCAACATTGTTTTGGCTCTACATTGAGTGCACTGGTTGTCTGGAGACAGTTATATCTTACAGAAATAATAGCAAAGGTAGTGTTGTTCTCTGTGTTATATAATTATCAAAAGCAGCTTCAGAACTTGTTGGAGCCTCCCTCTGTCTTATTTGAAGAAATAAAGTTACAGCAGCAACATGAGGGTTGTGTAATGACAGGGTGCAATGGTAATTAGTTGCTAATTAGAATTTTCTGAAATACTAGGGCGATCATCAGAGGAAAACCCTACTCAACATCACATGTAAGTTAAAAATGCCCCTGGGTAGCTATTAACTTCTGAATATAGTAGCAGGTATAAGCACTTCAGTTGAGGTTAATCAACAGTTCTATTACCTACTTAGCTTTTAGAGGTTACAACTTGATAATTTTTATGGAACTACATCAGTCTAGGTTTATACCCAGGCTTATGAATTTATACATTTAAAAATATATTTTATTTTATTGCAAGGCTGCTGCTAAAGAAAATTGGCTTTAATAAACATCCTTTTGATATTGGACTCAGTCCTCTTTCTTTTTCCCTTGAGATTTTTTTAGACTTTTCATCAGGAAGAGGTACTTAGGTAACTACCAACACGAAGACGTAAACAGATCTCAAAGACAAAGTCATATTGACCTCATACGGACCTTTCCCTCATGGTGATCCGTGTCAGATCTTTTAAACAAGGAGTCAAAGGAAACTTGGCAAAATGATTCTTTTTAACCTCCAATTACAATTGAAAATCTCATTGGAACCACAAAAAAATTAGAGGAACAGTCCAGAACACAGCCAAATAATGTAGTCTAGACTTTAACTAGCTACAGAATGCTGTAATTACTGTATCTTGATTTAAGATTTGTATTTAATAAGATACAATGCAGCTGCTATATATTCAGTCTATTTATTGATAAAAATAATACCCAATAGTTTCATCTATGGGGGAAAAGTTCATTTTCTTCACATTCAACACAGAAAATATTCAAACATGACAGAATCACATATGATATTTTAACAGATTTGTTTATCTGATCTTGTATGTATTTACCTATTTTTGGTCATTTGCACATAAGAACATAAATATTACCTTATTGTACTGATGGTGCTCAGGGCAAGCTGCCCCAGGAAGCACCACTCTGGTATGTGGATTATTTCGAGCTGAAGACAATAAGGACTCAGAGAGAGAGCTCAGGAAAAATATTTGAGTTTTCCCTCCCAAACTGCCTAAAGAATTTAAAACCAAAAATCTGTTTTAGGAAGGGGTTATTATCATGACTGCTATAAAAGATAATTTAGGATAGAGGTTACAATAGAAAAGGCACCAACAAGCCCATCTTATCGGGAGTCCTGTCTCTCTGGCCACATTCTTTGGATGGCCCTGCGAGGAGTTGTCAATCATTTACAAAGAAAGTCTCCATTTGTAAAGGTATCTCCCTCTCTGTATTGAGAAAAAGGGGGGGTGAGCTCATTTCTAGTAACTTATCAATGTGGAAGATGAGGCCTTGGGGCTGTATAATAAACCTTACTCTTGTTTACTGTGCTTTAGTGGTAATCTCCTGTAACTGACTCCCCCCACCCCCAAAATCCTCCTTTGTCATTGGCTGAAAATGATATTTAAGACGAGAATTTCTGCTATTGTGTTGAGAAACGCAGTGTCCCTGCTTTCTCCCATGTATACATGTTAATAAACTTGCTATTATTTTCTCCTGCTAACCTGTCTTGTTGATTATTTGGCCAGCCAGAAGAACCTTAAGGGAAAGGGCAGAGGGAGATTCTCCCTCTTCCCCCGACAGTTTTGGCGAGCCAGCCAGGAGAAGCACTGGCTGGTAAGTTGCCTTCTCTGGCTGGAAGACCTGCCTTCTCCCTGGACTACTGCAGATGATGAGATCCGGGAACGCCTGACGAAAGCCGGCAAAAGGTAAGACTTCTTACCACGTCAGCCTCCCGGAATCTCTATCTGCGGAGTCCGGCGGAAGGAAGTGGTGAGAATTTTTTCTCTTTCTAAATTTAGATTGGCAGGAGAAAATATTTGGGAAACTAGTATCTTGGGCTTTTAGTGACTCTTGGTTTAAATTTGGTAGAGTACTCTTGGTTTTTGATCTTGATTCCTTTTCCTCCCAGAGATAGTCTCTGTTTTTCTCTTTTGTCTGTGTCTTTTGTCATAAGAAGGAAATACCATAGGGTAGGACACAGGCATAGGCCCTATAAGCCTGCTGTCCGGGCCGGCCCCACAGACTGGTGAGTTTGCGGGTCTCACCAGACCTGCGTCTACAAACTTTGCTGTGGGTTATTATGCACATGAAGTGAAGGTCATTGCCAAGGGCATCTTGGAAGCCAAAAAGGCCGCAAATTTAAGTGGGCGCGGGTCGAGCAGTTAAGAGCCATTAGGGCGCTCGCCACTTTCAGAAGACTCCCGTGACAGGATAAGTTGGATCACGGAACGGGGTAGATGACACAGGTCCCCCGCCAACTGCAAGAAAATGTCCGTGCAACGACGAGGTACTCTGTAAAGCACACAGTCCCCAACCCTGCGGCACCTCCCCCCCAGGTATTATTCTGGCTCCAAAAGACCTAAGGCGTGACTAAAGCTGTCATTGTGCACATAAAAAAAAAAAAAAAAACCGGATGAAGTTTTTCCTTCTGTCTTGTCTGTGTCCTGAGAAAACTTGGCTTTGTGACCAGTGAGAATATTCTCCTTGGTCTCCACCATACGGAAGGTGCATTTACCGGGGTGCACCTTGGTGGCCAGTCGAGTAGACTGGGGTTCTGAACTATCTCTTTGTCCGGCTGTGCCAAGCTCTCAGGGGAGTTTGTCATAAAGGGCCCAGTCCATAAGGGCTTTTGTCGTCTTAACCTTTGTTGCTTGTTAGTGCTGGAAAAATCCCATTCCAGTATCGCCCGCCCGGTGTCACAGATTAGCGGGTCTGTGACTGGAGGCGTCCCACACTATTATGGGAGACCGGAGATCCTTACCGCCTGTGCAATGAAGGTCTTTACTTTCTCTGAATATCTTTGGGAGTGAATTCTGTGGATCATGGGGGCTACATCATCTGCGCCATCACCAGGGACGCCTCTTGCGTCCACGGTGAAGATTTATTCTAAGCGTGGAAAGTTACCTCCGGGTCTTTCCTTAAAAAGGCTTATTGGTTCGAGTCACTATTGGAATAAATATACAAGTGAAGATCCTACTCGTCAATGGCCAGACAACGGATCCTTTGAATTGGAAAAACTTCTAAATTGGGAAAAAAAAAAAAATGTTTTGAGAGCTCTCACATAATTATTTATTTGGTACCTAAAAAAAGACCAGAAAAAGGAAGGGAAAAATTTGACTAGCCTTAAGACCTTGACTCAGGTTACAATTGAAGTGAGAACATGTAAAAGTGTAAGTGTTAATAAGATTATAAAGGTTAGAATGTTTGAGCTAATTTTATATAAAGAGGTTACATCAACTTTGCCTGAGTATGTTTTAAAATGTCTGACTGGGAATGCTTCCCTTGTCCAAAATTAGAAGACCAAGACCTATTGATAAAAATTTTAATGATAACTATGTTTAAAGGTATAAGAGGTGATGAAATTTACATGAAATTTTGTAAGAAAAAAACTGATGTTATTTCTATTACAGAACTGGTTCACAAAAATAGTAATTTAAATGATGGCTAATTTTATCTGAAGTCTTATGAAGTCTTATAGGCAATCTAAATAGTTATTGGGAATAAGTAACTAAATAGTTGTAAAGAAGATGAATGTTGGATGAACTTTAAACAATAATTATGTGTTATGGTGGTTACAGCTTCCAAACTCTTTTTGGTGACTTAAAACTTGAGAGTTTTGATAAGTTTTGTGATAAAAATTCTCTGAGTATCATCATTTCCAAATAAGATAAGATATTAGACTTTGATTGCTAAATGTACATTTGTCTACTTTTGGCTTTTCATTACAGGAAAACTAAAAGGTGTTTTGGCTCTATTGGTAAACATGTGTTTTATTAAAAGATTGTACTATAAAGTAACATGTTTCTAGAAGTTATGAAGTGTTTATAAATTTTCCAAGCCACAAGATACTAATATAAAAGAAAGTTTATAATTGTTTAGTTTTTACTTACAAATTAAGGTTTCTAAGGGTTAAAATTTCTAATTAATATATGTGATTGAAGCTACTAAAAAAATTAAAAAAAATATGTCTGTGTACAAGGAAAGTAAGATGTATAAAGGTACAAAGAATGGAAATATTTTGTTTGGTTAAGAAAGATAAATTTGTCCTCAAGTACTAGGAGGGAAAAGAAAGACATGGGACAAATTCTGAATGTTAAAAGAAAGTTATAGAATGTTTGTGGAAGAGGAATTCTGGAAAAAAAGTTTTATGCATGGTCAAATTGGCTAAGATTGAAATGAATTTAATTAAGTAAATGAGTTTTAATAGCAGAAATAAGCTGGTGCAAAATTAAAATTTGGTCTTCTGTCTCTTAAAAGGATAATTTGCTTAAACTTGATAAAGAGGTTACAAAAGATTTTTCTTTACCTTTGAGTAAGTCTACCTAAAAGACAGAAAAAAAAAAAAACTGTTAAAATAATTTCCTACGTTCAAAAGACTGAGGTCTCTCTATTAAGACTTTTGGACTGTTAATGCTCTGTTTGCTTTGATTGTTCATATTTTTGACAAGCTCCCCCAAAATTCATATCTTAAAGTCTTTTTTTTAACTTTTATTTCTTTGGGAATTTTCAAAGGGCCCTGAAACTTCTCAAAGAAATTTGCTCTCTTCCTATAAGGGGAAAGATACTAAACTTATTAGGCTTATTCAATATGTTCAATTACATGGAAAGCATTGTCAGAACAGTGATGATAAGCCTGCTTAGGTGCTATTATGTGGGCAAATGTTATTGACATAGGTGTTTTAAAATTGTATAACATTACTGAAATTCTGATCTGTCCTGGTTATCAGTCATAATTCTGGTTATTATTATTTTAAAGTGTTGTATGTCACAAAATTAACCAAATTTCCTTGTCAATTGCCATTTTGAGGTCTTGTTGTTTACAGACTTATTTCTTTGCTCTAATGCTTTTGCAAAATGTTTCGACTTCAAAAAAATTCATGGAAAGGACTCTGACATTTACACTGGAACTGTACAGGTTTCTGACAAACTTTCTGATCATAAAACTGAACTGGGTAAAAAATTATAAAAATCTGATGGAGAGACTGATAACTTCATAAAGCTGCTAACAAAAAGATTGGGATCAAGAATGGATTACACAGGACTGAACCAACTGATAAGGATGATTATAATTTTTATGATTTTTCATTTGAAGTATTGCTGAATTTTTAATGTTTTGTTTTTTCAGATTTAAGGAAAACTTTTTCTCTTTTCTCCCGAGATAGCTATGACTTATAGCAATTTGGTAAATGATACTTTTGTAAGTAAAATGGAAATATTTATCTTTTTCTCTCTACCTGATCCCTCCAGGATTTGGAAACTCTTAGTAAGTGAGTATTGTTGTTTTCATGGCAATATAATTATTTGCATAAGTTCGGTAAAAATCTGTTCTCCTTATAACAGGACACAATTGAAAACACTGGTTATATTACCAAGGTTGTGACTGGAACATCATATTTGCCATATAACCATACAGCTTTTAAAAAATGAAGATTGGACTTTATGGAATAAAGCCACGTGGAAATATTGGCCTGGTACCTTATGTTCCAAGCAGCACTTACCAGGATAAGTAAAGAATGTCACTTATCTGGCAGGTACAAGGAACCTCGAAATATTTGGGGGGAACCTCGGAAGAGAGGGATTCACCCAAATCTGTAGGTATTACAGGCAAAGTCTGATGACAAAATCCTTGGCTTGGCTTTCCTGGCCTCGAGAGACCTTTAAAGTTCAATCTGAGATTCCTTATAAAAAGTTCCAGCAAAGCAGATTTAAAAGAGCCTATGTGATCAACTGCTATTCTTGCTGTACCTATGTAAATAATTGGGCCAACTCTATTGGAACTAGATTTATTTTGCAAACTAGTTTTAATTTTGCTATCTTAATAAAAATGAGGGTGATTTTAGAGAGAAAAATTATATTTCAGTAAAAACTATTTCAGTATAAGTTTGCAGATATTAGATCCTAGTTTTGTTGTCTTTTGAGGTTTTTGTTTTATATCTGTTGACTGGACTGGATCCTGATTTCTTCTAGTCTCCTAAAATATCTGGCTACAGATGTCCAAACTAACGTTTTTGATTTTTTCCATCATTTTCATTTAAAATCACTGAGAACTAAACCTGCCCTTTTTCCTGAAGCCTTACAAACTGAAGCTGATGAACTTGATATAAACTTAAGAGATGACCTGACGACACCATCAGAGACATTTTAAACTGCAAAAGATACTTTGACGCTGACATCTAAAATTCTTCTTCACTGGCTGTCCTCTGAACTCAAAAACTGGTTTACAATTTGCTCTAACCATTAATCTTGTTTTTCTTTCGTTTACACAAATATGCTTCTGGAGTCTGCCATGCTGTTGGCACAATTTGGAAATCCCGTGGATTCTTAACTTCTGCAGGAACTCCTATTGCTAATGGACACTTAATTGCAGCCTTATTACAAGCTATTCACCTTCCTTCAAAAATTGCCATTGTTCATTGTTCAGCCCATACTAAGGAGACTGATGTCATATCTTTAGGGAATGACAGGGCTGACAGAGCTGCTAAACATGCAGCTCACTATGGACCCCCTTATCCATTTTCCACCCAATTCTTAAACCTGCCTTTATCCCTGACTGATGTTATTAACTATCAGGCAAATGCCCCACAATCTGAAAAAGACAATTGGATACAAAAGGGTGCCAAACAATTATCAGATGGATTATACATTGGACCAAATGGACTTCCAGTAGCTCCTTTTCTTTTGACTTTTTGGCTTGCACTTATCTCCCACCAAATGGGACATATGTGCAAAAGGGGGATAGTTAAGGAACTAAAAGACAATTGGTTTTGCCCTGGCATCCATAAAATTTCTGACCAAATCCCCTCCCAGTGCACAACTTGCAAATCTTACCAAGTCTCTGGGAGAAATCAGTGTGATCCAGGAAGTCCTCCCAGGCCCACGCTGCCTTTTGCGGCACTCCAAATGGATTTTATAGACATGCCTTCAGCTTTAGGTTACTCTCACTGTTTGGTTATTGTCTGCATGTTTAGTGGATGGACTGAATGCTATCCGACCAGACATGCAGATGCCACAACAGTGGTAAAGAAATTAATAACTGAAGTTATTCCTCGCTTTGGCATTCCTTTATGGATTGAATCAGACCAAGGAACTCATTTTACAGCAGAGATAAACCACTTGCTTGCAAAAACTCTGGGGTATTCATTAAAATTTCATACCCCATATCACCCTCAGTCATCAGGGCAAGTGGAACGTAAAAATCTAGATATAAAAAGAACTCTAGGAAAAGTCTGTCAAGAAACTGGACTTAAATGGCCAGAGGCTCTGCCCTTGGCCCTTATGAAGATTCAAAATACTCCAAATAGAAGGCATGGTCTGACTCCTCTTGAAATAGTTTTTGGACGTCCGATGCCTACTGGCGTCTCTAAACCTTCAATTCCTGGAGTAAATGAATATTATGGGAACTTAAGTGAACAATTTGATGCTATGACTTGTTATATACAAAAATTAACTAGTATACTTGAAGCATATCGTCAACAGGTAAAAGAGGCATGGCCACCACCTTCTGACAAGCCTTGCCATCCCTTTCGACCAGGAGACCTGGTGTACATCAAGGTCTTTAGAAGAAAACACGCACTGTCACCTCGCTGGGAAGGACCTTATGAAGTCTTACTGATGACCTGCACTGCCATCAAAATAAAGGAAAAATTTTCCTGGATCCATGCGAGCCACGCCAAAATAGACCCAGAACATCGCTCTCAAGACAACTGGGAGATAATCCCCACAGGAGACCTTAAACTAAGGATTTCCAGGGCCAAAACCCAGGCCCCAGAAGCAGCCGACATCACGAAGTAGACAGCTTTTCCCAAGATCACGGATCAAGAAAACCTACTTTGACCCATTTCCTCCCCCTTGCTTCAAAACTCCCTATATATATACACACTCACACACACAAACTATTAGTGGATATATATATATATATATATATTTTTTTTTTTTTAATCATTTAATAGAAAGCTGACTGGAGAGTCCTGGTCTCTATCTGTCCCTCTTCCCCTCTCTAAGTCTCCGCTATGGGCTCTTTTCCAATCTGTGTCTTGCTTTTACTAACTCTCTCCTTTTCAACAGGCCAGGCACAGACCAAACACCCCCTTATGCCAGTTTACCAAGCCCTAGCCACGCTAACTAATCAATCTGACTGTTGGTTATGTCAACAGCTAGATAGTGCAAAAGAACCTGAACTAGTCTTTGTTCCTGCTGATATGAACACCTGGTAGACTAAGTATGGAAAATGGATAAATAACAGAGTATGGTATCCGCAACAAGGGAAACTTCACTCTGCTTCTTCTCCTGGTGAGTCACTTGGGCCCCAGAAAGATTACTTAGAATGTCAAGGACTGTCCCTTGCCCAAGCACAAACAATAAGTGAAAGTTTTTCCCTCTGCATTGAAAGTAAACATGGCACTGGACCTTTCCTGGGTGATATACCGAGACAATATTGCCGTCAAACGCTGTGGTTTGATTCTGCAGGTGGCATCTTCAGAACTCTCAAGGAAATTGTAAGTGACTCCCTCTGGCACAAACATTTGCCAAATCACCAAGTGCTCTGGATGGCTTACGAGCCACCCGTGTGCAACTTGGGGTATAGCAGCTATCCGCATGGTTAAGCTGCCCAATGCCACAGACTATATATGGGTGGATCAAAAATCTGGACTCACCTGGTCAGGTGACAAGACCAGGCTTTATAGCTGCCAAAATCAGACTGCAGGCCTCCTGTACCAGCTATTCCGCAATCTATTCTGTTCTCGCAGACTGACAGGAGCTCATGGGAAATGGAGATGTTTAGGTAGTAACAGTGCAAGTGGCACAGATCATGAAATAGTCCAGATCCTGGGAACTACAGACTCAATTCTAACCTTGTCTTTAAACTACACTGGTCTTTTCATTTTATGCGGCAACAAAGTGTATAAAGGATTCCCACCTAATTGGTCAGGACGACGCGGACTTGGATACCTGGCTCCTTCTGTCACCAAACACTCCACCTTAAATGCTAGCCAAATTACAAACTTGGGTTCGTTTGTTCATAAGATTGTGCCACATAAACGTGCCAGTCGAGAAATCGTGGAAAATCCACTTGTGTATCACAACTCCAAGTTCTTTTCAGCCTTGAGAGTCCTATTCCCCGGCTTTGGAGATTATGAGTTGGAAAAAGCAATATTAAATCTCTCTATGGTAATGGAACAAGAGTTCAACACCACCATGCAAACCTTAAACATACTCCAGTCAGAGATTAACAGCCTAGCATCTGTGGTGCTCCAAAATCGACGTGCTCTGGATGTACTCACTGCCCAGCAAGGAAGAGCATGTGCAATCATTGGAGAAAAATGTTGCTTTTATGTGAATCAAACAGGTCAAGTAATATCTAACTTAAATCTATTAAAAGAGAAGATTGACATTTTTCATCAGATAAACGAAGCTCACACATTTTATTGGACTGACTTATTTCCAGGATTGGGGGACTGGTTTAATGGAGTGTGGGGAAATGTCCTCCGATTTGTTCTTTTCTGCCTGTTCATCCTCATTCTAATCTATGTTCTTTTCTCTCTTTGCAGACTTCTTATCACCCGGGTACTAACACGATTTCTCTCTCCACAGTCACCAGCTCAACTTTTAATATGTGAAACTTCTAGGGAAGTTTCAGAGGAGGGAACTGATGGTGCTCAGGGCAAGCTGCCCCAGGAAGCACCACTCTGGTATGCGGATTATTTCGAGCTGAAGACAATAAGGACTCAGAGAGAGAGCTCAGGAAAAATATTTGAGTTTCCCCTCCCAAACTGCCTAAAGAATTTAAAACCAAAAAATCTGTTTTAGGAAGGGGTTATTATCATGACTGCTATAAAAGATAATTTAGGATAGAGGTTACAATAGAAAAGGCACCAACAAGCCCATCTTATCGGGAGTCCTGTCTCTCTGGCCACATTCTTTGGATGGCCCTGCGAGGAGTTGTCAGACAATCATTTACAAGGAAAGTCTCCATTTGTAAAGGTATCTCCCTCTCTGTATTGAGAAAAAGGGGGGGGTGAGCTCATTTCTAGTAACTTATCAATGTGGAAGATGAGGCCTTGGGGCTGTATAATAAACCTTACTCTTGTTTACTGTGCTTTAGTGGTAATCTCCTGTAACTGACTCCCCCCACCCCCAAAATCCTCCTTTGTCATTGGCTGAAAATGATATTTAAGACGAGAATTTCTGCTATTGTGTTGAGAAACGCAGTGTCCCTGCTTTCTCCCATGTATACATGTTATTAAACTTGGTATTATTTTCTCCTGCTAACCTGTCTTGTTGATTATTTGGCCAGCCAGAAGAACCTTAAGGGAAAGGGCAGAGGGAGATTCTCCCTCTTCCCCCGACAGTACCAACCCCAGTGTATTAGTTATTTATTGATGTTTAATGAATTGTCCCAAAGCTTAGTGGCTTATAATGATAAAAATGTATGATCTCTCAGTTTCTCTGGGTCAGGAATCTGGGGACAGCTTAGCTGGGTGCCTCTGGCTCCAATTCTCTCATGGGGCTGCAGTTGAGCTGTCAGCCAGGTCTGCAGTCTCATCTAAAGACTGGCGTGGGGGGGATCCACTTCCAAGCTCATAAACCTGGTTATTATCAGTCTCAGAAAGTCCACTTCCAAGCTCATTTAGCTGGGCCTCTGCATAGGACTGACTCACAGCATGGTAGCTGGCTGCCCCAGAGTGAACAATCCAAGAGAGAGCTAGAAAGAGGGCATCCAAGATGGAACCTGCAGTCTTTTTTTTTTTTTTTTTTTTTGCCAAGGAAGATTCACCCTGAGCTAATCTTCCTCTTTTTTCGCTTGAGGAAGATTGGCCCTGAGCTAACATCTGTGCCAATCTTCCTCTATTTTGTATCTGGGATGCTGCCACAGCATAGCTGACAAGTGGTGTAGGTCCACGCCTGGGATCCAAACCTGTGAACCCAGGCCACCAAAGCGGAGCACACTGAACTCAACCACTAGGCCATGGGGCTGGCCCCTGGAACGCCCAGTCTTTTATAACCGAATCTCAGAAGTGACGTTCCATGCTTCTACCACATTCTTTTCTTTAGAAGTGAGTCACTAAGGGCCGGCCCCGTGGCTTAGCGGTTGAGAGCGCGCGCTCCGCTGCTGGCGGCCCGGGTTCGGATCCCGGGAGTGCACTGACGCACCGCTTCTCCGGCCATGCTGAGGCCGCGTCCCACATACAGCAACTAGAAGGATGTGCAGTTATGACGTACAACTATCTACTGGGGCTTTGGGGGGGGGAATAAATAAATAAATAAAATCATTAAAAAAAAAAAAAGAAGTGAGTCACTAAATCCCCCACCTTGAAAGGGAGGGGATTATACAGGGGTGTGAATAGCAGGAGGCAGGAATGAGAGGGGGATTATCTTAGAGGCTCCTCCCCCAACCATAATCAGTCTATGATGACTTATAGAGAGGAAGCAGATAGTTGTTCTCTCTTACTTCTTGTCTGCCGACCATCTACTTGGGAAATGACTTCTTCCTCATTCTCAGTCTGTGGTTCTGGGAGGCTGACTGCTCCCCCTCGCCCTGGCTCTTCGGGTTGGCAGCTGTGCTGTCCCTGGCCTGGCCAGTAATGATACTTCAACTTTCTGGCCACAGTGAGTGGTTCAGGGCTGGGCCATTCACTGTCCTTTTTCAGGAATTGACGTGGGTGCTGGGAAAAAAAGGGTCACAGGTGCTGTGCAACACAGAAAACTGGAATTTTTTCCACCTTCCATACCCATATGTAAGCCGCCTTTACTCCCTGTGAAAAAACTCTTAGAATGAAACCCACATAGAATAACAGAGAGCTGAGAGTTGGAGAGCGAGGGAGCCACACCAGGCTCTCCTGACATCTCCTGCCTCTCCACACCCAGCTATGCCTGAAGTCAGGCTTACCTCTTTTTCAGTTGGTTTTGAATTGGGTTTTTGTCCCTTGCAACAAAAAATGGTCCTGATGTATAGAGATATTATGGATGCAGCCCCAAATATTCTAGCTTCCCTTAACAGAGCTAGCATATCAGTGCCTTTTAGGAATTATCTAAATATTTTGAGTATATTTACATTTTGCAACCTTAGCTTAACTCTTAGAAAACTAAGCTCCATGTGTTTCCTATTCTGTGAGCTACATCCTTTTATTCACCTTTAATTTACTTTTCTCAAGATTCAGAAATATCTTCTTGTTCCATTTAAGCTCTCTCACAGCAGGGAGAAACCCCTTCTCAATTATTTTCTCTCCAACTTGTAGCACAATATCTGGCCACATAGTGGATCCTCAATAACTGTGTAATGAATGAATGAGTAAAGAAACTTCTAAGTATACTTGAGATTATTTTTCCCTAAGTTCAATATTTTATTTTTGCCCCTATAAAGAACAATTCAATATTTTCTGCCTTCTCACATAGCCTCATACTAACATCAATTTATTCCCATATCCTTGGGCTTTTCATTGTGCCTTCTCTCCTGCAAATAAGTCATAAAAATACTAAACAAAGGTAGTCATAGGGGAATGCCCGTGTTCACGCTTCTTCCTCCAAGAAGTGCCCTTTTATCCTAAACCATTGTTTCTTGTCTCTAAGCAACCTCCCTGTGCACTGCACCAGTCTCCATCATACCAGGATAACTCCATTTTTAAAATGGCCTTTTGTGTGGAACTTTGTGAAAGGCTTTTTGGAAATCTAAATAGACACCATTGATGGGCTTTTGTCCATATGCATATATGCCTCCCAAAAGAGCTTTCATAGATTGATGAGGTCTGATTTCCTCTTATGGAAACCATACGCTCTCCTCCAGCTCCTTCCTTGCCTCCCCCAATCCTACTGGCATGCAATTGTTTTTCTGGTGAGAAGGGCTCAGCTCTTCTCTGTGGATCTGCTTTGATCGGATCCTTGTCAGGTATTGTAAATAATGTAGGGTTAAGATTGCCAAAGTCAAACTATCCTAAAGAGATGAATAACTATGGTTATCTTAGCACGTTGAGATGAGAAACGGAAATATAAACTCAAGTATGGTAAATATGGGCAGAAAAAAGGAAGTAAGCTTAGAAATATAGGAAGTTGGTGGTTGCCAATCAAAGCTTAGGAATGTCTTAGGTCCTTTAGGAATTTGACAATATTATCAATTTCCCTTTTCTTTAGATTCTGCCTTCTTTTGATTTCCTCAACTTTATGCTCTCATCCTACCTTGATAAATGTTCCTTCTCAGTCTTTCTCTGGATACACTTTTTGCCTCTTTAATGTGGCTGTTTTCCAGGTCCCATCCTTGGCTTTATTTTTGTTTTCCTCTATACCTTCTCCATTGTCAATTTCATATACTCCTACAGATTTAGGGAGTCTATTTATTCTATAGATGGATAGAATAAAAATGTAAATTTGGGGTGCATACTTGTTCTCTGAACTTCAGAGAGGTCTGTTCACCTGCCTATTGGACATTTCCATGTTGATATCCCATAAACACTCCCATCATGAGTCCAAAATCAAAAGCATCACCTCTATATAATTTAAGGCCTTTTTCATTATATGTGACAAAAAACCATATTTCATGGACTCTAAGAAGAAGCTGAACAGGACAGGGGTACAATTAAGCTCAGAAGCAACTGGAACCAGGACCTGGAAAACTCCATGATTCCTCCCTCCATATCACACCTCTACTTTCCTCTATATGTCTGTTTCTTTCCTCCCATTGTTATAGACTAACTTCTTCTGCTTCTCAGTCTACCTGGTGGGAAACAATGGAGATTTCTGTGTTCCTGCTTCAGTCACACAGAGTGACACTGGCTTGATTCTCTCTGGGTCCTAAATTCACAGTCCCAAGGAAGAAAGTCACGGGCCCAGCCATGGTCAAGGTGTCCACCTATAAATCAATCAGCTTTGGCCTCAGGTACAGGGTTACAGTGTAAGCAACTTGAAGTCCCATAGCTCACTGGCGCTCTGCTCATTTTGCTTTAAACTTTTGTTCTCTGTGTGTTTCATTTTGGATAGTTTCTACTGCTACACATTCAACTTTACTATTCTTTTCTTCTATTGTGTCTAATCTGCTGTTAATCCCATCCAGTATATTTTTCACCATAGATATTGTATTTTTTATGTCCACAAGTTCAGTTTGTTTATTAATATCTTCCATTTCTTTACTTAATATGCTCAATCTTTCCTTTAGATTCTTAAAGAAATGGAATATAGTTATAATAACTGTTTAATGTCTTTATCTACTAATTCTATCTTTGTCTAATTTAATGTCTGTGTCATTTCTGGGTATGTTTCTATTGACTGATTTTTCTCCTCATTATTCATCGTATTTTCCTGCGTGTTTGGACACCTTGTCATTTTTCACTGGATACCAGACATTGTGAATTTTACCGTCTTAGGTGCTGGATATTTTTCTATTCCTATAAATATTTTCTTGAGCTTTCTTCTGGGAAGCAGTTAAAAAAACTTGGAAACAGTGTCATCTTTTTGAAGCTTCTTTTAAGCTTTGATAGGCAGGATGAGAGTGGCCTTTATTCTAGAGCTAATTTTGCCACACTACTGAAGCAATGTTCTTTAAATACTCTATCTGATGCCCTGTGAATTACCAGGTTTTTCATTCAAGGACTATTCCCTCTGCTCCTATCCAACGGTTCTTTCTTGAGCCTCGGGTAGCTCCCCCACCCTCAGGTGATCAGTACTCCCCTGAAGACTCTGGGGGCCTCTGCGGGTCTCTGGAGCTCTCTCCCTGTGCAGCGCTCCCCTCCCTGCTTCTCTTCCTGAGAACTGAAGATGCCATGGCCTCCCCGGACACTCAGGCTCCACATGGGCTCCCACTCTCTAAGCTGCACCCTGGAGACTCTCTCTAGGCAGTGAGCTAGGATGACCACAGGGCTCCCCTCATTGGTTTCCCCTCTCTCAGGGGTCACTGTCCTCACTGCCTGGTGTGCAGGGTCTGAAAACAAGAGTTTTCTACATTGTGCCTGTTTTTTAAGTTGTTTCTGATGGGAGGGTAAACCCAGTCCATGTTACTCCATCTTGGCCAGAAGTGGAAGTACAATTCAATCTTTTGGAACTACTTGCCATTTTCTTGTGTGTGTGTGTGTGTGTGTGTGTGAGGAAGATTAGCCCTGAGGTAACATCCGATGCTAATCTTCCTCTTTTTTTGCTGAGGAAGATTGGCCCTGGGCTAACATTGGTGCCCATCTTCCTCTACTTTATATGGGACGCTGCCACAGCATGGCTTTACAAGCGGTGCATCGGTGCGTGCCTGGGATCCGAACCTGTGAACCCCGCGCCACCGAAATAGAGTGTGCTCACTTAACCACTACGCCACTGGCCAGCCCCTATTTGCAGATTTTTAGAACTCTGGGCTCTTGCATGTCTCTGTGCTTTTATGTCAGTTCGAAACTTCTTTCCTTTCCACCCTGTCTGTCTGGCAAGGCTCAGTTCCAGCATCATCTCCTCCCAAACCTTCCCAGCACCCCCATGCCCCCAGCATCCCTCCTCTGTGCTCCATGGCATCATACACACACCATACGGGCTGGTGCCCCTCACTGAACTCTAAGCCCTGTGTGCACAGATCATAGCTTATTCATCTTTCTAGCTTCAAACTTAGCACAGATGAAACACAGCGGGTATTCAACATATGCTTGGTGAAACAAATGGAAACATTGCACATAATCACACTGCAACAGAGAACAATCTTCACTGTTGATTTCAGAGTATTTTACAAGCTGTTAACCTGCAAACACTGGCTGTAACTTAAACACTTCTATATTCTGAAGTTCTGATATTGCATTTCTTTGAATCAACTATGTCATTAGCAGAATTCTCAGCCATTAGATGTGGTGGTTTAGTTAGAAGTGTGTCTGTCTGCAGCCTTCCTTTGAGGATGGTGGCAGACTGTTTGGCACAAGTCTGTGCATTTGGTTTGGTTGCTTATGTTGAGCATGAAATCTTGTCAGTGTGTCACAGATTTTGAAAAAGGGCTTGTGTCTTTACAGCTCACGCTGAGCAGAATGTAACTGTAAACTGCCAAGGAAATATTCTCATCCCTTCCCGACCCAAGACAAAGTCACACCGCGGTCTCCAGTGTGCGTTATATCCTGTGTAAGCTCAATGGCCTGCTCAGTGGAAACATGCTCAACTTCGACAGGAGCTGTGTCAAGAGTTAGATCTCTGCGATTCCATCCCAGGTCCTTCATGGACTGCACATGTTCTCGTGTGCCCAAATGTGCCCCACCCCCTCCAGATCTCCAGAACACTTTGTGTAGTTTGAGCTTAAACCTACCTGAGGACTCAGTGCTTTCTTTTTGACCTAAATAATTAACTTTATAAAAAACTGACATAAATAGGACACGTTAACTGGAAAAGAAACAAAATATGTGTGTGTGTGAACAAGTAAATAATAAAAATCCCCTACAATCACACCACTGAGAGTGTATTATATGTCACATATTATACACGAAGCGTATAATACGTATCTTACATTGTACCTGCTATTTTGTAAATTGTAATCTGCTTTTCTCCCCTCGGATTTTTCCAAGTTAGTATCTTTTCTAAATCCCCAAAGTAGGAAAATTTAAAATAAAATCTTTCACAAACTTTACTTTTTGTTATGTTCTCCCTCTTTTTCTCTCTGGAGTATCTGCATTTTAATACAAAACTCTTGAAGACATAATGCCTGCCCAAAGGAATTATTCTCAAGTGCTGCAATTTCAGGCATAATGGGGATAAATATTTTGAGTGCTTTTACGTGGCTATACTCATTTCATTCCTGCATAAAGTTAGCTCTGCCAGATTATGCATAACACTAACAGTGTCACTAAACAGGAAGAGTAGGACTAGAAGAGACCATTTTAAAAATTCCAAATGTCATTTTCACTATGTCCTAAGAGACAGCTCCTTTTAGTAAGAGCAATGGTATCTGTGAAACTTTACTCCCTAAAGGACAGAAGAAAAATCAGTGGTTTGGGCCTGCCCCGTGGCTTAGCGGTTAAGTGTGTGCACTCCGCTGCTGGCGGCCCGGGGTTCGGATCCCGGGCGTGCACAGATGTACCACTTCTGGCCGTGTCCCACATACAGCAACTAGATGAATGTGCAGCTATGACATACAACTATCTACTGGGACTTTGGGGGGAAAATAAATAAATAAATAAAATTAAAAAAAAAAAAGAAAGAAAGAAAAATCAGTGGTTTGACATCGCCAACACTTTCCATCAACTTACTCAAGCCAACAATGACCAGTTTCATTGATTCCATTTATTTTCATTTAATTTACTTTTATATTTCTATCTTGAGTTGAGAAAGTCAACAGCCAATTTCCTTTCTTCTTTTTTGGGAAAATATCATACTGTGAAATAGTCTAATCTAAGCTGATACAAAACTTAATGTTCAGGTCCCTTTAGAAGGATATACTAAGATTCATGCTGGCGGGAATGGTGTCTACCTCTAGTGTCTAGCATGGTGCCTGGCAAAGAAGAAGTGCTCAATACACATTTATAGAATCTTATCAAGTGACAGTTGTTTGGAAGTGATCAATTATAACTGAATGATAAAGAATAAACATTTGCATTTGATAACAAAGTACCATCTAAAAATTAATTTCTTTTTGTATCCCTATGTTTTAGAATGACATTGATAGACACACACACACACCAGGGTTTCTCAACCTTGATACTATTAACATTCTTTGCTTACTGTGCACTGTAGGAGGTTTAGCAGCATCTCTGGCCTCAACCCACTAAATGCCAGTAGCACCTCACTCTCCTCCAAGTTGTGATGATCAAAAATGTCTCCAGACACTGCCTGGTATTCCCTGGGTGAGGGGACTGTCCCCAGTTGAGAACAACACACACAAAGTTAAGACTCTTAAGAAACAATTACAGGGACTCTTACAAGAGATAGATCATATCATTCAAATGCTAAATTACTAGTAACACATCAATTCAAAGGAGAGACTAATTTAAGAAGTAGGACTATGTGCCTCAATTTCCAGAAAAATGGCTAGTTATCTTGACAATATTAACTGAGTTCTGGGGGGAAAAAACCATACCATGTAAAAAAAACACTCTTTGAAATAGTTCTGCATTAATTTTACACATACAGTTATTTATGTACTTGAACTTTAAGAAAAATATCATCTGATATCAAATTGGCACCAATATCCTAGTGATTCAAAGAGATTATATGTAAATTCCTTCAAATTAAGATTATATGATATTTAATGACATTCTTATTTTCTTCACCATGTAAAGTTAATTCTCAATGATACATGCGTGGATTATTCTGGTTCTGCCAATGACTAGTTGTATGATCTTGGACAAGTTGTTTACCCACTCAGGGCCTCAGTTTCTTCACCTCAGAATGGAGATAATACTAATATCTACTCCTGAATGTGTTGTCAGACTTGAAAGAGTAACTACAAGTGAAGTGCTTAGAGCAGTGACTGAACACCCAATGGATGTCAACAGTTATTAACATCTGCCAATTTGCAACCAGTGTTTCACACCATCTGACCCATCCACTTCCTTCCCTGCCACACATCGTGTTTGGCTAATCCATTCCACTGACCTATACTAAGCAAAGTAAACTAACTTCAAGATTAGCTTAAATAAAATATAATTGGGTATTCACAGATGCTTTACTATTCTATTTATACTATTATTCCTTCTGTTAATATGAATGGGAAACGAAGAATTCATGAGAAAAGAACAACAGTGGATTTCATAAATTCTCATTTTTTTTCTCGCCAAGTTAAAAATCAATTTTAAATTCATTTTCTCAGGTAATGATTTTTTTCTGTGTGAATCAAAACAATAGTAGGAACAACAATAACAAGTATTTGCCCTCTGTCAGGTACTTTTCTAAGCATATAATTTAATCCTCAACCCTATAAGGTAGGTAATTTTGTTCTTCCCTTTTTGTAGAGGAGGAAGCTGTGGCAGGAGAGATTACATGACCTGCTCAAGGACATTCAGCTAGTAAGTGGTAGAGCTTGGATAAAAGCCCAGGAAGTCTGACTATGGAGTCTGTGCTCACAGTCTAAATGACTGTAAAACAGCAGCAGCAACAACAACACAGACATAGGACTATACGCTTTGTCCCCTTGGATTTTTCTTAGTGTATCTTTAGTATTAAGATAATGACTTTTCATGACCACTGTGAAGCTGAATGACAATATCCCAATTCAAACACTTATTTGCAATTGAAATGGTTAAGTAAATTTTCAGTTGCAGCAAAGTCAGAAAAATCAGTTCTCGGTTCAAAGGAGTATAGTGTATTACATTTAAAAATAGAGCTTTAGAGGGTGGGACATCAGCAAGATATCAGAATAGGAAGACCCAGGCCCTTGTTGCCCCATAGAGACACCAACTTAACAACATACAGACCAAATTGCCTTTGTCAGACTTCCAGAAACCAGTTAAGAGGCTGCAGCACCCAGGCTAATACAAAGCCAAGAGAGCCACATTGAAGCAGGTAGAAAAGCTTGTTGCATTTTGCCTGCTCTAGCTTTCCCCCCCATTCCCCGTAGCATGTCGCGGTTGGGAGAAAACTCCCAATGCCCAGCTTCTCCTGCAGGAAGAAAAGAGAAGAGTGGAACAAGTTTTTGTGGGGCTCCCTGAGGGAATATTCTGTCTCACTTGACTAAGAGTGCTGAGGAGAACCGGTGGCATAGTTGCTTGCCAGGTTGGGGGCCACTGAGAACAAAGTGAGGCGTCAAGATGCTGCAGCAGCAGGGAGACTGCAGTATCTCAGACACCAGGGAAAGAGAGAGGACAGGCTCGTGAGAAGAAACGGGGGCAAGCCTATTTAACTGGGAAATCACATGCACAAGCCCAGAGAAGACACGTCCCAGAGAAATTCTGAGAGGTCCCAGAATCTCTAGTGGGCTGACTGGTGAAAGTCTTCCCCTACATGAAGCCAGTCTATAAAGACTAGAAGAGGTGGCTGTTTTTCAAATGGCAATGTCTCAACAAAAGATCACAAGGCATACAAAGAAATAGGGAAACATGGCCCAATCAAGAGACCAAAACAAATTTCCAGAAATTGACCCTAAAGAAACAGAGAACAAGGGATTACCTGACAAGGAATTCAAAATAACCATCTTAAAAATGATGAACAAGGTAAAAGAGAAGACAGACAACTAAGAAAATCAGGAAAATGATACATGAACAAAGTGAAAAATATCAAAAAGGAGATAAAAACTATAAAAAAGAACCAAACAGAAATTCTGGAACTGAAGAATATAATAATTGAATTGAAAAATTCACTAGAAGAGTTCCATGCTGAGGCCGCGTCCCACATACAGCAACTAGAAGGCTGTGCAACTACAACATACAACTATCTACTGGTGCTTTGGGGGAAAATAAATAAATAAATAAAAATTTATTAAAAAAAAAAGACAGGAGGACGGAATTAAGAATATTTGTTGTTATGAGGTATTTGCACTACCTGTCTAACATTATAGTGTTATTTGAACACGGACTTAGATTAGTTGTAAATGTATAAAGCAAACATTATAGCACCACTAACATGTTTAAAAAATATATATAATTGATATGCTAAGAAATAAGACAAAATGGAATCTCATAAAATGCTCAGTTAAAACCACAAGTCAGAAAAAGTGTCAAATATGAAAATAGGAACAAAATACAAGGGCAACAAATAGAAAATGGTAACAAATATGACAGGTATTAATCCAACCATATCAATAATCATTGTAAATGTCAATGGTCAAAATACACTAATTAAAAGACAGAGATTGTCAGAGTGGATCAAAAAACAAGACCCAGCTATATGTTGTCTACAAGAAACCCACTTTAAATATAAAGACACATATAGATTAAAAGTAAAGGTATAGAGAAAGATATACCATGCTAACACTAATCAAAGGAAAGTAGGAGTAGCTATATTAGTTTCAGACAGAGTAGACTCCAGAGCAAGGAAATCTATCAGGGATAAAGGGGAACATTATGTAATGATAAAGGGGTCCATGCTCAAAGAAGACGTGGATAGCCTAAATGGGTACATGCCTGACAACAAGGTGAGGCAAAGCCTGATAGAACTGCAAAGAGAAATAGATGAGTCCAGTATCACAGTTGAAAACTTGAGCACACCTTTAACAGAAATGGACAGATCCAGCAGGCAGAAGGCAGTGAGGACACAGCTGGATCAACAGCAACATGGACAGCAACTGGACACAGTTGACATCTATGGACTAAGTCCTCCAATAACAACAGATTACACATTCTTCTCAACTCACCTAGGACACTGACCAGGATAGACACTATAAAACATACCCTGAAGAAATTTAAAAGAATAGAAATCATGCAATATTTGCTCTCCGACTGCAATGGAATTAACCTAAAAATCAATAAAAGAAAGATAGCCGGAAAATCCCAAAATACTTGGAGATTAAACAACAGAGTTTTTTTTTCTCTCAAACTACATTCTGCCCAGTGCCAAATCTGGCCTGCTGCCTGTTTTTGTATGGCCCCAAGCTAAGAATGGTTTTTACAGTTTTAAATAGTTGGAAGAAAAAAGCAAAAGAGGAAGACTATTTCAGCATCCCTAAATAACGTTTTAGAGCAACACAGCTATGCTCATTCATTTAAATATTCTCTATGGCTGCTTTTGTGCTAGTGTCAGAGCTGGGTGGTAAAGACAGAGACCACATCACTCTCGAACCTAAAATATTTACTCATTGGCCCTTTCCAGAAAGTTTGCTGACCTCTGCGACCCCCCCCCAAAAAAAACCCCACACATATAAATAACACAAGTCAAAGAAGAAATTTCAATAAAAATTTTAAAATGTTTTGAATAAATAAAAATTAAAACGCAGCTTATCAAAATGTGTGGGATGCAGCCAAAGGTGGGCTAAGATGGACATCTGTAAGATTGAATGCATGTATTAGACAACAGGAAAGATCTAAAATCAATAATCTAAGCTTCCATTTTAGGAAACTAGGAAAACAACAGCAAATAAATGAATGTCATGGCTAAGAGGCCTGACCAAAGTATGGGCGCTTCAGGCGGGCAGGCTCCAAGAGGCGCTCTGCAGCGACCCTGACCACGGGGTCCAGAGGGAGGATCTTGGCAGCCAGAGGGATGGAGGGGATGGCGAGACAGGTGGCTTTGAGAAGGCAAGATCCAGGTTCCCAGGCACCCAGGATTTCCATTTTAGGTCGTGAACTTACCTTTCACAGACCGGCCAGGGAGTTTCTACGTGGGCTTCCACTAGGCTGGCTAGCCCCACCTAGGTGCCAGCCTCAACTTGCGCAGCCCGGCCCGGGGGGGCGGGGCAGGGCGTGGAAAGTGGGCGTGGTGGAGAGAAGGGGCGAAGTGGCGGGAGGCGGGGCCCCTCGCTGCACATGCTGGGACCGCACCTGTTGTCTCTTAACCACTCACAGCTGGCAGCCCGCAGGGCTGGAGGACTACAACTCCCAGGATGCCCTGGGCACGGGGCGATGCCTAGCCCTGGGGGGAGGAAAAGGGCGGTGTGCGCTTGGCCGAGGGCCAAACCGCCCTTGACTCGGGACTCTGGTCCTGCACCGCTCCACGTGGACTGAGTCCCGGAGGGATGTGACGGGCACACGGGGACCAGAGAGTTAGGAGGGTGTGGTGGCTGCATGGGCAGCTGCGGGCGTGCAGCGTGCAACTGCTTTTGTCCAAAATTGAAGCCGGGCTCGTGCCTCTTCCCCACCTACTCCCTCCTCTGCTTGATTCTTCCTCCCACCTGCGTGCCTGTGGGTCTTTCCACAGCCTCCTACCTAGTCCAGGGCCAGGTACTTCTCTAAACTGCTTATGGGAACTGGTTTGACATCCCAGAAACTTTCCACTTTGCCTGTTGCCCTCTGCCTTCTCCAGCCAAAGTGCCATCATTTCATCAGCCTCTGGGAGAAATTCGCTCCTGTGGCCCCTCTTGCTAGCACAACTTAAGAGCTTTGCAGGGTGGTATCATTGGCTGTTGCTTGCCTTTTTCGCAGATGTGGAAGTTGAGGCATCCCTGATGTTAATGATTGGTTTCCCCAGGAGCCACTGAGAGCAGAGAAGAATGGCCCAATTCCCAGGCAAGTATCTAGTAGGCTGTTTTCACCAACCCATTCCAGTGCAGAGGCCTCCGAAACAGCAACCTTAAGATGATAATAGCTTAAGTATTTTGCCCTTTAGATTGATTGCCTAATCTCAGCCCAGGTGTGAGTGGCCAGTCTCTCAGGGACACAGATGGTGACTCTGATCCCTCAGGAAGAGACCAGTGGTCCAGCTTTGGGAGAGGGATGTTCAAAGTAGACAGCACTTGGCCAGCATTTGAAACCCGTCAGCTTTAACACCTCTGCTTTGGATTCTGGCAAGGTTCCAGGATAAACACACCTAGGGATAGTCAGTTGTACCATATTTCTTTAAAAATTGATTAGAGTAGTGAAAGGAACAGAGCATAAAATATCTTGCTTATTTGCAAAAGATAAAATGCAAGCAAGACTTTCCTGTTAATTTTTTTCTGCTCATTCTCTTGGCTGTACTGTATGTTTGAATGCAGAATCAGAAAACTTGAATTGCCAAATTCTCTTTTCCTGAGATCAATAAACTAACTTAAAAGTTTTATTGAAACCTGTGGAGGAATGGTTAGCAGCTTTCATGATTTATGTCGTCTCTAAAAATCTGGGCGTTGATCCACATGAGAAAAATCCTTGTTTATATTACATGTCCCAATAGGTTACATTTCCAATTCCTGAATGTGGGATATTATCAAAACAACTGAAAAACCTGGTCGTGGAAACTGGACTCTGTCACTTTGTCAAGAATTTGCCTCTTCATGAATTAATGACACATGAATTCCTTACTATTTTTGTAAAGAAAGGACAAGAAACTCTGTAGTGTCTCTGAACGTGGCAAGACGGGGAAGTCTCGTTAGACCACATCCTCGGGTTCTTCTCTCATGTTCAATAGGCCCAGGTGATAGTCCGTGTAGTCAGGTGCAGCGCCGCTCCCCCAGTCCCCAGTGTTGCATCCTACTCTGGCCTGTGCCCTCTTCAGGGGGTTCTGATGACGCTCCTCCACAAGGGTTGGAAGGAGACATTGTAACATGAGGATATTCATCATCTTGAAACAAGGATTAATATAGAGCAAAGTCTCAGGGTCTGTGTGCTCTGATGCACTGCTGTTGGGGTGTGGCTGCAGTGACCACTGTGCTCCCAGCAGTCCCCACAATGGCTGTCTCAGACGTTTGATCTCCTGGCGCAACCACAGCAGCTGTTGAGAGCTGGGCGTTCATCGTGGTTCAGTGTCTTCCATCATATTTTGTGCCTCTGACCCTCCTCTGCTCACCCCCTTCCCATTCCTATCTGTTTCATTCATTGCTTTGTAGTTGTTTCCTAGGAGCCACTGTGTGTAACTGTATTTCACAGTGTCTTTAGGGACCCACGATCTCTAAACGAGTCACTACACAACACCCACGTATACTGTTGTAGCCTGTGTTCGTCCCCTCCAGTGGAGCTGTGAAGAACCCTGCTTACTCAGAGGTCCTCTCATTCTCATGCTGCTGGGGCTGCTTACGAAGCTGGGTATCTCATCTTTGGTCTCATCAACATTATTCTTTTCATCCATTATTCTGAAGTCGGATACGACTTTGTTAATAATGTGGACACTGGCTGTCACAGGCACTTTTATGTGTCTTTCCCAACAGCTCTGTGAAGTAGGCCTGTGACACCCATTTTACAGGGGAGGACACTGAGGTTCAGAGAGGTCGAGTAGCTTCCTTCACTTCACACAGTTTCTTGGTACATTTTGAGTCTCCTCCTGGAACTCTGCCTCTCAGGTGTGTGCACTTGGCTGGTGTTCCACTTTGCGCCTCTCTGCCAGCCTCTCCAAAGGCACATGCCCCATCCTGAGTCCATTGTCTGCTTGATGGAAGTCACCCTGCACAAACAGGCTCTGGGCAGGGAGTGGACTAGTGGGCCGTGGTCCTCCAGCTTACCCTGGGCAGGTTCTAGGTTTATTGTGAGAGCTGGAGCAGTGGAAGATACTGACCGTCATTCACCTGGAAGGTTTGTTACTTAGAAATACTCCACTGACTTTTTGCAGGTGTCCTGTCTTCTTTGTCTTCATTGCTCCTCTGGGCTTCTCCTATAGTCCATGCTGTGCAGTAACATACAGTACAGAGACTGGTGAACATAATATTGTTGCCCTGCACCAAATGGTCACATCACTCATTTTTCTAATTATGAAAGAAATACATACTGTAAAAAAAGTCAAATTACACAGATCTATGTAGAGTAAAGTGAAACCTTCCCCTTCCATCCCCTTCCCTGCAAACTCCTCTACTCAGAAGGAAATATTGTTAAGAGGTTGCAGCTTATTCTTCTGGACATTTCCTATGAATTTATAAATACACAAAGTTTTTTTTAACATAAATTACATAACTACATTGTTTTGCAATTTCCTGTTTCTCAAACCATATATCATAGATGTCTCTCCTTATCCGTGCACGTCACTCTAACTTAGCTTTTTAGATGTTTTAGAGGTACTCCAAAGAACAGGAATACCATGATCTGTTTATTTCTTCTTAGATAGAGTTGAGATTACATCCAGTTTCACTATTATACATAATGCTGCAGTAAGATCCTTATATGGAATTTTTTACACTGCTATTCAACTGCTCAATTTGTTTTGTTTCCTTTTAGTCAGAGACTATGATATTTTCAACATTTTTATGGGAATTACTTTATAGGGAAATTAATTTTTTCACTGAATAAAGACATTTATAGGGAAACTGGCCTTCAAAGTCATCCATCTCAGTATTCTGGAGAAAAATCATGAAACTTAGAAGGTATTCTGCTTGTTCCATCACATTCTAACAAGTCATGTTAACAATTTAAAGTTGAATGTTTGACTAGCCTCTACTCTCTCTGTTCCGTAGAAGGATGACTTTTTCTTGTCTTGAAAACTTCTGACTCCAGGGGCTCTCAGTTGGGCTTCGGAGAGGATAAGATATTGGTGTCGTATCTGTTTCTCTTCAGCTGTAGGCTGCATTTTCTAAAGATCATAGAATTGAACATGGTCTAATCGATATATATGATTTGGGTCAGAAATTCAAAGTAATGAACCCAAGATAGGAATCTATACCTTTGGTTCTTAATAAAGAATTTCCTTTGATATCCTCAAGTATCTGTGATTACTAGTAAAAACTCACCTGTGGGTGATGAGATGTGGCTCTGCTGGCAATGTCTGGCTTGAACATCCATAGTTAAGGCTGCCACATCCATAGGTAGATTAGACTTGACCTCTCGACGACCTCTGCCCTTGGTCTTTGACCTGGGAAATTTAAGAATTTTAAAAAGCTGCTGTTATTAGCACTCAATGCTAGAAATGCCTGTTAATGAGTGAGTTTGATTTGGTAAACCAAAGAGTATAAGCAGAACAAAGTCTTTAATATCAATAAAATTTCAAAAAATTCTAATTTTTTAAAATATAACTCTACTTTTGCCACAGTGCAAACTGTATACATATGAATGAAATATCCCTTTGTCCATTTCTTAAGTTGTTTCCATTGATTTGATGGATTTATCCTCTAATCCGGATTCCAAGTGTGAAAGAACATCTTGGTCCTTCAAAGAAAAGAAGCCATTGAAATTTGATTTTCTTTTAGCTCGGCACCCTACAGGTTTGAAGAATAAATTATCATGTAGTGATACAATGATTCTGAAATCTAATTGTTAATTAGAGGGGTGTAAGTGATGATTGAATGGTGGTTCACCCCCATGGTCAGAGGTATTGTACACATGGACGTGTAACCACGATTCAGGAAGCTGCTTCAGCCCCGTGACATCCTTGAGAACCACAGTGCAGGAGGATCTAGGCACACAGCCATCTGCCTCGATCTCCTGGGTTACATGTAGATCCAGGGGTCTTGAGAGTGGCGTCAGAGCAGCTAACTTTTATCTATTTCTCCCCTTCCTTCTCTCCAGCTTATCTCAAACAGTCTTGACTATCATATTTTAAAGACCAATTATAGTTATTTATATGAGCTGCTTGTTCATTATTGCAGAGTAATAATCAGGCATACCATTAAATATCATTTAATTGAGCTAATTAAATTTGTGGTACCATTTAATTGATTAGAACACTAAGTTTACTTCAGAGTTGGATATTCATCAAATGTGTTAATCTGCTTACAATTGCCATGTGCCTCACTCCTCTTAGAAGTGTATCTTTGGCCCATCACAAGATTTTAATGAATCAAATCATCATAAATTAAGATAATGTACTATCTGGTGGATGACAGGCACATGGGTCAATTTGGAAATATGCCCATCTGTCTTTGCTCCCCATGGGAAGTTTCTGGTCACTAGGTCTCCAGGTGGCTTGCACAAGCCCTAGGTCTGTAATAGCTTGGTGCCTTTCCTTCTACTTGGGGTCAAAATAAAGGAGGTCAGAGAGACTTACTGAAGTTTCAGAGACTTATGAAGTCTTCTATGAAGACCACCCATGCATAAGTTCTGGATAGCTCTCTGTTCCTAAGACTACTAGTTACTTTAAGGGCTTGTCAGGAGCTGTAAAGGCCTGATATTTTCCCTTGCCTGCAAACCAATAAGTTAGCCTACCATGGTCTTATAGATGCTGGCAAAAGACATGAGACCCATGGGTCAGAGACAAAGGACTTAATGACACAGCAATGGCAGTGGCCAGAGTATCAGCATTTGCACCAGTTCACTAAGTCCCACTTCCTACAGGGTGATACACAGTGGGCAAGGTGACATGCAGAGGGTTGCAAGAACTCAGAGCTGAAGGAACTCAAATCTTTGATAACGGGCAGGAAATCTGCTGAACTTTGCCCCGGGGCGGGGGGGGGTGTTAGTTTTATTATACTGGGCAGTAAGCAAGCCTGCCCTTTGCTCCAGAGGAGGCCACTATTTCTATCTTCCAAGGCTGACAGCTCTACACACATCCTTGAAAAGATAACCTGGTCTTACTGGCTTTCAAAGATAAGCTTGAATGAGACTCGATCATCATTCAGTTTTTCTGTTTCTTTTATTGAGATTGTGCAAATAGGCTCTTTTCTCTGTAAAGTTCACTAACTTTATTCATACATAAGGGGTGCTTTTGGTTTTATTTATTAAGTTGAAATTTTCTCATTAGAGCCAACGATGAAACTATTATGGGTTGGATCTGAAAGTATGCTTTTCCAGGAAAAATGTGAAAGAAGATCAGTGCTCACAGAACTCTGCCACAAGGAGCTGATAGCAACTTAAATGATTTTAATTTGGATACTGTTTTGTACAACTTTCTTCCATCTTACTTCATCCTCTCTGCTTCCTGTCACTCCCATATAGGAATGGGGCAGTTTCAGGGATTCACTGAACTCATTTACAATATTCAAATGGTTTTGTCTGTTGTGTTTTTTTTATTAAGGTAAAGTTGACATACAACATTATATTAGTTTCAGGGGTACAACATGATGATTCAATGTTTGTATATATGTTGAAATGATCACCATAATAAGTCCGGTTAACATCCATCCCCATACACAGTTACAATTTTTTTTCTCTTGTGATGAGGACATGGCGTATTTCAAGGTGCAGAAGAATCAACGATGATGTCATACTTTTCCATATACAGCTTAATGAGTTTGGACATAAGTATACACGCTTGAGACTGTCACCACCATCAAGGCCACAAACATATCCATCACCTCCCAAAGTTTTCTCTCACCTCCTTTATTACTATTATTCTGTGGTAAGAACTCTTAACATAATATCTACTCTATTAGCAAATGTGATGTGTGCAATACAGTCTTGTTAGCTGTAGGCACTATGCCGTATCCTAGATCTCCAGAACTTATTTATCTTGATAACTGAAACTTTGTATCCTTTGACCATCAGCTCCCCATTTCTCCATCCCCCAGCCCCTGGCAACCACCATTCTAACCTCTGCTTGTATGAGTTTGACTATTTAAGATTCCATATACAAATGAGTATTTGCCTTTCTCTGTCTGCCTTATTTCACTTAGCATAATGTCTTCTAGGTCCATCCATGTTGTCATAAATGGCAAGAATTCCTTCTTTTTTCAAGGTTGACTAATATTCCATTTCTTTATGCTTCATCCATCAGTGACATTTAGGTTAGTTCCGTATCTTGGTTATTGTGAATTAGCTGCAATGAACATTAGAGTGCAGGTATCTCTTCGAGACCCTGATTTCAATTCCTGTGGGTATATACGAGAAGTGGGATTGCTGGATCACATGCTAGTTTTAATTTTTGGAGGAACCTCCATACTGTTTTCCATAATGGCTGTACTAGTTTACATTCCCACAAGGGTTCCTTTTGTCCACATCCTCACCAATATTTGTCATCTTTAGTTATTTGGATAATCACCATCTTAACAGGTGTGAAGTGATAGCTCATTGTGGTTTTGATTTGCGTTCCCTGATGATTAGTGATGCCAAACACCTTTTCATACACCTGTTGGCCCCTGTATGTCTTCATTGGAAAAAGTCTATTCTGGTCCCTTGCCCATTTTTTAAATTGATTTGTCTTTTTCCTATTGAGCCAACACAAAAAAAGAGAACAAAATTTCCAGGCATTATGGGTGCTTCCCAGTTAATACAGATGGTTTTGTATTTACAGTGGTACCAAAAGATCATGTTTCGTGCTTTTTCTTCAGCTTGTTATAAGACCAGCAGTAGCTGAGACATGGCAGATGATCAGGATCTTCTGGGTTTAGAGGTGTACAACATAAATTAGTGGTAGGGCATTTTTTATTATTCCAAGGAAATTATTGAGATCATAGTCCATGGAATCCAGGATTGGTAGGTGTAGGAGGAAATTAAGGTGAGGGTTGGTGATCTGGCATTACTTCTGATCTTGAGGGACAGATATCTACTGCATGAGTGTTTGAATAAAAATATTAGAGATCAGGAAATTGTGGTGGGTGAATATGTTTTCTGAATTATTTACTTTTGAACATAACCACTTGGATTATGTGAACATCCGGGACATGGGAGTAAGTCGCTGAAAGGAGGTGGTTGATAATGTCACTATTGATTTAACTTCTATGAACTCAAAGTGGTCAATGGATTAAGCAAATGAGTAGTCAGAAAACACAGAAATGGTAGGATTTGGGATTTAGTAAAGGACTGGGGACCGACTGTCCTGAGAGGGAGTGCCAGGACTTGTGCGGTTGAAAGTGACAAAGGTAAGAAAAGAATAGAATCACACTCAAACAAGGAGGGGTGTTAACAAGATGGAGGGGGAAATGATCTGGAGTAGCCTTGAGTTTTCACCTTGAGCTTTCTGTTCTTGATGCTAATCTGCCTGATGACATCCCAGGACACAGGTCAGATCTATCCCCAGAGGATGGGGGGGGTGGAAGTACAAAACAGCCAGGATAATTGTCCTAAAAAGTCAGGCTTCCTTTATCATTTGACCCAATTTCATGATTTATTTTTGTAGGGTAAGAGGAAAAGAAGGATGATAGCCACGTCTTCACAGAGGAAGCAGCGTGACTGTGGGAACCAGTCCAAACCAAAGCCTGGTTTAAGCATCTTCATCCCTTTGAGGATGTCCAGTGACATATTCAAGAGGCCGGTTAGTAGAATCCCATCCCATCCTGGCAGTGACAGGTCTCTGGGCGGACATCTTGGACCAGCCCCACAAAGCCTGCTGGTCCAAGAGACCGCAAGGACTCCAGGCCTGCAGCAGTGCAGGACAACTAGTAAGTCCTTTCGATGTTGTAAAAACTTGCACCTAGTCACACAGGTGAATCCCTGCCAGGTGTGCTCGCAGGTGGTCTGCACTCCAGGTCCCATGCCCACTCCTGCCGGTTTTCAGATTTGGCAGAGATGATTCCAGGAGCCGAGCTGGGCATTCCACAGCTCCACTGCCAACAATTTCTGGCGACTGAGGAAGGTATCAGGAAGGAGGAAAGGGCAGTGAGGAGCACAGGAGAGAGACTGGTGATAGCACTGATGGCGGACAGACTTGCTAGCGAGGCAGAGAAAGTGAGGGGCCAAGAATGACGTCCAGAGAGCAGATGAAATGGAGCAGGCACCTCACTGAGGTCTCTTTGCAGCGTCCCTAATGTTTCCTTGCTTTGAGCTCTTGAAACTTTAAAATATACCAATACTTTTCTTTCATTGAACTCCGCTGCATGACATAGAAAATATAGATAGAGGTTTCTTTCTGAGGTGAAATGTTGGGTTTCAGGTGAGGAGAAAAGGGAGATCTTCCTTTTTCATGCTGTTCTCTCCTTTTCCTTTACTATGCACATTATTTATTTGTACTTTAAAGTCAGCAGGGAGTCATCAATGTCATGGGATGATTCAAGTTTTGCCCTCAGAGTCACAGTAAAACCTACTTAAAGTGGATAATCCTTTTGTGTAATATTCAATAGATTCCAAAATACTGTTTCAAAAGCGCTTTTATGTCTATGTTCTCAAATAAGATATCTACTTCTAGATCTGCATTTTTCTGTTCTTTGTTGCATGGCGGTCCCGTGTCAGGAAGGGCCTGGGATGCTGGGAACCAGGACTCATCCTCAGCTTCTGGCTCTCCTGAGAAGGTCTCCCTGGCAGAGTCCAGCCTGTGTGTCTGGGTGACACTCGCAGCCATCAGAAAGGAGAGGATAACTCACAAGTGCCAAGCGATTCATCTGGCCTTTTTCTTACAGGGTGTTCCCAAGGGATGAGGTTCAAAATGTCGCATTGTAACCCTTTGAAAGCTCCTGGTCGGGGCCGGCCCCTGGGCTTAGCGGTTAAGTGTGCGCCTTCCACCACTGGCGGCCCAGGTTCGGATCCTGGGCATGCACCGACACACCGCTTCTCCGGCCATGCTGAGGCCTCGTCCCACATACAGCAACTAGAAAGATGTGCAACTATGACATACAACTATCTACAGTCACCTTCTTTGTACCATTTCAGATCCTCTTGGCTCTTCATACCCTTGAGTCATATGTCACTTAGCAACCAGCCTTGCAGGTATCCTATTTGCTTTATGCAAGTGCCTTCTTTCTTTTTTTTTAATTTTATTTATTTATTTTTTCCCCCAAAGCCCCAATAGATAGTTGTATGTCATAACTGCACATCCTTCTAGTTATTGTATGTGGGACGTGGCCTTAGCATGGCCGGAGAAGCAGTGCGTCGTTGCGCGCCGGGTATGCGAACCCGGGCTGCCAGCAGAGGAGTGCGCGCACTTAACCGCTAAGCCACGGGGCTGGCCCTGCAAGTGCCTCCTGACTGCTCCCCACATTTTGTCCCTGTGCCCTCTGCCTTTCCCTCTCGCCCCGGGGTGTCCATGTTGATGCTGAGGTGTGAAAAACCTCCTGATCAAGCCCACACGTGCATGACCACGTTCCTTGTTGTGTGGATGTGTGTGTGTTCAGCAATTCTGTATGGCCACAGGGTGCATGGCTATTATGGCATCTATGTGAAGGTGTGTTTTGTTGACATGTGTGTGTTTAGAGAGTTCAAGTCACTGTGGGCTCTGAGACAGTGAGTAGTCTGTATGTGTGTGTGAGTTTGTGTGTATGTTCTGAGTATCAGTGTGCATTATCATGTGTAGTTTACAGTCTGAATGCGGATGGTCATTTGCAAATAGTATGTATGTGAGTGTGGGTGTGTGTTGTCAGCATTTCCACGTGTTCAGAGGATGTCTGTTATTGTGGGAATGTGTGGAATAAGTATGTTGTTAGAGATCAGTGTGGGCACCAACATTGGTTGCCTGTTACTAGTTCAACACTCAACACCCCTGAAGAAACATTGAGTCCAGACATTCACAGGCCCCATCAGGCCCACAGAGATCCTACTCAGCTGTTTTCTTCCCATCACAGAAATATGAACAGGTAGTCAAGGACCAGTTGATATTTGAGCAATTCCTCTAGCATGAAAGATGGAGCAAGAAACACATACACTGAAGTGAGGGACTAAAGGAGCAGCAGGGAAATCCAGAGATCATAGTGAAACTTCAACTGCATATCTAGTAACATCTTCAAAACATTTAGAGATGTGCCGGTCCCATGGCCTGATGATTAAGTTCAAAGAACTCCACTTCAGTGGTCCAGGTGCAGTTCCTGCAAGTGGACCTACACCACTCATCAGTGGCCAGGCTGTGGTGGCAACTCACATACAAAATAGAGGAAGGCTGACACAGATGTTAGCTCAGGGTGAATCTTCCCCAGCAAAATAAGAAGATTGGCAACAGATGTTAGCTCAGGGGGAATCCTCTTCAGCAAAGAAAATAAAAAAGATAAAACAACCAGTAAGTGTATATATATATGTATTGATGTTACGGCACAATATTGGGGTTCTCTTGCCCAATGCACATTAAAAAAGCCAATTATTCTGGCATCAGCTTTTGGGAAATGAAGTGTAGCTATATTTTGTGAGATTGATCTACAAGGAGACAGGGGGCATGTGTCTGTCTCAGATCTGTCTCCCTGATCCAGGTCTTGGGGCACAATTTATGGGATGAAGGGAAGGGTAGTCTGAAGTGTGGAAGTACATGATTGGAAGTGAGGAGAAGTGAGGTAACTGATGATCTGTGCAAGCAAAGTCAAGCTGCATGGCTCTTCATCGGATGTGCGTTCACAAATTGGCAGTGTTACCATGATCGGAGATTGGAGTTTTTAGCTCCTTGATGTCAAAAAGGCCACATACAAAGCATTTGTGAACTCCCAGTTGATGAGTTGGTGGTCTCCACTAGTCTGAACTGGACGAGGTGCCTCAGTTCCCGGAAAAAAACTCTTAACTACTCTGTTGATAAGATGGGGTCAGTTGAACTGGTCCTGGAGGGCCCATGGTTAAGTTGGTATACGCACATCTATGCATATGCATGAGATTATCTGTATGTGTGTTAAATGTAGAGTATACACAAAGCCAGACTCTAGTTAAAGTGGTCAGGACAGATTTTAATCAGGCATATACCACTGCAATAGGGAAGAGGGAATAGGGTGAACTGAACTCAATTTGATTTGTACAGAGATGACTGGGCATTTGGAAGGGAGAATGAGGGAGCAGACAGAGGGGTGAGCAGGGGCTCAGTAGACTCAGGGAGGGAAAAGTTGCAGAGTTTTGGTCAGTGCAGCGTGATCTGGCCAATTATGTCTACTAGTTGGAAATGATCCAGGTTTCACTTCTCTCCTCTCACAGAGTCTGGGAGACAGACACCCTGTCCTCGGCTCAAGGAATGGCTCTCAGGACCTTGAGAAATGCACTCCTGAGTTAGAGGAGACACACATACAACTCAAAAGGACAGAGGAAAGATTCACAGTTGTAAGCACTTTTGGGTAAATGCTCTAAGAAAGGGATGTCTGGGGCCAAGGATCGAGTGTTGGCCAGAACAGTCAATTCTTTTGGCTGCCTTGAGCTTTCTCAGGCAGGCACTTTAAGGGGGCAGGGGTCATCCTAGGGATGTGGATGTGAGCTGTTAGAAACTATGTCAGTGTTTAAGTCTTATAATGTGTGTGTGTGGGGGTGAAATCATTTGTGCTGAGAGGCTGTAGTTATTATAGGCCAAGATCGAGGCCTAGACAGGAATAGGGCTCAAAGAAGCCTGCCTTGAGATTGGTCAAGTACAGGAAACTATATATATAAATAAGATATGTATATTTTTTGAATAATACAAATCACTATATTGAGTAATATAATATATTGAATTAAATAATATAAATATATTTTTAATGAATATATAATGAATGTGTATGTTTATATATATTTGAATTAAATAATATAAATATATGTATATGATTTAAAGGAATATTCAGACATAATAACAGAAATTCACAGAATTGATAAAAGACTTCTACTCTAGATTCAGGCAGCTGAATACATCTCAAGTACAATTAAAAAAAAAAAAATTCTAGAGCCAGATCCATCCAGGGAAACCAAAGAACACTAAATACAAAAGAAGATATTCAAAGCCCCACAGAGGAACAGAACACTTACGGAGACTTACATTTAGACCTATGATACATTTCTTAACAATGGAAGACAAGAGAGAGTTGGATTAAATCTTCAAGGTACAGAGAGAAAATAACTTTCAGTGTATATCCAATCAAACCATATCTCCAGAACTAGGGTGACTTAAAGATATTTTTATGCAAACATTTACTAAGAGTATTACCACCAACAAATGCTCATTAAGGAACTTCTAAAGAATGTACTTTAAGGGGGCCAGCCACCTGGTGTAGTGGTTTAAGTTCAGCACACTCCGCTTCCAAGGCCTGGGTTCGTGGGTTTGGATCCCAGGTGTGGATCTACACCACTCATCAGCCATGCCATGGTGGTGCCCCACATACAAAATAGAGGATGATTGGCACAGATGTTAGACCAGGGCTAATCTTCCTCAAGGAAAAAACTTAAAAAGTAAAAAAGAATGTACTTTAAGAAGAAAGAAACTGATAGAAGAAGAAATGCTAAGAGGTAATTCGGATCGTGAGGATAAAAAAAGGTAAACATCTGAATAAATCATTGAAAGCATGACTTTATGAAACAATAATAATATTGACAATGTATAACTGATGCAGTTAAAAACTAATGACAAGGGAACTTCTGTTTTAGAGGAGACTAGGACAGGAAAGCATTCTTGCTGCAAAACTGGACAAAGCCAGATAAATCATAAATATATTTTTAGAGCGTGAGAGAACTTCAGAATCAACCAACTAAAATTCCAGAAAGAAGAAAAAGTCTTTTATGTGAGCAAGGATTTTTATCTTTGTTTCTCCTGCAGGCGTTTTCTGATTCTGGGTGCCTGCTGAGGATCTGGCTTGCTCAGTCAGAGCCTCGGCTAGGGAAAAGAGAAACTAGCCAAACTTGTAGTGATTCTGCAGGACTGGTGTGGCAGAGGAAACCTGAGGGCTTGCAAACACACAACTGCTCTTATCACAGCACCTGTGCTAAGTTTTGGTGCCACACAGGAATCTGGGGAACTAGGCCACAAGCTTCCACAAACCAAAGTGAAACCTCCAGAAGTGGTGGAAGTGGGCTGAGTCCAACATACTGCTAGTCTGACCTTCAGGGAATTTGCCATATTTTGAAGCCATGTAAGGTAGGAGGCTGGAGAGCTGCGCTGAGATATCTGAAGGGCGTAGCTGAATTTTCTATGGGCTCCCAAATCTGAAGAGACAGAGATCTACCAGACTTAGAACCAGACCCCTGTGCAGGGGAGGGGAGCAGAGCAAACAGGAACAGGGGGAAAGTGGAAGGGCTGGGTTTACTAAAAGTGAGACCCAGCCCCAACTCTGATCAATGTCTGATTGGACTCAGGCTCTCCAACCTCACTCTGTTTCTCAACAAAGGAAAATAAGGTCATGTGGAACCTCTTGAGTTATGTAAAACAGACCTTCCAAAGACACTGGTGAGAGGATGGAGAAGGCAAGCCACAGACTGGGAGAAGACCTTTGCAAATCACATATCTGACAGGACTATAAAGAACTCTCAAAACTCAGCAATAAGAAAATCCAAGTTTAAAATGGGCAACAGATTTGGACACTTCACCAAAGAAGATACACAGATGGCAAATAAGCACATCTAAAGATGCTTGAAGTCATTAATCGTGAGAAAAATGCACATAAAAACCACATTGAGATACTGCTACGTACCTATTGGAATGACTAGAATTAAAGAGGATGACCATACCAAGTGTTAATGAGGATGGAAAGTAACTGGAACACTCCTACATTGCCGGTGGGAACACAAAGTGGTTCAGCCTCTTTGGAAAACAGTATGTATGTATGTATGTATGTATTTATTTATTTATTTATTGAGGAAGATCAACCCTGAGCTAACATCCATGCCAATCCTCCTCCTTTTTTTTTTTCCCCAAAGCCCCAGTAGATAGTTGTATGTCATAGTTGCACATCTTTATAGTTGCTGTATGTGGGTCACGGCCTCAGCATGGCCAGAGAAGCGGTGCATCGGTGCACGCCCGGGATCTGAAGCCGGGTCTCCCGTAGTGGAGCGGACGCATTTAACCGCTAAGCAACAGGGATGGCCCCTGGAAAACAGTTTTAAAGTGGAGTTTGTTATGCTGCTGTAACAAATTAACACAAATTTCATGGCTTAAAACAACTCAGATTTATTGTTTTACAGTTCTGTAGGTTAGCAGTCTGACATGGGTCTCCTTGGGCTAAAATCAAGATGTTGGCAGAGCTAGGTTCTTTTGGGGGGACTCTAAAGGTTAATCCATTTCTTAGCCTTTTCCAGCTTCTAGAGACCACAACATTCCTTAGCTTATGGCCCCCCTCCTTCACCCTCAAAACCAAGAACTCTGCATCTCTCTGGCCCTGCTTCCCTTGTTGCATCTTTTTTCTACTTGCCTGCTTCTCTTTCCCTTTTAAGGGCCTTTGTGATGCACTGGGCCCACCTGGATAATCCAGGATAATCTCCCTATTTTAAAGTCAGTTGATCAGCAACCTTAATTACATCTGCAAATTTAATTCACCTTTGCCAAGTAAACTAATGTATTCCCAGGTTCCAGGGATTAGGACATCTTTCTGGGCCATGACTTTACTACCACAAAGAGTTTTTAAAATAAAGTTAAACATACACATACCATGTGACCCAGCAATTCCACTTCTAGGTGCTTACCCAAGAGAAGAAGACTAATGCTCACACAAAAACTTTTTTGCAAAGATTTATAGCAGCTTTATTCATAGTCAAAAAAGACAAAACTGAAAATAACTCAAATGTCCTTCAACTGGTGGATGGATAAACTGTGGTACAGTCACACAATGGATACTACATTCAGCAATAAAACAGAAGGAACTGGGACCGGCCCCGTGGCTTAGAGGTTAAGTGCGCGCGCTCTGCTGCTGGCGTCCCGGGTTCGGATCCCGGGTGCGCACCAACGCACCGCTTCTCCGGCCATGCTGAGGCCGCATCCCACGTACAGCAACTAGAAGGATGTGCAGCTATGACATACAACTATGTACTGGGGCTTTGGGGGGAAAAATAAATAAGTAACAAACAAAAAAACAGAAGGAACTGCTGATACAGTCAACAACATGGATGAACACTCAAATCAATGTATTTTGCTAAATGAAAGAAACCAGACTCAAAAGCCCAAATACTGTAGGATTCCATTTATATGATATTCTAGAAAAGACAAGCCATAGGGAAAGACAACAGATCATTAGTTGCCAGGGGCTAAGGATGCGGAAAGAGTTGACTACAAAAGAGCAGCTGAAGGGAGTTCTGGGTGCTGGAACTGTTCTGTATCTTGATTTTGGTAGTGGCACAGCTTTATGCATTTGTCAAAACAGATGTACAAAGAGGAAAACAAATACATCATTTCTAAGGCATCAGATTGGCAAAACTTTAAAAATCTGACAATGCCGATCTGACAATTCCCAGGGCAAGGATGACTCAGACACTGTTGGCGGAAATGGAAATTGTTAAAACTTCAGAGGGTGATTTGGCTGCAGCTCGTCAAGTTGCAGATGCACATCAGCCTCTGGTCCAGCAATCCACTCACAGGCAGGTGTCCATTCTAGGGAATCCACATGTGCTAGAGGAGACACACACAAGTATAGTCATTAAACATGGTATGGGAATGAATTAATTGTGGTTAGTAGTTATTTAAAAAAGAAAGGAAAAAATGCATATGGGTAAGAATGAACCCTGCTGGCTACATATATGATCTGGGAAGGTAACTCACTGGTTTGTCTGCTGAATAGTACGTAGCACAGAGAGCACTATACTAGGAATCTGGAGACAAGCATCTGAGCATTTAGTTCCAACTCTGCCACTAAGTAGCAGTGAGACTATGGATGACTTAACTTGAGAAACCTCACTTTCCATTTCCTAGAAAATGAAGAGTTTAGGCTCTACAACCACTAAAATTATTTCCAACTCCACAATTCTATGATTCAATAAGTCAACAATCAAAAATTATGTTCCAAAGTACTTATGTTCAGAAACTGTTTTTCCCAGACATCCTGAAATTAGAAACTATCAGGGAAATAGGATATCTTAAAATATTGATACATAAAATGGCTCAAATTTCTTGGTACGTCTATGACAAGCTGTTTAATCAAGATCGTAACTCAGAAAGAGTGTATAAACAGTGAAACCTACCATATTGACTTGGGTCACCCTCAGGTAAAACATATGTCCTCTCCCATTTTAACATTCCAAAACAAATTCATCATACTAATGAGTCCATCTTGTCAAGTTCAGGTCTGTCTAGCCAAAAGTCATTCATGTATATGGTAAGATTTACTTCATTTTTTAACAAAGATAAAATGATAAATGGCTTTTTGTATTTTTGCCTGTTTCACCTATAAAGATCTTACATTACAATTTAATAGCTTCAGCCTGCTACAATAATTTAAAGAGCCTTTTGAAACTTGTAATATGCCATGTCCAACAGGATCTAGTAAAAAATCAGTAGTTCACAATCCAAAAATGCTTATTTAGATTCATTACCAACAATACTTACACTTCAAAGACACCAATAACCAACATGTCATTTGTTCCTCCTGCAGAATTTAATAGGTAGTTAAATTCTGGTATCATCCAAAACTATAATTAGGATACTATCAATAAAATGTATTTTTTTAATCAGAAATATTAAAACTAATGATTAAACTATAAACTAAATGATTAACTAAATATTAAAACTAATGGCAACTAACGATCTGTTGTCTTTCCCTATAGTTTATCTTCTCTAGAATATCATATAAATGAAATCCTACCGTATTTGGCCTTTTAACCTTTCACTCTCTCAGTCAAATCAAAATTTGAAAATTCTTATTCTATGAGCTCTCCAAATCTAAATTCTTACAATTCTAAATGAGTATGGAGACAAAACACACACTACATACTACTTCTAAAAACCTCCTCCTTATCCGATTTTAAATTTAGCACCAACTGCCAAGAAAAACCTTTCCACTGAAACCAAAATTCCGTACACATTATGTCAATCACCAATTGATCAGTCATCAGTCTATGTTAACAGAAGGTGAGTTATTATTAGGAAGCTACATAATTTTCACCAAAGACTGTTTAAAGCTCCTTTCATTAAATGCAGTTTACAACAATTCACAGGCTTCAAAGTTCCCCTTGCAAATATACAGTCAATTATCAGAAACCATTAATGGGATTAGGCTTTTCTATAAAGGTGGTCCCAAGGAAGTAGGAACGCTTATTTGTTTCAAGAACGCAATGAGGAGCCCAATAGCCTGCGCGGAGTCAGGCAGAGGAGCGCTGACCACAGTCCATCTTCTGAAGGAAAGTGTTCACCCAGGGATGTCGAGACCTGGCCTAGACGGGCCCCCGGGGGCACGAACTCAAGGGCTCGCGCAGAGGGCAGGCGACTCCCTGCCGCCCCCTGCACCTCCGCTGGGTGGGCAGGAGGCCCCGCCGGGGTGGAGCCCCGCCAAGGCAGAGGGACCCGCTGGCCAGGCGGCGCTCCTCTGCTCCTCCAAGGGACAGAGTTGGGCTCCCCCGCCTGGGGCAGCCCGCCAGCAACCCCGTCCCCCGGCCCCATCCGCCAACCCCCCCACCGCGCTCCCGCCATCTGCGGCGGAGATCTCCACGCCGAGCCCACCGTCCACCGCCTACCTCAGCGCCGCCTCCTGCCCAGCGCTCCTCCACACTGCAGAAAGGAGAGCTCCCCAGCGCTGAAAATCCTGGAGGAAGGATCCAGAAACCGCCCATCCCCCCACACAAACCTCCGAGGCAGCCACCTCCGCACCAGGGGCCCCGCCTCCAGTGCACGCTCCCCGGGGCTCTCCAGCTCGCCAACCCCTCTGCAGCTCTGAGAGCCAGTCCTGCGCATGTGCGGGCCTCCAAGGCTACAATGGGAAACTCTGGGGGGCACCGGGAGGGGGTTGGGGGTGTGGGGTCCAAGGTGTCCCTGAGAGGGAGAGCGGGAGCGGGCTGGCTCTCTGCAGTCCTTGACTCTGCTCTCCCTGGATGACCATCAGTTCCTGGAGAAGATCTGCCTTCCCTTGAGGCGGCTCCTCCTGTCCTGAGAAGCATGTTACATGATCTAACATTTGTTTAAAAAATAACAATGACATCCTTAACACCTGATGTGTCGTGTCCCCAGAAGAATTCTCTGCTTCCCCAGAAGACTAGACAGTGAGCAGCTGGGGCTGAGTTCTGACATAGGAAGGAAGGACACTGAGGGCACAGCTGTCTCCCCTCTGCCGGCTCCTTCCCCTGATCTGTGGCCGTGATGGGGCCACAGCGTCGGGGACTCGTGCAGGTGACAACACTCACATGTTTGCCCACCATATTACATTTCTCATGGTTGAGTGGTTAAAATGGGAGGCTAGCTGTCAGTTTTTCCAACGATTTCACTTGCAGAAATGTCTTTGGACAAAGAAGTTTGTTTTCTTAATTTCTGATTTTTGTAATCAATAACAATAGTTAAAATACTTATTTTCTTAATCTCATTGTCATGCTAAAACAAACAAGTCACTTGGTTTTCACCAAATTGGCCACGTTTTCATTAAAACTTTGGAAGTATTGCTGTTTGAGGTAAAGAAAGCATTTGGGAAGAACAATTACCCTTGGATAATATCTTCCCAGATAAATGTACAAACACACAGTTATGAGCCGTTTTGAGGGGCCTGGGAAATCCAGTTTGAGTTCTACAATGGATCATCTGAAGTAAGGTTAAATTAGTAATTTCTGAGGAGTTTGCAAGTAAATATTCACGTCGCCTTCATCAAATAGGTCTGGTGATTTAAATGAAGGTTGAGCTTAATGATAAACTTTTAAAGAGGCTGAGAAATGTTAAGTAAATGTACTTAAAACAAAAAGGTGCAAATCAAACTAAAGCCTGCCATTATCCTCTTTAAAACAGAGTCACAGTAGCAGTACTGTTAAAGTATGAGAAGGAATAGAAATACTTTATAAAGTTGTGGGAGATCAAGATTTGGCCACCCTGAAACATATCTCTTTACCTTGATTGTTTTCTCTGAAGGACATTTGACCTCCCCCACTAACTGCCTAAAGAATTTGACATGGTGGCTCCTTCCTGGAACAGATCTTCTATCATGACGGTTATAAAGATAATGTAAAATAGATGTTACAATAGGAGGGGCACCAAGCCCCTTTTATCAAAAAAAACTCTATCTCTCCCTGACCACATTATCTATAGATGACCCGAAAAAGAATTGTCCTCCTGCCCTCTGAAGTCCCAGACCACTACCCACCCCCAACACGCTCCTCGCCTTTAGCTGCAATACTTAAGCAAGCAGCTTAGACAGAGGGACGAGTTGCTCATTTCTGAGTTTCTCCCATGTATACATGTTATTAAACTTGGTATTATTTTCTCCTGCTAACCTGTCTTGTTAATTATTTGGCCAGCCAGAAGAACCTTAAGGGAAAGGGCAGAGGGAGATTCTCCCTCTTCCCCTGACAAAGTCAATTCTTCACTTCTAAAGAACCTAACGTGACATTCCAGAAGTCTCCATAGTCTTTCACTCATCTAGATAAAATTTCTCAATTTATATTTTAAAGACTAATGAATCTGAGGGCAAAATATTCAAGGTCAGTGTTTAATTGTTTTTCATTGTTGTAAAGTACACGGGTATAAAATGTGTCTGAAATCCATGGTCTTGGAGAAGAAAAATATATAGAACTTATTTGTCACTCTCACAGCATGTCCTGACTTAATCCTACAAATATCCCAAGAATAAAGCCTCAGTGAATTCCATTCTGTTCTTAAATATGACATCTTTCATTTCTAATGAATATTCTCAAATTAGGCTCTAGCTAGTAATTATGTTCCTGATGCAAACAGGAAGTAAAAAAGAATCCACGCTTGATTAACTTGGGCTCAAGAGGACTACTTAGGACCAAAATTTGTTTTTTGCTTTGTTTTTCTTTATTGATTTCTTTCTTTCTGCTCAGCGGAGTCAGCAGATAAATGACACAGAAAGTTGAGAGACTGGAGGGCAGGGTCTTGAAGAATGTAGGATTTCCTAAACTTCCAGATCTTTTTTATTTTTAAAATTCTGTGATTTTTGCTATTTATATAGGGGTTCATTTTTTTCATTATTTCTAATAGTGATCATAATAGTGAGACTAACAAAACTTAGCACCTGTGGAACATTTTTCGTCGTAAAAATTTACATCATTCTGACAACTGTTAATATTTTAAAAAGCCAGTAAGAGCTCATCTGATGCTCAGAGGATTTTTAGGTTGATGAGATTGTTCTGTACATAATGGTGGCTACATGTCACTATATGTGTGTCAAAACCCATGGAACTGTACAACATAAAGAGTGACCCTTAATCTAGGGACTATAGTTCATAATGTGAGAGATCAAGATTTGGCCACCCTGAAATCTATCTCTTTACCTTGGTTGTTTTCTCTGAAGACATTTGACCTCCCCCACTAACTGCCTAAAGAATTTGACGTAGTAACTCCTTCCTGGAACAGATCTTCTGTCTGATGGCTGTAATATAATGTAAAATAGATGTTACAATAGAAAAGGCGCCAACAAGCCCATCTTATCAAAAGTTCTGTCTCCGGCCACACTCTTTGGATGGCCCTGCAAGGAGTTGCCAGACAGACATTTACATTTATAGGGGAAATCTCCATTTGTAAAGGTATCTCCCTCTCTGTATTTGGGAAGAGGGGGGATGACCTCATTCCTAGAAACTTATCAATGTGAAAAGTGAGGCCTTAAATCTGCATAACAGCCTTACTCTTGTTTACTGTGCTTTAGTGGTAATCTCCTGTAACTGACTCCCCCCACCCCCAACATCCTCCTTTGTCATTAGCTCAACATGGTATTTAAGACGAGAATTTCTGCTATTGTGTTGAGAAACGCAGTGTCCCTGCTTTCTCCCATGTATACATGTTATTAAACTTGGTATTATTTTCTCCTGCTAACCTGTCTTGTTGAGTATTTGGGCAGCCATAACATCCTTAAGGAAAAGGGCAGAGGGGGATTCTCCCTCTCTCCCCACACCTGCAATACCTGCACATTTGGGTGAATTCCTCTCTTCCGAGATTCCCCCAAAATATTTCGAGTTTCCTTGTACCTGCTACATAAGTGACATTCTTTACTTATCCAGTAAATGCTGCTTGGAACATTGAACATAAGGTACCAGGCCAATATTTCCACATGGCTTTATTCCATAAAGTCCAATCTTCATTCCTCTAATCTGTATGGCTATATCGCAAATATGATGTTTCAGTCACAACCTTGGTAATATAACCAGTGTTTCCAATTGTGTCCTGTTATGAGGAGAACAGATTCTTATTGAACTTATGCAAATAACTATATTGCCATGAAAACAACAATACTTACTTACTAAGAGTTTTTAAATTCTGGAGGGATCAGGTAGAGAGAAAAAGAGAAATATTTTAATATTGCTTACAAAAGTATCATTTAGCAAATTGCTATAAGTCATAGCTAGCTCAGGAGAAAAGAGAAAAAGTTTTCCTTAAATCTGAAAAAACAAAACATTAAAAATTCCACAATACTTCAAATAAAAAATCATAAAAATTATAATCATCCTTATCAGTTCATTCAGTCTTGTGTAATCCATTTTTGATCCCAATCTTTTTGTTAGTGGCTTCATGAAGTCATCAGTTTCTCCATCAGATTTCTGTAATTTCTTACCCAGTTCAGTTTTATGATCAGCAAGTTTATCAGAAGCCTGTACTCCAGTGTAACTGTCACAGTCCTTTCCATGAATTTTTCTGAAGTTGAAACATTTTGCAAAAGCATTAGAGCAAAGAAATAAGTCTGCAAACAAGACCTCAAAATGGCAATTGACAAAGAAATTTGGTTAATTTTGTGACATACGACACTTTAAAATAATAATAACCAGAGTTATGACTGATAACCAGGACAGATCAGAATTTCAGTAATGTTATACAATTTTAAAATGCCTATATCAATAACATTTGCCCACAAACTACCACCTAAGCAGGTTTATCATCACTTGTCTGACAATGCTTCCCATGTAGTTTAACATACTGAGTAAGCCTAATAAGTTTAGTATCTTCCTCCTTATAGGAAGAGAGCAAATATCTCCAAAATAGGATGAGAAGAAGACAACATCAGTTGTAGACAGCTGTCCCAAGACTCCAGACCAGGACTGTATTCCCAACTTTACATCAACTAATTTAAACCTTTGTTTAAACTGTATACCTATTTTATAATTGTTACATTTAAGATTTTCAGAATACTATCATACTTAAGGAAAGTGATTGATTTGGAACAGACTGGTCTTAAAGTCCAGGCATTTATCGGGTGGCTCCTAATATAACTTAATGGTTGTATAGAACAAATCTCTGGCCTTGACTACTGGCCTGATGGCTAAAACACTGCACCCGATCTTCCCGTAAATGCAGCGAAGGATTCACAGTGACAATTGCTGCCAACCTGCCACTGCTTAAGGCCAGACGGGCTCATTCAGTGTTCCCCTGGTATGACCAACGAGCAGCTAGCTATATTTGTTCCTTTTTTAGGGCTAAAGGATGTCACATCACATACAGAAGCCCTTAATGACAGTCAAGCAGGAATTGCCTTATTAAATACTAAAATGTCTTTAATAAAAAGACTGTCCTTCAAAATAGAATGGCCTTAGATATTTTAACTACATCCCAAGGTGGTACATGTACAATCATTCAAACTGAATGCTGTGTTTTTATACCTGACGAGTCTTCTAATGTGTCGTCTCTGCTAAAGCCCATGAAAAAGCAGGTGAATGCCTGAAGCGAGCCTGCACCCGGTCTTGAGTTGTTCGGTTGGCTCCCTTCTGGTATTGGCTCCCTTTTTCCATCTGGATTGCAATTCCTATTTCTATTACTTCTTGGAAATCTTGTACTAGCCATAATATTTAAACTAATTGCTGTTTTCTTTACTCAGTGCTGTGAGACTGTCATGTAAGCTGGAGTAATGAAAGCTGAGGTGGTCGATTGAGCTTATAACCTTGGACAAACTTCCTTTTTTGATAAGGACTCATTTTACACTAATCTTTTCAAAGATGTTAAATTATTATCATTGTTACTGTACTTGTTCTATAATTGTGAATAGCGTAAATACAAGGATTCATAAAAAGCACATATACAATATTTGTGCAACAACCTAAAATTAATCCAAAACCCATGAAATGCTTCCTCTATTAATATATATATATCCCTCTTTGCTTGTCCACAATATCCAATTAATTCCCCCCAAGGTGGACAATTGGGCAGATAAATGAGATAAAAGCCTGGCACGGAGGGACATGAGGGACCCAGGGCAGGCAGCAACCACTCTGGGGCCGAGGGACAATATTTTGATCATCAATGCTTTCTATCAAAAGATTATAGATCAAAAGGGAGAAAATGATAAATAAATGGCAAGCAATAGGATATATTGGAACATATGAGGAAGCCGTTTGGGGTAAAACAAATTTGGCCTGGGTTTGTTTTTCCAGAAGGGCCTGTCGCCTGCATCGTGTATCTGCTTTGCCATGTCCCAAAGAGAATAAATGTCCTTAAGATAAGGATGCAACTTCCCCCTCCTTGGCATTTCCTTAAGGATAAGCATTTCTCCCTAGGCTGGGATTTGACTGCTGCACTGATCCTGTGACCACCCAGCTGGAGACAACAGACCTGACACCAGCCACGCCCTCCCCACTGTGTCCATCAATAGCTATTCTGGCAGAGCAACCTGGCAGGGCGATCTTGTGGCTATTTTGAAAGGGACATTGCAATCTGATGTGATACATGCTCTTTGATGGTATATAACCACTCTGTACACTCCACTTCTTTGGTGTCCTTACTTCTTTAGGGAAAGAAGGCCCTGAGCCATGGTCCTCAAAAGTTGGCTCATAATAAACTCACCCCAATTTTGATTTATAGATTGATTATAGATTATTTACGTCGACATGTTTTACAAGTGATATCTTGAAAGGAAAAACAATGAAGCAGCAGCCCTGCATTACACATGAAAGTTGTGCTCCCCCTGGAGGGAAAATGAGGATACAACATTGGTCGAGTACTTGATTTTATAATCCACTGGGGCCTTTCAAAAATATAACTATTATTGTAAGAGTAAAGATATCCTTGAGAATATTGCCACACAACGGGTTTTCCCAGCTTCTTTTTGTCAGAGATGAGACCGACATCAGCCTGGGGCACTTGAAGAGGCATGGTGGACCCAGCTGAGGGTTATTTAATTACTGTGAGATGATTAGCCAATAGCAAATAAGATGCAGAATGATTAAAAAGAAGTAAAGGGACATAAAGTTGGAAATAATTAGGAAAAATAGTGCCTTCAAAATATCCTCTCATTATTTTTATAGCATTTTTTTTGAGGCATAACTAGGATAGTATGTTAGATTTTTCTAAATCCTTATCTCCAGGGCGTATATTACTGAGTTCTTCATTAAATATGATAATGCCAAAGAAGACCTGGACAAAAGTATTCTGTACTATCAACAAGGACAAAACATGTACGACGTTGCTCTATATATTAAGATTCCAGCTGTAATAGTTAAGATATATATTCATGTGTGTAAAATTATAATGATTTTCTATTTTTCTCAGGCCATGAACCATGGTAAAATATATGGTAATAAGCAGAAAACCTGATGAACTAGCTGATTTAAAACACCTGATGTTACAGCTTGGCCAATCAAGATTGAAATAGATCAATTTAAATATCACACCTTCTGCTTTCCTTGTAGCCAGTGAAGTGTCTGGAAGACCGAAAACACATAAAATTAATTGAGAGTTAAGAGTATTTGGAAGCAGTTGAGGTTAAGCCCTCAACAATGGTGGCCCTTACTTCTGGAGCCATTGACTCTTTGTCATAAGTTTATTGTATAGACGAGTTCTCTCCTTGAATGATTTGTGTATGTTTCATAGAAGAGAGACAGGGCAGGAGAATTAACTATCACTCTACACCAGTTCCTTTACTATATTACCTCATGCAATTCTTACAGTAATCCTTTAAAGTAACTATTATAATTCATATTTAACTGATAAACAAAACCACGTTTAGGGGCCTGCCCTGTGGCGAAAGTGGTTAAGCACACGCACTCCGCTGCGCCAGCCTGGGGTTCACCGGTTCTGATCCTGGGCGCGCGCCAATGCACTGCTTGGCAAGACATGCTGTGGTGGCGTCCCGTATAAAGTGGAGGAAGATGGGCACGGATGTTAGCCCAGGGTCAGTCTTTCTCAGCAAAAAAAGATGAGGATTGGCAGAAGTTAGCACAGGGCTGATCTTCCTCACAAAAAAAAAATAAAAAAGACCATGTTTACAAAATTGATCAAGGGTAAGAGGGAAGATCTGAACATCAGTATGTTGGGTTTTATGCCCCCTATTCTCTCCACTGTGATAAAAACAGTGCTTCAACATGGGTACTCACCATCTGGCTATTTAATACCAGCTCCTGCCAACATCATTGGATGAGATGAGATGAGAAGTTTACTTCCAAAGTTATTCTATTATATTTAAACTGTACTATTTATGAGTCAAATGTCAAGTCATATTTTAGAGGCATAGAGAACAACTGATTACTTCACCTACACATTTTTCAGTTTTATTATAACTTTGTTGTGCCACATTGTGTCAACTTTGTGTCAACTTTACCAACTTTAGTGCTTCACTGTTCTTTTTTAAAACACAATTTCATTTTCCATGTAAAGCACCTTGCTGTTTTCTTCTTAGTCACTAGATGGCAGTTCTGTATGTCTGTAAATTACCACTGCAGCAGGAAACGAGAGGTCTTAAGCCAGTTTGCTCTGTACAAATGATGGACATAGGAGGATTTCTGGTCCATCAAGGCGGCCTGTGTTATTCCGTGGCCGTAACGGGGATGTCCAGGACTGCTCAGTCAGGGGCACGAAGCAGAGTGAGAAAGCATCCTCTAAGTTCTTCTTCAGATGTGAGTTCAGGCACTTACCCTCTCGCCTGAGCACACTGGAGTTTATTGAATGCGTTCTGACTCTTACTCTCTCCCTGTAGTTAATAAGTCTGGGAGATCCATACCCCTAGAAAAAACACACGACTCATAAAGCCTTTTCTCAACTAAATGGTGTTGAGGGCTATGGTGCTGCCCGAGAGTCTGATGCTTAAAGCAAACGCAGCTGGTGCTCATGTGGAGGGAAAGAGCGTCAGCTACTCCTGGAGGGCTTTTATTGATGCTCCTATGGAATGAGCAAGTTTAAAATAAAACCACATTGCTTAAACCTCACTAACCGATTATTTTATTTTCAAGTAATATGCTGTGAAAATCTGCTATGTCTAAGAAACTATTTCATAAAACTGAAACAATTCTGTTTTTTATTCTCTGGTATTTGAAATACTATTAAAACTGTAACTCCTTTAACATTCTACAATATACAAACAGGCAAATATCAATTATATTCTCTAAAAATGTTTGCTCCCATGTTAAAGATTAATATATGATAGCAAAACTGGTTACCACCCAGTTTTTAACTAATTTTTTGCTTTTGAAATTACATATAAAATTTGTGTTGTGAAGTATTTTCCTAAAACTCAGCAACTTTCTGATATAAATAGACTAGTTGACAGGTAACTAGAATGAAATTTGATCTTTAAAACTCTAGCGTTGTGTAAGAATTGATAATATCAGGCAGTTGAAAGTTGGGTCTCTCCACATTATGATATTTATTAATTGTGAATAGCCACATCTATTACAAAGAGCTGAATAATAAAAAGAAATTAAACAATATCAGCCTTCTCTTACCCCACATGCAGAGTTTATATGCAAATAAACTCTCAAAGGTCAGGAAAATGCTTATGATTTCAGCTAACTGGTAAAATACTATCTCATTCCAGTTTTAACCTCATTTGAAATTGACTTAAAACTCTTATCTTAGGATCCTGCTCTGATCAGTGCGCCCTGGTCCCCTCAATGTCTCATTTGATTGCAAACCTATCTGAGGAATTGAATATTCTTTTCCATTTGTTCTCTTTAAGGTATCTGTGATAGTGCTTTTTATACAATGACCACTCGGTACAATTTATTATTAGTTTCAGAAACATCTTGGGCCGGCCTTGTGGCTTAGTGGTTAAGTGTGCGCGTTGCGCTACTGGCAGCCTGAGTTCTGATCTCGGGCGCGCACTGACGTACCGCTTCTCTGGCCATGCTGAGGCTGCGTCCCACATACAGCACCTAGAAGGATGTGCAACTATGACTTACAACTATCTACTGGGGCTTTGGGGGGAAAAAAAGGAGGAGGATTGGCAATAGATGTTAGCTCAGATCTGGTCTTCCTCAGCAAAAAAAAAGAGGAGGATTAGCATGGATGTTAGCTCAGGGCTGATCTTCCTCACAAAAAAAGAGAAATATCTTTATTTAGGAACAAATCAAGGAAACAGATGTGAGGAATGTGGGGTAGCCTAGTTGAAGGTGCTTGAGGGATTCTTCACGTGAGTCTCAGCATAGAAAAATTTAAAGAGTAAAGCAGCATTGGTCAGATCAAAAGTGTGGGGTGAACACAATTCTGAAGGGATAATTATGGAAACGTAAAAACAAGAAGCCACTTGAATTGCATTGGAAGGTATTAGACACATCAAAGGGCTGGGAGAAAACCTTGTTTAATGTAAGTTCTTTCTAAACTCTAAGGCAAAAAGTAATATGAATTTACATGGTAATTATAAACCACAAAACAACAATTCACAAGACAAGTAAACAACTAAAGTAGAAACCAGAATAAGAAAAATAGAGGTTAAAGGAGAGATGGAGAGAGATGGTTGGGGTCAGAAAACATGGCTTAGTCATCCTTGAAGTCTCCCTCAGAGTCTGATCATTCTTAGTGCTCAGTAAACACTTTGAGCCCATGAGCCTGGGGAGGGGCAAAGTGAGAGGGGGTTGGGAAGGGAGACAATGCGAGGATACCCTTGTGGAGGCACTGACATTGAAAATCAGTGACATTTTGCCAAGATGTTTACCATAATATATTAAGGATTATTCTGGAAAGTTAAGGATTTTTCTGGAATGTACATTTTCATTTTATGGAAATTCCAACTAGCCCAGGGAAAGATTGAGACATTTCAGCTTTAGAAATAAAGAGAGAGGCCAGCCCTGTGGCACAGTGGTTAAGTGCCCGTGCTCCACTGTGACAGCCCCAGTTCACAGGTTCGGATCCTGGTGCGCATCGACATACCGCTTGTCAAACCATGCTGTGGTAACATCCCATATAAATTAGAGGGAGGTGGGCACAGATGTTAATCCAGGGCCAATCTCCCTCAGCAAAAAGAGGAATGTTGGCATCAGAAATTAGCTCAGGGCTGATCTTCCTCACAAAAAAAGAAAGAAAAGGAAATAATGAGAAAATTTTCTGTCAGTTTTAAGAACGAAAACCAGTTAGCATCTGGAAAACAGTTGCAATTTGAGATAAGAATGTGGAGAAAGAATTAGATGTCACAGTTGTTTTTGCTTTTCTCTAGGGCAGTAAGGCTTGCAGGGGGAATGAAATTCCATCTTGGCTCTATTGAGTTTGAGAAGGTGTAAAATTCATTTGTTCTGGGCAACACTGTTGACCTGCGGAGAAAGACAAATGGTTCAAGGAGCTAATCTAAAGGCATAACCTATAAGTGCAAGGTATTTGTGGTAGGTATTGAAGGAAATACAAAGAATTATAAGGTTCCAAGCTCCTCCACATACATGACATGGCTTGCAAGATGTCACTTGATTCTGCCAAGGTATTTAGTGTATGTTGTATTAGAGAACCTAAAAAAAATGGGAATGTTATGGAGAAATTGTAATCAAGGACAGCTTCTTAGGAGAGGTGGACTACATCAAGTCCTCAAAGGGACCACTTTTGGGCAGGTGGAGGGAAGAAAATGTGAGGATTTCAGATGGGGGAAGAGAGGAAAGGTACAGACGTAGAAAGGAACATGGCGTTTGGGCATGGGGGTGGAGAGGCCATGACAGGCACAGTCTTCCCGTGACTGAGAGGCAGCTCAGCTTCCTCCTCCAGGAGCCAAGCACTGCTTCCCACCTCCTGGCCTCCTCCACCTGCAGACCCCCCGCCTGAGCCAAGGCCTATCTTATCTGGATCACTGCCTAATCTCCCAACAGGTCCCTTTACTTCCAGTCTTAATTTCTTCTAATCTTTCCTCCACAATGCCTCCAGAGTTACCTTCTAGAATCTAAATTTGTTTAAATGTGACATCTGCTTATACTATTTCAATGACTGCTCAGAGCATTGGAGAGAACATTCAGACTCCTGAGCTGCACATGCAGGCTTTCCCTTGCTGTCCCCATCTTTAGCCTCATCACCCACTGTTTGCTACATGTTCGCTTTGTTCCAGCCTTAAAAATACCCCCATATTCTGAAAGCTTTAGCATCCTTTATATCTGCCTTTTTTATGTGTGTCTACTGCATTCCTACCCATTGTTTAATCAACTTAATTCCTATTTCTTAATCTAAACTCATGTCAAATGTTCCTTCCTCTTGGACACTTTTCCTGAGAGGTCTCCATCTAGAGACTCCTTTTGATGTCCCCACTCTGGGACCTTGTACTTATCTACTTTTACATAACTGTTGTTTTATTCATGTCTCATAGACAGTGAGCTCCTTCATGCTGAGACTATCCTTCTTCTTGATAAATAAATGGCAAGCAGTGGGATACATTGGAGCATATGAGGAAGCCATTTGGTGTAAACCTAATTGGGCCTGACCTAGTTTTTTATAATTTTTTTCCAAAAGGGGCCTGTAGACTCTGTTCATCCATTGTACATCCACTTTAAGCAATTAACATGTCCCAAAGACAAGAACAATGCCCTTAAGATGTAAATGCAACTTCCCCCACATTGGCATTTCCTTGAGGATAAGCATTTTTCCCTAGGCTAGGATTTGATTGCTGTGCTCATCCTGTGACCACCCAACTCGAGACAACAGCCACGCCCATGGAGACAGCAGACCTGATACCCACTGTGTCCGTCAATCGAGGTGCTGACAGGTCAATGTCGTGGCTATTGTAAAAGGGACGTTGCAATCACATGTGATACATGCTCTTTGATAGTATATAACCACTGTGTACACCCCACATCTTCGGAGTGCTCCATTTCTTCATCAAAGGACTCTCCTGGGCTATATGGTCTTCAAAGGTTGGCTTGTAAGAAACTCACCCCAATTTTGAGTTATAGATTGGTTATGGGTTATTTGCATCGACATTTCTTGGTGTAATTGCGGCAGGATTTCAGAGAAACCCACCGGATACCACCTGGATTCTACACTGAACCGACAGTTGGTACCGCAGGGGCACTTTGAGCCCCACCCGGATCACTGCATTCTTCAGGTGACCCTGGTGAGTTCTCCTGAATCCTGGACCTCTTTATTTTAAGTTGATGGTCCAAGAGTTTATTTGAGCTGTTTTAAGATATTAAGACTAGAGGCTTTGAGGGGTACCAGTACATTTCCTAGGTGGAGAAAAACCTAGGGGGAATTTTCCAGGCCAAGAAACCTTAGGGGAAGCTTGGAGTAAACTGGGTTGGTTGTCCTTTTAATTTGGCTTTAAAATTGGAAAGAATTATGTTTATAAGGTCTGAATAAAACTGCTTGATAGAGAAATGAGAGTCTGAACTTGTTCAGCTATGAAGAAAAGAGACATGGCTCCTCCCGGCTGAAAAGGCGTTTTACACGTGACTGAAAAACCTCAGTAGGCGTGTCAGAGGTGAACCTCACGATGTGTAGCCGTCCTATAAGGCATTCCATTATCATTCACGTTAATTAATTATAGCTTCGTCCGGGGATGCGCACATGAGGGTTGGTCACCCGCGCTCCGAACCGCCACAGTGGTCCTAGACTGCCAGGGGGAGAAACCTAGACAAATAAGACAGTGATTACGACATTCCTTTAGGGAATAACACTCAAAGCAGCACACTTGTGACCCACTACACAGTTCGAGAAGTTGTTCAGACTTTAGAAAAAACAAACGAACAAACAGAACTAAAAATGGGAAACTGTGCTTCAAAAGCCTGCTGGCTTCCAGATGGACAACCCCCGACGGGGACTCCCGCTGGTTTCACGTATACTGCAGACGGAAACAATGCTTGCAAGTATTTAACTAAATGGGAAAGTTTAACTAAGGATGACTTAGGTCGTAAATGGCCAAAATGGTGAACGTTTGACCTCTGAAAACTACTGTATTTGCGCGCCCATGTTGAAAAAGCCGGCAATAAAACCAAAACAAAAGAAGGGGAAGATTATTACGATTGGCATTTAGAGGCTTCAAAGTGTAATAATGATAAAATGACCTCTTTACAGGAGACTAACCGTAAACTGACTGAGACCATTTCTGAATTAAAGAGAGATAAGAAGTCAGAAGCTGTCCACCCCCCTCACCTCCTCTACCTCCTCCACCACCGCCGCTTTCAGCACCTCAGAGCTCATCTCCTTCTCCCTCAGCACCCGTGTATCCTTTCCTTTCTGAGCTTCCGTACCCTGACCTATCCACTTCACCTCCTCCTCCCTCACCTCCTCCTCCTCCCTCACCTCCTCCTCCTCCCTCACCTCCTCCTCCTCCCTCACCTCCTCCTCCTCCCTCACCTCCTCCTCCTCTCTGTCCTCCTCCTCCTTCACCTCCTCCCTCACCTCCTCCTCCTCTCTCACCTCCTCCTCCCTCACCTCCTCCTCCTCCCACACCTCCTCCTCCTTCCTCTCCTCCTCCTCCCTCACCTGCTCCTCCTAATTCACCTCTTCCTCCTCTTTCACCTCCTTCTCCTCCTCCCTCTCCTCCTCCCTCTCCTCCTCCTCCTACCTCTCCTCCTCCTCCCTTACCTCCTCCTTCTCCTTCACCTCCTCCTGCCTCAACTCCTCGTCCTCCTCCTTCACCTCCTCCTCCTCCTCCTTCACCTCCTCCTCCTCCCTCACCTCCTCCTCCTTCACCTCCTCCTCCTCCCTCACCTCCTCCTCCTTCCTCACCTCCTCCTCCTCCCTCACCTCCTCCTCCTCCCTCACCTCCTCCTCCTCTCTCTCCTCCCACACCTCCTCCTCCTTCCTCTCCTCCTCCTCCCTCACCTACTCCTCCTCCTTCACCTTCTCCTCCTCCTTCACCTCCTCCTCCTCCCTCAACTCCTCTTCCTCCCTCTACTCCTCCCTCTCCTCCTCCTCCTCCTTCACCTTCCCCTCCTCCTCCACCCCTAGAGAAAACAAGAAGTAACTCTCAGGGAGCAGATACTGAAAGTCCTAAAGTTATAGTGGCTGCCTTTAAGGAGAAAACTGTTACTGGGTGAGGTGAGCCTGCTCTTGTGTATACTCCTTGGACTAGAACTGAATTTAAGAATTTGACGAAGGACTTCCCAGGCCCTTTGCAAGATCCTTTAGAGTTTGCTCAAGAATTTGATTTTATTGTTAGAACATATGCACAGGATATTCAGATTTATATCAGCATGTGCATTTGCTGGTGTCTGAGAACAAAGCAAATGAATGGATAAAAGAGGCAGATTGGAGAGACCCCCTGGAGGATTTCCATAAGCATGAGCCTCACCACCTTAAGGAGTGTAGGAATATTGCTCGAAACTTACACAAAGCCATTCCAGTAGTTTTTCCCAGGAGGATAGATTGGGCTAAAGTCCATCAATGTAAGCATAGATCCGAGGACTCTATCTTTGATTATTTCGAAAGGCTTGAGAAAGCCTTCAAACAGCACTCTGGGGCGGCTCCTGAATGTTCTGAGAATCATTAAAATGATTCAATTTTCAATTCAATTTCCTTGGAAGGATTAGATGAGGAATTAGCAAAATTAGTTAAGAGACATGAACTGGATTGGACTTTAATGCACACTAGTGCTCTTGTCACTATTACAGATAAACTATCTAAAACCCTCCAGAGGGCCGGCCCCGTGGCTTAGAGGTTAAGGGCACGCGCTCCGCTGCTGGCAGCCCGGGTTCGGATCCCAGGCGCGCACCACTTCTCCGGAACATGCTGGAGATGCATCCCACATACAGCAACTGGAAGGATGTGCAGCTATGACATAAACTATCTACTGGGGCTTTGGAGGGAAAAAATAAATAAATAAAATCTTTAAAACCCTCCAGCAAAAAAAAAAGGCCACTGAGGTTATGAGTATACAGCTACAACAGCTTAGTGGCCCAACAAACGCCATCCTTTTAAAATCTGACCAGAAACGAAATCACCGTGTTTGTTACTATTGCAAAAATCCCGGTCATTTCAAACAAGACTGCCATAAACTCAAATGGGATTTAGGGGGTGACAACAAAACACAGGAATAGGGCTGCTCCAAGGATTACGAGAGGGCATTTCCCCTCCTCCTCACAAATGCCTTAGGGGAAATTAGATAAATAATGGAGGAGAAACTTTAAAGGTCCTTGTAGATACCGGGGCTACCTTATCTGTCCTCAACCCTACCCTTATTCATTGCCCTCTCCCTCGGAGTAAACGGGCCGTTGAAATGGTAGAGGTTTCGAATTTTCCAATGTAGGTTTTTAAATCAGAACCAATAATTTTTCAATTAAGAACCATCACAGTAAAAATGTGTTTCTCCTGGTTAAATGTGCTCCAATTCATTTGATTGGACGAGATCTTCTAGAACCATACAACGTCCATATTGCCTTTTCACGAAAGGGCAAAATGATTCTAGATTCAGAAAATCGGGATGCTGACCAGACTGTAATTGCTGAAAGGTTGATGATTGTGAAATCAATGACTCAAATAAAAGAGAAAATTGATGACCTGTTATTACAAGTGCCTAGAGAATTATGGTCATCATCCTCTTCAGATATTGGGAAAATTAAATCAGCCACTCCTATTAAGGTGACTGTTGACAACCCTAAGCCTCTATCTAATATTCGGCAATATCCACTTAGACCAGAGGCATTAAATGGGATAAACCCTATCATTCAGGATTTCTTGAAAAGAGACATATAATTCCTTGTACTAGTCCCTGTAATACACCTATCTTGCCTGTAAAAAGCCAAATGGGAAAGGCTGGAGATTTGTTCAAGATCCCAGAGCTATAAATAACATCGTGATTCCCCGACATCCTGTGGTTCCTAACCCACACACTTTGCTCTAGGCCATTCCAACTAACAGCTGCTATTTCTCAGTCACTGATTTATGCAGTGCCTTCTTCAACATTCCCGTAGAAAATAATAGTCAATATCTTTTTGCCTTCACGTGGGAAGATCGTCAGGATACCTAGACAGTTATGCCACAGGGCTATACTGAGATGCCCACTTATTTTTCCCGGATACGCCAGGCTGATTTAGTGAATATAGAATTCCCTAATGACTCCACTTTAATTCAATATGTGGATGATTTCTCTTGTGTTCAAACACTAAGTTGGATTCTGAGAAGGACACAATTTATCTGCTGCAACAGCTAGCATCTAAGGGGCATAAAGTGTCCAAGGACAAATTGCATTTTTGCCTGCCTGTTGTAAAATATCTAGGACACTTGATATCTAAGGATGGACTGTTGATTGATTTTGAAAGGATTAAAGGAATCCTGGCTTTTTCTCTCCCTAAGACAAAGAAACAGTTGAGGATTCCTAGGACTAACTGGATATTGCAGGAACTGGGTACCTAACTTTTCAATTATTGCCCAGCCCTTATATACATTACTAAAGTCTGACCAGCCTGATGTAATTGAATGGACACCAGAAGGAGAGAAGGCAGTAACTACCTTTAAGTCTGTTTTGGCCCAAGCACCAGCCTTAGGACATCCTAATTACAGCTTGCCATTTTTCCTCTTCGTACATGAAGATAAAGGAAATGTTTTAGGTATCTTAACTCAAAAACACGGAGGTCGACGTCTACCTATAGGGTATTATAGTCAGCAGTTAGACTCAGTGGCAAAAGGGCTTCCGCCTTGTATGAGAGCCATTTCAGCAGCAGCGCTCTTATGCAAGACCACTGAAGAAATAGTGATGGGGTCTCCTTTGACTATCTATGTTCCTCACTCAGTCTAATCTCTCCTAAAATCTCATCACACTCAGCATTACTCTGTCAGCTGACTAGCCTCCTATGAAGCTCTGTTGCTCTCTGCTCCTAATATTACCTTAGCCCGGTGTAATAATCTTAACCCTGCAACTTTACTTCCAGCATCACAAGAAGAAGATGCCCACTACTACATTTATTAACTAATTACCTACTTACTCCTAGGAATGATTTGCAAGAAACTCCCATTGATAATGCTGATCTAATTTGGTTTACAGATGGATCTTACTCAAAGGATGAACAAGGGTGTTATCGGGCTGGATATGCAGTAACGTCCTCAGTAGACGTAATTTACCAGAGATAAAGTCAGCACAGCAAGGCGAGTCAATTGCTTTAACTCGAGCTTGTCAATTGGCCAGAGATCAGGTAGCAAATATCGACACTGACAGCCGTTATGCTTTCGGAGTAGCACATGACTTTGGAATGCTGTGGAAACAACGAGGGTTTTTAACCTCTTCAGATCAGCCTATAAAGACGGAGAAACAGGTTGCAGAATTATTACATTCTATACAGCTGCCGAGACAACTAGCGATTATTAAAATACTAGGGCATTCCAAATCTGATACTTTGGAAGCTAAAGGAAACCGGCTTGCTGATGCAGCTGCTAAACAAGCAGCCTTGAAGGCTTGCCCTACCCAGCCTCGAGAATGCCTGCTGCTTCCTAGTAACTCTGCTAACCCAGGAAAAGACTTCCTTCTACAGGCCCAAGAAGTGGCCACGGAAGAAGAAAAACAGATATGGCAGTCAAAAGGGGGAATTTTAGACCCCCCTCACAGATGTGGTTTGGGCCCAATAGGAAACCCATAGTACCTGTTGGAGCACAATTGCCCCTGCTCCAACATATACACCAACTAACCCACTGGGCACCTGAAAAGATGATTTTATGGGGAAAACAATACTTTTGGAAACTTTCTCCCACAGTGGCCCATACAACTTATATTCGTTGTGTTATATGCCCAAAGCAGAATCCAGGGAAACCACTTCATGGGTCACAAGGTCACTTTCCCCTTCCTAAGGGACCCTTTGAGGTATGGCAATTGGACTTTGTCTAAATGCCACCACCTCAAGGATATAAATACATCTTGGTAATGATCTGTATGTTCTCACATTGGGTTGAGGCCCTTCCTTGCAGAAGAGCAACGGCTCTAACAGTAGGTAAATTACTATTAGAGAGAATAATTCCTGCTTGAGGAATTCCTACCGAGTTACATAGTGACAAGGGAACTCATTTCACCGGACAAATAATTAAATCTATTTGTAATATTTGGCCAATAATGCAGCATTTCCACTGTGTTTACCATCCCCAATCCTCAGGATTGGTGGAAAGAACTAATAGCAGGATCAAACTTCAATTGGCAAAGCTTTCAGAAGCATTTAATCTCTCATGGTCAAAAGGTCTTCCGTTAGTTCTCCTCAGTCTTAGATCTACATCATTTGTTAAATATCGACTGTCTCCTTTCGAAATAATAACTGGACGACCTATGCAATTAGATGAAGAAATGTATGAACCAACTTTACTTAAAGGAGATATTTTACATTATTGTCAAGGTCTCATTGAGGGTCTTAAAAGAAATGAGAAACTGTAGCTAATTCTTTTCACAGTAAGCTCCCGGGAGACGAAGACCTTAAGGATCATGGATTACAACCTGGAGATTTTCTTTATTGGAAAAGACACCTGATAAAGGACTCTTTGCAGCCCCGTTGGAAAGGACCATGTCAGGTGCTTTTAACCAATCCATGTGCTGCAAAATTAAAAGGTGTAGACTCATGGATTCACATTTCTCATTTAACATAGTCTTCTCCACCTGAATGGACTTCAACTCCAGTCTCTGACACCCAACTTCGACTGACCAAGACGAATATCTCCAAACCATGATGAGAAGAAGATGACATCTGTTGAAGACAGCTGTCCCGAGACTCTGGACCAGGCCCGTATTCCTAACCTTATATCTCCTCATTTAAACCCTTGTAGTGTTTAAGCTTTATGTAATTGCTAAAATAATCAATTTCTAGATTGCCTTACCATTTTCCTACACCAATGCTTTACCCTTCAACTTTATAAGATAGATCAGAACCTAATTACAAAACCTTTTGTTGATTACAAAAAAAAAAAATGCCATTCAAGGTTTCCCTAATGCTTTGTTTTTCTAGTCTACATCTGAATGGACCTCTGATGGCAATGTTTTTCTGCAATGGGCACATTTCTTTGCTACTCACAAAAATCAGTCCAATTGTTGGCTATGTGGCCAACTTCCGCTTTCTAACACCTCTGGGTTGCCTTGGTGGGTCTTTCCCTTTCAAGGCACAGATTGGAAAGCTCTAAAGCAATTTATTGTGATAGAAAGATCTAGTTCTAATGTTCACAGTTCATCTGATATTACTAATTATGATCCTGAAACATGGTCAATAGCCCATACTATTAATAATACAGGACACGGTTATTCTTTTTCTGTTACTCAAACCATTCAATTATCCGAACAAATTGCAGATAAACAAAAGAAACCAGACATTACAGTAAAAACTATGGAAGGTTTCACACAAATTTGGATGGGTATGTTTGGCTTACTCCTAGCCATGGATCTTTAAACATACCAGCACCTTTATGTTGGGAACAGAGAAATCATTCCAAACAAAATCTACCAAATTACACTCTAAAGATGGGCTGGATATCCCCCGAGTAATGTCAGAATACTATTATACATAAAAAAAGTGATTGGTTTGGAACAGACTGGTCTCGAAGACCAGGCATCTATTGGATGGCTCCTAATGGAACTCAATGGTTATGTGGAACAAATCTCTAGCCTTGGCTGCCACCAGGATGGCTTGGGCGCTGCACTCTTGGCTTCTCTTGGATACAGGGAAAGATTCGACCAGAGCTAATATCTGTGGCCAATCTGCCTTTCCTTAAGGCCAGATGGGCTCGTTCAGTGTTCCACTGGTATGACCACCTAGCAGCTATATTTGCTCCTTCCTTGGGGCTGGAAGACGTCATATCACATATAGAGGCTCTGACAAAATTTACTCAACAAGTCCTTAACCATAGTCAGGCAAGAATAGCTTTCTTATATACTGAAATGTCTTTAATGAGAAAAGCCGTCCTTCAAAATAGAATGGCCTTAGATATTCTTACAGCAACCCAAGGTGGTACACGTGCGATCATTCAAACTGAATGCTGTATGTTTATACCTGACGAGTCTTCCAATGCGTCATCTCTACTAAAGCACATGAAAAAACAGGTGAATGCTTTAAGCGATCCTATACCCAGCCTTGATTTGTTTGGTTGGCTCCCTCCTGGTATTGGTTCCCTTTTTTGAACTGGATTGCAATTCCTATTTCTATTACTTCTTGGAATTCTTGTACTAATCATAATATTCAAACTGATTATTGTTTTCTTTACTTAGTGTTGTAAGACTGGCATGCAAACTAGAGTAATGGTGGCTCAGTGACTTGAGATGGCCAATCAATCTTATAACCCTGGACAAATTTCCTTTTCTGATAAGGACTATGCCTAAAAACTCATTTTAAACTAATCTTTTAAAAAAATGTTTAATTATTATCATTGTTACCGTACTTGTTATATAATTGTGCACAATGTAACATAAGGGGCTATATATATTTAAAAATATATTTTTTTAATATAAAATAAAAATAAATATAATGTAAAATATAAAAAAAGTGCACATACAATGTTTGTGCAACAACCTAAAATTAATCCAAAACCCATGAAATGCTTCCTCTGTTTATATATATAGATATATATATATATATATATATATATATATATATATACCTCTTTGCTTGTCCACAATATCCAACTAATTCCACCCAACGTGAACAACTGGGCAAATAGACGAGATAAAAGCCTGGCACTGAGGGACATGATAGACCCAGGGCATGCAGGAACCACCCTGGCTCTGAGGGACAATATTTTGATCATCAATGCTTTCTGTTGAAAGATTATACATCAAAAGGGGGAAAATGATAAATAAATGGCCAGTGATAGGATATATTGGAGCACATGAGGAAACAATTTGGTGTAAAACTATTTGGGCTTGACCATTTTTTTTTTTCCAAAAGGGGCCTGTAGCCTCTGTTCATCCATTATATACCCACTTTAAGCAATTAACATGTCCCAAAGACAAGAACAATGCCCTTAAGATGTAAATGCAACTTCCCCCACATTGGCATTTCCTTAAGGATAAGCATTTCTCCCTAGGCTAGGATTTGATTGCTGTGCTCATCTTGTGACCACCCAACTTGAGACAACAGCCACGCCCATGGAGACAGCAGACCTGATACCCACTGTGTCCATCAATCAACGTGCCAACAGGTCAATGTCGTGGCTATTGTAAAAGGGACATTGCAATCACATGTGGTACATGCTCTTTGATGGTATATAAGCACTCTGTACACCCCACTTCTTTGGAGTGCTCCCATTCTTCATGAAAGGACTCCCCCGGGCTGTATGGTTCTCAAAGGTTGGCTCATAATAAACTCAACCCAATTTTGATTTATATATTGGTTATAGATTATTTGCATTGACATTCTATTTGTCCCTCCAGTATCTAAACACAGTACCTGACACATTTGGGGCACTCAGAAAATGTTTGATGAGTGAATAAGTATGTGGGAGACCACACTTGGTGGAGCAGAAGGGGCTTTTTTGGGGAGTGGTAGAAAATTCACTCACATTCCTACCATAGTAGTTGAGGCTGTGGGCTTTGGACTAGTTTGTCTGGGCACCAATCCCAGTTATTCCACTTTTAACTGGGGAATCTGTGCAAAATATTTACTCTCTGAGCGTTAGTTTCCTCATCTATAAAATGGGGCTACTGATAACTCCTGTCTCATAGGGTTTTAGTGAGATTGAAATGCATTAACTAATATAAAGTGCTTAGAAGAGCTCCTGGCACATAGTAGGCACTTAAATGTTAGCTGTTATGTTATCATTATTGCTCTTATTTCTGAGCAATACTCTGGTTTTGAAAAGATGCTTTCATAATATAGTTGATCCTCATTATCTGTGGATTCCGGGTTTGCACACTTGCCCACTAGCTAAAATGAACTGGCAGCCCCCAAATCAACACTCTCAGGGCTTTCATGTCCATTTGTAGATATGCACAATGTGTTGAAAAATTTGATTCACTCGACGTGCATGTTCCCAGCTGAGGGGAACAAGGTGACGCTCTGCCCTCTTGTTTCAGCCCATACTGTAAACAAGTGTCCTTCTTGCAGTCTATTTAGTGCCCCATTTCTTATCTTTTTGTGCGTTGTGTTGGTGACTTTGCTGTTTAATATGTCCCCCATGTGTAGTGCTGCAATGCTGCCTGGTGTTCCTCAGGGCAAGAGGCTGTGACGTGCCTTTACAGAGAAAGTATGTGTGTTAGACAAGCTTCTTTCAGTCACGAGTTACAGTGCTGTTGGTGTGAGTTCAATGTTAATATATCAACAATATATATTAAATAAGGTGACTTTAAAGAGAAACACAGAAAACAAAGTTATGTATTGATCAGTTGAAGAAAATGTGACTAAAGCTTGCAGGAACCTAACCCTGCATTTCCCGTAGGAGCAGTGTTCCCGTAGGAGCATATTCACTGATTCAGTGTTCACAGTGAATTTATAGAATGTCACACTGTGCATAATGAAAACTGACTGTATCTTATGTAATCCTCACATACTCCTTTATAGTAGATAGGTAGGGAACAGGGTGTCCACATTTTACTATTCAAGTAAGGCTATTAAAGACCTTATGAGCCAAGTAGAGAATTTAAAATGTCTTGTGCTCACCATAAGAGCCATGAATTTTTTCTTTTTTTTTTGGTTAGGAAGATCAGCCCTGTGCTAACATCTATGACCAATCCTCCTCTTTTTGCTGAGGAAGACTGACCCTGAGTTAACATCTGTGCCTATCTTCCTCCATTTTATATGGGACGCCGCCACAGCATGGCCTGACAAGTGGTGCATTGGTGTGCACCTGGGATCCGAACCTGGGCTGCCAGCAGCAGAGCGTGAGCACTTAACTGCTACGCCATGGGGCTGGCCCCTAGCCATGAGTTTTTGAGCAAGGAAGAACTATGATGAACTGATGTTTAAGGAACAATTACCTGGCAAGAGAATGTAGTATTGAGAGGAAGAGGGAGAACTGAGCCAGAAAGGAGAACCAGCTGTGAAACTCTCCAAGTATTCCCATTGTTAGGTGAGGAGATTCAGAGCTAAGGTGTTGATGTGATAAATGAAAAGTAGCAGCCAAAGGATGAAATAATGGATTTGGTAACCATATATAGGGTGTAAGTTAGGCTGTGGTTCTCAAAGTGGGGTCGCTGGACCAGCAGCATTAGCATCACCTGGGAACTGGGTAGAAATGCAAAATCTCAGGTGCTGCTGCAGACCTTCTGAACTGGAAACTCTGGGGTGGGGCCTGGCAATCTGGGTTTCAACAAGGCCTCCCAGTGCTTCTGGTGCCCATCAAGTTTAAGAGCCAGGGAATTAAAGAAATGATTCCAACACGTCACCATGCCCAGGTAAGCCGCAAGGCAGGGAGGTGGTATTTGTTTGGAGGATAAGACGCATTTTAAGTTTTAGGAAAAAATAGTTTAGCGTCTGTTTCATTTTAAGGGTTCCAGAGATGCCATTTTAGCTCTCTGCCTGTGAAGCTGTTTTGTTCACAATATGTTCTCCTTTAGAGAGCCCTTGGTAAGTTATTTATCACTTACCACATGTTCTGAGAGTCCCTTCCTTCTTGAAATCCCCTTTCAGACTTGAATACGTACTTTATTTTTGTGCACAAGCTCCTCTATTTAAAATCTGGATTTTTGGGCCGGCCCCGTGTCTTAGCAGTTAAGTGCACGTGTTCTGCTGCTGGTGGCCCAGGTTCTGATCCCAGGTGCACACCGACACACCACTTGTCCGGCCATGCTGATGCTGCTTCCCACATGCAGCAACTGGAAGGATGTGCAGCCATGATATACAACTATCTACTTGGGCTTTGGGGGAAAAATGAATAAATAAATAAAATTTAAAAAAAAACAAAATCTGAATTTCTCTTCCTATAGGATCATGTATGCCCTACTGTCAATTTGGAATGCCATTGGTTTGTTCCAAAACCTTAGAAGGTTTTAGAATTTAGAACCTGATGAATAGAGAATGTATAAGCTTCTGTGTAGGACTCATATTTTTCAGATGTCTAGAGGTATCCCAACTTGCCAGTAACGTGGCTTTAGATTTAGCGGAACTTGATAATCCTAATATAGTGGAAAATGAATTACATCTCTCACATTAACATTTACAAAATAAATGATCACAATGTTGACTTACCAATAATGACTTTCTATATTCTAAGCTCTGAAAATATCTTGCTTACATAATAAACATGATAAAGTTTCAAAGATGAGACAATTAACTTTTCAGCAAAAGCTTGACTTGAGTGTATCTTGGCTTCCTTTTTGACAGTTTTAGCCTTAATGTTACAGTAATATTTTCTTTTTCTGGGAATCAGATAACCTTGTATTTGGTGAATATTTTAATTTTTAATGGCCACTTGTGTTTTGTGGTATGCACTTGTTCGAACAATCTATAAGAACTAACCATTACCACCCATATATAAGATTATACAGGAATGGAGGAATTTTGGCTGACTTGTTGTATATAACTGTTCAGCCAAAGCAGATGGCAGACTCTACCACTTACAATGATTTAGGGGTTTGAAGCAGTATTTTTAAATACAAATAATCTCAAAATTGATAATATATAAAGTATATTACTTACTGTGTTAACTAACCAAAATAGTTAAATTTGTTATCTTTCCTCCATTTATAAGGATGCACCCATTACATAGATTCTGTACAAAATTGCAAAGATCATTTTTTTGCTTTACAAAATTTATTTATTTTAATTTTCAATAGTGAGAACCTTAGTGTTGGGTAAACTGCTGCACAATTACTGGAAATGCTGAAAGACTTTTTGAAAAGTGTAGAAATCTAAAGATAATGAAAAGTACCTTTCTCCAATGTCAAGTCCCTTGAGGATCTGATAGGCCTCTGTCTAGTTGCACCCTGAAGAGATGGAAGATTAAACACCAGCACAGGACACAAGGGAAGAGGCTGCCAACTTGAGGGCTTCCCACGGACCACAGAGTGCCTGGCAGACAGTTGGAGATTAAATCTGGGCTTTGTCCATGGGTGGACCCTGAGAGGAGGATTTTGCATAACTGACCAGAGAATAGACAATATTGGTTCTTGATAACAAGTAATACTTATCATGTAAATTTCTTTATTAATCTCTGAATAAATAAAAATTATAACCTGTATAGAAATCAACTCTTACTGACAAGCCCCGCAGCCTTCTCTGGAGAGCTCACCAGAAAATGTCTCAGCTGACTGTGAATTGCTCTTCTCTGAAAGCCAGCCAGCCCTTCACTGATAGCCCTGGATAAGGAAGGCCAGATACAATTCTTTGAAGATGTTTAGCTGAATTCAGAAGCAAAAATCCTACCTCCAGTTGGCTTCTCTGTGAGAATGGATGGCCGGCCTTATTTCACAGGCTGGGCAGTTGAAGTTTCAGATGAGCTTAATTGCTCTGTTCCCCAAGTATGGAAAAGGAGGATTGTGACATTGATCCAGGGCTGAGATTTTGCAGATAAAGATAGGGTCATAGAGGGGAATAAGTATTTCAGCAAATTGATTTTTTGTTCTCTACTGTGGAAGTAATTTAAGAAGCAGATTGTCTCTTAATCCAACTTCTCTTCCCTGTTCTCTATCTGTAATATCGCTGTAAAATTCTCTCTATAAAAATTTTAGTCTTTTTCTTTGCAGTCTGTTTATTATCATCTTTACGAGTTCTTTGACTTCACCACCTTCTTGGCACCGCAACGCTAGCCATTGTGATATTATCATAGATTCAGTTTTGCAATTTCATCCTCTTATCTCTATCTCCTCTACCATTTTGTTAGTTTTAGTTCTTATTGTATCTTATGCTTGAAAATATTTGAAGCTTACAGAGTATATCAGTTCCTTATTTTCTCAACTTTTGATTATCTAAGTGGCCTCAACTATCACTCTTTTTTTTAATAATTTTATTTATTTATTTTTCCCCCCAAAGACCCAGTAGATAGTTGTATGTCATAGCCGCACATCCCTCTAGTCGCTGCACGTGGGACGCGGCCTCAGCATGGCCGGAGAAGCGGTGCGTTGGCGCGCGCCCAGGATCCAAACCCGGGCCGCCAGCAGTGGAACGCGCGCACTTAACCGCTGAGCCACGGGGCCGGCCCTATCACTCTTTTTAAAAAAGTGAAATACATAACAGAACAATACACTGTCATAAATTGACCACTTATAAAATTAAGTTCAACCTGAAATCCCTCCCCACTTAACAGAGACCATCTTTTATAATTCACCATGCATTAGTTTGGGCAGGGTCAGTTTATCAATGATTTTTGGATGTTTTAAACAATATGAGACAAATACAGTGTAAGCTGAAATTGTTAATCTTGCAGAAGTTGTAGAATTTCCTGGTTGGTTAGGGAAGTTGATGGCAGAGAACCTGAATCATATGAAAAGTAGTTGATTAATTACCACCTGACAGAGTTTGTTAATTTGGTAAGGATGATGATATGACATGTTGAAAAGATAACTTTGCATATCAGAGTATTGTCAGAGGCCACTGGGAAAATTCATAGTGTTCTCAAATACTACAAAAAAATGACCATTTTTTCGTAAAAGACGTCATACATGATGGCATCATATACTCCTGTCAGAAAATTTGCAATGAAGAAAATTAACACTTGAGTCATTTTAATTCTAACGATTTGTTTATGCTTACTATTAGGTTAAGAAATCTTTTTAGAAATAAAGTGATAAGTGATGTTCTTGCTTAATTTTTAATTTTTTTTAGGAAAAAAATTTTTCACATTAAAAAAATATTTATTTATATTACTTTATGTTGAATTTATTCCTGGGCCCAAAGACTTTCTTTTAATTCACTAACACCAATCCTTTTCAAACTATGCCAAAAAGTTGAAGAAGAGAGAATGCTTCTAAAGTCACCCTAGGGTGTTAGCACTACCCTGATATCAAAGCCAAAGACACTAAGAGAAAAGAAAACTACATGTCAATATCTTTGATGAATAGTGATACAAAAATCCTCAATAAAACATTAGCAAACCAAATTCAGCAGCATATTGAAAGGATTATACATCATTTTGAAGTGAGATTTATTCCTGGAATGCAAGGATGTTTCAATATATGAAAATGAATCAATGTAATAAACCACATTAACAGAATGAAGGAAAAAAACACCTGATCATCTCGATGGATGCAGAAAAAGTGTTTGACAAAAGTAAACACGCTTTCATGTTAAAAACACTAGAAAACCCTCAGAGTAAAAGGAAGTTACTTCAACATAATAAAAACCATATATAGAAATCCACAGATAACATCGAACTCATGGGTGAAAGACTGAAAGCTTTTTCTCTAAGATCAGGAAAAAGGCAAGAATGCCCACTTTCACCACTTCTATTCAACATGATATTAGAAGATCTAGCCAAAGCAATTAGGCAAGATAAAAAAAGAAATAACATCCAAATTGGAAAGGAAGAAGTAATATTATATTTGTTTACAAATAATATACGTTGAAACCCCTAAAAATTCCACAAAAAAAATTGTTAGAACTAATAAATTCTGCAGACTAGTGGAACACAAAATCAACATGAAAAAAATAGTTGTTCTTCTATACATTAATAATAAGTAATCTGAAAAAGAAATTTACAATCATTATATTTTTATTTACAATAGCATCAGAAAGAGTAAAATACTTAAGAATCAACTTACACAAGGAGGTAAAAATTCCAATGATGTTTTTTACAAAAATAGAAAAATCTATCCTAAAATTCATATGGACTCTCAAGGGACCCTGAATAGACAAAACAATCTAGAAAAAGAAGAACAAATTTGGAGAACTCGCACTTTCTGATTTCAAAACTTACTACAAAGTAATCAAAACAGTGTAGTACTCGCATAAATAAACACAATATACTAACGAAGTAGTATACAGAGCCCTGAAATAAACTTTTACATATACGGTCAAATGATTTTTGACAAGAGTGCAAAGACTATTCACTGGAGAAAGGATAAGTTTTTCAACAAATGGTGCTGGGAAAACTGGATACCCACATGCAAAAGAATGAGGTTGGACCCTTATCTCACACGATATCTAAAAATTAACTCAAAATGGATCAAAGATATAAATGTTACAGTTGAAGCTATAAAATCTTTAGAAGAAAACACAGAGAAAAAGCTGCATGTCATTGGGTCCAAATGCCATTGCCAACAATGATTTCTTCAATATGACACCAAAGACATAAGCAACAACAAAAAAACAAATTGGACTTCATTAAAATGCAAAGGTTTTCTGTATCACAAGATAAAATCAACAGAGTAAAAAGGCAACACACAGAATGGCTGAAAATATTTGCAAATCACATATCTGATAAGGGATTAATAACTAGAATATATAAAGAACTCCTACAACTCAACAATAAAAAAAAACCAATTTAAAAATGCACAAAGGACTTGAATACACATTTCTCCAAAGAAGATATAAAATGGCCAATAAACACATGAAAAGATGCTCAACATCACAAAGTATCAGGAAAATGCAAAAATAAAACCACAATGAGATACCTCTTCACACCCATTAGGATAGTTACTATCACAAAATAAGAAAATAACATGTGTTGGTAAGGATGTTGAGAAATTGGAACCCTTATACTTTGATGGTGAGAATATAAAACTGGAAAACAGTATGGCAGTTCCTTCAAAAATTAAAAATAGAATTACCATATGATCTAGAATTTCCACTTATGGGTTCTGAAATAATAGAAAATATATTTATTGATGTCTGCCTCCAATTCCTGGCACAGAGCTACTGAAAACCTTTTACTTTCCTAAACAATAAGAACACTAAGAGCATCTCTTGTTCTAATATTTGTCTTTGACCCATTCCCTGACACAGAGCTCCTAAAACTCTTGTAATTTCCTAAGTGATAAGAACACTAGGAGAATCTTTTGTTCTATTGAGGCAACTCTGGGTGGGCTCTTGGATGGGGGCTGGTCACCAGAAAGACCAAGCCCTCATTAGAAGTTTGGAATTTTTAGCCCTACCCCTTATCCTCCAGAGAGGGGAGAGGGGCTGGAAACTGAGTTAATAATTGATCACGCCTACGTGAGGGAGCCTCCATAAAAATCCCAATAGAAGGAGGTTCAGAGAGCTTCCAGGTTGACAATGACAAGGAGTGCTTGGAGAGTGGTGCATCTGGAGATTGCATGAAAGCTCTGTGTCCCTTCTCACATACCTTTCCCTATGTACCACTTCCATCAGGCTATTCTTGAGTTATATCCTTGTATAATAAACTGGTGATCTAGTAAATGTTTCTCTGAGTTTTGTGAGCCACTCTAGCAAATTAATCAAACCCAAGGAGGAGATTGTGGGAAGCTCTGGTTTACAGCCAGTCAGTCAGATGTACAGGAAACAGCCTGGGCTTCTAACTAACATATGAAGTTGAAGTGAGGTTGGGTGGGTGTGCAGTCTTATAGGACTGAGCCCTCAACCTGTGGAATCGGATGTATCTCTGGGTTGACAGCATCAAATTGAGTTGAATTATCTGACGACCAGCTGCCATTCCAAGTATTTCTTGTTGGAGGTGTGGGGAACCCTCCCCCATGTGAAAAAATGAATCTCAAACACCATTTATGGGTATACATCCAAAAGAAGTGAATGCAGAGGTATAAAGACATATATGTACACCCGTGTTCTTAACAGCATTACTCAAAATAACCAGAAGCTTGAAGTAAGCCAGGTGTCCATCAAAGGATGAATTGACAAAAAAAAAAAATGTGGTTTATAACATAATGGAATACCAATCACCCTTAAAAAGGAAGGAATTCTGGGTCCGGCCCGGTTGTGCATGCGGTTAAGTGCGTGCGCTCTGCTGCGGTGGCCAGGGGTTCACCGGTTCGGATAATGGACACGCACTGATGCACTGCTTGGCAAGCCATGCTGTGGCGGCTTCCCATATAAAGTGGAGGAAGATGGACATGGATGTTAGTCCACGGCCAGTCTTCCTCAGCAAAAAGAGGAGGATTGGCAGATGTTAACTCAGGGCCGATAGTCCTCACCAAAAAACAAAAAAAAAAGGAAGGAATTCTGACGTATGCTATGACATGGATGAACCTTGAAGACTTTATTCTAAGTGAAATAAAGCCAGCCACAAAAGGAAAAATACTGTATGATTCCGCTCATATAAGGTACTTAGAGAAGTCAAATTCATAGGAATAGAGAGGACAATGGTGGTTCCCAGGGGCAAGAGGGAGGGATAACAGGGAGTTGTTGCTTAATGGGCACAGAGTTTCAGTGCAAGGTGAAAATAGTTCTGTGGATGGTTGGAAGTTATGGCTACACAATAATGTGAATGTACTGAATATCACTGAACTGTACACATAAAAATGGTTAAAATGGTCAATTTTATGTTATGCATATTTTATGACCATTAAATAATTAATTATTTTCAACAAATGAACGAACACTAGCTACATGCAATAGCATGGATGAATATCACAACCATAATGATACATAAAAGAAATTATATTCAAAAGGCTATATATTGTATAATTCCATTTATATAAAATCCAAAAAAGAAACAAAACTGAGGTCTGGCTTCCAGTAATGGTGGAGTAGCTTGTTGAACTAACACTCTCACAGATAACAGTGATGAAATCTGCATAAAATATTTTATATATTTATTGTATATACATATTGTGTATATATATATAGTATATACATATTGTATATATATAGTATATATATATACTTTATATATATATATTTACATAGACTCATGTATCTATATGTAATACACATACAATAAATGTGTATATGTGTGTATGTATAAATCTCTTCCAAAGCAAGCAGAACTGAGAGGGAGTCTTCCCTTGAATGATGGGAATTGCACCAGGAGATATTTGCAAGCTTGAGGCTTTTAACTCAAAGCATTCCAAAATCTGTACGTGGCCCAGACAGGGGAGAAAATACAGTCTTACTTGTAATGTTAGAGGATGTATTTTGGGGCTGCCAGAGTAGCTGGAAAGTTAGGGGAGAAATTCTGGAAAGGAGGGAGCCACTAAGAGGAAAATCTCAAAATATGTATGAAAGTCTCCCCCCCACACACACCAAATTGGCAGATCTTTGAACAACACACATGCAGGGTAGGTCCCAGAGGGACTATTGTAAAAACAACAGTTGGAAGATGAAAGATCTGATTGAAGATTTCAGCTATGCCCACTGTAAAGGAGATAGGATTGGAGTTTCAGTCCAGCCAAGTTAACTCCCTGCTAGAAAAATAACAACATTCTTTAGAGGAATACAATAGAATCCAAAGTCTCTATAACTATCATACATGATTTCCAGTACACAATTTAAAAAAGCATGAGATTTGAAGAAATAGGAAAATGTAATCCATATATGACCAAAAGCAGGCAGTAGAAACTATCCCCAAGTTGTTGCAATTAGCAGACAAGGATAAGAAATTAGCTTTTATAAAGATGATAATGGTGGTAAAGAAAAATATTCTCATAATGAATGAACAGATGTGGAAACTCAGCAGAGAAATGGGAATTATAAAAACGAACCAAATAGGAAGATGAAATTAAAAAAAGTACTTATGAGTTTACCAGTAGATTAGAAACAGTAGAAGAAACATGAAGACAGAGCAATAGAAATTATCCAGTCTGAAGAAAAGAATGTAAAATTTTTGAAGGAAAATGAAGAGAGCCTTACAACCTGTGAGATGATTGAGTCCCCAGCAGAGAGAGGAATGACAGGAAAATTAAATGAGACAGAAAGGCAAATCAATAAGTAATAACATAAAACTTCCAAAATTTGGTGGAAAATCTAAAATTTTAGATCTAAGAAAGTCAACAAACCCACAAAATAAAATACAAAATAAAACCATACCTTGGCACATGATAGTCAAGCTGTTAAAATCCAAAGATAAAAAGAAAATCCTGAAAGCATTCAGGGAAATACATACATACCAGGGAAGACATTACATAGAAGGAGAAATAACGTGAATGAAGGATGATATATTATAAAAAAAAAAATAGACAAATCAACAACAAATTCACATCTTTCAAGTACAGAAAGAAAACCCAAAAGTCAACACAGGATCCTATATTTAGCAGAACTCACTTTCATAAAGGAAGCAGAAGCCACAACAAGATACCACACACCAATTAGATGGCTAAAATAAAAAAATAAAATTGCAAATACCAATAAAATTGCAACTACAAAGTGCTGGTGAGGACTAGGAGCAACTAGAACTGGGAATGCAACATGATAGTTGCATTCAGACAACAGTTTAGCAGGTTCTTATAAAGTTAAACATATACTTATTATATGACAGATATCCCACACCTAAGTATTTAGTGAAACAAATTGAAAACTAATGTTTAAGGAAAAATCCTTGTGTAAATCTTCATAGCCATTTTATTCATAACTGTCAAAGATGGAAACAAACTAAATGTCCTTCATAAGGTGAATGGAGAAAGAAACTTTGGTGCATCGGTACATTAGAATACTACTTGGCAATAAAAAGGATAAACTCTTAATTCACACAACAACATGGATGAATCTTGGATGCATTTCTCTAAGGGAAGGAAGCCAGATTCAAAAGGCTATATAGTATATGATTCCATTTATATGACATTCTATCAAAGGCAGAAATACAGGGATGGAAAATGATCAGTGGTTGCCAAGGGATGGAGTGGGGGAAGGGGTTGACTACAAAGTGACAGCATGAGAGAAATTTGGGGGTGAATAAAACAGCTCTGTATGGTACTGTGGGGGTGGATATACGACCATAAAGTTGTCAAAATCCATAGAACTGTACACCACAAAGAGTGAATTTTACTCTGCAAATTTTAAAAATCAATCAGGATGCTAGGGAACTCAGATGGAATGAAGTGACAAATGAATCTCACTGTATTATAAGCATGTGACATAACCACACTGAAGGTGTGGAGATGAAAGGTCCTGACCTGAGTAACTGTGGAAGACAATGTTTTGACGGGATACTGTAAAACTAATGTACTCGACACAAACACTGTACTCTAGGTGGTAAGTTTGTTTTTCATAAGGGTATGGATTAGCAATTCTGAAAGTAATTGACACATTAGTAAATATATTGTAGCTAACTGGAGTTAAGTTTCTCACTGTTGGTGAAAGAAGTTACAAATAAGCAAAAGGAGAATGCTAGAATAAACTCTGTGATGCTGGATTGGAGTTGGAATTATCAGTATGAATCCATGTCTCTTTTAATATATCTATCCAGATAGACAGATTGATAGATAGACTGATAGATCGATTGATAGATGTGTATACCTGAGTTTATATTCATACATACATTTCCAAGCTCTGCTGAGAGGGTCTAGAAGCAGTGACACCCTAGTATCAATGAGCACACCTAGCTCCTAGATCTTGGTTTCTAAATATCATTTTCCAATAAAAATAAGCAGGTTTTCTTGGAGAAATGGGTACTTCTAGGGCTGGAGATGGAAAATACAAGATAAGCCTGGAGCATCTTGTAGTGTCAGGAAGTCTGAAAGTGCTTTAAAAAAAAAACACAGAAAATGATGAGATGTGTCAAAAGTAATGAATCTGAAAGACTTCCCAATGGCTCAAGTTGGAAAACTGTGAGCAACAAAATAAATAATGGTAGCATTGGATTATTACCCAGAGAATAAAATAAATATCCATGAGTCTATACTGATATAAAAAAGATTAAATAAGAAAGAAAGAAAAAAGGGGGAAAAAAAGAATGAAAGAAAGAGAGAAAGAGAGGAAGGAGGAAGGGAGAGGGAGGAGGGGAATCTTCCTCACAGAATTCCAAATAATAACCGCAGCTGGATAGCGTGAAATAGAAAATTGCCACTAGAACACCACAGTAATAATTACTGTGGGCAAGACTGACTGGTGAATGCAAAAACTGTGCGTGAAACTTAAAGAAGAAACAGTACATTTGCAGAACCTCAAAGCATCTACCTCCAAATACTTAACTTTTTTCTCTTAATTTATTTAAAAGTCCTATGACTATTTAAAGCAAAAATTATAACACTGTATTGTGGGATTTATAACATGAGTAGATGTAAAATTTATGAAAACAATAGCACAAAGGTCAGACAGAGTTAAGTGGAACTGTTCTGTAGCAAGGCTTCTATATTTTACATTGATTAAATTGGTGCACTATTAAGTCTAGGTAGGCTGTGATATGTTAAAGATGTATATTGTAATCTGGAACAACCACTAAAAAGTGCAAAATGTGTGTCACTTAAATGCTAATAAAGGAATCAAACAGCATACAAAAAGCTTTTGTACAAGAATATTCGCAGGAGATGACCTGCAAGTCCCCAGGAGGAAGACGAGCACACTGCGGGGCATCCACAGAGCAGAACGCCCTAAGCCGTGCCAAGGAGCAAACGCTGACACACACATGCTGGGTGAGTCTCATCAACCTCGTGCCGAGGGAGGCAAGCTGGACAGAAAACAATACACGTGGGATGATTTCAGCCAAGATGAACCTATGGTGAAAAAACCAGAACAGTGGTTGCCTCAGGGGAAGGAAAAAATTGCCTGAGAATGAACAGGAAGGAGTTTTCTGGGGGTGTTGGAAACATTCTATTCTTAAAGGGGTGAAGGTTATATGGGCATGTTTATTTGCCAAAACTGTAGAATTGAGATTTGTGCCTTTCACTGTACATCTTACCTCCACACACACACAAAAGACTAAAAAAATAATAAAGTGAGGTGGGAATGGGATGGAGTGTGGATGAAACAAAAATGGCAGATGATTAGTAGTTGTTGAAGCTGGGTGATGGGCCTACTATGCTATTTTGTTTTTTTGTATATTGTTTAAATTTTTCTGGCATCCACAGAGCAGAATGCTCTCAGATATTGTTCTGTAATAAAACAGAAATTTTCTGTAATAAAACACTTGTATAAGAAGACAAACTTGATATACAGTGTTTTTTGGTAAGATATTGGTTACCTTTGAGGAGGAAGGAGGAAGAAAGGGATTGTCCAGCTCTGAGTGAAGCTGCTGCTAGTTCTTGGTCACACAAGTGTGTTCCCTTTATAATAATTCTTTGAGGTTTACATGGATGACTTCTGCATATATTTCTGTACGCATGTTATACATCAATAAACATTTTAAATCCTGCATATTTGCACAAAGATCCTAACTCAATATCTCAGAATAACAGCAGGGTTTTGTTTTAAAGTGGAACACATTCACTCATGACATCATCAGATGGATTTTAATACTCCCAAGTATCTATTAATGCCCTCACCCTGTGTGGTCCCCTGGGTCTTTCCATTCTTGCCTCAATTTGGTAACTGGCATGGTTTTGAGATTTTATGATGTCATCTTTCTCCAGCAAGTTCCGCTCCCAAGATGATGCTCACCAAGGCCTCGACACCTAGCACAGTGCAGTGTTCACAGCATGCACTCAAGACCTGTGGGACTGGGTTGAATGAGGAACAAAACGAGGAGCACATGATGTTCGTAACTTATGTCTAGGTGCCATATCATGACTTAGGAAATTGGTAGGGTTTTTCGATAGATTTGCTATGTTTTCTAATTTTTCCTATTGAAAACAATGGGAAATAGGGTCTCAGAGTTCTTTCTCAGAGACAGTCTGACATTTCAGGCACAGATTACTGACAATTATTAATGGCATATGACTTTCCCACCTCATCTTAGTTTTAAGTTTTTAACTCCTTACCTCGGAAATGACATAACTTTGCTTCTTCTAAATCTTGTAGTAATACTGATGCTCCAGAAAGTCGGGCCACGGATATTCTGCTGTTGTGCATCCTCTCTGCAAAGAAGTGGAGCTGTGCATCCACCAGTCTGAGAAGCATGTGGTGCTGTAGTATTTGGAGTCAGAGTAGCTAAATGGAAAAATGACTTCAGAGAATTATCACCATAACCCCCAACAGCAACAAATTATTTTGCTTAATTATTTTGTGATTCTGAGGGTATATTTAAAGAGGGATATTAAAACTGGTTGCCAAGGAGCCAGCCCTATAGTAGAGCAGAAATTGCATATTACCTTCCTACACAAACTTGCCTAACATAGTGGGAAAGAGCAACGAGAAGTTTTGGTGCCGTTGCCTGTGTTAACGAGGCCAAGAGGTCCACACTGGGATAAAGAAGTCCAGTGAACAAGCCTGTGTGCAGCGTCGGACAAGGGGCATGAGTGTGGTTACCCAATGTGGCTTAGGGGTCACTTACCAGTGCATCTGAGTTTCCTGTCTGTACAATGCAGGAATTGGGGCTGTGCACTGTGATGTTTTCTCCTTTTTATGACATGTCTCAGGGCAGTCCTTCTAAGATGCCTGACCACGGTATGGGCCCTTCAGGTGGGTGGGGCCCAAAAGGAGGATCTCTGCAGCGACCCTGACCACGGGGTCCAGAGGGAGGATCATGGCAGCCTGGAGGGATGCAGGGGATGGTAGGACCGGTGGCCTTGAAAAGACAAATTCCAGGATCCCAGGCACCCGGTATTTCCATTTTAGATATTGAATTTACTTTTCAAATACTGACCAGGGTGCTTCCAATAGGGCTGCAAGCATCCTCAGCAACAGCTAGTCTGGTGAGCTCCACCCCTACCTGAGTACCGGGCTCAAGGGATGCAGTCCATCCTCACTGCGTATACTCTGGGGGGTGCACAGGGCATGAAGGGTGGGTGTGGTATAGAGAAGAGGCGGGGTAGAGAGTGGGGTGGAGAAGCAGAGGATTGGGGCCCAGGGACGGAAGGACGAGGCAGGAATTGGGGCCCCTAGCTGTGCATGCTGGGAGCTTTTGTCTCTTAACTGCTCCCAGCAGGCAGCCTGAAGGGCTGCAGGACTACAACTCCCAGGATGCTCTGGGCACAGGGCGATGCCTAGCCCTAGGGGGAGGAACAGGGTGGTGTGTGTTTGGCTGAGGGAAAAACCGTCATTGGCTGCAGACACTTGTCCTGCACCTGCTCCACGTGGACTGAGCCCCGGAGGGATGTGATGGGACGAGAAGGACCAGGGAGTTAGGAGGGTGTGGCGGCTGCATGGGCAGCCTCGGGCCTGCAGCGTGCAACTGCTTTTGTCCAAAGTTGAAGCCAGACTCATCTTTCTTCCACACTGCCTCCCTCCGTGGCTTGATTCCTCCTCCCATCTGCATGTCTGTGGGTCTTTCCACAGCCTCCTACCTAGTCCAGGGCCAGGTGCTTCTCTAAAATGCTTATGGGAACTGGTTTGACATCCCAGAAACTTTCCACTTTGCATGTTGCCCTCTGCCTTCTCCAGCCAAAGTGCCAACATTTCATTAGCTTTTGGGAGAAATTCGCCCTTGTGGCCCCTCTTACAAGCACAACTTAAGAGCTTTGCAGGGTGGTAACATTGGCTGTTGCTTGCCTTTTTTGCAGATGTGGAAGTTGAGGCATCCTTGAGGTTAATCACTGGTTTCCCCAGGATCCGCTAAGAGCAGAGGAGAACAAGCCAATTCCCAGGAAAGTATCTAGTAGGCCATTTTCACCAACCCATTCCAGTGCAGAGGCCTCTGAAACAGCATCCTTAAGATGAGAATAGCTTAAGCATTTTGCCCTTTAGATTGATCACCTAATCTCAGCTCAGGCCTGAGTGGCCAGTCTGTCAGAGACACAGGTGACGACTCTGATCCCTCAGGAAGAGACCGGTGGTCCACCTTTGGGAGACGGATGTGTAAGGTAGAGAGAACTTGGGCAGCATTTGAAATTCGTCAGCTTTAACATCTCTGCTTTGGATTCCGGCAAAGTTCCCGGATAAACACGCCCAGGGATAGTCAGATGTACCGTATTCTTTAAAAATTGATTAGAATAGTGAAAGGAACAGAGCATAAAATAGCTTGCTTATTTGCAAAAGATGAAATGCAAGCAAGATCTTCTTGTCAATTTTTTTCTGTTTATTCTCTTGGCTGTACTGTACACTTGAATGCAGAAATAAAAAATTTGAATGGCCAAAATCTCTTTTCCTGAGATTGGTAAATTAATTTAAAAGTTCTATTGAAACCTGTGGAGGAGTGGTTAGCAGCTTTCACGACTTATGTCCTCCCCAAAAATCTGGGCATTGATCTACATGAAAAAAAGTCCTTGTTTATATTACACATCCCAGTAGGTTACATTTCCGATTCCTGAATGTGGGATATTATCAAAACAACTGAAAAACCTGGTCATGGAAACTGGACCCTGTCACTTTGTCAAGAATTTGCCTCTTTATGAATAAATGACACATGAATTCTCTAACATTTTTGTAAAATGTTATTTTGTAAAATGGACGAGAAACTCTGTGGTGTCTCTGAATGTGGCAAGACAGGGAATTCTCATTAGACCACATCCTCGGATTCTTCTCTCGTGTTCAATAGGCCCAGGTGATAGTCCATGTGGTCAGGTGCAGCGCTGCTCCCCCAGCGCCCAGTGTTCCATCCTACTCTGGCCTGTGCATTTTTCAGGGGGTTCTGACAACACTCGTCCACAAGGGTTGGAAGGAGACATTGAAACATGAGGATATTCATCATCTTAAAACAAGAATTAATGGAGAGGAAAGTTTTGGGGTGTGTGTGCTCCCATGCACTGCTGTTGAGGTGTGGCTGCAGTGACCACTGTGCTCCCAGCGTCCCCACAATGGCTTTCTCAGAAGTTTGATCTCCTAGCGCAACCACAACAGCTGTTGACAGAGCTGGGTGCTCATCGTGGTTCAGTGTCTTCCATCAGATTTTGTGGCTCTTACCCTCCTCTGCTTGCCCCTTTCCTATTCCTATCTGCTGTGTTGATTGCTTTGTAGTTGTTTCCTAGGAGCCACTGTGTGTAACTGTATTTCGCAGTGTCTTTAGGAACCCACCCTCACTATACGAGTCATTGTACAACATTGACTTATCCAGGTGTAGCCCGTGTTCGTCCTCTCCAGTGGAGCTGTGAAGAACCCTGCTTAGTCAGAGCTCCTCTCATTCTCATGCTGCTTATGAAGCTGGGCATCTCGTCTTTGGTCTCATTAACATTATTCTTTTCATCGATTATTCTGAAGTCAGATACAACTTTGTTAATAATGTGGACACTGGCTGTCACAGGCACTTTTATGTATCTTCCCCAACAGCTCTGTGAAGTAGACCTGTGATCCCCATTCTACGGGGGGGGACACTGAGCCTCAGAGAGGTCGAGTAGCTTCCTTCACTTCACAAAATTTCTTGGTACATTTTGAATCTCCACTTGGAACTCCGCCTCTCACCCCATCCTGAGTCCATTATCTGCTTGATGGCAGTCACCTTGCATAAACAGGCCCCGGGCAGGCAGTGGACTAGTTGGGCGTGGTCCTCCGGCTTATCCTGGGAAGGTTCTAGGTTTATTGCGAGAGCTGGAGCAGTGGACACTGACCATCACTCGCCTGGAAGGTTTGTTATGTAGAAATACTCCACTGACTTTTTTGCGGGTGTCATGTCTTCTTTGTCTTCATTGCTCCCCTGGGCTTTCTCCTACAGTCCGTGCTGTGCAGTAACATACAGTACAGAGACTGGTGAACATAATACTGTTGCCCTGCACAAAATGGCCACATCACTCATTTTTCTAATTATGAAAGAAATACATCCTGTTAAAAATGTCAAATTACACAGATCTATAGAAAGCGAAACCCTCCACTTTCATCATCTTCCCTGAAAACTCACTCCTCTACTCAGAGGGAACTGTTGTTAACAAGGTGGGGTTTATTCTTCTGGACATTTCCTATGTATTTATAAACACACATAAAGTTTTTTAACATAAATTACATAACTACATCGTTTTGCAATTTGCTGTTTCCCAAACCATATATCATAGACGTTTCCCGTTATCAGTGCACATCATTCTAACTTACCATTTTAAATGTTTTAGAGGTATTCCAAAGAACAGGAATACCATAATCTGTTTACTTCTTCTTTGATAGAAATGCGATTACATCCACTTTCACTATTGTACATAACACTGCAGTAAGATCATTGTATGGAATTTATTGCACTGCTATTCAACTGCTCAGTTTGCTTTGTTTCCTTTTAGTGAGAGACTATGATATATTTTTAACATTTTTATGGGAATTATTTTATAGGGAAATTAATTTTATCACTGAATAAATACATTTATGGGGAAATTGGCCTTCAAGGTCATCCATCTCAGTATTCTGGACAAAAATCTTGAAACTTAGAAGGTATTATGCTTGCTCCATCACATTCTAACGAGTCATGTTAACAATTTAAAGTTGAATGTTTGAATAGCCTCTACTCTCTCTGTTCAGAAGGATGACTTTTTCTTGTCTTGAAAACTTCTGACTCCAGGGGCTCTCAGTTGGACTTCAGAGAGGATAAGATATTGGTGTCGCATCTGTTTCTCTTCAGCTGTAGGCTGAATCTTCCAAAGATCATAGAATTGAGCATGGTCCAATCGATATATATGATTTGGGTCAAAAATTCAAAGTAATGAACCCAAGATAGGAATCTATAACTTTGGTTCTTAATAAAGAATTTCCTTTGAGGACCTGCCCAGTGGCACAAGCGGTTAAGCCCACACACTCCGCTGCAGCGGCACGGGGTTTGCCGGTTCAGATCCCAGGCACACAGCGATGCACCGCTTCTTAAGCCATGCTGTAGCAGTGTCCCATATAAAGTAGAGGAGGATGGGCACGGATGTTAACCCAGAGCCGGTCTTCCTCAGCAAAAAAGTGGGGGATTGACATTGGATGTTAGCTCAGGACTGGTCCTGCTCACACACACACACAAAAAAGCAACAGAATTTCCTTTGATATTCTTAAGTCTCTGTGATTACTAGTAAAAACTCACCTATGGGTGAAGAGATTTGGTTCTGCTGGCAATGTCTGGCTTGAACATCCATAGTTAAGCCTGCCACATCTGTAGGTAGATTAGACTTGACCTCTTGATGACCTCTGCCCTTGGTCTTTGACCAGGGAAAAACAAGAATTTTAAAAAGCTGCTGTTATTAGCACTCAATGCTAGAAATGCCCATTAAAGAGTGAGTTTCATTTGGTAAACCAAAGGGAATATAAGCAAAACAATGTCTTTAATATCTATAAAATTTCAAAAAATTCTCATTTTTTAAAATGTAACTCTGTTTTTGCCACAGTGAAAACTGTGTATATATAGGAATGAAATATTCCTCTGTTCATTTCTTAAGTTGTTTCCATTGACTTGGATTTATCCTCTAATCCGTATTCCAACTGTGAAAGAACGTCTTGGTCCTTGAAAGAAAAGAAGCCATTGAAATTTGATTTTCTTTTAGCTCGGCATCCTACAGGTTTGAGGAATAAATGATCATGTAATGATACAATGATTTTGAAATCTAATTGTAAATTAGAGGGGTGTAAGGGATGATTGAATGGTGTTTCATCCTCATGGTCAGGGGTATTATACACATGGACATGTAAACACGATTCAGAAAGCTGCTTCAGCCCCGTGACATCCCTGAGAACCACAGTTCAGGGAAGATCTAGGCACACAGCCATCTGCCTCGATCTCCTGGGTTACATGTAGATCCAGCTGTCTTGAAGGTGGCTTTAGAGCAGCTATCTATTTCTCCCCTTCCTTCTCTCCAGCTTATCTCAAAAAGTCTTGACTATCATATTTTAAAGTAAGACCAATTATAGTTATTTATATGAGCTTCTTGATCATTATTGCAGAGTAATAATCAGGCATACCATTAAATATAATTTAATTGATCTAATTAAATTTGTTGTACCTTATAATTGATTAGAACACTAAGTTTAGTTTAGAGTTTCATATTCACCAAATCTGTTAATCTACTTACAACTGCCATGTGCCTCACTCCTCTTAGAAGTGTATCTTTGGCCCATCACAAGATTTTAATGAATGAAATCATCATAAATTAAGATAATGTACTGTCTTTTGGATGATAGGGAGGCAGATGGGTCCATTTTGGAAATATGCCCATCTGTCTTTGCTCCTCATGGGAAGTTTCTGGTCACTAGGTCTCCAGGTGGCTTGCACAAGCCATAGGTCTGTAATAGCTTGGTGCCTCTCCTTCTAATTGGGGTAGAAATAAAAGAGGTCAGAGAGCCTTATTAAAGTTTTGGTTGCATGAAGTCTTCTATGAAGACCATCCATGCATATTGTTCTGGGTAGCTCTCTGTTCCTAGGACTACTAGTTACTTAAAGCGCTTGTCAGGAACTGTGAAAGGCCTGATATTTTACCTTACCTGCAAGTTAATAAGTCAGCCTACCATGGTCTTATAGATCTTGGCAAAAGACATGAGACCCATGGGTCAGAGACAAAGGACTTAATGTCACAGCAATAGCAGTGGCCAGAGTATCAGCATTTGCACCGGTTCACTAAATCCCACTTCTTACAGGGTGATACACAGTGGGCCGGGTGACATGCAGAGGTTTGCAAGAACTCAGAGCTTAAGGAACTCAAATCTTTGATAATGGGCAGGAAGTCTGCTGACCTTTGCCCCAGGGAGGGGTGTTATTTCTATTATACTGGGCAGTAAGCAAGCCTGCCCTTTGCTCCAGAGGAGGTCACTATTTCTGTCTTCCAAGGCTGACAGCTCTACACACATCCTTGAAAAGATAACCTGGTTTTACTGGCTTTCAAAGATAAGCTTGAATGAGAATCAATCATCATTCAGTTCTTCTGTTTCCTTTATTGAGTGTGCAAATATGCTCTTTTCTCTGTAAAGTTCACTAACTTTATTCATACATAAGGGATGCTTTTGGTTTTATTTATTAAGTTGAAATTTTCTTATTAGAGCAAATGATGAAACTATTATGGGTTGGATCTGAAAGTATGCTTTTCCAAGAAAAGGTGAATGATCAGTGCTCATAGAACTTTGCCACAAGGAGCTCATAGCAACTTAAATGATTTTAATTTGATTACTGTTTTGTACAACTTTCTTCCATCTTACTTCATCCTCTCTGCTTCCAGTAACTCTCATATGGGAATGGGGCAGTTTCAGGGATTCACTGAACTCATTTACAATATTCAAATGGTTTTCTCTGTTATATTGTCTTTATTGAGGTAATGTTGACATACAACATTATATTAGTTTCAGGGGTACAACATAATGATTCATTGTTTGTATATATGTTGAAATGATCACCACAATAAGTCCAGTTAACATCCATCCCCATACATAGTTACAAATTTTTTTGTCTTGTGATGAGGACACGGTGTATTTCAAGGTGCAGAGGAATCAACGATTATGTCTTACTTTTCCATATACAGCTTGATGGATTTGGACCTAAGTATACACCCTTGAGACTGTCACCACCATCAAGGCCACAAACATATCTATCACCTCCCAAAGTTTTCTCTCAACTCCTTTTGTACTATTATCCTGTGGTAAGAACTCTTAATATCTACTCTATTAGCAAATGTGACGTATGCAATACAGTCTTGTCAGCTGTAGGCACTATGCTTGTCCTACATCTCCAGAACTTATTTATCTTGATAACAGAAATTTTGTATCCTTTGACCATCAGCTCCTTATTTATCCATCCCCCCAGCCCCTGGTAACCACCATTCTAACCTCTGCTTGTATGAGTTTGACTATTTTAGATTCCATATATAAGTGAGTATTCGCCTTTCTCTGTCTGCCTTATTTCACTTAGCATAATGTCTTCCAGGTCCATCCATGTTGTCAAAAATGGCAGAAATTCCTTCTTTTTTCAAGGTTGACTAATATTGCATTTCTTTATCCATTCATCCATCAGTGACATTTAGGTTACTTCAGTGTCTTGGCTATTGTGAATTAACTGCAATGAACATTAGAGAGCAGGTATCTCGTTGAGACCCTGATTTCAATTCCTGTGGGTATATACTAGAAGTGTGATTGCTGCATCATATGTTAGTTTTCATTTTTGGAGGAAGCTCACTGTTTTCCATAATGGCTGTACTAATTTACATTCCCACAAGGGTTCCTTTTCTCCACATCCTCACCAACATTTGCCATCTTTAGTTTTTTTGATAATCACCATCTTAACAGGTGTGAAGTGATAGCTCATTGTGGTTTTGATTTGCATTCCCTGATTAGTGATGCCGAACACCTTTTCATACACCTATTGGTCCCTTGTATGTCTTCACTGGAAAAAGTCTATTCTGGTCCATTGCCCATTTTTTAATTGATTTTTCTTTTTGTTATTGACCCAACACAAAAAAAGAGAACAAAATTTTCAGGCATTATGGGTGCTTCCCAGTTGATGCAGATGGTTTTGTTTTTACAATGGTACCAAAAGATAATGTTTCATGTTTTTTCTTCAGTTTGTAATAAGACCAGCAGTAACTACGACATGGCAGATAATTGGGAACGTCTTGGTTTGGAGGTTTACAACATAAATGAGTGGTAAGGAATTTTTTATTATTCCAAGGAAAGTATTGAGATCATAGTCCATGGAATCCAGGATTGATAGGTGTAGGAAGAACTTAAGGTGGGGATCGGTGATCTGGCATTACTTCTGATCTTGAGGGACAGGTATCTACTGTATGAGTGTTTGAATAAAAGTATTAGAGATCAGGAATTTGTGGTGAGTGAATACGTTTTCTGAATTATTTACTTTTGAGCATAAGCGTTTGGATTATGTGAACATCTGGGATATGGGAGTAAGTCGTTAACAGGGGGTGGTTGATAATGTCACTATTGATTTAACTTCTATGAACACCAAGTGGTCAATGGATTAAGCAAATGAGTAGTCAGAAAACACAGAAATAGTAGGATTTGGGATTTAGTAAAGGTTTGGGGACCGACTGCCCTGAGAGGGAGTGTCAGGACTTGTGCGGTTTAGAGTGACAAGGACAAGAATATAATAGAAACACACTCAAACAGGGAGGGGTGTTAACAGGATGGGGGAGGAGAAATGATCTGGAGTAGCCTTGAATTTTGACCTTGAGCTTTCTGTTCTTGATGCAAATTTGCCTGATGACATCCCCGGACACAAGTCAGATCTATCCCTGGAGGACAGAGGGAGGGTGGAAGTACAAAACAACCAGGATAATTGTCCTAAAAAGTCAGAGTTCCTTTGTCATTTGACCCAATTTCATGATTTATTTTTGTAAGGTAAGAGGAAAAGAAGGATGATAGTTACGTCTTCACAGAGGAAGCAGTGTAACTGTGGGAACCAGTCCAAACCAAAGCCTGGTTTAAGCATCTTCAACCCTTTGAGGATGTCCAGTGACATATTCAAGAGGCCGGATACTAGAATCCCATCCCATTCTGGCAGTGACGGGTCTCTGGGAGGACACTTTGGACCAGCCCCACCAGGTCTGCTGGCCCGAGAGACCGCAAGGACTCCAGGCCTGCAGCAATGCAGGACAACTGGTAAGTCCTTTCAATCTTGCCAAAGCGTTGCAAAAACTTGCACCTAGTCACACAGGTGAATCCCTGCCAGGTGTGCTCGCAGGTAGTCTGCACTCCAGGTTCCATGCCCACTCCTGCTGGTCTTCAGATTTGGCAGAGATGATTCCAGGAGCTGATCTGGGCATTCCACAGTTCCACTGCCAACAATTTCTGGCGACTGAGGAAGGTATCAGGAAGGAGGAAAGGGCAGTGAGGAGCACAGGAGAGAGACTGGTGGTAGCACTGATGGCGGACAGACTTGCTAGCGAGGCAGAGAAAGTGAGGGGCCAAGAAGGACGTCCTGACAGCAGATGAAATGGAGCAGGCACCTCAGTGAGGTCTCTTGGCAGCGTCCCTAATGTTTCCTTGCTTTGAGCTCTTGAAACTTTAAAACATACCAATACGTTTCTTTTATTAAACTCTGCTGCGTGAAATAGAAAATATAGACAGTGGTTTCTTTCTGAGGTGAGAGGTTGAGTTTCAGGTGAGGAGAGAAAGATCTTTTTTCATGCTGTTCTCTCATTTTCCTTTACTATGCACATTATTTATTTTTACTTTCAAGTCAGCAGAGAGTTATCAACGTCACGGGATGATTCAGTTTTTCCCCTCACAGTCACAGTAAAACCTACTTAAAGTGGATTATTCTTTTTCTGTAATATTCCAATAGATTCCAAAATATTATTTCAAAAGCACTTCGATGTCTATGTTCTCAAATTAGATATTTACTTCTAAGTCTCCATTTTTATGTTTTTTGTTGCATGCTACTTCAGAGTTGCATCTAAGGATATACCAGATTTCCCTCAGTTTTTTAGATCCATATTTGTTGGAAATTTGATTCATGTAGATGGACATGGCAGTTGGGGGATCGTGCTATTATCAAAAGAGGCCTTTTCAGCATCAGTAATCTGACAAGAACCCACTGCTTGTTGGGATTCAATTGTCTATTTGGGGGATCAATCTTTCACTGTTGGCACTTCTCTTTCTCTTTGGAGGGAAAGTATGGCCTTCCCAGTTTTTTCATTACCAAACCACTTTCCTGGGTGGTTATGCTGTGTCAGGAAGGGCCTGGGATGCTGGGAACCAGAATTCATCCTCAGCTTCTGGCTGTCCTGAGAAGGCTTCCCTGACAGAGTCCAGCCTGTGTGTCTGGGTGACACTTTCAGCCATCAGAAAGGAGGCGATAACTCACAAGTGCCAAGCGATTCATCTGGCCCTCGTCTTACAGGGTGTTCCCAAGGGAAGAGCTTCAAAATGCCACTTAGTAACCCTTTGAAAGCTTCTAGTCATGTGATGGGTTCTCGGTGTGAGCTCAGAGCAGTGTCTATTCACCACCAGATGGGGAGCATTTCAGTATTTTAATTGGTAAGGCTGTGTTCATGTACGTTCATGGATCATCAGTTCCGTGGCATTCCCTGCTGGAGCCCCCCACACCCCCGTCATACCTGATCTTTCAAAGCTCCAAACAGGGTTCACACCCCAGCAGGTGGTTGTAATGTAACCACAACACAAGACTGGGGAAAAAATCACAGACACCCAGGGTTGACACACTTTAAGGGCATGGGCCCAGTTGCCCCATTTGGACGAGTTTGGAACACCAACACTGAGTGTGTAAACTTGAGGATTGTCCAAGACCATGGACCTCAGAAGAACACGGGCTGAGAAGTCACCTTGGACAGCAAGGGACAATGTGGGGTCACTGACTGGCCAGGATTATGGTCCCTTATCCTGGCAAAGTAGAGCTCACTCGGGATCCATCAGGCCAAGTCAGGGAGGAGGTTTGGGGTTTTCTAGGGAAATTCTGTCCTAAAGGGAATTGCATAAGGAAGGCAGGGGTGCTGAAAATCCTAGTTCACAGGGAGCAGTAATGTTTATGTAACAAGGCCCAGCTGTAGCCTTAAAAGCTGCATCACAAATCTTTCCTCCTGGATACAAATCAAGCAGGAAAAGGAATTCAGGGTCCTGGACAAGGATTCCAGCAGGATTCAAATCTAGGTCAGAGGTGAACATGGATCCCCTAGAGGGCCCTCAGGAGGGAAAGTCCTGCCTGCCTTTAGTCCATCTGCAAATGAACTTCCGCGGGTCTTGTCCTCTCAACGTGCACATTTTGATCTTTTTCCATTGTTTTCTCCACTTAGAGCTGATATATTCCCAGAGATTGAACTAGAAAACAACAAGTTCCTAAAATTTGGTCAAAAGAAACCTCAAGAAGAGAAGCAGAAAACATTCCCTCTTCCTCCAGAATTAGGAAGGCAGCCCCTGCCTGTGGCATGACATGGTCCTGCGTAGTGCTGTTTTAAAGTCACCCACATTTCAGTGGTTTTTTTCTCTGCCTGTGAAAGTACCTTCAACCTTTAAATCTCAGGAGAAGGGGTGGTGGGCTGTGTCTGCACCTGGAGGAGCTGAATGATACTGAAATGAACTGGTCCTCGGTGTTAGGGGGACTTGGGATTGTCCCCACTAGCCAGAGAAGGGGCTGGCCCTTCTCCCTTCTCCCACATACAATAAGCTGATGACCCAGAAGAGTTCTTGATTCAAGGAGAAATGTGAGATTCTGTGTCTCCCTCACATGCCTACAGAAAGTGACAGAACCACACCACAAGTTCCAGGCTGTAAAGGGAACAGGACTTTAACATAATACTCAAACATGGCATTTATTATTTACAACAAATAACTACTGTCCCTCCCCAATGGGTTCATAGATGCTGGGGGATGTCAGGGAGCTGAGATGGGGTCGTCCTCTCTCTCTTGGGCTTCAGGGGACTCCAGGAATCAGCTTACAATGCTCCCCTTCCTGTCAGGTGGGAGGAGCTGGCCCGGTGCATCGCAAGCGTCCCAGCTGTGTCCCCGCTGCTGAGGATGCGGCTGTGATCGGCGACTGGTACGGGGCTCGGTATTGGGGCCTGGGGGCTGAGTAGAAGTGTCGGGTTATCTTGGGGGGCCTCCCTCAGAATCATGGCCACCCACCCTGTCCCCACTGCACTGGGTGCTGCAGACCTTGTGCTCAGTGCTGTCAGCCACCAGTACCCCACTTGTCCCTGCCACGGGAGAAATCGTTTACTATCACCTATTTCACAGAGGAGGAAACGGAGTCTCAGGAAGCTGAAGAGAGTCACCCCAGTCACAGGACTGCTCAGTAGTGGAGGTGGGATCCCAGTGCCAGCTATCGGACTCCCCAAGGACACGCTTAGCTCAAAGCTTTACTGAACTCCTAGGAGTCAGTCACCCCAGCCCAGACACTCACTCACCCCTGAACTTGATGATGGCCGGCTCTTCTTGGCCTTGAATATTCTGCTGTCCAACTAGATCTGGGGATCCAGCAGGCAGGACAGGCTGTAGCTACAGGGCAGAGAGGCACCTCTGAGCCTACCAGGAGCCACACCTCAGGTGTCCCCCCACTGGCTGCCCAGCAGCTGGAGTCTGGGTGTCCCAGAGTTCACCAAGCAATAAGGCCTGGGGCTGAGCAGGGGGCCATGGAGACAGGCTCTCTGGACTGGCCAACATGGAGAGTCCACCCCTGCCCTCACTCAACTCCTGCACAGCCTCAACTATCATTCTCGTTGAGCAGCTCCATGTCCTGGAATCAGGCCCCAAATCACTCCTCCAGCTCTGGTTGTAATTCTTTGCAACCACTGGGAGCAGCAGCATCTCCCTCATGACTCAGTATTCCTGGGACCAGAGGGAAGGAGAGGATGCACACAGGGCCTGGGTGGGGGATGCTGCAGGGGTCTTGTGGGGGGTGAGGGGTGGGGCAGGGGACCAGTCCTGGCAACGCTCCTTCCCACCAGTTCTATCCAGGCTCTACCTGTTCTCAGAATGGGAATAATCAGCCCCTCCTCCAGGAAGTTATCCTTGATGCCATCCTCCCCTCAACCAACCCACCAATTGGATGGGTCTCCCACTTCTCTGTTATCGAAGTCTTCCACTCAATGTAAGATACAGGGGGTGGAACCAGGGACTGTTCTGCCCAGAGGGTCTCTGATTTCCACCTCCTTCCCCTCCCCTGCAGGGAGTGCCACAGCTGCTCACCTCAGTCCCTTTCTTAAGGTTGATCTCATTCCCCTGGAACGTGGAGAGCCAGAGTCCATCAGACAGAATGCCATAGACTGACTAGCCCCTTATGTCCACCCCTTCTCATGGTGCACGACTGCCAGGTCCCCAGAGGGGGAGGGGCATGCAGAGAAAACAGGACTTGGACCTAGGCCGGGCTCTGGGCTCCAGAGAAGGAGGACATGGGGGGAGGCTGAGGGACCTGGCAGCACAACCCTCTCTGATGACAGACTTGGAGGCTGAGACCTCAGGCAGAGGGGACTGCTCAGCAACTTATGTGCTGCCTGACTTGGGGGGGGCCGACCCCTCTCTCCCTCCATGGGGAGCATGGGAGTTAGAGGCTGAGTCCAGCTCAGATAAAACCTCACGCGGCTGTGCCATCAGGCAGCTCTGAGTTTCCCCAGCCTGGGGAACCGGAATGGGTGTCTCAGGTGGAGCCTCTGTTCACTCATCTCTAAGATGGGCCTGATGCCCCAGCTCCCAGGGGCCACTGCGAGGCTCCCAGGAGAGATGTGTCAAGTGCTGAGAGCTCGGAGCACATTTCGGGGGCTCCCGCATCCCAAGGTTCAGGATCGTGGTCCTTCCTGCCTGGCCTCAGGTTCACCCACCTCGAGATAATCACCCATCGCCAGACACAGCATAAGCAGGTCACCTAGGAAAGTGCCAAGATAGGGGACGACACCTTGTGACATTGGGGTGCGGGTGGGATGAGCCCTTGCTCTCAAGTCGACCCCCTGCAGACCCTCCCCTGAAAAGTCCACAGCCACAGCCTCCTGGCCCACCCCAGGGTTCCCACGGGGAACAGCCTAGGACCCTTAGCAGCATCCCCTCAATTCCTCCTTGCTTCACACCCCAAGAACACCACACTCCTCCTCCTCCTCTCCCAGGGCAGGCTTCTAGCAAATCACAGGGTATGCGGTCCCTGTCCCTCCCCACAACAAACCCATCCTGCACCAGCTCTTCCAGACCATCCCAGTCACTTCTACTGGGGGATTCGGACACTGTGGCACCAAGAGAAAGGGCCCTCCTCTCTTGATTTGAGGCCTCCAGCTGGGAACGCAGAGCCCCTCCCCCACAGGCACACTCACCTGCTGCTGCTGCTGCTCCTTCTCCTGCACCCTCTGGGGGTTGATTTCCGGGGGGCAAACGTGGAAGGCCCCTCCTGTCAGGGTCGAGGACAGTGTCAGTGAGGCCATAGTCCCCTCACCGCATTTCTCTCCAGCACCACTCGCCTCCGACACTGGACATCTGACTCGAGTCAACTGGTACCAATGCCACTCCACCCTCCAAGGTCTTGTGATTCCAGAACAAGCCCAGTTTCAACTCTCTGAGTGTAAGCTTGGGCTTGCGTCCTGGACTCCCTGAGCCTGTTTCCTCATCTGGAAAGTGTGAGAACTCCAGCTACTTCACAGGTTCTCCTGAGGACTCACTGTCGCATGACTGTCATCACTGTTCTTGCCCTCACCCCTCCAGGGAGCAGGCAGAAAGCTCCCACATTCCTTTCCTTCCTCTTACCTCATCACCCCCATGTGAGGCCTGCACCACACAATCACCATCCTTCCATTTCCCTGATGGGGAGACAGAGGCCCAAACAGGGGCAGTGAGTTGCTCAGGGGCCACAGAGGAGAGGCCACTTGGCCCTCCCAGCCAGAGACCCTGTTCCAACATCCTCACCTAACCCCCAGCCCCACCACTGACAACAGTCCTGACCCCCGAGCTCTCGAAGCTTGGTCGTGGGCCGAGGCGTGGATGGAGAGGATGTGGTGTCTTGGGAGTCTGGTTGAATGGCTCCTGCCTGCCCCAGTCTCGTGGAGTGTCTGGCCCCCAGGCTGGGACAGAGGCAATGCCAAACCCTTCTCCTCCCCAAGGAACCACTCAGGATATTCCCCTGCACTGAACTCTTTCTTTATCCACTCAGAAACTGGACCCCCAAGGTGCCACCTGTGATCAACAGGGAAGGGGTGAGAGGACATTTTGCTTCCCTGTTTACATGAAGCTCCTAACTTCCTTTCAGCAGGATCCACTAAGAATCTATCAGTTGCCTAGGCGCTACTCATAAGCCACCTGGGGTATATGTCATTGCCAACCAGGCATTCAGGTGAGACTCCGTTGTTGACTCGAGTGACTGTTCTAGGCGTCCAGGGGGGGTCCCAGAACGCACACACATCTGTCTCTGGTCCAGCTGTTCAGATCCAAGGATGAGCATCTTGTTTGTCCACATGGGCCAGGGGAATTCCCTGCTGTGCCCGTCCCTGGGGTAGGCAGTGTGCTCTCCCCTTGGAGACATGGTGAAGATAGAAGGAGCAGCAGGGGCCTGGCTTCCTGAGGACAGGTTTAGGCTGAGGGATAAACCCACCCAACCACCCAACAGTCTGGGAGAAGCTACATTCAGCAGGACGGAAGTGCATGGAAGCCAGAAATCTGCTGATGGCGCCAGCTCGGCAACTCGCCCTGGAACAGCACAGCCAACACCACTGTGTCCCATGACCAGGGCCTCCTGCCCACAAACGGCACCCCACCTGCCCATGGGCCAAACAGATCCCTAAGCTTGTTAACCTGGACAAGATAGATGGGAACGTTTCAGAGAAAGTTCAAGTGAGAAACTATCAAAACCACAGCTTGCCCAGTCCCCCTTCCCCCGTGGCCCTTCCTCTCTTTCCAGAGCCCCGGCCTCCACTCTACCTTGGTCATCAGTTCTCTGCTCAAGGACTCGTCTTGGCTATAGTGCTCCTTAAGTTTTTCAGAGCACTCCCTGAGGAGAGGGGAAAGAGGCAAGGATAAATTTAGGGATAATGTGAGGGGTCTGAGTGCAAATCTTTTTCTTTGACAACCTGAGAGATTCAAACTGCCTGGAGGAGTGCTCTCACTGGGCTCCTCTGAGGGCTAAGGTCTTGTGAGACTGGGAGGGGGCTCTCCTGTTGGTCACTGGGGTCTCCATTCCCCCGCTATACAGAGCAGCTCTCTTTTGACCACTTTCAGTTTCAACTGGGCATAGAGTTCTGTTGCTATAAACACTTGAAAATCTCCAATGTGGCTCAACCCAGTACCTGGCATTTAGAGAAACCTAATCCTGAAGCAGAATTGGTGCACTAAGGACACCAGGAGACTTAGAGACCCACCGCTGAGGCCCAGGCCCTGTTCCAAGCATTTGCTGCCACCCAGGAGTTCCCAGCTGACTGAGGGGCCAATGGCAGACATACGGGAGATCCCCCATCCGCCCTGGTCCTCCTATGGAGAGAGGCCTACCCACCAGGAAACTTCCCCCATGTGTTCTTCAGGTGGCATATGGATGTTTTCTGCAGAACAGAGATGACAGTGCAGGGCGAGGAGAAGTTCTTCAGGATCTTGCACTCCTGAGGAAGGGAAGAGAATGAGCTGTGAGGTGGGGCGCTGGAGCCCTGCTTTCTCTAGCTTCAGTCCCCTTCTATTTAAATCTCCTCTCCTGGATGAGACAGATGCTCAGGGAGCCCCAGAAGGGCACATTTAGGACCCAAAGAGTAACACTCACAAGGAGGAGGATTTTAGCTCAACCCAGGGAGGGAGCCAGGTAGGAAGTGAGCATCCCCGCACTGGGACCTGGAGTCAAGGTCAGCATTCCCCTGGCAAGAAGGGCCTAGGGACTTGCAGGGGCTTAGACCACACACTGCAATCCTGGGATCTGATAAAGGTGGAGAGGCCGTTCCCAAGTCTCCAGAGAGGGGCTCCACTGGGCCTCCCACAGCACACCTGGGCCACCTGGATCCAGCGCTCCACCACCCTCGCCCTGTCCTGGGCCATCATGCTCGGGTCCCCGAGGCAGGGGGTGACGACGAGGCTGGCCACCCTTCTGAAGTGGTCAATGGTGGCCCGGACGGTGTGTGCCAGGTGCTCATTGCTGGGCTTGTTCCTCTTGCCCCAGGTGGAGCCCAGGCACTGAGAGGGCACCACCTTCTGGAAGAGCTCCTGGGGAACAGGGGGAGTGTCACCCAACATTGCCACACCCCAGCTCTGTGTCCACATCCCCAAAAGTCCCACACAGGGGTCACAGTTTAGAGCTGGAGCTCAGGAAGCTCATGATGTGGCCTGAGCCTTGTGAGAGTCCCTGGCTTTTCTTCTCTGTCCACTGAGGGTACCCAGAGGATGACCCAGGACCCAATACTGGCAGGGAAGGGAGAGGGACATTTGCATCCAGCCCGTCCTGGCTAACTCCAAGCTCCAGATGGTGGCTCACCTCTGCTCATCCCAAGGGGGCATCTTCCAACACACTGATCCCCCTCTAGTCACACTCCCCATTCTGATGCACATTCTCCCCTGGCAGCTACAACCACGGGCCTTGTCTGTCTCCCTTGTAGTGGAGTACACATCAGGTGTCTAATAAGTCCTGAGGCTGTTGAGCTTCCTGAGCAGACGGTTGGGCCACCAGGGACCTGGCTGCATACAGTGAGTTCCCCTCCACTACTGATGTGCCAGGCCCTGCTCACCCTTCCTTCTCTTCAAGGAGGCAGCACAGCCACTCTGTGCAGCAGGTCCTGTTAGTGTCCACCTCTACGCTCTGCAGGTGGAAAGCAAAGGCTTAGGGGTTCAGAAAGTTGCCCAGGTCGTATGGTTGGTAAGGGGTGGAGCCAGGATTCGGGCCCAGATCATAGGAGACTGGATGAGGTCTGGGGCAACGATGGCAGAGGGAAGGCCTACCCCACCCTGCCCTCAGAGCCCAGCTGCTCACTGCATCCATCACGATCAACTGCTCCACCACCAGCTTAGGAGGGAAGGCCGTAGGTTGGGCTTCTTCTCACACTTCTTAGCCACAGGTGGAGATGGACTTCCCACTGGAAATGATGGTCCAGATGACTCCAACTCAGCAGCTCCCACTCCTGCTGGAGCCCATGTTGGCCCTTGCTCCACCTCCAACACTGCTGGTAGAGGGGACACTGGCTCCAGTGCTAGAGGGTGTGGTGTCAACGGAGCTGGAGCCAGCTCTACCTCCACCACTGCCCACAGCTCTGTTTCTGCTGCTGGCTGAAACTCTGGAGCTGACTCTGGAGAGGGATAAAGAGAAAGGTTCACTCACATAGCTGACTTTCCATGTGTCCTTCTAAATACAGGAAAGATCCCACTTCTCTTCCAGGAATAGCCAGCCTGCAGTCCCCTTTAGCCTCTGGCTCTGCCTCAGTGGCCTCCTCAACTCACAACAGACAAGGGAAATAGGGTCAAGGGAGCACAGCTCTGAACCAGACAAGGTTACTTGCATGTACGTCCCCTTTAGCTTGAAAAAGAGACAGCCTCTGACTGGTCCCACCCTAGTTCTGGTCCAACCCCATCATCTCAAGGTCCTGAGTGTGGAGGCCCTCTGCTCCTGCTCTCATCTCAGAGCAGCACTGGATGGTGTGGGTGGCCTCATGTACCTGCTCCTTGTCTAGTGAGTTGGTGGTGTTGAAACCATTGGGCAGCTACTCGACGACCTCCAGAGTGGAGTTCTGCAAAGACTGCCTGGGAGCTGGGCCAGAGGGAATCAGGGGTGGCCTGCACACTGCCACTGAGGCCAACCCCCAAGAGAAAGTCTGCTCCTCAGTTCAGGCACAGAGGGCATCCTGGCAAAGATCTTTGGTCAGGGAGGGAAGGAAATGAAACCTCTAGGGCTCAATAATATACGAGTAGAGGAGCTCACCTTCTCATGCTGTCAGCCATGATCTGGGGTATGAACGTGATAGACCCACCAGGTTTCCGACACCTAACAACAAGCTCCTGCTTAGGAATGGCCTGTCCCACATACCCTGCCTTCCCCACTCCACACAGACACACAAACACACACACACACACACTATGAGGGGCCTGGAGTGTGGGGTTGATCAGGTGGGATCACCGTTGTGTCCTGGCCTGCACTAGCCTTTCCTGGGCTCCCCCATGTTACCCTTCACTGCCTCCTGTCAGACACCCAGAGGCGTCAGGGATGAGGGCTGAGCCAACATCGGCAACAATCAAAAAGATTCTCTTTCTGGGTTTTTTTGAGGCCAGATCCTGCAAAAGTTTGGATACAACAACAAAACATTTTTGCTTCTTGGCTGTCTCCATTCAAGTGAGCTGGATGGGGGGCTGTGGGTGCCTGGTTACCAGAGTTCTAAGATCTGTTGAGGCCTAGGTCCAAGGAGATGGGGTCATTTTTCAAGATTCCTTTACCTGGGACCCTTACCTCAATCAGATTTCTCCAGAGCTGCCCATTGAGCCCGGGCTGCTCACCCTCCTCTCTCATGTCACTTCCTGAACTGTACACAAGGAGCCTACACAGCCCTAGCCACAGTTCCCTGGAAACCTAACTCAGGTCCTAGCTTTGAGGAGACAGAGATGAATGCAGACCTCCTCTTTCTTACCAGTTCTGCATCCTGGGAAAATCCCTGTGCCTCTCAGGTCCTCCCTAGTCTCCAAACCTGCACCATGGGGATCAGGCTAGAATCTACTTCCTAGGGACCTCACCCGGTGTATATGAGATAATATCTATTACCCTTGTGGGCTGGTGTCACATGTACCTAAGGGACAAACTTAGAGATGGAAGAATAACAAGAAGGGGTGACATGTAGCACAGAACACCACTCAAAACAGGCCTGGATTCTAGCAATGTGATATTGGAACAGTCACTTCCAACTTGGCCTCATTTTCAGGTCAGCATCATGAGGGGTTTGAAACTAACGGAAATTTAGATACTGCCTACTGTGGCATAAAACCATTCAACTGTTTCCTGTTTTATGGAGAATGAGACCCAAGGGCCTCATCTTGGCCTATGAGGTGGGAAGCCTCCACAATGGTACCCAGTAAACCCCACTCATGGCATAGCCATCCCCGTGGAACCACTAAGTGGTTAGTAACTGGCTTATGAACATAATAAGAGCCAATGTGATGGGATGTCTTGTCTAAATTTTAACTACACAAGTCTCTCACTTCCTCTTACTCCCTCTCTCATGTTCCATCTCTCTCTCTCACTCTGTCGAATCCCTGTAACTGAGGAATCAAACACCAGTGTTTTGGGACTGCCCAATGTGGAGGCCTATAGAGGAGAGAAGCACGGGAGTGCCCAGGCCAGCAGACAGAAAGGAACTCAGGCTCTCAGTCCAAACTGAACCCTGAAGGCTGAGAGTGACCTTGGGGGCTTGTCCTCCCCTAGTTGAGCCTCAGTTGAGGCCACAGCCCCAACCTGTTCAACTCAGTGAGGCAGAGGCACCCAGCTAAAACGTGCCTCATTGCTGATACACACAAATTGTGAGATAGTCAACATTTGTAGTTTTGAAAAGCAAGGTTAGGGGCAATGAAGTCAGAGAGGGAAAGGTAACTGACACAGCCTACCAGGCCCTGGCCCTACCTTCCACCCCAGCTCCTGTTCTCTCCTCCCAGCCTCCCTCCAGCTGCACTGGCCATATTTCTGACCTCCTCTGGCCAAACTCACTTCTGCCTGTGAGACTCAGGACCGGTGGTGCCATCTCCCTGACACACTGCTCCCAGACCCCTGAAGGGCTGGCTCCCTCTTGTCATTCTGGTCCCAGCAAATGTCACCCTATTGAGGCCTTTCAGACCCTCCTACCAAGTGACTCTCAACCCTCCCTCACAGCCCCCTGCTGTGTTTCTCTACAGCACTTGCTGAGAGGAACTTACCCACGGCTCTCAGAATCAGTGACAAAGATGGAGAACTCAAAGGTTTTGCGGGTACCAATGCCTGTGTTTCTCATCCCCTAAGCCATCAGATGTCTCCTTTGGATCCCACTGCTGCCACCAAACTGGTACAAAACAAAATAAAACTGAGTAAATTTTAAACATCTTATCGGCTTTATTCAACAGTTCATGAATCAGGCAGCATCCAGTCTAGCAGAGAGAAAGGAGCTCCAAGGAGCTGTACAAAATGAAAGACTTTTATAGGCAGAAGGGAGCAGGAACAAGGAAATTACACTACACCAAAAAGAGGGTTGGTTACTGCAAGGTTACCTTCCTTTAGGGGATGGCAGGGCTCTATTAGGAAGGTGACCTACCTGCTGCTCATCAGGCGATTCCCAATTGACTGGTTTATGATTCTATTCCTGGGAGGGCAAAAAGTCTAATTAAATCTCGGCTTGTTGACGTGAGACTTAGGCTAAGTGGCTCTATTAGGGCCTGGTGTCTTGTTTTATTATTTTATTTATTTATTTTTTTCGTGAGGGAGATCAGCCCTGAGCTAACATCCATGCTGATCCTCCTCTTCCTTTTTCCTGAGGCAGACCAGCTCTGAGCTAACATCTATTGCCAATCCTCCTCCTTTTTTCCTTCCCCAAAGCCCAGGTAGATAGTTGTATGTCATAGTTACACATCCTTCTAGTTTCTGTATGTGGGATGTAGTCTCAGCATGGCTGAGGAAGAGGTGCGTCGGTCACGCCCGGGATCCGAACCCAGGCCGCCAGTAGTGGAGCGTGCGCACTTAACAGCTAAGCCACTGGGCCTGCCCTGGTGTCTTGTTTTAAACACATTACTTCTGCTGGTCCCTGATTTCCCCAGTTACACCCCAGCTGTCCCTTCATTGACCATTGTTAGTCACACACCCACTGCACCTGCCTCCAGTCCTTCCCCCTCAACACCGTAATCACACACAGCTCCTCCCGACACTATCATGACGTCTCCCACCACACGTCCCCTATACTTTCCACACTGCCAGCAAGATGCTTCACAAACACCACCACCATTTATGTCCAATGGGCTTAGAGGTCTAACCGTGCACTGGGAATCAGGAGTCACAGGGTCTGTCACTTGGCCTCCAATCACCTACTGTACCCCAGCTGAAGGGCTTACCCTGCAGAGAGACTCAGTTGTAGCCAACTCCATCGAACAACATCTTGGCCCCAGGCTTCCTTCAAAATGCTCCACCCACTTTCTGCCCCAACTGCTCCTTGAGGGGTCATTTTGGGGTAGCCTTCGAGGCCACCTTGGTGATTTTGTGCCCAGGCACAAACAGCTCTTGGTCGACAAACACTTTAACCATACCCCCTGAAATCATATAGCACAGGTAACCAGTGAATGGGTGCAAATTATTTTACCTCAAGACACCTAAGGAATATTTCACACCAGGAGCATCCACTTTTGGGTTTCACTGTGGGCTGATATCACAAGGCTCTCACCCAGTGAGCGTCTCTCTCCCCCAGCCCTCTGAGCGGCTTTCTCCAGGCTATATTGTGCAACGCACTATTGTTTCTCTCTCAGCCTGCTTCCCTCAGGTCGCAGGTCCCCTGAGTTTCCTGCCCTGACAGGCTACCACCAACCCATAGAAACAATGTCAGTCCTATAGCACTGGGTGTTCAGTTCTACTAGGATTGACTGACTGGACTGGGCACAGGTGCGGTGGCCCTACCCACACAAAATCAGGAAACTGAGGCAACTAAGAAGTATCAACAACCTTAACAGAACATGGACAACAACTCCATAGGAACATATCCTAACCCCTGAACAACACTCTCATGAGTCTCTCGCCTAAATGGTTTTAGAAAATGGCCTGGCCCTAGACTGTCTATACCGGCCAAGGAAGGAGGGGTTGGTGCCTTTCCTAGAACCACACTTGCTGAGTGTACATCAACAGAGAAGTTCAAACCTACCTCCACCAAATGGCCCAAGAGGTTAAAATATTGCATAATATTACCCAAATCTTTGAATAGATACCAAAGGCCCCCGAGGTCACTGACCTATTTTCATGGCTGGTCTCTCCAAGTTGGGGACAATGGAAATGGACTGGATTTTAGACTGTTGCTTTTATAGTCATAGGATTTGTTACTATAGCCCTAGTCGGATGTTTACTCTCTTGGCTAGAACTTGCCCTACCCCTAATAACTCCATTAATTACACTTATTAAATATACCAGGCAACTTAAAATTAACCAATACCCTGATTAACTTAAAAAATTCAAAATTTTTATGTGGAAAATCTGCTTAACATAGAATACACCGTTTTAAGTATTTCAAAGTATACATTTCTGTGGTTTTTAGCACAATGATTATGTCGTGTGGCTATCACCACTATCTAATTCCAGAACATTTTCAACACCCCCAAACAAACCCATACTCATTCACAATCTATTTTCTGCTAACCCAAACCCATGGAAACAACTCATCTGTTTTCTCCCCCTATGGATTTTCCTATTCTGGACTTTTCATTCAAATGGCATCCTGTTATCTATTGCCTTTGTGGATGGCTTCAGTGAGCACACATGTTTCAAGATTCACCCATGGCCGAGCATGTAGCAGTACTTAATTCTTTTTTATGGCTTATAATATCCTATATTATGAATAGGCCACATTTGGTTTATGCAGTGATAACTGGATAGAAATTTGGGTTTGTTTCACTTTTGGACCATTGTGAACACTGTTGCTTTGAATGTCTATGGGCAAGTTTGCTCTTTTGGACATATCTACCATGGGCCTCTCCAGGTCAATGGTAATTCTAAGTTTAAGATTTTAGAAAATGCCAAGCTGTTTTCTGCAGTGGCTGCATCATTTTACTTTCCCACCAGTAATGTATGTGGGTTTCCCTTTCTACACATCTTTACCAACACTTGTTATTTTCCATTATGTTGAATATAGCCTTCATTTTGAGTGTGAAATAGTATCACATTGTGCTTTGAATTTGTATTTTCCTAATAATTAATGATACTGAGCAACTATCTTTTGCTTATTGGCCATCTATGTATTTCTTGGAGACATGTCTATTCCAGTTGGTTACCCCGTTTCATTGACTTGTCTTTTATAATTGAGTTCTAAGAGATCTTTATATATACCCAATATAAGAGCCTTCTCACGTATATAAGTTGCAAATAGTAGGAGACTTCAAAGACCACTTTTAACGGATAGAATATCCATACAGAAAATCAGGAAATAGCAGACATGAAAACATTAAATACTAAATGGACCTATCAGACACACACAGAGTATTTTACTGGACAGCAACAAAATGTACACTCTTCTTAAGGGCACACAGACTATTTTCCAGAACAGATCACATGTTAGGTCACAAAACAAGTCTTAACAAGATTAAAGAAGACTGAAATAATACCAAGTAACTTTTCTAAACACAATGGCATGAAACTAGAAGTCAATAACAGAAGGAAAACTGGAACATTCATAATATGTGGAAGTTCAACAAAAACTCTTAAACTTAAAAGTAGATCAGGGTGCAGACAGGTGCTGTAGCGGTTAAGTGCATGTGTTCCGCTGCTGGCGGCCTGGGTTCGGATCCTGGGCACGCACCAACCCATGCTTGTCAGGCCATGCTGTAGTGGCATCCCATATAAAGTGGAGGAATATGGGCAAGGATGATAGCTCAGGGCCGGTCTTCCTGAGCAAAAAGAGGAGGATTGGCATGGATGTTAGCTCAGGGCTGATCTTCTTCACACACAAAAAATGTAGATCAAAGAAGAAATCAAAAGGGAAATTAGAAAACAGCTCAAAACATACAAAAAGAAACAATAGGGACCGGCCGGGTGGCACAAGCGGTTAAGTGCGTGAGCTCCACTTCGGCGGCCCGTAGTTCGCCGGCTCAGTTCCCGGGTGCACACCAATGCACCTCTTGGCAAGCTATGCTGTGGCGGCATCCCATATAAAGTGCAGGAAGATGGGCACGGATGTTAGCCCAGGGCCAGTCTTCCTCAGCAAAAAATAAAATAAAATAAAGTAAAAGAGGATTGGCAGATATTAGCACAGGGCCAATCTTCATCACACACACACAAAAAGAAACAATATGAGCCGGCCCTGTGGCTTAGCGGTTAAGTGCGTGCTCTCTGATGCTGGTGGCCCGGGTTCGGATCCCGGGCACACACCGACGCACCGCTTCTCCGGCCACGCTGAGGCCGCGTCCCACATACGGCAACTAGAAAGCTGTGCAACTATGGCATACAACTATCTACTGGGGCTTTGGGGCGAAAATAAATAAATAAATCTTTTAAAAAAAAAGAAACAATAAACACACCAAAACTTATAGGCTGCAGCAAAAGTAGTACTAAGAGGAAAATTTATAGTGATAAACTTGTACATTACAAGAGAAGAAAGATGTCAAAGAAACAACCTGACTTACAACACACAGCATTAAAAAAGGAAAAAATGAAACCCAAAGTTAGCAGAAGGATGGAAGTCACCAAGAGGAGAGTGGAAAAAAAATGAAAGACAGTATGGACGATTAATAAAAGTAAAAGTTGAGTTTTGGAAAAAATAAAATTGAGAAACCCTTAGATAAAATATCTAGGAAAACAAAGAAAGATGACTCAAACTAAATCAGAAATGAAAGAGGAGGAATTGCAACGGATGCTTCAGAAAGAAAGAGATCAGAAGAGACTATTCTGAACTAGTGTACACTCATCAATTGCATAACCTAGACAAAATAGATAAATTCCTAGAAACAACCTACAAAAGCTGCATCATGAAGAAATAGAAATCTTGAATAGACCAGTAACAAATAAGCAGATTGAATCAGTAATCAAACACCTCCCAATGAGAAGGGACTTCTCCACTCTGCCTGACCTTAGCCAGCCTGCCCCAGCCCCAGGCTGACTCCCGTGGACCTAGCTGGCTCCCTGCAGGCTTCTGCAAATCCAGGCCCCTGGCTCACCCTGGAGCATGCCAGCTCTGGCGGCCCCAAGCAGCATCCTTGACACCAGGCTCCCCCCAGGCTCCTGGGAACCCAGGGCCCCATCTCAGCCTAGGAGCTGCCATCTTAAACAGCCCAAGGTGGCTCTTGTGACCACAAGTGGTGTCCTTGGCACCAGGCTTTGGTGAATCCAGACCCTGGCTCACCCAAGGTCCTGCGTATGCCAGGCAGCCACAGGCAGCATTCACAGCCACAGGCAGCTTCTGTAACAGGGCAAACCCAAGACCCCAGTGGGCTCCCACAAACCCAAGACCCCAGGTCACTCCAGCACTTGCTGGCTCCAGCAACCCAGGTAGATTCCATGACACCAGGCTCCCAGGGGGCTGCTGGGAACTCAGGCCCATGGATCACCACACCACCTGTCAGTTCCAGCAGCTGTAGACAGCTCTCATGGAACGAGGCTCCTTGCAGGCTCCCACAAAACAAGGCCCCCAGTTTACCCAGGTGCTTGCTGACTCAGGCGGCCCCAGGCAGCTCCCATGGCACCAGGCACCGGCAGGTTCCCACGAACTCAGGCTTCCATCTTGATCCAGTGCCTGCTGGCTTCTGCAGCCTCAGGCAGCTCCTGTGGCCCCAGGATCCCAGCAGGCTCCCAGGAATCCAGACTTCTGGCCTACCACAGCACAAGCTGTCTCTCGTGGTGCCAGGCTCCTGGCAGTCTCCCATGAACCAAGGCTCTCAGCTCACCCCAGCACTGGCGAACTCTCATGGCCCTGGATGACTCCTGTGGCTGCAGGCTCTCAAAGAGGACCTGCCAAAACAGGCTCCAGTGGGGCTACTCATGATCTCAGGGTCCCAGCTGTGCCCAGGGCCAGACACAATACCATAGACCCAAGCTTTCCACTCACCCCAGTACCGGGCTGCCCAAGGACTCCAGCAGCAAGCTTGCCCCTGGACACCACCAGATGGCCTACCCAGGACCCCTAGATGGGATGACTATGAAGGCTTTGGTTTGCTAAAGCCAGTCTGTAAAGGGTGGAAGAGGTGCCTACTTCCTCAAATTTGCAGACACCAATGGAAGGCCACAAGGATCATGAATAATCAAAGACACATGACACCACCAAAGAAAAAGAATAAAACTCCAATGACCGACCAAGCAATGGAGATATAGGAACTATGACACAAAGGCTTCAGAACAACCCTCTTTGAGAAATTCATAAAACTCTAAGGAAACATAGATAGACTACTAAATGAAATAAGGAAACAGTGCATGAACAAGTGAGAAGTTCATTATAGAAACAGAAATCATTAAGGAAAAACAAACAGAAATCCTAGAATTGAAGAACACAACGACTGAACTGAAGAATTTAATAGAGAGGTTCTAAATCAGATTCAACCATGTACAAGAAATAATTAGTGAACTAGAAGATGTGTCGTTTGAAATCATCCAGTCAAAGAAACAAAAAGAAAAACGGTACTGCATAGGAATGGGGAAAGGCAGTGTGAATTATGGGATACCATGAAAAGAAATAGATAAGCATTATTAAAGTACCAGAGGAGAAGACAGGGATAAAGGAAAAGAGTGTTTACTTAAAAAAAAAAATAGCAGCTTGTATCGCTATGAGTTTCCCTCTCAGGACTGCTTTTGCTGCATCCCATATGGTTTGATATGGCATGTTATCATTTTAGTTTGTTTCCAGATATTTTTTGATTTCTCCTTTAATTTCATCAATGATCCATTGGTTGTTCAGTAGCATGTTGTTTAATCTCCACATTTTTGTCACTTTCCCAGTTTTTTTTTTCATGGTTCATTTCCAGTTTCATAGCCTTATGGTCTGAAAAGATGCTTGTTATGATTTCAATCTTCTTAAATTTATTGAGGCTTGCTTTGTTTCCCAACATATGGTCTATCCTAGAGAATGTTCCATGAGCACTTGAGAAGAATGTGTAGTCAGCTGTTTTTGGATGGAGTGCTCTGTATATGTCTACTAGGTCCATCTCGTCCAGTTTTTCATTTAAGTCTAATATTTCTTTATTAACTTTTTGTCTGGATGATCTATCCATTGCTGTAAGTGGGGTGTTAAGATCCCCTACTATTATTGTGTTGTTGTTGATTTCTCCTTTTAGGTTTGTTAATAGTTGCTTTATGTACATTGGTGCTCCTATGTTGGGTGCATATATATTTATAAGTGATATGTGTTCTTGATGTAGTGTCCCTTTTATCATTATATATTTCCCTTCTTTGTCTTTCTTAACCTGTTTTATCTTGAAGTCTACTTTGTCTGATATGAGTATGGCAACACCTGCTTTCTTTTGTTTGCCATTAGCTTGGAGTATTGTCTTCCATCCTTTGACTCTGACCCTGTGCTTGTCTTTAGTGCTAAGATGTGTTTCCTGAAGGCAGCATATTGTTGGGTCTTGCTTTTTAATCCATCCTGCCACTCTGTATCTTTTGATTGGAGAGTTCAATCCATTTACATTTAGGGTAATTATTGATATATGAGGGCTTAATGTTGCTGTTTTGTCACTTATTTTCTGGTTCTTTTGCATTTCCTTTGTTTCTTGTCCCATTTGTTTTGGACTGCCAATTCAGTTTGGTTGTTCTGTCTTATGATTCTTCTAGTTTTCTCTTTGTTTATCATATGTGGTTTTGCTTTGATTATTTGTTTAGTGTTTACCTTGAGGTTTGGGCAAAAAATCTTGTGTATGAGATAGTCCATTATCTGATAGCCTCCTATTTCCTTATACTAAGTCAATTCAGTCACTTTCCTCTTCCCCTTAAGTGATACAATAAGTTAGGAAACAGATCTGTTGAGAAACACAAAAAAGCTAGATCTAGCCTCAGCCTGAGGGACAACAACATAAGAAACTAGTGGAGAGGAAACATTCTTCTCAAACCACAATGAAACAGTCACCACAATGGACTATGTGCTAAGCCACAGTGGAATCTCTAAAGAGTCCAAAAAGCAGAAATCTATAAGTAACCATATTACGGGACCTTAAAGCAATAAAAATAAAAAATAATCACAAAATATTGGCTCCCCTCCCCCAACCTATCCACTTGAAAATCTGTCCACACCCTTCTAAATCTCTTAGGTTACAGAGGGGATCCAGACAGACAGGACAAACTCTTTAGAAATGAGCAGCACTGAGAGCAGCATGAGCCAAATCCATGGCGTGGAGACTAAGGGACAGAAGAGACACAGCCTCCACTGCAGGTATCAGGGAATATCAACTCTACATGAAGAAGCTGAGCACTTCCCTCCAGGAGCCAGAATAACACCACAATAAAACCAACAACAGCAGAATGAAGTGAGGATTCACGAGGCAGGAAAAACAATGCAGACCTAAGCAGTGGAGTTAAGGGCTGGCTCTCTGGAAAGACCTGTACCAGTGAGAAACCTTGCGCAGTCTGACCAAGAGGAACAGACAAAGGCACCAAACTGTACCATCAGGTACAAGAAACTACCGAAACTGCTTTAACGTGATAGGAGAACATAGTGGATAACTCTGACCAAGACATCAGCGGTCCTCAACTGGAGCTGTCCTTCCACCAGAATGCATCTGGAAACACGCAGGATGGGTTTTGTTTCTTGTTTTGTGTTGTCCTAATGGTTGTTGCCCTGGGGGTCCCGGAGATCCTGAACAGCCAGTCACATAGAGCCGTTTCCCTCCTGAAGTGTTACTGACATCTGGGAAGACGAGCACTGATCCAGATTAAATGAACTATGTGGTAGGGAAATGTTTTCCATGGATGTATAACAGGCAAAAGCTGGTACCCTCAATACATAAGGAATATTGAGAAACCAATGTTTACAACTACTAAACTGTAAGAGAGCGGGAAAATCAGAAACATAGTCAATAAACACACCAAAAATATATCCAACCTATTCGTACAGGTGGAGAAATATGCATGTAAAGCACAGTAAACACTCTGGGAGATTACACACCAAATTTTACTACCAACAAGGAATAAAAGTTGGGAGGTAGGTGAGAAATAGGAGTTTTTACCACTTCTTACCTTATATATTTCTGTAGTGCTTTAATATTTACAAAAGAGAATGTATTCTACTCAAAAAGATGTTTAAAATTTTAAAGAAATTATTAAAATGTTCAAAATGACTTCAGTTCATGGATATTCATTAAAACACAAATGGAAAGAACCTACCCATGACTTTAAGACTCTCCTATAACTTTTCTAATAGTTACTATGTCGATTTTATTTCACATTTAGATCCTAACTCATTGGAATTTACATTTGTGTGACGGATGCAACAGAAGCAGATTTTCTCCTGTTCAAGTGGAAAAACAAGGATCCAGGCACCGTTCATTGTGTAGGTCTGGCTTTCCCAGCAGACCTGCAATGCCTCCTTTCCCAGCGGCTAAACCTTGACAACTACCGCTGCCTCTCGAGCACCCTAGAACTGGCGGGGTGAGCTCTGCAGCCTGGGCTCCCTGTCTGCAAGGGGCAGCTACCAGCAGAGCCTTCTCCCAAGACAGCAGCAGGCATGCTGCACAAAGAAGTGGTCAGTGGCAGTCTGCTGCATAGCAGGAAACCCCTCATGATGAGCAGGCAGTGGGGGAGCCCCGAGCACGGGCACTGACCTCGGCGGGGGGCACCAGGCTGCTAAGGCAGGGAGCCCCCTTCCTTCAGCTCGTCCAGCTCCTCCTGCAGCGTGTGCACCTGGCTGTCGGCAGCTGCCCCTCTTCAGCTCGCCGTTCTTCTCCACCTGCTCCCGCAGGCGGCACCCGTGCTCCTGTTCCCCCTGGAGCAGAAGCAGTAGGAGTGCAGAGAGGTGAGGAGTTCTTGGGCCCCCAGTGCTGACAGGATGACCTTTCTGAGAGACGTGGGGCCCGTGTTGCTGTGCTTGCTCTGCACAGCTTCTGTGTCTGGCTTTAAGGTGACATCTGTTGGAGGGTGGAGGGGCTCTGGGAGGCTTTCTGAGGCATCATTGTGAATGATGAACTTGAGGGTTCTGGGCCAAGCCCTAGTCAGGCACAAGGCTGGTCCCTCTGCAGCTGGGCTCCACATCTCTCTTCAACCTCTTTCGGTCAACAGCCTCGTGGGGGACAGATGACCTTTCTCGAGTGTGCTCTGAGAAGAAAGTGTAAGAAAGTTGCCAGCCAATAAATCTGCACACCCCAGATCCTGAGGGATAAAGTCACCCACGGAAATGCCACTCTTACCTAAGAGACCCTGGCAGGGAGGAGGGGGGTCTCATTGTCAGCATCCATAGCAGACACGTTTGCATCTCCCTGGCTGCCTGATGCTGTGGAGGCCACACTGTATCCTGGAGTTCCTTCCAGAGACTCTGCACCTGCTCCTGACTGGCGGCTTCCTGGGTAGCCCTGGGTGCAGGTTCACCCTGCACAGTGGCTCGCTTCAACTTGCGGGAGCCCTGCTAGGCCCTCAGGTTTTCCCTCAAGGACAACGATGAACCTGCAGCTCCTTTCCCATCTGCTTCACTCGCATGTTCCTTAGGTCCCCGGTGGCCTTCCTGGTGTCCTTTCTCCTGGGGCAGCCACGGACTTCAGCCCCCCCTTCTCAATCAGGTGGAAGATGGAGGGCATGGCCATGGCTTGAGCATGTAATACTGACCATCCAGCCTTTCCAAGAGCTTTTTTTTTGGTGAAACCTTCACTACAGACGAAAGAATGCTTAGTGGGGTCCAGTCATCCCTGTGAACAGCTTTTAACCACTGAACCAGACATTGAGCCCTTTATGTGGAGCCTGCAAGGATAAATGAAAAAGTAACTAGAAAGAAAGGATTAAATGTCTACCCCTAAAATAATCAAGTATAGAAACAAAACAAGTGTTTTTGGGAACACCGACACCTGTAGCCAATTTACCCATTTAAACCTTTAGTAAAGATTTAAGAAGCACCTTCTGCTTGCAAGTTATTACTGGAATAGAAAGATGAAAGACCCACTGTCTACCTTAAGAAACTGACCATCTAAGGCAGAGGAGGAAGAAAGGTGAATACCTCCTCCCAGGCTGTGGTAAGTGCCCTGTAGGGACACAGACACTCGGGCAGATAGCACAGGATGGCATCAAGACAACAGGAAAGGCTTCAGGAAGCCTCAGAAATAGTTCCTAGAAGCTCATGGCTACCCAACCCTCCTGCTGTCCATGGGACGCAGTGCTAAAATGGCGAGGGTTGGTCCCCCTATTTCAAAGCCAGGCCAGGTGTCGGACAGCAGAGCCTCCCAGGCACTCAGCGGGGTGTCTGGCCCCAGCTCTGCTCAAGTAGCTGAGGTATGCAGGACTGCCGCCAGGAGAAGGTCAGCCCCAAGGGTTGTGGTTGCGTGTTCCTCCTGTCCTCCCCTTACCAGGAGGAAAGCTGTTCTCTGTACAAAGCAACAAGCCCCTGCAAGGTACTGACCAAGACACTTCATCATCTCTTCTCCTCATTAAGGTAAATTCTCTATTTAGACCAAACTCTGCACATGGGGGTTTGGGGGGTCTCTCTCAAGGGCTTTCTGCTCCACCTGAGGTCATCTAGCCCCCCTGAGTCCGCTGTGGACCAGACCAGGTGGATACTAGGTCCTCAGGGAGTTCCAAGCAACATGACCTTCTAACCTTTCTCAATGCTTTGTGACTAGTTACCAAAGGACCACCACCTCCTTTGCCCCCAGACCACGTTAAACAATGACACATGCCAAGAGAAACCTTCACTGCAGTGCTTTGCCTCATTCTCAAAAACAGTAACAAAACTTATGGGACACAGGCTCTGAAGGAACTGTCAAGAAAACAGGGTGGCTGACCTCTGAAACGAGCTCACATTACTAGTTCTTTGGATAGATTGTAACAACTTCCGACTTAGAACAAACCACTGTAAACCTTCAATAATTCTACAAACAAGTGGCATTCAGCTCTTTCAAAATACAACAAGAACCTGCAATGCAAAACAAAAGGATCTGCCAGGAGATTTTCAAAGTAAAATGTGTTCAGTGCACTGTTTTGGGACCTCCAGTGCGGAGTCCGCAGGAAAGGACTCACTGAACTGGCTGAATTCCAGAAGCCCTCATGAAGGGAGCCAAGCCAGGGGACAGGCAAACTCCTCACCATGCTGTCGGAGCCCAAGGAAGAAGTGAAGAGAGAGCCCCTTCCCCGAGTCCCCAGGGTAAACCCCCGGGTGAGGAGTGGGCCACGCCCTCCACCACCCAGGATGCTGTCAAATGCAGAGTCCACTGTCAGATGCCTCTCCAGGACTCACCTCCAGTGCAGAGCCACCTTTCCCTGCACTGCCAGGACCCGTCTAGCAACAGAGCATCTGGGAGGTGCGTCCATCCCGGAGGTACAAGCGGCTTTTGCTCTGCCACATTCCTGATCACAGAGATCAAGGCAGGCTCACTGCCATCAAAAGAGCAGAAAAGTCACAGCAAATGCCAGAAGATAGTGACCTAAGGAAGAGCGTTTCCAGAATACCCTGTTTCCCGACATTGTAGGCCTCAGCCCAAATCAATGGAGAGCACGGTGGTCATGGGGTGGGACTGAGAGGGTGGTGGAGGCCATAAGGTGGGTGCTGGCGGCCATGGGGAGGCCGTAGTGGCCCGAGGCACCCAGAGCACAGATGGTGGCACAGACCAAGGCCACACAGTGCCCGGTGCTGACTCACCTGCTGGACCGGCCCGGAGGGCCTGAGCACAGAGTGCCGCCTGCCTCAGGCTGAACCTCGAAGCAGGCTGACCAGGCGGCAGGATGGCATTGTTTTTAATTCCTTTTTCTTTTCCTGACAGCTGCAACGTAAATTTACTGAAATCTCAGTTTGGGAACGGTACAGTAGACTAGTAGGCAATATTTCAATGGTTTGTGGCATCTGGCCACTTAAACGTGAGGTGGCTGACTTCCAAAGGAGCATGTTCAGCAGATGTATTTCTGGTGACATTTGTTTAAAAAAGATAAAGAATCAGACAGTGATGCACTGTTTGCTGGGGGCACACGGTGGGGGAAGGAATAGAATTATTTACTTCTCCATCTGTTCTCAGGTTATTACCGCTTACATACCTACGACCATTCCCAGGAGAGACTTGGTTAAGGTAGAAAACACAGTTTAATATCAGTCATATTACCTTAGATATGAAAGTCATCATGGTAAAGTCAGGAAAAGACATGCGACGAGTGGTAATGAGACACGGAAGGCTGCTTCAAAGTAGAAAAGCTGTTTGTGTTTGAAGGCCTCTGTTGATGCTGATAAGAACATGTATGGTATTTGTAGGATGGGGTGGGGAGTTTTCTTTCTAACATGATGCTGTGCGTCCTTTTAGGGCTGATTAATGGATCAGCCTCTCCTGGCCCCTGGTGTTCTTACAGATTCGGCCTCCCTTGCCCAAGGGTTAGGCAGTTCCTGGTAGTTTTTATAGTTATCCATTCATTAAGCTACATTTCTTATTGAGCGCAAGGTTTGGTTCATGCATTGTCCTAGACCCTGGTGCCAGAGAAGTGAGCAAAACACAAAAAGCATGCCCTGGGTGACGTTCTAGATGTGACACCAATGGTGTGGTTCATGTGGGAGAGTGATGTGTGCCAGGCTGGAGGGGGGTGGAGTTGTAGCCAGGAAGGCCAGGAAAGGTCTCACCGCAGAGGTAGATTTTGAACAAGCTCCAAAAGCAGTGCAGGAGGAAGAGCAAGTGGCCTGCTCTGGGAGCAGCAAGGAGGCCAGTGTGGCCAGGGCACAGCCGGTGACGGCAGCAGGAGCTGAAAGCAGAGTTGTGATTTTGGCCCAATCGTCGGCCCTTGTTGGTCATAACGAGGACTCGGGCATTGATTTATTCTGAATGAGATGGTGACCCTTTGGAAGGTTTTGAGAGCAGGAGTAACATGGCTGGACATAGGTTTAGCAGACTTCATCTGGCTGCTCTGTTGAGAACATACCACAGAGGGGCGGGGCAGAGGCAAGGAGACCAGTTAGGGTGCTGTTGCAATAAGCCAGGCAAGAGGCCTTGGAGATGTAGGTCAGGGTGGGGAGAGGAGGTTGAATTCTGGGTGTGTTTGGAGATCGAGACAGTAGGACTGTGTAAAGATGGGAAGTGGTGAGGGGTGGGGCTGAGGAGGGAGGACTTGAAGTCGGTGCTGAGTTTATGGCCTGAGTCAAGAAACTTAGCTGGGGAGACTTGGAGAGGTCCTGCTTGGTGGGGAGCTGTGGGAGTTTGGTTTTGGCTGAGTTGACTGTGAGATTTATAGTTTGTCTGTGGCTCTTTTCCACGAGAGGAGAGCAGAGAATGGCCACCTGGAATCTGTCGTATGAACTCCCTGTGCCCCTCCCAGGCTCCCTCCTGGCACAGACATCCTATGGGAAGGCCTTGGAGTGGAGGTTCCTCTGTGCCAACTTTCTTGGGTGTTCTGGCCTGTTTGCACTGCCCCTCCCTGGGTTTGTCACCTTGAAAAGATTTACTCACTTAGTGGAGCCTCAGGTTTTCAAAAGTTAAAGTTTATGTAATCAGTGGGCTTGAAAAGCAGTATAAAATATTTCCAAAGACGCAAGAAACAGGTAAATTTCAGAAAAAAAAAGATTCTAGTATTACATTGTATGTGTTAAAAATTCTTGTTTCCCTTTCTGCCTCCCCTGAGCGTGTGTAGTCATATTGTTAGTTCTGTTCTTTTCCTTGTGATGCAGTATTTTCAAATGGAATTCCAGGGCTTACAATTGCACAGCAAGTTGTAATATGATTAATTGTTTATAAAACAATGTCTTTCCACGGAAATAGTTAATTAACATTATTTTCTGAAAGCAATAAATACATGTGGCTTTTCTTGTTGAACTAGAAAAATGCTTTACAACTTTCTTCTCTCCTTTCCATTAAAGTGTAGGTTTGTGTGAATTTGCTGGATTCTTCAAACACTGGGTTTGCCATTTACAAGGTCACTGTGGTCCAAAGCAACGTGACTGGGAGCAGAGGCCTGGGGTCAGGGTCTCTAAGATAAGCCTCCCTTGAGCCTGCACAGAGAAGTACTTGAGGCCCACACGTTCTTCCTGGGTGTCCTCCCTGCTCATACTCACTGCAGAAGGAGGCTTTCTGCTGAGAGAAGCTACAGAGCCCTGGAAAGCTGGGAAGGCACCTGCACAGGGGGAGGGAGTTGCTGCCCTTCCTGAGGTTGTCCCTTTGCTTCCCTTGAGCCTGTGTCTACACGTAGGGTGGAGTTTTGCACCCACAGTGTAGGGGCCCCGCAGAGTGTAATTTGTTCACATTGACAAAGTCTGCGAATGTCAGGAGTTCTGTGTCTGGATTAGAGTTTATGAATTTAGGGTTCATTTGAGTTACAACATTAAACTGCATCCTGTCGAGAGTCTCCTCACTTGTGAGAGTGGAAGCTGAGAGAGGGAGCCCTTCTTTTCCTTCCCAGGCAGGGGAGGGTGTATGAGCTCCCAGAGTCCATTCCTGTGGCTGCTCAGGTATCGCCACCCTTCTGCACCAGGGACTGACCCACTCCAGGGCTTCTGTCTCTACCAGGAGAGTTTAGAATGTGTTTAACTTTCTGCATGCGGCTTTCCTTCTGTCCTGTGGGAAGCAGGCAGCTTATCTGTGCTGATCCCAATATTTGTGTTTCTTTGCTTTGGATTCCTGTATCGATTGAGCAGTGCAGCCCTATATTTCTGGTTTCCCTTAGCTCTTTGTAATTTTATTTCCTGTATGAGAAATAACATTTTGAGTTTCTTGGGATTAAAAATGTGAATTGATGGAGAGATATAATGTCAGTAAGGCAAGAAAATTGTAGAACTAAATAGAGTTTTTGTTTTTAGGCAAAAGAATCTCAAGATGTGAAATGAATGTGTTGAAGTTTTCAGGTGCATTTTCATTTTTACATCAGTGTTTGCATGTGCTTGTCCCTAGAGAACATTGAGATTTAAAAAGCTAAAACAATGGAATTTCTATTTTAATTGATGTGAGGAAAATTAATCAAACTAATCCCACTATGTTTAAGGAGCTAATCCCAAACCCCTCTTGCATTATAATGTGCCACTGACTCTTGAAAATCCTGCCTGTGTGAGACGCAGTGGAGGACAAACTAGGATGCATCTTGTCCTTTTACTTAGCGAGAGATATGAAAATGTCATTTCGTATGGTTACTCTTTTGTAACCGTTAGTGTGCTAAAGGAATTAAATCTTAGAATGGTTTCCTATGTACAGAAGTTTAAATTAAAGAAAAGCTATGAAATGGGAAAACATGGTATGTGTAAATTTCTCTATTTATATTAGATAAATCTGTAAGATAGAAAAGTCTAGCCTCAGAAGAGTCACTGCCAACACTTCTGGGTCCCCTCCAGCCACCCCCAGTGCACAGTTCTGATCATTCTTGAGCTTCCTGTTGGTGTTTCTTTCTATAAAAACAAGCCATTGTGAATGCATATTTTTGTACACATGTTTGTCCTTGTAATGAGCGGTCAGACTCTGCACTTTTTGATGTATGCTGACAACTTACGCCTCTCCTCTCCCTCTTCTTCTCGTGTCCACACCTGGACAAGATGAGGAATAAGTCCGGAGGCTCTGTTCTCTGACATTGGCTTTGGATCCAACCACACAATCCCTGTCTGTGTGCAGAAGTCTTGCCCTGGTCTCAGCCCTGGCAAAGATTTTTCGCTTTGACCAAACTTGAGTCAGGCCCCTGAACTTTCTTGTATGCCTGTCTGTGCACTTCCTTGTAAAATCCAGTTTTAGCAACAACCTTGCAAAGTCAGTTTAACCAGAACCCACACACGAATGTCTGATCACACTTGAGATCTGCTCAGGCTCCTCCTCCTCCTCCACCATCCCTCAGGTGGTGTCTGATCACTCTGGCCTGTCTCTGGTAAGAATCCTATTAGGTCAGGTTAGCCAGAAACCCCAACACTTGACTTTCTCTTAGTAATTTTCCATCCCCTGACCCCCACCATGCTGCCTGGCTGTGAAAACCCACTTGCCCATGCTGCATTTAGAGTCGAGCCCAACCTCATTTCTCCCCAGCTGTGAATCACATCACAGGGGTCTCTGCGTATCACAGTGGTTCTGAATAAAATATGCGTTACCATCTTTGACAAATTTCATTGAAGATATTTGGTTAAAACCCCAAACCACAATAAAAACCCAGGCCAGGCTCCTTTCTTTGCTCCCTCAAGCCATTTCAGAGCTGCATGTGATTCTGACCCTGCTCTCCTCAGAGACCTCTATTATGCAAGTCATAAGACTTTTCCTAACTTCTGTGTGTGTGTGGAGGGGGGCACACACCAGCATCAGTCTCTACATGGGAACCACAGCACTTGCCAGTGAGCAGTCATATTTTGAAAGGAATCTCTTTCTCTGAGTAGTAGGTCTCAACAGTGGGCTCAAAATACTCAGTGAACCGTGTTGTAAACAGATGTGCTGTCCTCTGGGCTTTGTTCTTCCATTTGAGAGTTGACTTTAACTTAAAGTTACCAGATGCATTACCCTTAACAAGAGAGTGAGCCTGTACAAAGGCCTGGGGGTGGATTGGATGGGGAGGAGAGAGAACAGGATCAGTTAGAGGGACCAGAGGTCAGAGTGTGAGAGAGGAGTTGGAGAAGGGGCCAGAGCAGTCGGTAACAACACAGCAGCCAGGTCAAGGCCCTGTGCACCATGTCTGGGAGTCAGGATCTTCTAATAGCAGTCAGTGGGGGAGCCCCACTTTTGCTTGGATCTCTGGGGGACAAGAAGACAGTGTCTTACCACGTCTGACTGTCCACAGCTACCAGACCCTGGCCAGGGAGCATGAAGCGCTGATGCAGGAGTACCTGCACCTGCTGCAGATCGTGGAGGCGAGAAGACAGTGGCCAAGCAGCTACGGCAGCAGATCGAGGATGGGGAGATCAATATCGAGCGGCTGAAGGCAGAGGTGACTGCTGGCTAGGGGTGCAGAGGAGGCTGGCCAGGGGACACAGGGCACAGGCCCAACACCTCACACTCCAGGCTCCTGCAGGACCAGGGGGCACATGACGAGCAGGGGGAGCAGCTTCCAGTCACAGCTATGCCAGCCTCGAAACTTAAATTTAGTGATGCTGGCAGAGTGGGAAGGGCTTTAGTTAGATCTGAGTTCAGATCCTACCTCTGCCACTTGACAGTTGCAACCTGGAGTACATCCCCCCATCCTCTGTGCCTCCATTCCTTCATCTATACAGCAGCCTTTTTATACTTGCCTGGCCAGGTTGTGAGGATTGAGTGAGGTTATTTATGGGCGAGTTTTTAGTTACTTTTCTGATGACCACATTGACTAAGCATTCCCACATTATCAGCTGGAGTCCAGGGACACAGAGTCCCGGGTAGGTCGTCATAGTGTGGGATCCTGGCTCAGTTCCAAGCATTCGTTCCTTCTGCCTGTTGTAAGAGCTCCTACAGGGGCTTACCGCACATGAGTCTGGAGGCCACGCTGCTCCTAGGTTAAGCCTTGTAGAAATTCACTACTCAAACTGTGGCCTATGAAGCAAGAGCATGTTGGAAATGCAGAATCTCAGGCCCTGCCCAGACCTCCGGAATCAGAATCTGCACTTTCACAACAGCCCAGTCGGTTGCCATTTACATTAAAGCTTGGGAGGCGCTGGCTCTCTGTCCCTTAGACGCCCCTCACCAGCTGTCTACCCCAGCGCCGAATGATGTGATTGCCTCTCCCCCCTCATCTCACCATGCTCACCAGATGCTCAGAGCCATTTGGCCACATCACACGAGGACCGTGGACTCTGAGCTGAGGATGGGAAAATGGAAACATAGATTCTAACGAGGGTCGGCTGCATGATTTGTAGGGCCTGAGGCAAGGGAAAAATGCAAGGCCCTGGGTGGAGTCGGGGAAGTCGACCTCCCCTTCTCACAGCCCACCAACCCACCCATGGCAGACAGGCGACCCCCCAATATGAACCTCCAACCTCCTCTAACCTCTGTGCCATGATACACTTGGTACCTAGATGAGGGGTGGGTAAGATGCCCGTGCTGAGTCACCCACCTAGTGCCAGACACTGTCTTCTCACTCTGCCCTGAGACACCATCAGGTGTGCACTGCACTCACCCTTTCTGCACTTACCCCGAGGCCCCTGCAGAGGGTGGAGGGTGACTCACAGTGGGAGGTGTGTCTTCCTGGCTGACTCCACCCATTTGCTCCCAGACAGAGGATAGAGGAGGTCATGGGTTCTGGGGGTGCCAGCGTGTGGGGAGCGAGCAGCTGAGAAACCATCCCAGGGAGGCAGCAGGAGGCAGTAACACATGAGGGCTGAGGCTCCACGCCCCTGGGGAGTGTTCCATTGTTCCATCAGATGTTACTCGTGAAAACAAATTCAAAGAGAAATGATTAAGAACTTCAGGGTGGCAACTGCAGAACTTGAAGCCCCAAGCATGGGGCCTTCTGAGCATAGGACCCCATCACACGCCCTTGAAGCCAGCTCTGCCTGGAATGTTCAAAGATCCAAAGTTTCCAATTCCACCTTATGGTACCGCTGCCAAGCTCTGAACTAATGGTCACATCAGCTTGGAACTTGAGCTTGAACAAAAGTTTAAGATTCCACACACCTCCTCTACCCTGCACCAGGCACTGTCAGACAAACTTCCTTAGTCAGTCCCCATAGCCATCTTCATAGGATCAAAAGATGAAGCAGGTTCAGAGAACTCAAGTCACCTGCCCAAGCTCACACAGCTGGGAGGTTGCAGAGCCAGGACTAGAACCCAGGTCTGAGTGTCTACTTGCCAGTCTTGCCACTCGTAGCCTCTTCTCACATGGCTCCTGGGATGAGGGCTTGTCCCATGTCTAAACCATCTGGTTCATTCTGAGATCTATCCTAGCCCTACACATATCCCTGAAGCCAAGTTGAGTCCTTGTTAGGGACCAGGGACTAGGTCTAGGGGCCAGCACCAGATTAGTGGCTTCATGATCAAGGGTGTCATTCATTCACTCAATCACTCGTTCACTAACTGCCTAAGATCAGCTGACCACTGCCTCATCCTCTGCCCCAGGCTCCTCTTTCCCCATCACTTTGGGCTCCAGCCAGTGTCCCTGGTCATGAGCTGTGCACCTCTTGGCCTTGGCACATGCTGGAGCTTCTGTTTGGAGTGCTCCTGCCACCCCCACGCTTTCTTGCCTGGTGGAATCCTACCAAGCTCGAATGCCTCCTCCTGGGGACTCTCATCACAGAATGTGCTCCACGTCCCCTGCTCCCTCGGCTTTCCCACCCTCAGCATGCCACGTCAGAGCCAGGTCCTTGGGTGTCTGTCCCCCATCCAGCCTGGTGGGACCTCCTTGAAGGCAGGAGTGTCCTTTATCACTGTGTCCCTTCTGCCTCGCACATAGTAGGTACTCTGTAGGGGCTTGATGAATGAATGGACATCAGGTTCTGTGGTAGGCAGTAAGAGATGGAAGTTTCTACACTTAAGGTCTGATTGTGGTAAAATGTGACTGGCACCATAATAGAGCTTTCGGTGTGAACCCAGGTAGAAAATGAGTCACTTTATGGCCAAAGAGGGTGCGGGTTCATGTCGCATATGACCTTGAAAGGTTTCGGGGGTTGATAGGCCAGATAAGGGGTGGGTGCAAAGGGCAGGGCCCTCTCTGGTGCTGGAGAGCACCAAACTGGTCAGTTTTGAGTGAAAGTGTGTGTGTGTGTGTGTGTGTGTGTGTCAGTGTGGCAGCAGAGGCCTTTTTGGTGGGAATTTGGAACAATGTTTCCAACTGAGTACATTACTCTCCAGGGCAAACGATTTCTTTAAACAAGACTTTAAAAGATCAGCTTGGTAAAGCTTTCTGGCTATAGTCTCTCCCTTTCTCTCTCTCTCTCTCTAACACACACACACACACACACACACACACACACACACACACACACACACACATAAACATCCTGCAGGGCAGAGGGCAGCTGTGTGCTCTGGAGGGGCTCCAGGAAGGTGAAACAGCACATTTCCCAGGAAGTAGGCCATCAGGTAGGCAGGAGGTGCCAAGGAGACAAGTAAGTGATGAGTGACGCCCATGACAAAGACAGAGTGTCTTAGAACGTCAGAGCTGGGAGGGATCTGAGAACTCTGATGTCCACAGAAGAGGAAGGGACTTATCCAAGGTCACTCCAAGGTCACTTCCAGCGCTGGAATCCAGGCTTAACCTTGGGTCTCCTGGCTTTAGATCCTTGACCTGTACCTGCCCCACAACTGATTCCTTCCTTGCTGGGGAGATGGGCCATCTAAAAGGTGCATGTTCAGGAACCACTGTGTCACCTGGATGGCGTCAAGCTCTCATGGTCCACCTGATAGCCAGAAAACTTCCTCAAACCCCATCCCACATATTCCTGAGGATTTTCAGGGTCTTCCATTTTCCTAGCCATGTCTGGTTTCCAATTCTGCTCTCTTGACTTCTAATATCACTTCTCACAGTGGCTGTCTTCACTCAGTCTTGACTGCTCCTTGCCCCCGTTGGTCACTCCACGTGCCCATCAGGTGGAGCTAGATTCTGCTGCAATTACAAACAGCCTCCGAATCTCAGTGGCATAAACAACAAAGATTGCTTTCTCTCTCACATTGTGTGTCCATTGTGTGTTCTGCTCCACAACATTCTCACTCAGAGACAGGGACTCAGTCTGATGGGGCTCCACCATCAGGAAATTCACCAGTCCCATGGCAGGGGAAGGATCATGACAAATCATGCCTGACAGCTCTGCTCATGTTTCACTGGACAAAGTGAGTCACATGACCACACCCGGACTTCAGGGTCCTGGGCTGTACAGTCCTGCCTTGTACCAGGAGTAGAACCAGAGTATCCAGGAAAGCCCTAATGACACCCAACTGGCTCCTCCTTCAGTCCCCAAGCCCCTGACACCAGCCAAGTATGGACCAGATTTTCTGAATGGTTTAGATACAGTCAAGGGGTTTTCCAGTACTGAAACAGAAAACAGCTTAAATGTGAATAGAAGACATACCTGCCCTCCTGTCACTCAGCCTTTCCTGCTACAGGGATTTCTTGCTGACCTCCTCTCCTCACACTGGCCTCTCTCCACACGCTCCCAACTGCCATTTTGTTGGTGGTGGGGGTGTTCATAATCCCTCTATCTGCCAAGACCCTCGTCCCCGTCCAGTGATGTGCTGGAGCTGGCTCATACCAACTTGCAAGTCACTTGTGAAATTTTCAAGAATCTTGTAAGCTTGTTATTCACCCTTCGGTAGCTTAAAATGGGCCAAGGTAGGAATGTTTACACCATGGAAATCGGCCGGTGTTACCAGTCAGAGTTTTTATTTGAGAGAGCTGGTGGTTAATCATTTAACAATATACGATTCTCTATGCCTTTTTTCAGGACCAGCTAAATACTTTGCTGGGCCCAGTGCAAAATGAAAGTGCAGTGCTCTTAAGAATTTCAGGGCAGCAACAGCGAAGCTTTAAACCAGGTATTAGGCCCTTCTAAGCGGGCTGTTCACAGGTCACACTTCGAGGACATCGGCCCTGTCTCTACTCCCTCTATATTCTCCAGCCCTGGAGCCTCCACCCATAGCCATCTCTTCCTAGAGGTAATGGGAGATGACACATAAACAAAAGTCTGCACAAAATTTATTAAGCAAAACTATCCAGCTTTGCTCAGTCTCTTCTCTCCCACCTAACAGGCCTCTTGGACCTCATCTTTTGTAACCAGAAAGCTCCAAGGACCATCTAAAACAAAGGGAGCATCCTCCTCTGAGAAGAATCCTCCCCTCCTCTAGAATCTTCAGTTTGGCACCATTTCATTGTTTTAATAGCTATTTTTCTCCCATTTATGATTGGAAGTAAGTTGGGACTGCTCAAGCAACCCTAGAAGGCAGGGTAGGAGTTTAGAGATGGTCGTGGTATTTTCCTGGCTTGGAAGCACTCAGAATCCTGGAAGCCTAACTCTGCAAGAAACTGCAGAGATCTTAATTCAGGGTTTAAGGTAAAACTGTAGCCGAGGAATCAGGTTTGCAAACCAACTTTGTCATGGAGAGGGCCGCCTTGACCCCTCCCCAGTCAGCCCCTGTGCAGGGCCCACTCTGTGCCTTGAATCCTGTTTCCCATGTTCCTCCTGCCATCCCCACCCCTGCTGCCCTGCACTCAACATCCTGTCGTACTCTGCATCTTTGTTCACACCATCCCCTCTGCTCCAATTCCTTCCATTCTATAACACACCTGCTGGGCTCCTTTTTGTGTGTGTGAGCAAGATCAGCCTTCAACAAATATCCACGCCAATCCTCCTCTTGATGCTGAGGAAGACTGGCCCTGGGCTAACATCTGTGCCCATTTTCCTCCACTTTTATATGGGATGCCACCACAGCATAGCCTGACGTGCGGTGCATGGGTGCAGGCCCGGGATGAGAACCCCAGGCCGCCAGCAGCAGAGAGTGTGCACTTGACCACTACACCACAAGGCCAGCCCAATTGGGCTCCTTTTTTGTCCTGCTAAACCTCTGGGTAGCGCTTGTGGCTTCCATGGTGAGACCCTCCCACTGCAGGAGGTGTGCACCTCTGGTCTGGCCTCACCTTGTTGGAGTATAAGTTACCTCTGTGGGTATCTGACCCGCTTCTTAGGCTGGAAGCTCCTCCAGGGAAGGGATCTGACTTATCCACCTCTGGCTGTGTTTCACCCGTGCCCAGGATGATGCCCACCACAGAGACTCCATCAGGACATGCTGACAGGATTGGCACAAAGGGAGACAGAGATGGGCATCTCTTAGGCTTGGAACAGGTCAGAGGGAATCGAGAATGAAGGAGAGAGAACTGAGTTGTGTGGCAGCTGTTTAAAAAGAAAGAAGTACAAAGATCTTTAGCAAAAACCTTGACTGCTAACAAAAGAGAGAAAACCATGGACTAATTCCTCCGTCAATGACTGCACTGACTAAATGAATTCTGGATTAAAGACACTGTCTCTAGAGAGGGGAGTGGGGTGGGGCAGGAGCCAACGAGCAGTGTATCTAAGGGGTGTGGCAAATGAGGGTTCGACTGTGATGGGCCAAGAAGGCCAGACTGTGGGGTGGCAAGTGGGCAGGGCTCAGCTGAGATGCCAGGCATTGGGCCAGGTTGGGCAGCCAGAGCTAGACTGTAGCCAGAGAGTTGGGGTATAAGCCAAAGTCCCAACTCTCCATGACCATCGTTGACAAAGGTCAACTGAGCAGGCTTGGATGTTAGCCAAGCCAACCCAGATCCAAAGCAAATGCATCCCCAGAAGGCACCTGCAGGATAAGGGAAAGGCAGCCTCTGCGAGGTCAGTGGGGCTGGCGCTCCTCCCGCCAACCTGACACTGGCTCGTAGCAGGGGTGGGCCGTGTCCCAAGGCTTCTGCAGGGTCCGCAGGCTCACAGCTTTCCAGAGCTTTGCCCACCCGGCCCGATCCTTAAATTAGGCTCCCAGACTGCCAGTGCTGCTTTTGCAGGGAGCAGAGAGCCTGACCTGACTGCATCTGGTTTTTGCTCTGGTCCCTGGGGAGTAGGTGTCCTGTAGACGTCTCTGAGAAGAGCGCCATCAGTTTAACATACAGACTACATTTACACACACACACACACACACACCCTGCCATCCTAAAGAGAAAAGAATACCGCGTGCAAATCCCAGACCTGGCCAAGAGAGCAGACTGGGATGGGGGTGCTGACATGAGGGTAGTGAGGGTGCTGACTGGGCATCCACGTGTCTCTGAGCTCTCCACAAGCGTGTGTGTGTGAGTCCCTTAGCTCTTTAGAGTTCAGATCCAAGAACAGCCATTATTTCATGTGCCAAGGTTCTCAGAGAATTGAAAAAACAGAAAAGCCTGCATCAGCCCTGAATATTTCTCCATTAGATATTTTCAGCAGCTCTTCAAGCACAGGCCGGGGTAGTTTTAGCAACCCGAAAGTGGAGATTGGGTAACTGTCCCATTTTGCTCTCAAAGTGCTCCATAGGCTCAACGGTCAGAGCCCATTCATCCTGCAGTTCAGCAAGTGGTCTTGAGGGGACAAAGCCGCATGCCCTGAAAAGGGAGGCGAGTTGGCTCTGTGGCATGTTTGTGATTTCCTGAGCTACTATCTTTGGACGTCTGCCACACAGCTCAGGGTTGTCTCTGCGCCCACTCAGCACCTTCCACCCCCTGCTCTTATTGTACTCAGTGAGACCCCAGGGTGGGGGTTTGCCCTCAGTGCACAAACTGCTGGGAGAGGGCACAGTCCCCTGTGACAGCTCCCCAAGGAGGACAACACCAGTGACCTCCAACAGCCAAAGTGCTGGGTCATCACAGAGAGATGGAGCAGAGAACACACGTGGAGAAAGGGACCAGGGAGGGGCATCTGATGTGGCAGAGAAAGACAGAGACCACTGCAGGAAGAGGGGGACAGGCTTCTAGGCTGGGGCTGCCCTGACTCCCAGGGGTTTCACTCTTTCTCTCTGAGCCTGTTTGCCTGTCCACAAATGGGGTGTATGACAGAGTCCCTTTGGCTTCCATTCTGTCGTTCAGCTCAAATCCCAGACACATTGGGGTGGTTCCCAGGTCTCCAGGGTGATAGGAGCTGAGGGTGTTGAGCAGGGGCAGAGGAGGAACAGTTGGGAGGGGAGGGGGCTGCAGGAAGTAGCAAAAGTCTCTCTGGCATCCTTACAGCTCATCCTAGGAGAGGAGACTCGGGCTGTGTTCTGGAGCTGGCTGGCCGGGTAGCATGGGCGGGGAAAAGGGTGCTGGGAGGGGAGCCACAGCAATGTGGCTGGAGGGTGCTCAGAGACCCATTACCCAGCCTGGTGCTAAGCTGCCAGTGAGGAGGCATGATCCCCAGGGCTCTTTAGGTGGTGACAGGGCAGGTGCTTGGGAGAATCTGGGTGTTTTTGCTTTTCTAAGTTTTCCCCCAAAAGGGGGTGGTGGAGAGCTAGCATTTACTAAGCACCTTCTCTGCACCAAGCCCTCAAATTTTCCCATTACATACAGGGGTGACCTCATTTCACCTTCATATTTTACGGGAAAGGCCTGAGGTTCAGAGATGTTAGGCATCTTGCTGGAGGTCACACAGCTGAGAAGCAGCATAAGGAGGATTTGAGCCTGCTCTGCGTGGGTCTCAAGCCCTAGCTCTTTTCACATCATCAGTGGCATTTCCTCTGAATTCTCCAGAGCCCTGAGTTCCTCTAAGATCCCTTAGGGTTACCCCAGCAGGTGGGCACTGAGGGTGCCAGGAGGGCTGGCAGTGAGAGCAGCTCCCGTCCTCTGCCAGCTTCTGGGGCGTGTGACCCATGTTTACAAAAGTCTGTGTTTGGTTTAGTGGTCTGCTGTCACCATCTTGAAATTTTGTCATTTTTTAAAGAAGGGGTCCTGCATATTTTCTCTGCACTGGGCCTCACAAGTTACATAGTCCATCCCGCTGATGGGGTTTTCACATAAGGTGTCACTTGAGAAAGGTGTTTGCTGCTAGAGTCCCACCGGTGGTGGCAGCCCCTGCCCTCTCCCTGGTCCCCTCAGCTCTGCTGGACTTGGGGGTGAGGGCCCCTTGGAGGGGCAGGAACTCCGTGGCCAGAGCTTACCCTGTGCCTCCTCTGTCAGTGAGGCCATCGTGTGTTTGCACCAGATCTCTACCAAGGGCTGAAGGCCTGCGTCTCCAGCTGGCCCACTGGGGCCTGGATGAGCAGGCAGCCCTGGCAGAGGTCCCCAGGCCTCCTGCTCCGGCCTCCACCTGAGAAGTCCCTCTCCAGGGCCCACTCCTCCAGGCTGGCGGCACTTCCATCCTCCCCGAGTGTAACAGTGGCCCCTTAAAAACACAGAATCCCTCAGAGGGAGCAGAAGAGGAAAGACAAGTTGGCAAAAGCTGTTTTTCTAGGAGGAAGAGATATATTTTTAGTTTCTTATCTACATTTCCCTTTTAAAAATAATATATATGAACCCATTTGAGAAAATCTGACAATCTAGAGAAGCAGAAAATGTTAAAAGCTGTATCAACCATAGTTCTGTTTCTCAAAGATGACCACTGTAAACACTTTGTTGTGTTTTCTTCAAATTTTTTCTATGCACAGATCTTGGGATTTTTCCCCGTTTTATTTACATAATGTCACACATATGAATATTGAATTTGAATCGTAATGTGTTTTTTTTTTTTTACTTAAGATTGTAGCACAATTGTTTTCTCATGCTGAAAGTATGCTTTTTGATGGCTGTATGATGCCCCAGTACCTGTGAGCATGCCATCATCCATGCAGCCATCTCCCATCCTTGGCTCTTAAAGTTGTTGCAAATTTTTGTTACTAGAAACACTCATCTCTGCATCTGAAATGTTCATATGAGAGAGCGTCTCCTTGGGACAGGTTTCCAAAAGTAGAATGACTGAAACAAAAGGTAGAAGCACGGTCAAGGCTCCCACTCCGTCCACCCTGCGTCACTGCTCTCCGAGCGGGGTGAACCGCCCTGACGGCCCCGAGGGCTGCACAGCAGGACCCCTGCATTGCGCCTCTCCCACACTGAGTGTGACATTTTGTTGTTCACTTTCCCTAAGTCAGAGAGCCCCACTTTTCCAATGGGAAGCGGCCCTAGAAAGACGAGGTCTGCACTTCCTGTAGTTACGTGGTTGAAGGTGCCGTCCCTTGGGTAGTGGAATGCCCTGTGTAAGCTCCCACTTAGAGTTTATCGCAAAGGAGGCATGCTTCTCTTTTTCAATGGAGTTTATAAGCAGAGGTTTCAGTGGACCCATCCCTGCCAATCAAGTACTGAAGGGCAGGTTTGGGGAGATTGGCTGGGCTTTCGGGGGCTGGAAGGCAGGGGACTGTGTTTCCAAGAGGTTGGGACAGAGCAGGCTAGCAGCAGACCCAAGTTGCTGAACCTTGGGAGGCATGGAAGGACAGGGACACGTGGATAAGTGGACAGGCAGCTGAGGGGACGAGACTCGGGAGGGCATGTCATGTGGGGGAAGCACTGGAATGGGGGACTCAGGAGACCTGGTTCCAAGCCAGCTACTGACTCACCTTATGACCTCGGATGGGTCACTTCTGTCACTGGCGGGGCACTCTGGGAGGGAGGCCTCATGGGGGGGAAAGGGCCAAGGGGGATGTGGAGCTGCAATTCACTTACCACAGAGACCTCAGCCAACCCCCCCAAAGCTCCAGAGCTGGGTGGCCCTTCAGACCCTTCAGGCGGCAAGGTACACCACAGCACCCACAACAGCCCCCTCTGACCTTCCAATACACAGGAGTCAGACTAGTCGGGGCCCCATCTCTATAAAGATCTGTGACTCTGATGTTGTCCTGATGCCTGGGGCCACCTATCTGGCCCTGGATAGGGCAGTGGTGCCAGAGTCATCCCCAAAGGCAAGGGTGTCTCTGGGTGGGAGGTCTGAGCCTGGCCCTGACCTCCGTGGGTGGGGCTGGGTGACCAAGGGCTTGTGGGACATCCCACCGAGCAGACCTGTTGGCCATCCTGCTGCCCATGGTCAATTTCTATCAGGAGTTGGTCTCCAGCCACCAGTACAGCCTGCAGATCCTGGCCCACTGCAAGCAGAACAGTGACTTTGACAAGCTGCTGAAGCACTATGAGGCCAAACTGACTGCAAGGAGATAGTTCTGGAGACCTTCCTCACTGACCCCATGCTCCAGCTGGCACCTAGCCCTGTCCTTGAGGGCGCATGGCTGGGGAGCCTGCTGGGGGGCCATGGCAGTGACGGCCCCAGCTGGGAGGAAGCCACAACTGGGGGCACCAGGGGGCCATGGCCAGGAGGCCCCAGGCCCTAACAGTCCCCAGGTCTGGGCTGCCTGGAGAATGAAGTTACAGCCAGCCCCTGACCCAGTGGACCGCAGGCCTGTCCAGCCTCACAGAGCAGGCAGTGTGGGAAGGTGAGGGGGAGCTCCTGGTCCTGAGCCCACCTCCAGGCCCTTCTGCTTGCTGGCTTAGAGCCTCAAGCTCTGGGCTCTTGGCCCAGACAAGACCCTGGAAGAGCCTCCACGTTAGAGTCTGAGATCAGAAGTGCTGTGGGTGTCCGTCCTCAGCCCTGCTCATGGGAGTGCTGGGAGCTGCGAGTACCATTCTCCGTCCACTTGGTGTCTCTCTCTCCCTCTCTCCATTGTTGCTATATCTCTGACTTGTTTCATCACTGTCTCTCTCCTTGCCTTTGTCTCCCTGTCCCTCTGTCCTTCCCCATCCTTGCCTCTGTCCCTGTCCCCCTGCCTCTCCCTGCTGCAGATTCCCAGGCATATTCTGACACTGCACGAGATCCTGGCCCACTTTTCACGAGCACATCGAGCCAACAGCTTGGAGAACGCCAGGGCTAAACTGGGGGTGCTGTCTGGGTGAACTCAGCTCCCAGGTGCCCCCCCTGGTGGACAGGCCAGGGCTGAGGATGCTCTCCAGTGGGAGTTTGCTGAGCCCCAGATGGTAAAATGTCATGTTCAGGTTAGGATCCCAAGGGGTGGGTGTTGGGGGACCCCCGGCCTGTCCCACCTGGAAGCAGGGACACGGAGCAATCTGAGGAGTTCATAGCTCAAGCCCAGGGGGCACTTGGTGGGATTGTGTGGGTGGTGTGCTGTCCCTGGCACAGATGGGGTTCGAGGAAGGGCCCTGGGCACTCACGTGGGCCCGCCTGCCAGGGTGGGGATCCACCAAGGGACTCACAGGCACTCTGCCAACTTCCTCTGTTCTCCAGTGCCAGTGTGTCACAACCTGTGGTATAGGAGCCCCAGAGGGGGTCCTGGGTGATGGGCCTTCAAGTGCCAAAGGCTGCAGTCAACAGCAGGCAGTGACATGGGTGGACAAGCCCATGACTTGTCCAGTGTCAGAGGCCCCAGCCCTCTGGTCAAGGCCCCTCTGCTGCCCCTCTTTCAGTCCCCAAAGCCCAGGGGGAAACTTCCTCTGCTGGGTCAGAAGCAGAGGGATCAGGGAGGAGGCACCTACAACAGCACAGGCAGCAGTTGACGGTGGCCTGCACCAGGTGGTGGTATGAAGGTGAGCAGGAGGTTCAGATTCTGGGTGTGTTTTGAAGATGGAAACAACAGGATTTTCTGATGCATTAGATGTGGCGAGAGAGAAGATGGGAGTCAAGAGTGATTCGAGAGTTTTTGGTTGAGCAAGGAGAAGGTTGGAGTTGCTGCTAACCAAGATGGGGAAAGGTGCAGGAGGGGCAGGTGTGGAGGGGAAGTCTTTCTTGCTTCATTGGAGCTTTACTGGGGGCGTGTTGAACTTGAGATGGACAACAGTGGTGGAGAGGACAAGAAAGGAGGAGGACGTTTGGGTCTGGAGTGTAAGGGAGTGAGCCATTCAGGAGCCATCAGGTCAGAGGTGGTATTTAAAGTCACATGAGTGGTGCGATCACCAGGGGAGTGAGTTTAGGCAGGAATGAGGTGCGTACCAAGAGCTGAGCCCTGGGGTCTGCACCTTATGGAGGCCAAGAGATGATGAGCAGCCTCATACGCAGTGATGGGCTGCCAGAAGCTGCAAGGGAGTGTGGTTCTGCAGCATGTGGGGTACAGTCCCCAGCCCTGCCAACCAGTCAGTGCCCTAAATGTCTTCCCGTGTCCAGCAAAAGGCAGCCAGTAGGGCCATGTCTCCCAGCCTGGCAGTGGGAGGACCAGGCTGGACTAGGGCAGAGCACAGGCCCCGGAGTGGAGGTTCATTCAGGGAGCAGATGTAATCAGATCGTGATTGCAGACTAACAGAAACCATTGTGGGGTGGGGACCCCAGTCCTCTCATACCCCAAGGAGCCAAATCCTGCACACTTCCCCAAGGAGAAGACTTGGGGCTCCAGCGAGGCTCCTCATCCCTGTGGGATGCCCTGTCCCGGTGCGGGCAGTTGCGAGGAAGGCAGATGGGTGCCAAGGCATTAATCCTAAGATTCTGATCCCCTTTCCCAAAGCCTACTCATCCTTTGTTCCACCTGATCACCTGCATCTGACCTGAACACAACCTTAATGGCACAGAAGTGAGTTTTCCCATCGCCCTGACAGCAGCCCTTTCATGCTCCTCTCCTCCCCTTGGGGGACTGAGGAAAGCTCCCAGCCAGGCATGAAGCCATCAGATAACCAACCCTCTCTGGCTGTGCTCAGAAACACTCCTCGCCTGGGGCTGGGTCTCTCCTACCTCTGGCCTTTGTCCCGCTTTTTCTCCTGAATCTCATCTGTTGGGCTCACTGTAACCCAGGTCGTCACTTCCAGTTCCCCCGGGAGCCTGTGGCCCTGGGAACTCCTCCCCAGCTGCCTGGACGGTGTGGCTCTCAGCACAAACTCCAGTTGGGGCTGGCAGGAGTCCTGAGCAGCTGCAACTGACACTTGTCTAACAGTGAAACTAGTGTTGCTACTCTGGGATCGCCCCCTTGTTTGTAGCAAATACAGCCCTCCTCAGCAAAATCCCCACCCTCGTCAAAAGAAATGGTTCTGCTTACTTTTGCTCACCTCCAAATATGAATCCCTATCCAGGGAACTAGCATATCCTTGAAAGGTGCCTCCCTGTGCCCCGTCCCTTCCAGAAGAGGGCTAGGGCCTGGGCTGCTGAGAAGAGCATTGCTGGGAGAGACAGACTGAGGCTCCTAAGGAAGAGACCCCATCTCCATGCCCCAGTCTGATAACCAGAAAACAACGGATAATAATAGTTTTATAATAACACCTTTGCAACCAGTGATACTAGCAACAGCGATCACGGCCCTTTACTCAAGTGCCTGCCATGTGCTGGGCCTGAGGTCAGCAAGTGAAATGCATTCTCTTCCATCCTCACTCCGACCTTCTACAGGTGAGCAAACTGAGGGTCGGAGGGGCCCAGTAATTTGCTCATCACGCTGAGTTCATTAATTAGAGATGCAGCTCGACCAGTGTCATCTCTCATTGCTGGGAGGGTTAAACTGGACAGTGTCTACTACCACACACATTAACCAGCCCTCTTGGTGATCTGGTCGTGGTTGTAGAATTTGAGGCATCAGCAGACAAATAAGAGGTTTTGTGCTTTTCTTGGAGTAGGTGGGGTAATTTCTCCAGAAGCTCCTCCCCACATGATTACTAACCTCCTAAGACTCCTGAAAACCCACCAAGGCTCTTAGCAAAGTTGGTAACTCACAGGCTTCTTTTCCCACCACTGCTATTTTTTTTTTTTTTTTGGGTAAGGAAGATCAGCCCTGAGCTAACATCCATGGTAATCCTCCTTTTTTTCTTTTGCTGAGGAAGACCGGCTCTGAGCTATCATCTATTGACAATCCTCCTCCTTTTTTTCCCCAAAGCCCCAGTAGATAGTTGTGTGTCATAGTTGCACATCCTTCTAGTTGCTGTATGTGGGACGCGTCCCCAGCATGGCTGGAGAAGCGGTGCGTTGGTGAGCACCGGGGATCCGAACCCGGGCCACCGGTAGCGGAGCTTGCATACTTAACCGCTAAGCCACGGGGCCGGCCCCACCGCCAATGCTATTTTTAAAAAGCAGTTAAATGGCGCCACCTCCTGGAGGAGGGGTGTTGCGGCAGTCAGAACAGGACAAATAAGAGAGTTGTCCTTCTTTCTAGATTAAGGGGCAAGGTGTGTCTTGCTCCCCCCAAGACATGCTGGAGCCTAATGGAGTCAGTCTTTCCGTGAGCCAGCTGGATTGCCAGGTGCTCCAAAACTAAGTCATTCCAGGGCCCAAACATTAAGGAAGCAACTGTATAAAGTGCATTGGGGGAGGGGTGGAGACATTAAGTGCAAAGGCCCTGAGGAAGGATGGGTGGGTGGAGTTCTATGGATGGAGATAAGCCCAGTAGTGGTGTGGAGATCAGAGTAATGAAGAAAGGTTGTTTCCAGTACTCCTGTCCTCCCAGTTTTGCCATCTCTGTTCCACGTGGTTCAGACTTTTAAATCAGACCTGCTTTCTAGCTATTAATCTCTATTTACATTTCCAACACCTGTCTCCTTGGGCTATCAAAAGGATGATGGGAGATCATGCCCCTAGAGTGCCCTGCAGAGCAGGCATTCAATATGCATGCTCTCTCCCCCTTTGTGAACACAGGATCCACCTGAGAATCCTAGGCTTTCTTCCTAGGTCTGGCCAGAGGCCTGGCATTACCTTCTCGCTGAGAGGTGGGGGCAGCCTGTCTCTGACATTTTCTCTCTCCACAGGATAATGCACAATGAAGTAAATGAAACACAGAGCATCCAGGAAAACATAGCCATGGGGGGCATGATTGTCGAAGGCTGTGAGACCCTCCTGGACACCAGCCAGACTTTTGTGAGATGGGGCATGGCACCCTGCCTCCTCCCACCCTCATGGTAGGCCCCAGCAGTGGTGGCACTTGGGGACACCACAAGTTGGTTTGGCTACCATGTGCCAAAATCTGCCAGCGTGATTGCAGAGTATTCCAGGGCTGCTGGAGGAATGTGACAGCTGTATGTGGATGTCGGTATCTGCACACATGGATGCAGATATTACTGGTTTTCACAGTGCCCTTCTCTCCAGATGTACACATGATTCTTCCCAGATGCCCTTGATGTGTCTGTGGATGTCATAGTAAACACTGACATGTCCTTTTGGGGAGAGAGGAGTGGAGGATGGGGACAGATACTGATTGGCCTGGTGAATCACAAGCATGTTCAGCATCCGAGGGGAAGTCATGTGGGTCAGTCCCTCTGTCCCTTTCTCATCATCCTTGGCCCCTTGCGGGAGGCTGTGATCACAACGGTTCTCATGGGTAGGAGGTTGCCTTCACCTTCAGCCTCCACTCTCCTTGGGAGCGGTGTTTGAGAGGCACAGCCTTGTGAGGGGGCAGCTAGAGGCTGTGACTGAGGGGACTGACTTCCAACTCGGAGACGTTAGAGCCGCAAGGAGTTTGAGGGTCACCTCTTCAGATTCCACTTGCTGTGGGACCCTCAGCTTCTGCTTGCATGCCCCCGAGGTGACCTCCACCTCAGATGGGCCTCCTGAGTTCCTTCTATCCAGCCCTGGGACTCTCTGAGCAGATGAAATGCTCGCCAGCACGTCCTGCGGCCTGCGCAGCTGCCTTTGGCCCCTGCTGCCCTTAGCAAGGGTATCGTCGACTTGGAGTTTTGCCCCAAGCCCCTCTGTGTGGCCCCCTGTAACTTTTCCCTAAGCCGACGCTGTGACCTGCTGGGCCCAGAGCCAGCCTCCCTGTGTCCTGGCTCCCCCTGAGCTGCATTGGGCCCAAGCTGGAAGAGGCCCAAAGAATGACCTCTCCTGGGGTGGGCAGTGTCACCACAGTCCAGGAATCTGCTCCATTGCTCTGAGCCTAAGCATTTCCTCCCCTCCTGAGGGGCTGGGCTGGACATGAAGTCCAGACAAGGGGGCCCAGCAAGGTGCCAGGCAGTGATGGACGTGGGCAGGAGGCAGGGTGGTGGCCTAGAGCAGGTCTGGGGAGATAGAACGTCAGGGAGGGCTTCCCAAGGAGGCATCACTGGAGTCTAGTCTTGAAGGGTAAGGTGAGCTCACAGGGTGGATGGGGTGAAGGAAGGCCCTTCCAGGCCAAGGAGCAGCACTCAGGAGCCACAGGTAACTTGCCCTGGAACTAGAGTGGGAGCACAGAGGGGAGGCGATGGTAAGGAAGGAGAAGTGATCCCAGTGGTATAGCCGCCATTAATGGCTCATTTGTTGAATGATTCGAGTCCTACGTGATAGGAGTTCAGACAAGACTAATCCAGTCTGTTTCTATCTCTTCTGTGTTTCTCCCAGTACAAACAGTAAGTACAGGAATCTACATATATAAATAATATATGTATATTTTTTGAATAATACAAATCACTAGACTGAATAATATATTGTTAAATAATATAAATATATATTTAATGAATATATAATGGATATGTATAAGTATGTTTATATATATTTGAATTAAATAATATAAATATATGTATGATTTAAAGGAATATTCAGACATAATAACAGTAATTTACAGAATTGATAAAAGACTCCTACTCTAGATTCAGGCAGCTGAATACATCTCAAGCACAACTAAAAAAAAAAAAAAATCTAGAGCCAGATCCATCCAGGGAAACCAAAGAACACTAAATACAAAAGAAGATATTCAAAGCTCCACAGAGGAACAGAACACTTACAGAGACTTACATTTAGACCTATGATACATTTCTTAACAATGGAAGGCAAAAGAGAGTTGGAATAAATCTTTCAGGTACAGAGAGAAAAGAACTTTCAGTGTATATCCAATCAAACCATACCTCAAGAACTAGGGTGACTTAAAGATATTTTTATGCAAACATTTACTAAGGGTATTACCACCAACAAATGCTCATTAAGGATCTTCTAAAGAATATACTTTAAGGGGGCCAGCCACCTGGTGTAGTGGTTTAAGTTCAGCACGCTCGGTTTCCAAGGCCTGGGTTCGTGGGTTTGGATCCCAAGAGTGGATCTACAACACTCATCAGCCATGCCATGGTGGTGACCCACATACAAAATGGAGGAAGACTGGCACAGATGTTAGCCCAGGGCTAATCTTCCTCAAGGAAAAAAACTTAAAAAGTGAAAACTTTCTTCTTTAAGAAGAAAGAAACTGATAGAACTGCTAAGAGGTAAAAATGGATCGTGAGGATAAAAAAGGGTAACATCTGAATAAATCATTGAAAGCATGACTTTACCAAACAATAATAACATTGACAATGTATAACAGATGGAGTTAAAAACTAATGACAAGAGAACTTCTGTTTTAGAGGAGACTAGGACAGGAACGCACACTTGCTGCAAAACTGGACACAGGCAGATAAATTATAAATATATTTTTAGAGCATCAGACAACTTCAGAATCAACCAACTAAAATTCCAGAAAGAAGAAAAAGTCTTTTATGTGAGCAAGGATATTTATCTTTCTTTCCCCTGGAGGCGTTTTCTGATTCTAGCTGGTTGCCGAGGATCTGGCTTGCTCAGTCAGAGCTTCGGCTAGGGAAAAGAGAAACTAGCCAAACTTGTAGTGATTCTGCAGGACTGGTGTGGCAGAGGAAACCTGAGGGCTTGCAAACACACAACTACTCTTTCTCACAGCAAATGTGCTAAGTTTTGGTTCCGCACAGGAATCTGAGGAACTAGGCCAAAAGCTTCCACAAAACAAACTGAAACGTCCAGAAGTGGTGGAAGTGGCCTAAGTCCAACATACTGCTAGTCTGACCTTGAGGGAATGTGCCATATTGTGAAGCAATGTAAGGTAGGAGGCTGGAGAGCTGCGCTGAGATGTCTGAAGGGAGTAGCTGAATTTTCTGTGGGCTCCCAAACCTGAAGAGAGAGAGATCTACCAGACTTAGAACCAGACCCCTGTGCGGGGGAGAGGAGCACAGCAAACAGGAACGGGGAAAGCAGAAGGGCTGGGTTTACTAAAAGTGAGACCCAGCGCCAACTCTGATCAACATCTGATTGGACTCAGGTGCTCCAACCTCACTGTGTTTCTCAGCAAAGGAAAATAAGGTCATGTGGAGCCTCTCGAGTTACGTTACACAGACCTTCCAAAGACACTGGTGAGAGGATGGAGAAGGCAAGCCACAGACTGGGAGAAGAGCTTTGCAAATCACATATCTGACAGGACAATAAATAACTCTCAAAACTCGGCAATAAGAAAATCCAAGATTAAAATGGGCACAGATTTGGACACTTCACTAAAGAAGATAAACAGATAGCAAATAAGCACATGAAAAGATGCTCAATGTCATTAATCGTGAGAAAAATGCACATAAAAACCACATTGACATACCGCTACGTAGCTATTGGAATGACTAGAATTAAAGAGGATGACCATAAGAAGTGTTAATGAGGATGGAAAGTAACTGGAACACTCCTACATTGCTGGTGGGAACACAAAGTGGTTGGAAAACAGTCCATTATTTATTTATTTATATTTTTGTGAGGAAGATCAACCCTGAGCTAACATCCATGCCAATCCTCCTACTTTTTTTCTTCCCCAAAGCCCCAGTAGATAGTTGTATGTCATAGTTGCACATCTTTATAGTTGCTGTATGTGGGACGTGGCCTCAGCATGGCCAGAGAAGCGGTGCATCGGTGCAGGCCTGGGATCCGAACCCGGCTCGCCAGTAGCAGAGCGGACGCACTTAACCGCTAAGCCATGGGGCTGGCACCTGGACAACAGTTTTAAAGTGGAGTTTGTTATGCTGCTGTAACAAACTAGCACAAATTTCATGGCTTAAAACTACTCAGAAGGTGTGTTTTGTTGATGTCTGTGTGTGTTTAGAGAATTCAAGTCACTGTGGGCTCTGAGTGGTCTGTATGTGTGTCTGAGTTTGTGTGTATGTTCTGAGTATCAGTGTGCATTATCAGGTGTAGTTTACAGTCTGAATGCTGATGGTCATTTGCAAATAGTGTGTGTGTGGGTTTGTTGTCAGCATTTCCATGTGTTCAGATGATGTCTGTCATTGTAGGAATGTGTGGAATAAATATGTTGTTACAGACTAGCATGGGCACCAACACTGTTTGCCTGTTACTAGTTCAACACTCAACATCCCTGAAGAAACATTGAGTCCAGACATTCACAGGCCCCATCAGGCCCACAGAGATCCTACTCAGCTGTTTTCTTCCCATCACAGAAATATGAACAGGTAGCCAAGGACCACTTGATATTTGAAGAATTCCTCTAGCATGAAAAATGGAGCAAGAAACACATACACTGAAGTGAGGGACTAAAGGAGCAGCAAGGAAATCCAGAGATCATAGTGAAACTTCAATTGCATATCTAGTAACATCTTCAAAACAATTAGACATGGGCCGGTCCCATGGCCTAGTGGTTAAGTTCAGAGAACTCCACTTCAGCAGCCCACGCTCCATTCCTGGGAGTAGACCTACACCACTCATCAGTGGCCAGGCTGTAGTGGCAACTCACATGCAAAATAGAGGAAGACTGGCACATATGTTAGCTCAGGGTGAATCCTCAGCAAAGAAAAAAAGAAAAGATAAAACATCCATTAAGTGTATATGTATGTATTGATGTTACCGCACAATATTGGGGTTCTCTTTCCCAATGCACATTAAAAAAGCCAATTATTCTGGCATCAACTTTTGGGAAAAGAATTGTAGCTTTATTTTGTGAGATTTATCTACAAGGAGACAGGGCTCATGTGTCTGTCTCAGATCTGTCTCCCCGATGCAAGGCTTGGGGCACAATTTATGGGATGAAGGGCAGGGTGGTCTGACATGTGGAGGTAGATGATTGGAAGTAAGGAGAAGTGAGGTAATTGATGATCTTCACAAAGTCAAACTTTGTGGCTCTTCATCTGATGTGTGTTCAGAAATTGGCAGTGTTATGATGATCTGAGGATGGAGCTTTTAGCTCCTTGATATAAAAAATGGCATTTATTGAGCATTTGCACAGGCCTAGTTGATGGGTTGGTGGTCTCAACTGGCCTTAACTGGACTAGGGGTCTCAGTTCCTGAAAGAAAACTCTTAACTACTCTGTTGATAAGAAGGAGTCAGTTGAACTGGTCCTGGAGGGCCCATGGTTATGTTGGTATATGCATATATATGCATATGCATGAGATTATCTGTATGTGTCTTAAATATAGAGTATACACAAAGCCAGACTCTAGTTAAAGTGGTCAGGACAGATTTTAATCAGTAATATACCACTGCAATAGGGAAGAGGGAACAGGATGAACTGAACTCAATTTGATTTGTACAGAAGTGACTGGCCATTTGAAAGGGAGAATGAGGGAGCAGGCAGAGGGGTGAGCAGGGGCTCAGTCGAGTCAGGGAGGGGAAAGTTACAGTGTTGGTCAGTGCAGTGTGATCTGGCCAGTTGTGTCTGCTGGTTGGAAATGATCAAAGTTTCACTTCTCTCCTCTCACAGAGTCTGGGACAGACACCCTGTCCTCAGCTCAAGGAGTGGCTCTCAGGACCTTGAGAAATGCACTCCTGGGTTATTGGAGACTCATATAGAACTGAAAAGGACAAAGGAAATATTCACAGTTGTAAGCACTTTTGGGTAAATGCTCTAAGAAAAGGATGTCAGGGGCCAATGATCGAGTGTTGGCCAGAACAAACAGTCAATTCTTTTGGCTGCCTTGAGCTTTCTCTGGCAGGCACTTTAAGGGGGCAGGGGTCATCCTAAGGAAGTGGATTTGAGCTGTTAGAAACTATGTCAGCGTTTAAGTCTTATAACGTGTGTGTGGGGGTGAAATGATTTGTGCTGAGAGGCCATAGTTATAATTGGCCAAGATTGAGACCTAGTCAAGAAGAGGGCTCAATGGAGCCTGGCTTGAGTTTGGTCAAGTACAGGATCATATATAGAAATAAGATATGTACATTTTTTGAATAATATAAATCATTATATTGAACAATATGTTGAATTAAATAATATATATTTAATGAATATATATTGAATGTGTATAAATAAGTATGTGTATATATATTTGAATTAAATCATATAAATATATAGAAGAGAGTGACATCAGCATCATGGCAGAGTGAGCTTCCCCTATTGAACTCTCCTCCTCTAAGACACAAGAAAAAGGACATTCATATTCCAACAGAAGCTATTCACAAATAATATAAATATATATATGATTTAAAGGAATATTCAGACATAATAACAGAAGATTCCAGGGCCAGCCCCATGGCTTAGCGGTCAGGTGCACGCGCTCTGCTGCTGATGGGCCAGGTTTGGATCCTGGGCACGCACCAATGCACCCCTTCTCTGGCCATGCTGAGGCAGCGTCCCACATACAGCAACTAGAAGGATGTGCAACTATGAAATACAACTATCTACTGGGGCTTTGGGGGAAACAAAAAAAGGAGGAGGATTGGCAATAGATGTTATCTCAGAGTCAGTCTTCCTCAGCAAAAAGAGGAAGATTAGCATGGATGTTAGCTCAGGGCTGATTTTCCTCACACACACACAAAAAGAAATTTCCAGAATTGATAAAAGACTTCTATTCTAGATTCAGGCAGCTGAACACATCTCAAGCACAATTAAAACAAAAAAATCTAGAGTCAGATCCATCCAGGGAAACCAAAGAACACCAAATACAAAAGAAGATATTCAAAGCCCCACAGAGGGGCAGAACACTTACAGAGACTTACATTTAGACCTATGATACATTTCTTAACAATGGAAGGCAAGAGAGAGTTGGATTAAATCTTCAAGGTACAGAGAGAAAATAACTTTCAGTGTATACCCAATCAAACCATATCTCAAGAACTGGGGTGAATTAAAGATATATATATATTTTTTTTTTTGTGAGGAGATCATCCCTGAGCTAACATCCGCCAATCCTCCTCCTTTTTTGCTGAGGAAGACGGCCCTGGGCTAACATCGGTGCCTATCTTCCTCCACTTTATATGGGATGCCGCCACAGCATGGCTTACCAAGCAGTGCGTCGGTGCGCGCCCAGGATCCGAACCAGCGAACCCCGGGCCGCCGCAGTGGAGTGCGCGCACTTAACCGCTTGCGCCACCGGGCCGGCCCCTAAAGATATTTTTATGCAAACATTTACTAAGAGTATTACCACCAACAAATGCTCATTAAGGAACTTCTAATGAATGTACTTTAAGGGGGCCAGCTACCCAGTGTAGAGGTTTAAGTTCAGCACGCTCTGCTTCCAAGGCCTGGGTTCATGGGTTCAGAGCCTAGGCGGGGACCTACACCACACATCAGCCATGCCACGGTGGTGACACACATCAAAATAGAGGAAGATTGGCACAGATGTTAGCACAGAGCTAATATTACTCAAGGAAAAAAATAAAAAGTAAAATGAATGTACTTTAACAAAAAATTGATAGAAGAAATGCTAAGATGTAAAAATGGATCATCAGGATAAAAAAGGGTAAACATCTGAATAAATCATTGAAAGCATGACTTAATGAAACAATAATAATATTGACAATGTATAACTGATGGAGTTAAAAGCTAATGACAAGGGAACTTCTGTTTTAGAGTAGACTAAGACAGGAAAGCACACTTGCTGCAAAACTGGACACAGCCAGATAAATTATAGATATATTTTTAGAGCATCAGAGAGCTTCAGAACCAACCAACTAAAATTCCAGAAAGAAGAAAAACACTTTTATGTGAGCAAGGATTTTTATCTTTCTTTCTCCTGCAGGCGTTTTCTGATTCAGGGTGCTTGCCGAGGATCTGGCTTGCTCAGCCCGAGTCTCGGCTAGGGAAAAGAGAAACTAGCCAAACTTGTAGTGATTCTGCAGGACTGGTGTGGCAGAGGAAACCTGAGGGCTTTCAGACACACAAACTGCTCTTCCTCACAGCACCTGTGCTAAGTTTTGGTACAACACAGGAATCTGGGGAACTAGGCCAAAATCTTCCACGAAGCAAAGTGAAACCTCCAGCAGTGGTGGAAGTGGCCGAAGCCAAACATACTATTAGTCTGACCTTCAGGGAATGTGCCATATTGTGAAGCAATGTAAGGTAGGAGGTTGGAGAACTGCGCTGAGATGTCTGAAGGGCATAGCTGAATTTTCTGTGGGCTCCCAAACCAGAGGAGACAGAGATCTACCAGACTTAGAACCAGAGGGAGAGGAGCACAGCAAACAGGAACAGGGGAAAGCGGAAGGGCTGGGTTTACTAAAAGTGAGACCCGGCCCCAACTCTGATCAACGTCTGATTGGACTCAGGTGCTCCAACCTCACTCTGTTTCCCAAGGAAGGAAGACAAGTTCATGTGGAGCCTCTCGAGTTACATTACACAGACCTTCCAAAGACACTGGTGAGAGGATGGAGAAGGCAAGCCACAGACTGGAAGAAGACTTTTGCCAATCACATATCTGACAGGACTATAAAGAACTCTCAAAACTCAGCAATAAGAAAATCCAAGTTTAAAATGGGCACAGATTTGGAGACTTCACTAAAGACGATACACAGATGGCAAATAAGCACATGAAAAGATGCTCAATGTCATTAATCATGAGAAAAATGCACATAAAAACCACATTGACATACTGCTACGTACCTATTAGAATGACTAGAATTAAAGAGGTTGACCATACCAAGTGTTAATGAGGATGGAAAGTAACTGGAACACTCCTACATTGCTGGTGGGAACACAAAGTGGTTCAGCCTCTTTGGAAAACAGTTTTAAAGTGGAGTTTGTTATGCTGCTGCAACCAATTAGCACAAATTTCATGGCTTAAAAACAACTCAGATTTATTGTTTTACAGTTCTGTAGGTTAACAGTCTGACACGGGTCTTCTTGGACTATAATCAAGGTGTTGGCAGAGCTGGGTTCTTTTTGGGGGACTCTAAAGGTTAATCCATTTCCTAGCCTTTTCAAGCTTCTAGAGACAACCACATTCCTTAGGCTGTGGCCCCCCTCCTCCACCCTCAAAACCAGAAACTCTGCATCTCTCTGGCCCTGCTTCCCTTGTTGCATCTTTTTCTACTCTGCTGCTTCTCTTTCCCTTTTAAGGGCCTTTGTGATGCACTGGGCCCACCTAGATAATCCAGGATAATCGCCCTATTTTGAAGTCAGTTGATTAGCAACCTTAATTCCATCTGCAAATTTAATTCACCTTTGGCAAGTAAACTAATATATTCCTATGTTCCAGGGATTAAGACACATTTGTGGGCCATGACTTTGCTACACAGTTTTTAAAATAAAGTTAAACATACACATACCATGTGACCCAGCAATTCCACTTTTAAGTGCTTACCCAAGAGAAGAAGACTTATGTTCACACAAAAACTTGTTTGCAAAGATTTATAGCAGCTTTATTCATAGTCAAAAAAGACAAAACTGAAAATAACTCAAATGTCCTTCAACTGGTGGATGGACAAACTGTGGTACATTCATACAATGGATACTACATTCAGCAATAAAACAGAAGGAAGTGCTGATACAGGCAACAACATGGATGAACACTAAAATGAATGTATTGTGCTACATGAAAGAATCCAGACTGAAAAGGCCAAATGCTGTAGAATTCCATTTATATGATATTCTAGAAAGGACAAACCATAGGGAAAGACAGCAGATCATTAGTCTCCAGGGGTTAAGGGTGGGGGAAGAGTTGACTACAAAAGAGCAGCTGAAGGGAGTTCTGGGTGCTGGAACTGTTCTGTATATTGAAGGTGGTAGTGGCACAGCTCTCTGCATTTGTCAAAACAGTTGTAACAAGAGGAAAACAAATACATCATTGCTCACCCATCAGATTGGCAAACCTTTAAAAATCTGACAATGCCAATCTGACAATTCCCAGGGCAAGGATGACCCATACACTGTTGGTGGGAATGGAAATTGTTAAAACTTCAGAGGATGATTTGTCTGCAGCTCGTCAAGTTGCCGATGCACATCAGCCTTTGGCCCAGCAATCCACTCACAGGCAGGTGTCCATTCTAGGGAATCCATGTGTGCTCGAGGAGACACACATAAGGATAGTCATTAGACGTGGTAGGAGAATGAATTAATTGTAGTTAGTAGTTATTTTAAAAAGAAAGGAAAAAATGCATATGGGAAAGAATCAACCCTGCTGGCTACATATATGATCTGAGAAGGCAACCCATTAGTTTGTCTCCTTAGTAGTATGTATACAGCACAGAGAGCACTGTACTAAGAATCTGGAGACAAGCATCCCAGCATTTAGTTCCAACTCTGTCACTAAGTAGCAGTCAGACTATGGATGACTTAACTCAAGAAACCTCACTTTCCATTTCCTGGAAAATGAAGAGGTTAGGCTCTACAACCACTAAAATTATTTCCATCTCCACGATTCTATGATTCAATAAGCCAACTATCAAAAATTATATTCCAAAGTACCTATGTTGAGAAACTGTTCTTCCCAGATACCCTGAAATCAGAAACTATCAGAGAAATAGGACTTCTTAATATGGTGATACATAAAATGGTCCAAATTTCTTGGTATGTCTATGACCAGCTTTTTAATCAAGATCGTAACTCAGAAAGAGCATATAAGCAGCTAAACCCACCACACTGACTCGGGTCACCCTCAGGTAAAACTAATATGTCTTCTCCCATTTTAACATTCCAAAACAAGTTCCCCATACTAATGAGTCCATCTTGTCAAGTTCAGGTCTGTCTAGCCAAAAGTCATTCATGTATATGATAAGATTTACTTGATTTTTTAACAAAGATAAAATGATGAATGGCTTTTTGTATTTTGCCTGTTTCATCTATAAAGCTCTTACATTACAATTTAATAGCTTCATCCTGCTACAATAATTTAAAGAGCCTTTTGAAACTTGTAATATGCCACGTCCAACATGATCTAGTAAAAAAACCAGTAGTTCAGAATCCAAAAAGCTTAGTTAAAAATTTCAGTACCACCAATACTTACACTTCAAAGACACCAATAACAAGTCATTTGTTCCTACTGCAGAATTTAATAGGTTATTAACTTCTGTAATCATCCAAAAGCATAATTAGGATGTTATCATTAAAATGTATTTTTTTAATCAGAAATATTAAAACTAATGATTAAACTATTAAATTAAATAATTAACTAAATATTAAAACTAATGGCAACTAACGATCTGTTGTCTTTATGGTTTATCTTTTCTAGAATATCATATAAATGAAATCCTACCGTATTTGGCCTTTTGACCTTTCACCATGTCAGTCAAATCAAAATTTCAAAATTCTTGTTCTATGGGCTTTCCAAATCTAAATTCTTACGATTCTAAATGAGTACGGAGACAAAACACACACTACATACTACTTCTAAAAACCTCCTCCTTATCCGATTTTAATTTTAGAACCAACTGCCAAGAAAAACCTTTCCACTGAAACCTAAATTCCATACACATTATGTCAATCATCAATTAGTCATTAATCTATCTTAACCAAAGGTGAGTTATTATTAGGAAGTTACATAATTTTCACCAAGGATTGTTTGAAGCTCCTTTCATTAAATGCAGTTTACAACAATTCACAGGCTTCAAAGTTCGCCTTGCAAATATAGAGTCAATTATCAGAAACCATTAATGGGATTAGGCTTTTCTATAAAGGTGGTCCCAAGGAAGTAGGAAGGCTTATTTGTTTAAAGAACGCAGTGAGGAGCCCAATAGCCTGCGCGGAGTCAGGCAGAGGAGCGCTGACCACTGGCTGTCTTCTGAAGGAAAGTGTTCACCCCGGGATGTCGCGACCTGGCCTAGACGGGGTCCTGGGGGAGCGCGAACTCAAGGGCGCGCACAGAGGGCAGGCGACTCCCTGCCGCCCCCTGCACCTCTGCTGGGTGGGCAGGAGGCCCTGCCGAGGTGGGGCCCCGCCAAGGCAGAGGGACCCGCCGGCCAGGCGACGCTCCTCTGCTCCTCCAAGGGACAGAGGTTTGGCTCCCCCGCCTGAGGCAGCCCGCCAGCAGCCCCGGCCCCATCCGCCGCCCCCGACACCGCGCTCCCGCCATCAGCGGCGGAGATCTCCTCGCGGAGCCCGCCGCCCACCGCCCACCGCCTACCTCGGCGCCGCCTCCTGCCCAGCGCTCCTCCACACTGCAGAAAGGAGAGCTCCACAGCGCTGAAAATCCTGGAGGAAGGATCCAGAAACTGCCAATCCCCACACACAAACCAGCGCAGCAGCCACCTCCGCACCAGGGACCCTGCCTCCGGTGCACGCGTCACGCAGCTCTCCAGCTCGCAGGCCCCTCTGCCGCTCTGAGCGCCGGTTCTGCGCATGCGCGGGCCTCTGAGGCTACAATGAGAACGGCTGGGGGGGGGCACGGCCTGGGCATGGGCGCGTGGTTACCGAGGTGTCCGTGAGACGCGAGCAGGAGCTGGCTGGCGCTCTGCAGCCCTTGACTCTGCTCTCCCTGGATGACCGTCACCTCCTGGAGAAGATCTGCCTTCCCTTGAGGCGGCTCCTCCTGTCCTGAGAAGTGCGTCACATGATCTAACATTTGTTTAAAAAAGAATGATGACATTCTTAACACCTGAAGTGTGTCGTGTCCCCAGAAGAATTCTCTGCTTCCCCAGAAGACTAGACAGCGAGCAGCTGGGACCGAGTTCTGACCCAGGAAGGAAAGACGCTGAGTGCGAAGCCGTCTCCCCTCCGCCAACTCCTCACCCTGATCTGTGGCCTTGATGGGGTGACAGCGCTGGGGACTTGTGCAGGTGACAGTACTCAAGTGTTTGCCCACGGTATTACATTTCTTATGGTTTAGTGGTTAAAAGAGGAGGCAAGCTGTCAGTTTTTTAGACAATTTCACTTGCAGAAATGTCTTTGGACAAAGAAGTTTGTTTTCTTCTGATTTTTATAATCAATAACAATAATTAAAATACTTATTTTCTTAATCTCATTGGCATGCTAAAACAAGCAAGTCACTTGGTTTTCACTAAATTGTCCACATTTTCATTAAAACTTTGGAAGTATTGCTGTTTGAGGTAAAGAAAGCATCTGGGAAGAACAATTACCCTTAGTTGCTATCTTCCCAGATAAATGGACAAACGCAGAGCTATGAGCCGTTTCGACGGGCCTGGCAAATCCAGTTTGAGTTCTAGAATGGATCATCCAAAGTAAGGTTAAATTAGTAATTTTCTGAGGAGTTTGCAAGTAAATCATCATGTTGACTTCATCAAATAGGTCTGGTGATTTAAATGATGTTGAGTTTAATGATAAAAGTTTTCAAGAGACTGAGAAATATTAAGTACACGTACTTAAAAACGTGTAAATTAAAGTAAAGCCTGCCATTATCCTCTTTAAAACAGAGTCACAGTAGCACTATTGTCAAGGTATGACAAGGAATAGAAATGTTTTATAGAGTCAATTCTTCACTTCTAAAGGACCTAATGTGACATTCTAGAAATCTCCATAGTCTTTCAGTCATCTACATTTAAATTGCTCAATTTATATTTTAAAGACTAATGAATCTGAGGGCTAAATATTCAAGGTCATTGTTTAATTGTTTTTCATTGTTGCAAAGTACATGGGTATAAAGTGTGGCTGAAATCCATGGTCTTGGAGAAGAAAAATATACAGAACTTATTTATCACTCTCAGAGTGTGTCCTGACTTAATCCTACAAATGTTCCAAGAATAAAGCCTCAGTGAATTCCATTCTGTTCTTAGATATGACATTTCATTCATAATGAATGTTCTCAAATTAGGCTCCAGCTAGTAATTATGTTCCTGATGCAAATAGGCAATAAAAAAGAATCCGTATTTGATTAAATTGGGCTCAAGAGGACCACTTAGAACCAAAATTTGTTTTTTGCTTTGTTTTTCTTTATCGATGTCTTTCTTTCTCCTCAGTGGATTTGGCAGATAAATGACACAGAAAGCTGAGAGACTGGAGGGCAGGGTCTTGAAGAATATGGGGTTTCCTCATCTTCAAGATCTTTTTATCTTTCAAATTCTATGATTTTTGCTATTTATATAGGGATTCATTTTTTTTCCATTATTTCTAATAGCGATCATAATAGTGAGACTAACAAAACTTAGCACCTGTGGAACATTTTTCATCGTAAAAATTTACGTTATTCTGACAACTTAATATTTTAAAAAGCCATTAACAACTAATCTGATGCTTAGAGGATTTTTAGGGTAGTGAGACTGTTCTGTACATAATGGTGGCTACATGTCACTATATGTGTGTCAAAACCCATGGAACTGTACAACACAAAGAGTGACCCTCAAACTAGGCTCTGTAGTTCATAACAATGTATCAGTATTGTTCATTCATTATAACAAATGTATCACACTAATGCAAGGTGTTAATAATAGGGGAGATGGGGCTTGGAGGAGAGGAGAGGGGCAGTGCGGTGGGTGTATGGAACGCTATGTACTCTCTGTTCAATTATCTGTCAATCTAAAACTGTACTTTTAAGAATCAAATTTTTTAAAGTTTTTTTGAAAGGCACTGAAAGGTAATTTAACAGTGTAAGGCATCTATTTTGTGCAGAAGGGCAAGGAAAGAAGAAAGTGAAATGATTTAAACAGTTCACCTTGTGAAAGTTTGAATTGTGGTGTGTTTCTGAAGCCTTAGACAAGGGCAGGACATAGACTTTGAGACAGGAATGAAATAAAGGAGAAGGAAGACATCAGCGTGATCAGACCTGATCAATTAATATTTAGGACAAATTACTATATTGGGTGGATTTGTTTTTATTTTCTTTGCTTTTTAGAAACCTTACACCGTTCTATGAAAGCCACACGTGCACAATATCAACAGGTGTGTTTCCTACCGAGCGGCACCTGCTTCTCTCCCTCTGCATCTTCTAATCCTTTACCCCGCCTCTCACTACCTCTGACTGATGGTCGCTGTTTCTATCTCCCTTCCTCACTCTCCCTCTCTCCTTTTTTTTTTTTTTCCTCTTTGTGCTTTCTCCTCTAACACATCAGACTAACCATAACCTTCCTGGTCATTGTTTAGTTCCACTGAAAGAAGTCAGTGGTTTCCATCAAGAAATGATAGATCAGTGTTCTGGGAAAATTTTCTCTATTTCAGCTACTTCTACACCCTCAATCTGAAGCAGGCAAATTTCTTGAACATTGAACCAATTTTTTATATTTTTTTCTTTTTTGAATCCAAATTTCAGAGCTCCTGGTTGTATTGGAAAAATTCCTGAAGAAGGCTGCCTGGAGTTGAGCGGATAGTTCTTCCTATAAAAAGAACCATAAAAAAGAATCCTTATTTTGTCCATGGGGCCTCAGGAGAAGCCCTCGTGAGAGAGGAATCCTTGCTAACCCTATGTTGTACCTAGGACTGGCTTCTCCTAAGACAGTGGTTCTCGAACTCCAGTGTGCATTAGAACTGTGTGGAGGTCCCCTACAACACAGAATGCTGAGCCCGTCCCAGAGTTTGTGATCCAGTAGGATGGCGGACCCGAGAATTTACGTCTCTGACAATTTCCTAGGTGATGCTCCTGAACCAGCTACACATTGAGAACCACCGGCTTAGAAATCTTAGGTTTCAAAGGATACTTTCCTTGAGCAGACAGCCAAAACTATCAAAATCTTAATCAAGATTCACCAATAACTTCAATGTGTTGGCATTTGGATCTAGAGGCTCCTGAATTGTAAGAGACTAAAGCAAAGATTACGCTAAGTTCAAGGTTTGTGACTCTCCTAAGTGTCGCCTAATTCCTTTGCTTGCTTCCCTTGACCCCTACCTGGCTAGAAAAGAATATTAAAAACAAAGCCAGCTTTGATTATTTAATCTTCAGTCAATTAAGACATTTTGAGTAAGATTTTTTTTGACAGAATAGCCAACTTTCTTTTATCTACACTATTGGAAACAAATTATTAGTGATAACAATGGTTATTTACTGAGGACCTAATATGTCTCAAGCCCTTTACATACTTTTATTCCTCTGCTTCTCAGAACCCTATGGCATCCCATGTGTGTTCACTGTTTCTCCACCACTCCTCTAATGAACCCCCCAGACCACACTCATATTTGACTTCACCATGCCTTCTCTCATTTAATTTAGCAGTAGATTAAAATCACAGAAGAAACTTGAAGGGGTCGTGAACCCCAGCGGGAGAAGGTCTAAAGTCTATCCAGGACAAATGGCTTAATGTTTGTTTCTGAGAAGTTTCCAGGGACAAAAACTCCACAACCTCCAGAAACTAGTTCTGTTGAATATTAATATCTCTAATCAATGATATACATTAATTAATTGTTTTTTTATTGATTGGTTGATTGTCTGCTATATTACTTTGCCATATGATAAAATTTTTCTTCATGTTATTTAAATAATTTTCACTTTATATCCACTTTTTAAAGTTAGCCTTCTCTGGACTTCCTCATACATTGAAGATGGTAATTGTCACCTATTAACCTTTTCCTCTTCTGTTTAGATAACCTCAGTTTCTTTACTGTATTAAAAATATTTATTAAGTGTTGTGCTTTTTTTCTCCAGTTCTTCTCTAGGTTCAATTTATTGGGTAGTATAGTGGAAAGGTGACTTCAGAGGTCCTGTGTGGTAAAGAATCATCTTTGTACTGTACTCAATGTGAATAAAATCTATACTACATTTGTGTTCAGTCTAATCTGGAATCTGAACCTTTCCTTCCTCCCTCCCTCTACTGTCTGGAATAGTTAATGATCCCAGACGTAGAGTTTTGCTTGTGGAAAGTGTTTGTTGTTCTTGTTGGTTAGTTGGCTTGACGTTCTAACAATTCAATTTATTTAGTAGATATGTCACTTTTCCTATTTTATGTTTTTTTGTGTGTCAGTTTCAGTATATGGGTTTTTAATAAAGTGAATTTTGACCTTTGCTGTCTAATTCGTAGTGCTAAGTATTTCACAAAATGGTGTATCTCGTTAAGATCTAAGCACTCTGTAGACAATACTTCTTATTTGATTTCTGATACTGGTCATTTGTGTTTCACTTCTTTGTCTTTTCCTTAATCAGTGTTGCTAGTGGTTTATTAACATTATTAATATTTTAAAAATAACTACTTTTAGCCTGATTTATTTCTTTAGTATTTTTATATTTCATTGATTCTTATCTTTATTATTGTTTCCTATCTGTATTTTTTCCAGTGTTATTCTCTTTTAATTCTTGGGACAGAAGCTGAGATTGTGGATTTCCTGTCTTTCTTCCATACTCATACATTCATTTAAGGCTGCACACAGATGTAGCTGGTATCTCTTGTCTTCCCTAGTGTATTACTAAACTCTGTGCTGCAAGCCATGTCTGCCCCATAACGTCTCCAGCCCATGGTCTGCAACCATGCCAGGCTTTGTGTGTCTCCGTCCCTCTACCTGAAGCTCATAGCTTGTGTCGAGTGTCACCATCTCATATGACTGCAGCCCATGTCTGCCCTTTTGTTTTGTCAAGATTTTCTCTCCCCTCTGTCCATACCACCTCTCAAAATTCTCCATTCCTTGTTCCTGTAGCCCTTGCCAACCCATATGAGTTTCCATCCCCTCTCTCTAAAATCCATGTCAGACAACTAATGTAATTCTCTCATGTACCTGCAGCGCATACATTTCCTCGAGTGTTTCTATCTCCTGTGCCCACATTTTATACCAGACCTCACATGTCTCTCTCACTCCATGTGTCTGCATCCCTTTCCACCCCTGAGTGTGCCTGTCCGCTGTGCTTCAGCCCATGCCAGCTCGTGTTTGTCTACATTCTCTGTGCCTCCAGCCTATCTAGACAACCAGTGTTTTCATCTACTCTTCCTCTAGCCCTTGTCTGGACTCGTGTGTTTCCTTACCCTGTGCCTGTAGCCCATGTGTGCCTCAAGTGTCTTCACTCAGTGTCCCACGCTTGGGTGTCATTCACTTGTTAAAGGACATATTGGTTCCTTCTAGGTTTTGGCCACTGTGAATAAAGCTGCTTTTTACATATTCTTAGGGGTCTGTGTGTGGATGTATATTTTCACAGTAGTTGGAGAAATACACTGGTGCACAATTGGTGCACCATATAGTGACACTATATTTAGCTTCACAAGAATTAGCAAGATGTCTTCTTAAGAGGTTGTATTGTGTGTATTCCCATCAGCAGTGAATGAGATTTCTTATTGTCCTAACCCCTCACCAGTAATTGGTATTGTCAGTTTTTGTTTTTTAGCTATTCTACTAGAAGAGTAGAGTATCTCATTGGTGTTTTAATTTGCTTTTTCTTAATGCACAATGGATTTTATTTTCCAATAATTCCTTGTTGTTGAGCAATTTTTATTTGCTTATTTGCCATGTATATATATATTTTTGGTAACTTGTCTATTCACATTTGGGTCTATTTATTTTAATTTCGGGAGTTTGTTTTCTTGTTGCAGCATTTGATTGGTTCTTTGAATATTTTGCATACAGGTCTTTCTGCAGATATGTGTTTTACAAATGTATTATCCTAATCAGGAGTTTGTATTTCCACTCTGTGAATGCTGTCTTTCCCAGATTGGACAGTTTAAATTTAACCAAGTCCACATGATCAATTATTTTCCTCATGGATTGTGCTTTTTGTGTTGTATATGAAAACTAATCATCAAACTGTATATCATGAAGATTTTCTCCTGTTTCCCAGTATGATTTTTACAGTTTTACATTTTATATTTAAGTTGATGAGTGATTTTGAGAAAATATATGTCTAAGGTGCAAAGTTGGTGTCTTGGTTCATTTATTTCCATAGGGTCGTCCTTTTTTATCATCACCATGGTTGATGATGACTAAAGACCTAAAAGACTATTATTTTTTATGTTGGAGTGCATTTATTGTCTTGACCAAGATCAAGTTGTCTGTATTTGCAGAGGTCTGTGTGTGGACTTTCCGTGCTTTTTCATTTACCCCTATGTCTATTCATTTTATTTTTTATTTATTTTTTAATTTTTATCTCTTTATTTTTCCCCCAAAGCCCCAGTAGATAGTTGTATGTCACAGCTGCACATCCTTCCAGCTGCTGCACGTGGGACGCCGCCCCAGCATGGCCAGAGAAGCAGTGCTTCGGTGCACGCCTGGGATCCGAACCCGGGCCGCCAGCAGCGGAGCGCGCGTACCCAACCGCCAAGCCATGGGGCCAGCCCCATTCATTTTAAAATATCACAGTTTGGATCCCGGGCTTGCACCGATGCATGGCTTCTCCGGCCATGCTGAGGCTGAATCCCACATACAGCAACTAGAAGGATGTGCAGCTATGACATTCAACTATCTACTGGTTCTTTGGGGGAAAACAATAAATAAATAAAATTATAAAAAAAAAATCACGGTCTCTTGATTATTGTAGTATTGTAAAATATCACAGTCTCTTGACTTTGTAATTTATCTTGACATTGAGAAGTGTGAGTTCATCAATTTGTTCTTCATCAGGATTGTCTAGACCACTCAAGGTTTCAAATGAGTTCTTCAATATCTACAAAATAGCTTGGTGAGATTTTTATTGGAATTGCACTGGATCTTTAGATCAATTTAAGATGAATTGACATCTTAATAATATTGTGACTTTTGATCATGAGCAAGGAATATATCTCAATCGATTTATTTTTCCTTTATTGTTTTTAAGTGTCTCATATTTTTTTCCACAGATATCTGTAAATATTTTATTGGATTTACACTTGAGGATTTCTTTGTGTATGTGTGTGTGTTGTTAACAGTATTGTTTCACATTCCAATTATTTGTTGGTATATAGAAAATCAACTGAATTTTGTATCTGAATTTGAACTTCTCTTCATGATATCTCTATAAATTCCCATCTGGGCACAGAACAGGGGGCTCCGTTTCTGTTTGAACATCCCAAATCATAACATTGAATAATCTGAACACTGAATTTCAGCCATTCACCAGAACTGCCAAGGCACACAGCCACCACTAACACTGCAGTTACAAGCCTTTTCTGAGAGGCATGCCCTCGGATTCATTAAAGAACGTCCATTTTCCACTCAGCCTGGTAGTGGCAGTTTGGCAGGAAGACTGCAGAGCACTTACAGGCTTGGTCCTAGAGCTGAGACAAACTATCCCTGTCTTCCATTCCTAAAATGGAGACTGACCTGAACCTCCCTCGGCTCTAGGAATTAAGGCTCTCTCACACATAACTTCCCAGACACACTGCAGTTACAAGCCTTTTCTGAGAGTCATTTCCTCGGACTCACTAAAGAAAGCCAGTTCTCAACTCGGCCCGCCAGTGGCAGTTTGGCAAGAAACTGCAGAGCCCTTAGAGTCTTGTCCCTAGAGCTGAGCCAAACTATCTCTGTCTTCCATTTCTGGATCTGAGACCGTGCAGAACCTCTCTCAGCTCTAGGAAGTAAGACTGTCTCACACATAAATTCCAAGACACACTGCAGTTAAAAGCCTTTTCTGAGAGGCATTCCCTTGGATTCACTAAAGAAAATCGGTACTTGACTCGGCCTGCCAGTGGCAATTTGGTGAGAAACTGCAGAGCCAGATTGTATGTATAACTGAGATCAAATGGTATTTGTCTTTCTCTGTCTCAGTTATATCACTTACTATAATGACCTCAAGGTCCATCCATGACATTGCAAATGGCAAGATTTTTTGATTTTTATGGCTGAATAATATTCCATTGTAAGTATATACCCCATTTTCTTTCCTTTTTTTTTGTGAGGAAGATCAGCCCTGAGCTAACATGTGCCAATCCTCCTCTTTTTGCTGAGGAAGACTGGCCCTGTGCTAACATCCGTGCCCACCTTCCTCCACTTTATATGGGACTGCATCACAACATGGCCTGAGAAGCGGTGAGGCAGTGCGCGCCAGGGATCTGAACCCCGGGCTGCCACAGCAGAGCACACACACTTAACCACTATGCCACCAGGCCAGCCCATACCACGTTTTCTTTATCCATTCATCTATTGATGGACATTTAGGTTGTTTCCATATCTTAGCTATTATAAATAATTCTGTAATAATCACAGGGGTGCATATATCTTTTCAAGTTAGTGTTTTCATTTTCTTCGGATAAATACACTGAAGTGTATCTATTTTTAATTTTTTCAGGAACCTCCACTGTCTTTTCCATAGTGGCTGCGCCAGTTTAAATCCCCATGAACAGCACACAAGGGTTTCCTTTTCTTCATATCCTTGCCAACACTTATTATCTCTTGTCACTTTGATGATCACCACCCTTACAGGTGTGAGGTGATAGCTCTTTGTGTTTTGGGTTTGCATTTCCCTGATGATTAGTGACATTGAGCTCCTTCTAATGTACGTGTTGGCCATTTAGATGTCTTCTTGGGACAAATGTCTACTTAGTCCTTTGCCCATTTTTCAATTGGATTGCTTTTTTGTTATTGGGTTGTATGAGTTCTTTATAAATTTTGTTATGGGTTGTATAAATTTTTTATAAAATTTAGATATTTAACTCTTTATCTGATACATGGTTTGTGAAACTTTTCTCCCAGCCTTTTGATTTTGTTGGTGGTTTCTTTTGCTGGGCAGAAGCTTTTAAGTTTGATGTAGTCCCATTTGTTGATTTTTTCTTTTGTTGTTTGCAGTTTTGGTGGGATATCCACAAAATCATTGCCAAGACCAATGTGGAGGAGCCTCTTCCCTATGTTTTCTTCTAGCAGTTTTACAGCTTCAGGTCTGAGAATGCCCAAAAGGCCGGGAGGAGCAATGTCCCTTTTTTTCGGAGCTGAACAGATTCAGTCTCTCATTTCTCTATCAAGCAATTTTGTTCAGACCTTATAAACACAATTCTTCCCAATTTTAAGCCAAATTAAAAAGGTCAGCCTCCCCCATTCACTCCAAAAGTGCCCCCTAGGCTCCCCTGGTCTAGGAAATTCCCCCTGGGTTTCTCGTTCCTAGGAATTCCGCCCTAGGTTCCTCTGACCTAGGGAATGTACCAGTACCCCCTTAAGACACCTAGCCTTAAGCCTTGAAAACAGCTCAAATAAACTCTGAACTGTTGACTTACAATAAGGAGGTCCAGGTTTCAGGAGAACTCACTGGGGTCACCTGAAGAATGCAGTGATCTGGAGGGCACAGTGGGCCCCTATTGGTACCCAATGCCAGTTCAGTGTAGATTCCAGGTGGTCTCTGGTGGGTTTCTCTGAAATCCTGCCATGACTACACCAAGAAATGTCTACGTAAATAATCCATAATCAATGTATAAATCAAAATTGGAGTGAGTTTATTATGAGCCGCCTTTTGAGGACCATGGCCAGGGCCTTCCTTCCCTAAGGAAGGAAGGGCATCAACGAAGTGGGGTGTACAGAGCAGTTATATGCTGTCAAAGAGCATGTATCACATAGGATTGTAATGTCCCTTTTACTATAGTGACAAGATCGCCCTGTCAAACTGCCCTGCCAGAATAGCTATTGATGGACACAGCAGGGAGCAAGTCTGCTGTCTCGATGGGCTTGGCTGGTGTCAGGTCTGTTGTCTCAAACTGGGTGGTCACAGGATGACTGCAGCAACCAAGTCCTAGCTTAGGGAGAAATGCTCATGCTTAAGGTTCTGCCAATGAGGGCATCCTTATCTTAAGGGCATATTCTCTTCTCTTTGGGACATGGGAAAGCAGATACACAATGCAGGCGACAGGCCCCTTTGTAAAAACAAACTCCGGCCAAATTAGTTTTACCCCAAATGGCTTCCTCATGTACTCCAATATATCCTATTGCTTTTCATTTATTTATCAGTTCCTTAGTACTCATTGTGTGTCTGTTATGTATACAGAATATGTAATATCCTGGGGAAAACGGGGGTTATAGGATATAGTGTCTGCAGACAAGAAGCTTATTACCCTACTTGGAAAATAACTACATTTCTTTCTGTTATTTTGTGAGGAAGATCAGCCCTGAGCTAACATCCATGGTAATCCTCCTCTTTTTGCTGAGGAACACTGGCTCTGAGCTAACATCTATTGCCAATCCTCCTCCTCCCCCCCCCCAAAACCCCAACAGATAGTTGTATATCATAGTTGCACATCCTTCTAGTTGCTGTATGTGGGACACGGCCTCAGCATGACCAGAGAAGCGGTGCGTCGGTTCGCGCCCGGGATCCGAACCCAGGCCACCAACAGTGGAGCTCGCACACCTAACCGCTAAGCCACGGGGCCGGCCCTAAACATAGATTTTTAAAATGTCAAAATGAGCGGTACTCCTGGTGTGTTGTTTCTGAATAACAGCTGTCATTGTCTTAGCTCTTTCCGTATAGTGTTTGCTCCTGCCTCACACCAGCCCTATGAACAGGGCCAGGGCGGGTATCATTCATGATTTCCTGATGAGAACGCTGAGGCCTTGTAAAGTTAGGAGATCTGTCCGGGCGCCGGTATTGATGATATCCTAGGATTTTTATCTACTATGTATTTTTCTTTATCTTCTGTAATTGCCATTAGATTTCGATATAATTGGTAACTTGCTACCTTGGTTTTTCAAATGAAACCCACAAAGTTTGTGGGTATCTTTTGGTACCTTATTAAGCAAATGAGGAAAATTAGATTACCAGCTACAGCTGCTGCTCATATTGACAAACCATTTCATTTATTTTTCTACCTGACAAGCGTGTTCATGCAATAGACATTAAGTGGCTGTTATGCAGTCATCATGAAATTGTCAAGAGTGGGGGGATTGACAGGACAAGTGTGCACACTTCTCATGCTGAAGAGACTTTCAGTGCATTTGAGGGAAGATAAGATACACTCATGAAAGTGTTAAGCCGCTACCCTTCCAGACAGCACAACATTATTGTCAAAACGAGGGATGCAGGTGTGCCGTGTCTGTGTGTTGATTCCAGAGGGGTCCAGGTGAGCTGGGGCTTCAACCTGACTTTACTGATTGATGAGACTCTGTGAGGGGAGGACCAGGGAGGGCCTTCTAGTGGAGTGGAGCTTGACTCAGGAAACAGGGAGAGACGAATTTGGGGGGTGGACGGGAGGCATGTAGAAAAATATAAGTGATAGTCTGCTTGAAGAGATGGCATCTGTAGACACTAAAAAGCCATGAAAGAAATTGTGTTTTCCTTATTTTCTGCTACTGGAGCCATGAGGTGAAGGAGAGGTTTTGAGATTACATCACAGCACTGTAATGTGTGAGAGCCCTGGGGCGTGTCTGAAAGCCTGGAGGACCAACTGAACTTTCCATATATATATAGTTTACATGGGGTTGTATAGAGTGCTTATAGCATACATTGTATTGGGGTGAACGTGGAATCCTAAGTGAAACCATTTATCTCTTTGGCTGTTGGTGCCGCCTGTTTTACATGGAGGCAGAGATGTCCAAGACTGAGTGGCATTGTATTAGGATGATGAAGCGCTCTAGGCAAGAGTCCATTCATCAGGTGATGTGCAGCTTGCTACCCTGATAGATACCCGGCTACACCTTCCGTGAAAGGTTCACATGATACAGATATGAAGGAGGCAAGATCTTGTGCCTAATGGCTGGCAACAGGCAGGGAGACATTTTCCTAAACCAGCAGCTGGCGCAGCACTGTCAGGACATCACACCTGACATCCTCGCTTGCCCGACTCTTACCTTCTTCCTCTAAGTATGAGGATATTCTCTGATGTTTTGGCCAATCCACATATACAGAATCCCTTCAGTTTCACCAATGAGAGCTCATTTCTAAATTCATGCTAATTAAACGAACCACTCATTTCACCAATGAAAAGCTATTTCTGATATTCAGTAAGCTAAGTAGCAAAGCCTGTGGTGCTTATCAAGATATGACTAGCTTAAAGATTTTATTTATTTATTTTTTCCCCTCCAAAACCCCAGTAGATAGCTGTATGTCATAGTTGCACATCCTTCCAGCTGCTGGATGTGGGACACGGCCTCAGCATGGCCAGAGAAGTGGCGCGTCGGTGCACGCCCGGGATCCGAACCCGGGCCGCCAGCAGCGGAGCGCGTGCACCCAACCGCTAAGCCATGGGGCCGGCCCTAGATATGACTAAACAGCTTAAAGAGACGTGAATAGCTGAAACGCACAGCCAGGTCTGAAATGTGACACTTTCTGATACAAGACTAGCTGACCCCTGGAATCTGAATTCTCTATTAGGGTCAATGACTGTCCCTGAAGGTAAAGCTTGAACTAACTCATCTATGTGTTGTATATTACCGTCAATGTTGAAGAATATTTTATGAATTTCTTATTTTATTAAAAAAAATTACAGGGGCCGGCCCGGTGGCGCAAGCGGTTAAGTGCGCGCGCTCCGCTGTGGCGGCCCGGGGTTCGCTGGTTCGGATCCCGGGCGCGCACCGAAGGACTGCTTGGTAAGCCATGCTGTGGCGGCGTCCCATATAAAGTGGAGGAAGATAGGCACCGATGTTAGCCCAGGGCCGTCTTCCTCAGCAAAAAAAAAAAGAGGAGGATTGGCGGATGTTAGCTCAGGGCTGATCTCCTCACAAAAAAAAAAAAAAAAAACATAAAAAAAAAAAAATTACAGAAAGAGCATCTCCTGTCCATCAGTTAATTCAGTTTACTTTATAGTCTTAACATGATGACTACAGTATGTTTTTTGCTTTTAATTTGCTCTTTACCTCTGCCACACCCTTACTCTCTTCGCTTTGCTTTATAATCCACAAAGGTTTAGCGGAATCTACATATAGGTAAGGCAAATGTCATGAGGAGAACCCGGGACATGCGGATATTGAGCACACACCCTAAACATGTTGTTGTTCTGAAACCCTAATGAGTAGCTTTGCAAGGTGTTTATAGGCCTCAAAGTGGCCTCCCTTGTGAGATTTCCACTTTACTCCCTGGTGCCAGGTGTAGTTGTGAGCCTTCTCATTCTGTCCAGATTCTATTGGTCTGTAGCTGGGAAAAGTTTTCTTTGCCAGCAGATCCCTGTCCAATTCTTTTATTCTTGTCTGGTTTATTTACTTTTTCACTATATTTCTCCAAAACACTTCCCAACTTGGACCCAAGATAACTCGGTTTCCTGGACCTTTTGTTGTTGAAGGCAGGGAAGCTATTATCATCCTGTGGTGCCTAGTATACGCTGTCCTTTGACTTTGCCACACGTATTCAAACAGATGTTAAAGGGACAGCATATTTGAATGTAGTAAAGATGCTAAGAAATTGCTTAAAAGATGCTTAAAGTTCAGGGAGATCTCCGATTGAGTGTCTGGATTTTCTGATCTTATAATCTCGGCCCACATGCCATCTCTACCTCTAAAGAAAGAGACTTATCGTCTCAAAGAATCAGCTCTTAGTTTCATTGAACTTTTCTGTTCTTTTTCTAGCCTCTCTTTCATCTATTTCTGCTCTGATTTTTATTTCTGTCCTTCTACTGACTTTAGGCTTTGTTTATTCTTCTTTTTCTAGTTCTTTTAGATACTGTGTTAGATTGTTTATTTGGGCTTTTTCTCATTCCTTGAGGTAGGCTTGTATTGCTATAAATTTCACTCTTAGTACTACTTTTGTTGCATCCCATATGTTTTCATATGTTGTTTTTCATTTTCATTTGTCTCTAGGTATATTTTGAATTCTCCTTTGACTTATTCATTGATCCAATAGTTGTTCAGTAGCATGTGGTTTACTGTCCAAATATTTGTGACTTTTCCAATTTTTTCTTCTAGTTGATTTCTAGTTTCATACACTTGTGGTCAGAAAAATGCGTGATATGATTTCAGTCTTCTTAGAAATATTGAGGCTTGCTTTGTTTCCCAACGTATTTCTATCTTTGATAATGTTCCATATGAACTTGAGAAGAATGTGTATTCTGCTGTTTTAGGATGAAATGTTCTATATATATCTATTAAGACCATCTGGTCTGATGTTTCATATAAGGCCACTGTTTCCTTGTTGACTTTCTGTGTGGATGATCAATCCATTGATGTGGGTGGGGTGTTGAAGTCCCCTACAATTATTGTGTTGCTGTCAATTTTTCCCTTTAAGTCTGATAATAGTTGCTTTATATAGTTTGTTGCTCCTGTGTTAGGTGCATGTATATTAATGTATTATGTCTTCTTGGTGAAATGTCCCTTTTATCCTTATGTAATGTCTGTCTTTGTCTCTTGTCAGGCAAGGGAAACAAAAGAAAAAATAAGGAAGTGGGACTACATCAGACTAAAAAGTTTCTGCACAGCAAAGGAAACTGTCAACAAAATGAAAAGACAACCTAACAACTGGGAGAAAATATTTGCAAATCATATATCTGACAAGGGGTTAATTTCCAAAATATATAATGAACACAAACAACTCCACAACAAAAAAAATGAACGACCTGATCAAAACATGAGCAGAAGATATGAAAAGACATTTTTCCAAAGAAGTTATACAGATGGCCAACAGGCACATGAAAGATGTTCAACATCACTAATTATTAGGGCAATGCAAATCAAAACTACAATGAGATATCACGTCACACCCATCAGAATGGCTATAATTAAAAAGGCAAGAAATAATAAGTGTTGAAAAGGATGTGGAGAAAAGGGAACCCTCATACATTGCTGGTGGGAATACAAACTGCTGCAGCCACAATGGAAAAAAGGATGGAGATTACTCAAAAAATTAAAAATAAAAATACCATAAGATCCAGCTATTCTACCTCTGGATATTTATCTGAAGAATATGAAGTCAGTAATTCAAAAAATGTATGCGCCCCTATGTTCTTCACAGCATTATTCACAATAGCCAACACTGGGAAGCAACTCAAGTACTTATCAATGGAAGAATGAATAAAGATGTGATATATATACATATATACCATGGAATACTACTCAGCCATAAAGAAGACAACCTCATGCCATTTGTGAAAGTATGGATGGACATTGACGGTATTATACTAAGTGAAACGAGTCAGATAGACAAAGAAAAATACTGATTGAGTTCACTCATATTTGGAAAATAAACAAACACATAGATAAGGAGTACAGATTGTAGTTACCAGAGGGAAAGAGGGAAAGGTGTAAAGGGGCACATATGTATGGTGACAGATGAAAACAAGACTATTGGTGGGGAACATGATCCAGTCTATACAGAACTGAAATATAGTAATGTACGCCTGAAATTTACACAGTTATAAGCCATATGACCTCAATAAAATTTAAAAGAAATTTATTTTTAAATATAGCAAGACCCATTTTACACCTGGGCTGCAGGCAGCCCACGCACTCACTGAATTACACAGAAGGGCAGTTTCCCAGGTGAGTCCTGTCTGCTTTGCCACCCTCGGAACCTCCTGACGAAGAACACAGGCCCTAGGATGCTGAAGCAGGTGGGACCCCTGGGGCAGGGAATGTTCTGAGAGTGTGTGACACAAAGTATCTGTGCAGTGCATACTGGGTAGTGAGTTTGTGCTTCTCTTCAAGGTATGTCTTTGGTCATAATCTGCCAATAACTCAAGGAAAATCACTCTTAGGCTTCTTAAATGGAAAATTCTCGTGTCCCAACTTCAAAGCTGCTGAGTTAGAATTCCGGGGAAGGGACACTGGACTTGTCCAGTTATTACCGTGTAGACTGAAGTCTGAGAAGCACTGCTGCTGGCGTCCAGCTGTAGCCACTGCCCGAGGTCAAAGCTCCACACCTTGTGAGGCCTGAGACGGCTCGCAGGGGAGATTTCTGTCTGTCGTCTGCAGAGGGGCGGCCACCTCACCTCTTCCCGCCAACTCGCTTCCCTAACTGGCTTCGTTGTGCTTTTCTTAGTCCTTTTCTTTACCTTCAGAGATAACTGGGAGAGGCAAGATAGAGATACAAATTTTACTAAATCTAACACTTAAGTAATCTTTAAAAAATTGTACAGCGTTCAGATGTAATATTTATTTTTCTGTTGGGTTGTTTTTTGTCTTTCTCCCTTTTGTTGTCTTAAAGTATTTTGTGTTATTGGCTGGGAAGATAACATGATATTAACATCAGCTTTTTATGGAGCCCCAAACCAGGAAAGCACTTTATATTTGTCATATGGAATTAAGAATCACATTTGTGTAATGATGTTTAAAGGAATTTGGTTGTTTTATTCCTTGTTTTTTCTTCTTTTTGGCATAATAATGTCCCAGTTTCTTCTTGGTGGACTGATCAGGAATATTGATGTCTGATCTATGAGTGAAGAGTAAATAGAAGGGCATTATTACTATTCATAAATCTCTTCCTCACTAACATTTCCTAAATGATAGCATGGGTGTTAGAGTTAAGAATTTTGATGTTTCCCCCATTGGATTATAGAGAGAAAGATAGTCGTTAGAGACTTCACTTGGAGTTGTAGTCCAAGAGCATCACAGAAGAGCACTGAGCTTGGGCTCGGCCATTTCTCCGCTTTGTAACCTGGCTGAGTTTTCCAGCCGCTGTACCCAGTCTCTTCATCTATGAAATGATGAGAAGCACAACATCTACTACGTCGGGATATTTTGAGGGTTATGGGAGTTCATGTATGTTCAAGCACAGAATTAACATTCAGAGTGCAGTGCCTGCTTCAGTAGAAGTGTTTGCTGCTGTTATTTTAATTATCATTATTTCATGTCCTATCTTCCTCATGAGTTCCCTGTAAAACCAACAATATTCCACAGTGTAAACAGTTTTATTCCAGGTCCCTGCTTAAAGGCCTTCAGAGGGAGCCTCGTGCTCATAATCTCCTGTTTTTATCCCAGTCTCTGGAGGGATGCATTTATCTCTTTCTTCTTTGCACTGAGGCACTGAATGGGGGCCCACACCCAGCCCTGCATGCCCTCCTTTTGGTATCCGATGCTTTTCAGACACTGCTTAGTGTTTACTTGGTGGACTATACTCCCTGACATGAACAACTCATGGGAGATAAGACGTAGGAAACATTGTTCCATGTAGGTCTCTGAGTTTATCATAACTCTGAGTACAGTTGATCAAGGGCCAAGGTAGAGTCCCTTAATGCAAAGATATTCAGAGATGAGGGTGTTCTAATGTGACACCACCTGAAAATAAAGCAAGCACATAAAAGCATATGAAGTTTTAAAAGGAAAAGCACACAACTAGAAGAATTGATCCCATGAAATACACTATTCTATTTGTTTATGCATCAAATTACTGATAGGAAATAGCCAGATGTAGAGATAGTAGAATTGATCAATTTCATAGAGAATTCTTTTTAACAGTTGTTCATATCTTGTGTTTTACATCATTGATTAGGGTAATATTTTCATCATTTCCTTTCCTAGTGTCTTTATCTTTCTCAACTTTTCCAAGAGATATATTTATATTATTCTCTAAAATTTTAGGGCAATTTAAAAAAAGTTATCAAACATTTTAAGTTATTGATTTTGTATACTGGAGGAGATCTAGATTGAAAGTTAATTAGTGATAATTAGAGTTTTAGTTTGGTAAAAGATGGTAGTTGGAATTGATACCAGGCTGTTTGTAACCTAGTTTTTTCTTCATTATTTGATGTAGTTTTCAAAATGACAGAGCAAGTAATTTTTCATGTAATATATTGTCTCATTTTAAAATATGTGTTCTTGGAGAGGGTGATGGAGGTAACTAGAAAATAATTTAATGTAGTGACTTGTTTTTCTCAAGTAGATCTGTTATAAACCCAACAACCATATAGCATCCTTTTGTCCAAATGACCTGATGGCACTTTCTTGACTTTTCTTGCTGTGACTCTAGCAATCTGAGGTCACACCATCTTTTCCCTCCTAGTCATGTTTTCAGTTGTAAGAGTGACACTATCAGTAATATAGTGACAACTTTGCACACAGTCTACTATTTACTAAAATATATATATCAATTGCAAACTTTGGTAACATAATTGTTAAGGTGTGAACTATTTGCAGTGCACCTAACAACTGATTGCTACACATTATTGTGTAGTGACATCATGGTTAAAACCATTATTTGCAACATGTGACCCCTTTCAATTTTATTTTAAAGGAAAAGGTTCAATGACTTTTTTCTTTTTGAAGAAGAAAGATTTGCATTTCCATCTTAGAAAATTGAGAACTTGCTTTTTGCCTTTTTTTTTGTCTTCAGCTCTTCTTCTTACTGGTTACTAATTCACATGTCCAGTTTCTTCAGATTCATGGTGCTACCTCTTCTGCCTTTTTCATGGTTCTCACTTTAATTTTTCTATAATCCCGTCTGAGAAAGATGCTTATCTCCACCTTCATATATCAAGGAAGGAACGGACCCTCCTTTATGTGAACTTGGAGACAGAGGCCAAGGTGAAGCCTTGGTGCCCCTCCACACCAGTGAGCTGCAGAAGGCCTGCAGAGTCCTGTGAATCTTTTGCTCCCCTCCTGACTCCCTACATAGTTGGCATTGACTCCACGGAGAAGCCCAGCTTGGTACAATCGAATTTTTGAAGTCTATAGAAGCCTGCTGAAGGATAAGATTGGCTAGAAAGGACATCAGCAAGCAGTGTGCTCCAAAAGTTGGTGGCAGAAACATTAAGAAGAAGAAAATCTTTTCGTTTATCTTGTTTTCTTTTTATGTTCTCTATCTTCATTTTCCTTTACTTAGATGGTACAAACCCTGTCCACTCCCCATCGTGGTTCTTTTCCTGGAGTCCCACGGCAGTTTATTCATATCTCTTTCATTCAAATTATTTCTGTAGTGTAATTTATCTGGTCATATATATCTGTTTTCCTTGCAGACTGCCAACATTTCAAGACCTTTGGGCACATAGTGTATACTTAAGTATTTGAGTGAATAAATGAAGCTCTTTTGTGGCATAAGATCTAAATAAATAAAATACCTACTAAGCACATGAATGCAAGCATTTGAGAGAGAGTTTTGTGTCTCCTGAAGCAGCCTGTGGACCAGTTTAGAGGCTCAGTGCCAAGGTTATTTAATAGATTTAGATAAAATGAAAGAGATAATTAACTTTAGTTTTAAAATTCTTGGAGAACAGGAACAGCATATCTAGGTGTGGATCAGGACTTGATCATTCTTGTTGCATCTTTGGAAAATCCAGTCCTTTATCTTTCTATGAAAATGTGACTGGCCAAGAGAATGAACAGAGGACTGGCTTTTAGAACGTCAATTTTGTCAGAGGAAATCCTGGAGGAAAAAATATAGAAGGAGAGCTGGTAGAAACACGGCAGAAACGTTTTGTGTAGAAACCCTGAAAATTGGGTTTACATGCTGTCTGAAAGAACTGTAACCCAACTTTTATCCAATATAGATTTGAGCAGCTTTTAAATATCTAGGTATACAAAAGGATTAGAAAGGAAAATAGATCAAACTGAAAGGAATTTAGGATGGAACAATGAAATGAAGCTGAAGTAAGCCAGTGCACTGAAATGTGTTTCAGAAGGACCTGCAGTTTTTAAAGGTAGTTGGAAATGTATCCCTCAGGTTTCAAGTAGAAAGGGAAATGGGAACAATTCTGTATCATCTCATGTCCATGAGATTAAAAGCAACAGTCTCTCAGAGAAGCAATACTTTTCTGGCCTCTAATGTCCCAAAAAGTGTTTTGAATGGTGCCTAATGAAAGAGATTCTGTGTGACGTAATGCAAATACAGTATCATCGACTCATTTCCGAGTTTAGTTCAAACACTTTAGGACACGTTCAATTGAGGTAACGCAGAATTCTATAAGGGGCCAAGGAAGAGGCCAACAGCATTCTCTCTCATCTTCTCACTTGACCAAGGGAGAAAATGTTCTTGAACAGATCGACCACATCTCCTAAAGACAATGCTGCATTTTCAATTTTTCTTTTTGTAAACTCAGTCTGCATTTCCCATTACATACGCAAGCTAAAGCCTGTGTGTAGACATCCTTCGTTGGCAATGAGGAGCAGATCCATACTATTAAATAATCAAATAAGCAAAACATCTGGTTGGCCCCTTTTAGGAAAATTACAAGTTTAAGTCCACCTTCATTGGTGGAAGTACATGGTATATCAGAATTAAAATATCTACCACTTATTATGCAGCTAATCATTAGTCATGCTATTTAAATGAAACTGAATGAATTCTTCTTCTATTAAGTGGAATAGATTTTAGACAAACTGATGTATAATTTCATATAGGTGCATTTTTACTTAAAATGTAAAACTCTTTAGAGACCGTTTCATTCAGTTTTAGAGGCATATTTTGTATATTTTGATGATTTTATTTATTTTCCTTCATAGTAGAAAGGCACATCCTACTCTTTTTCTTGCTGCCTTCTCTCTACAAGATAAAACTCATCCAAATTTATTTTGTTTTATAAGGCATAGGCTTACGTTGTGATGATAAAGAGATCATTTCTGAAACATGTTTGGAACTGTAGGGAGCCCAGAATTTTAGGTTATGCTCAGAATTTTGTGAGGTAACTTCAAAGCAGATGGAACATTTAAAATTTTGCCAGAAAAGTTTTCTCTTACTTTTCTTCACAGTAATTAAAAAAAAAAAAGTTTAGTTTCTTAATTCTTCAGATGGGTGAGTGCAGGAGTTGGCAGGATTAAATGTACCCTTGAGAGATCTCTTACTGGGTTACTCTTTCAAAACAACCATTGTGGGCCGACCCCGTGGCTTAACAGTTAGGTGCACGTGCTCCGCTGCTGGCGGCCCTGGTTCGGATCCCAGGCGCGAACCGATGCACCGCATCTCCAGCCATGCTGAGGCCACGTCCCACATACAGCAACTAGAAGGATGTGCAGCTATCACATACAACTATCTACTGGGGCTTTGGGGGAAAAAATAAATAAAAATTTTTTAAAAAAAGTAATTAAAAAAAACACCACCATCCTAGTTTATGAGTATTTAATGGGGATTCTGTCAGTCCTCCAGCTGCTGACAGAGGCAGTTCCCAAAGCTCCAGCAGGTCCCGGGAGAAGACAGCGCTGGTAATCAGTGTCACCAGAGTTTGCATGAGGAGTGGTCATTCTGTGGATGTTAGAACGGAGTGGAGTTCTCAAATGCAGCCCAGTGACTCTAGACATGAGCACTGGTCAGAAGCCAGTTGACTTGTCATTCCCTCTGAACATGGTGTCTTCCCTCTGCTCGTGCCCCTTTTTGCCATTTCTCATGCTTCTCCTGACTCTTTCTCTTTCCTACACCTTCTTTCTTCTTTTTTCTCTCTTTCTTACTTTTACTCTCTGTTATATTCCTTCTCCTTATCATTTTTTTCCTCCTTTTCTTATTGTTCTCATTTATTTTCTTTTTATTTTGTAGCACAGTTACTCTGTACATCACGTTCATCTTAAAATCTTGACCCTCTACAACTCTTATATTTCAGTTAGCTATTTTGAAGAAAGTGCTTTGATAAATTTCTCTTAGATGTTATAACATGCTGATTTAAGGAGATAAAAACTATCATGAAAGGGATGGGGATGGAGAATGAATTCAGTTCAGGTAGCCATGGAATTAGACAGAGGGAAACTGAAAGCTTAGGTGTTGATGTTCAAAATATTTCCTGATACATCTTTGTAGTTCATTGTTGTGGTAAACTGCACACGGTCTTATTTACTGTTGGAGCCCAGAAGTTTGCTCCTCTAGGGCAGGTCAGCATGTCTCGGCCTATAGAAAAGAAGCTAGGAAACACTGCCTGCATTTCTAATGTAAAGAACTGTTTGTGTTCCACCAGGAGATCTTTTGGGCTCTTCCCTGCACTATCTGAATAGAAAAAGAGGAACAGAAGCTTTTCTCCATCTGCACAAAGCCGAGACCCTATTTTGAGTTTGAGAGGATTTACCTGTGACTGAAAACAAAAGTGTTCCCAAGTTTGGATTTGCTTTAACAAGATCTATTGGCTGGCTTTGATGTTAAAGGTCTTTATTCAAAATTGGCTACATCTAGTGTTAAGTTCAGAGTTGAGATTTCTGAGTATAAGACAGAAGAATGCCTTTTTGATTAACTCAGTGAAATACAATATTTGGGAAAATGGTTATATTTGAAAGCTACTTGTTAATATTCTGTTACCACAGTGACATCTGTAGGTAAGTGACTACTTCATGCTATTCTCGATTATTTCTGTTTGAAAGACACGCCCTGAGCTTGATAAATAAATGGCAAGCAATAAGATATATTGGAGCATATGAGGAAGCGATTTGGAGTAAATCTAACTCGGCCTGAGTTTGTTTTTCCAAAAGGTCTAGTCGCCTGCATTCTGTATCTGCTTTGCCATGTCTCCAAGAGAAGAATAAATGCCCTTAAGATAAGAATGCAGCTTCCCCCTCATTGGCATTGCCTTAAGGATAAGCATTTCTCCCTAGGCTGTGATTTTACTGCTGCAGTCATCCTGTGACCGCCCAGCTCCAGACAACAGACCTGACACCAGCCACATCCATCGAGACAGCAGACCTGCTCCCTGCTGTGTCCATCAATAGCTATTCTAGCAGGGCAACCTGGCAGGGCGATCTTGTGGTTATTGTAAAAGTTACATTACAATCCTATGTGATACATGCTCTTTGATGGTATATAACCACTCTGTACTCTCCACTTCTTTGGTGCCCTTCCTTCTTTAGGGAAGGAAGGCCCAGGGCCATGGTCCTCAAAAGTTAGTTCATAATAAACTCACCCTAATTTTGATTTATAGATTGATTATGGATTATTTACATCGACATGTTTTACAAGTAATAAAATATCTTGAAAGGAAACAATAAAGCAGCAGCCCTGCATTACACATGAAAGTTGTGCTCCCCCTGGAGGCAAAATGAGGATACAACATGGGTCGAGTACTTGATTTTATAATCCACTGGTGTCTTTCAAAAATATAGCTATTATTGTAAGAGTAAAGATATCCTTAAGAATAGTGCCACAAAACAGGTTTTCCCAGCTTCTTTTGTCAGAGCTGAGACCGACATCAGGCTGGGGCACTTGAAGAGGCATGGTGGACTCAACTGAGGGTTACTTAATTACTGTGAGATGATTAGCCAATAGTGAATAAGATGCAGAATGATTAAAAACAGGTAAAGGGACATAAAGTTGGAAATAATTAAGAAAAATAATGCCTTCAAAATATCCTCTCATTATTTTTATAGCATATTTTGTGGCATGACTAGGATAGTATGTTAGATTTTTCTAAATCCTTATCTCCAGGGCATATATTACTGAGTTCTTCATTGTATATGATAATGCCAAAGAAAACCTGGACAAAAGTACTCTGTACTATCAACAAGGAGAAAACATGTACAACATTGTTCTATAATTAAGATTCCAGCTGTAATAGTCAAGATATATATTCAGGTGTGTAAAATTATAATGATTTTCTATTTTTCTCGGGCTGTGAACCATGGTAAAATATATAATAATAAGCAGAAAACCTGATGAACTAGGTGATTTAAAACACCTGATTTTACAGCTTGGACATTCAAGGGTGAAATACATCAATTTAAATTTCACACCTTCTCATTTCCTTCTAGCCAGTGAACTGTCTGGAAGACACAAAATACATAAAATTAATTGAGAGTTAACGGTATTTGGAAGCAGTTGAGGTTAAGCCCTCAACAATGGTGGCCCTTACTTCTAGAACCATTGAATCTTTGTCATAAGTTTATTGTATAGACAAGTTCTCTTCTTAGATGATTTGTGCATGTTTCATAGAAGAGAGACAGGGCAGGAGAATTAACTATTACTCTACACCCGTCCCTTTACTGTATTACCTCATGCAATTCTTACAGTAATCCTTTAAAGTAACTATTATAATTCATATTTAACTGATAAAGAAAACCATGTTTAGCGGCCTGCCCGGTGGCGCAAGCGGTTAAGTGTGCTCGCTCCGATGCACCGGCCTGGAGTTCGCCGGTTCGGATCCTGGGCGCAGGCCAACGCACTGCTTGGCAAGGCATGCTGTGGTGGCATCCCGTATAAAGTGGAACCAGATGGGTATGGATGTTAGCCCAGGGCCAGTCTTCCTCAGCAAAAAAAGATGAGGATTTGCAGATGTTAGCACAGGGCTGATCTTCCTCACAAACAAAATAAGACCATGTTCACAAAATTGATCAAGGGTGAGAGGGAAGATCTGAACATCAGTCTGTTGGGTTTTATGCCTCCTATTCTCTCCACTGTGATAAAAATGGTACTTCAACATGGGTACTCCCCATCTGGCTATTTAATACCAGTTCTTGCCAGCATCACTGGATGAGATGAGATGAGAAGTTTATTTCCAAAGTTATTCTATTATATTTAAACTATGCTATTTATGAGTCAGATGTCAAGACATGTTTTAGAGGCAGAGAGAACAACTGATTACTTCACCTACACATTTTTCAGTTTTACTATAACTTTCGTGTGTCACATTGTGTCAACTTTGTGTCAACTTTACCAACTTTAGTGCTTCACTGTTCTTTTTTAAAAAACTCACAATTTCATTTTCCATGTAAAGCACCTTGCTGTTTTCTTCTTAGTCACTAGATGGCAGTTCTGTATGTCTGTAAATTACCACTGCAGCAGGAAACGAGAGGTCTTAAGCCAGTTTGCTCTGTACAAATGATGGACATAGGAGGATTTCTGGTCCATCAAGGCTGCTTGTGTTATTCCGTGGCCGTAAGGGGGATGTCCAGGACTGCTTAGTCAGAGGCATGAAGCAGAGTGAGAAAGCATCCTCTAAGTTCTTCTTCAGATGTGAGTTCAGGCACCTATCCTCTCACCTGAGCACACTGGAGTTTATTGAATGTGTTCTGACTCTTACTCTCTCTCTGTAGTTAATAAGTCTGGGAGTTCCATACCCCTAGAAAAAACACACGACTCATAAAGCCTTTTCTCAACTAAACGGAGTTGAGGCCTATGGTGCTGCCCGAGAGTCTGATGCTTAAAGCAAACGCAGCTGGTGCTCATGTGGAGGGAAAGAGCGACAGCTACTCCTGGAGGGCTTTTATTGATACTCCTATGGCAGGAACAAGTTTAAAATAAAACCACATTGCTTAAACCTCACTAACTGATTATTTTATTTTCAAGTAATATGCTGTGAAAATCTGCTATGTCTAAAAAACTATTTCATAAAACTGAAACAATTCTGTTTTTTATTCTCTGGTATTTGAAATACGATTAAAACTGTAAATCCTTTAACATTCTACAATATACAAACAGGCAAATATGAATTATATTCTCAAAAAAAGTTTGCTCCCATGCTAAAGATTAATATATGGTAGCAAAACGGGTTACCACCCAGTTTTTAACTAAGTTTTTGCTTTTGAAATTACATATAAAATTTGTGTTTTGAAGTATTTTCCTAAAACTCAGCATCTTTCTGATATAAATGGACTAGTTGACAGGTAACTAGAATGAAATTTGATCTTTAAAACTCTAGCTTTGTGTAAGAATTGGTAATATCAGGCAGTTGAAAGTTGGGTCTCTCCACTTTATGATATTTATTAATTGTGAATAGCCACATCTATTACAAAGTGCTGAATAATAAAAAGAAATTAAACAATATCAGCCTTCTCTTACCCCACATGTACAGTTTATATGCAAATAAACTCTCAAAGGTCAGAAAAATGTGTATGATTTCAGCTAACTGGTAAAATACTATCTCATTCCAGTTTTAACCTCATTTGAAATTGATTTAAAAAACTCTTCTCTTAGGTTCCTGCTCTGATCAGTGCCCCCTGGTCCCCTCAATGCCTCATTTGATTGCAAACCTATCTGAGGAATTGAATATTCTTTTCCATTTGTTCTCTTTAAGGTATCTGTGATAGTGCTTTTTATACAATTTATTATTATTTTCAGAAACATCTTGGGCCAGCCTCGTGGCTTAGCGCTAAAGTGCGCAAGCTGAGCTACTGGCATCCCGGGTTCGGATCCCGGGCGCGCACTGACGTACCGCTTCTCTGGCCATGCTGAGGCCAAGTCCCACATGCAGCACCTAGAAGGATGTGCAACTATGACATACAACTATCTACTGGAGCTTTGGGGAGAAAAAAAGGAGGAGGATTGGCAATAAATGTTAGCTCAGAGATGGTATTCCTCAGAAAAAGAAAAAGAGGAGGATTAGCATGGATGTTAGCTGAGAGCTGATCTTGCTCACACACACAAAAAAGAAACTCTTTATTTAGGAACAAATCAAGGAAACAGATGTGGGAATGTGGGGTCGCCTAGTTGATGGTGCTTGAGGGATTCCTCATGTGAGTCTCGGCATAGAAAAGTTTAAAGAGTAAAGCAGCATTGGTCAGATCAAAAGTATGGGGTGAACATAATTCTGAAGGAATAATGATGGAGACGTAAAAACAAGAAGCCACTTGAATTGCATTGGAAGATATTAGACACATCAAAGGGCTGGGAAAAAAACATTGTTTAATGTAAGTTCTTTCTAAACTCTAAGGCAAAAAGTAATATGAATTTACATGGTAATTATAAACCACAAAACATCAATTCACAAGACAAGTAAACAACTAAAGTAGAAACCAGAATAAGAAAAATAGAGGTTAAAGGAGAGATGGAGAGAGATTCTTGGGGTCAGAAAACATGGCTGCATCATCCTTGAAGTCTCCCTCAGACTCTGATCATTCTTAGTGCTCAGTAAACACTTTGAGCCCATGAGCCTGGGGAGGGGCAAAGTGAGAGGCGGTTGGGAAGGGAGACAATGCAAGGATACCCTTGTGGAGGCACTGACATTGAAAATCAGTGACATTCTGCCAAGGTGTTTACCATAATATATTAAGGATTATTCTGGAAAGTTAAGGATTTTTCTGGAATGTATATTTTCATTTTATGGAAACTCCAACTAGCCCAGAGAATGATTTAAACATTTCAGCTTTAGAAATAAAGAGAGGGGCCAGCCCTGTGGCACAGCGGGTAAGTGCACGCGCTCCGCTGCAGCGATCCCAGGTTCACATGATCAGATCCTGGCGCGCGTTGATGCACTGCTTGTCAAGCCATGCTGTGGTAACATCCAATATAAAGTAGAGGAAGATGGGCACAGATGTTAACCCAGGGCCAATCTTCCTCAGCAAAAAGAGGAAGATTGGCATCGGAAGTTAGCTCAGGGCTGATCTTCCTCACAAAAAAAAAAAGAAACGGAAATAATGAGAAATTTTTCTGTCAGTTTTAAGAATGAAAACCAGTTAGCATCTGGAAAACAGTTGCAATTTGAGATGAGAATGTGGAGAAAAAATTAGATGTCACACGTTGTTTTTGCTTTTCTCTAGGGCAGTAAGGCTTGCAGGGGGAATGAAGTTCCATCTTTGCTCTATTGAGTTTGAGAAGGTGTAAAATTCATTTGTTCTGGGCAACACTGTTGACCTGTGGAGAAAGACAGATGGTTCAAGCAGCTGATCTAAAGGAATAACTGAGCTCATAAAAGTTTTTAGCTAATAAAGGGTGTTTCTTTATTGAACTTTACTGGACATCTATTGACCTATATATGCAAAGTATTTGTGGTAGGTATTGAGAGAAATACAAAGAATTATAAGGTTCCAAGCTCCTCCACGTACATGAAATGGTTTGTAAGATGTAATTAGATTCTACCAAGGTATTAGTGTATGTTGTATTATAGAACTTAAAAAAATGGGAATGTTATCCAGAAATTGTAATTAAGGACAGCTTCTTAGGAGAGGTGAACTAGATCAAGTCCTCAAAGGGACCACTGTTGGGCAGGTGGAGGGAAGAAAGAGTGAGGATTTCAGATGGGGGAAGAGAGGAAAGGTACAGACGTAGACAGGAACATGGCATTTGGGCATGGGGGTGTGGAGGCCATGACAGGCACAGTCTTCCTGTGACTGAGAGGCAGCTCAGTTTCCTCCTCCAGGAGCCCAGCACTGCTTCCCACCTCCTGGCCTCCTCCACCTGCAGACCCCCCGCCTAAGCCAAGGCCTATCTTATCTGGATCGCTGCCTAATCTCCCAACAGGACCCTTTACTTCCAGTCTTAATTTCTTCTAATCTTTCCTCTACAATGCCTCCAGAGTTACCTTCAAGAATCCAAATTTGTTTAAATGTGACATCTGCTTATACTCTTTCAATGACTGCTCAGAGCATCTGAGAGATCATTCAGATTCCTGAGCTGGGCACGCAGGCTTTCTCTTGCTGTCCTCATCTTTAGCCTCATCACACACTGTTTCCTACATGTTTGCTTTGTTCTAGCCTTAAAAATACCCCAATTTTGTGAAAGCTTTAGCATCCTTTATATCTGTATTTTTATATGTGTTTCTTCTGTCCTCCTACCCACTTTTTTGATCAACTTAATTCCTATTTCTTAACCTAAACTCATGTCAAATGTTCCTTCCTCTTGGACACTTTTCCTGAGAGGTCTCCATCTAGAGACCCCTTTTGATGTCCCCACTCTGGGCCCCTGTACTTATCTACTTTTCCATAACGGTTGTTTTATTCATGTCTCATAGACAGTGAGCTTCTTCAAGCGGAGACTATCCTACTTCTTGATGAATAAATGGCGAGAAATAGGATATATTGGAGCACATGAGGAAACCACTTAGTGTAAAACTAATTGGGCCTGACCTTGTTTTTTTTTTCCCCCAAAAGGGGCCTGTAGCCTCTGTTCATCCATTGTATATCTGCTTTAAACAATTAACATGTCCCAAAGACAAAAGCAAAGCCCTTAAGATGTAAATGCAACTTTCCCCACATTGGTATTTCCTTAAGGATAAGCGTTTCTCCCTAGGCTAGGATTTGATTGCTGTGCTCATCCTGTGATGACCCAACTCGAGACAACAGCCACGCCCATAGAGACAGCAGACCTGATACCCACTGTGTCCATCAATCGACATGCTGAGAGGTCAACGTCATGACTACTGTAAAAGGGACATTGCAATCACATGTGATACGTGCTCTTTGATGGTATATAACCACTCTGTACACCCCACTTCTTTGGAGTGCTCCATTTCTTTGTGAAAGGACTCTCCTGGGCTATATGACCCTCAAAGTTTGGCTCATCATAAACTCAACCCAATTTTGATTTATAGATTGGTTATGGATTATATGCATTGACATTCTATTTGTCCCTCCAGTATCTAAACACAGTACCTGACACCTTTGGGTCACTCAGAAAATGTTTGATGAGTGAATATGTGAGAGACAACACTGGCTGGAGCAGAAGGGGCTTTTCAGGGAGTGGTAGAAAATCCGCTCACATTGCTACCATAGTGGTTGAGGCTGTGGGCTTTGGACCAGTTTGTCTGGGTACCAATCCCAGTTATTCCACTTTTAACTGGGGAACCTGTGCAAAGTATTTACTCTCTGAGCCTTAGTTTCCTCATCTATAAAATGCAGCTAATGATTACTCCTGTCTCATAGGGTTTTAGTGAGATTGAAATGCATTAACTTATGTAAAGTGCTTAGAAGAGCTGCTGGCGCATAGTAGGCACTAAAATGTTAGCTGTTGTGTTATCATTATTGCTCTTATATCTGAGCAATACTCTGGTTTGGAAAAGATACATTCATAATATAGTTGATCCTCATTATTTGTGGATTCCGTGTTTGCACACTTGTCCACTAGCTAAAATGTACTGGCAGCCTCCAAATAAACACTCACAGGGCTTTCATGTCCATTTGCAGATATGCACAAAGTGGTGAAAAATTTATTCACTGGATGAGCACGTTCCCAGCGGAGGGGAACCAGGTGACGCTCTGCCCTCGTTTCAGCTCATACTGTAAACAAGTGTCCTTCTTGCAGTCTATTTAGTGCCTCATTTCTTATCTTTTGTGCTTTGTGTTGGTGACTTTGCTATTTAATGTGTCCCCCATGTGTAGTGCTGCAATGTTGCCTGGTGTTCCTCAGGGCAAGAGGCTTAGCCTTTACAGAGAAAGTATGTGTGTTCGACAAGCTTCTTTCAGACACGAGGTACAGTGCTGTCGGTGTGAGTTCAATGTTAATATATCACCAATATATCTTAAATAAGGTGACTTTAAAGAGAAACACACAGAAAATAAGGTTATGTATTGATCAGTCGAAGAAAATGTAACTAAGGCTTGCAGCAACCTAACCCTGCATTTCCTGTAGTAGCAGTGGTTCATATTCACCAATTCAGTGTTCACGGTGACTTTATAGAATGTCACACTGTGCATAACGAGAACTGACTGTATCTTATGTAATCTTCACATACTCCTTTATAGTAGGCAGGGTAAGGATCAGGGTGTCCACATTCTACAGGCTATTACAGACCTTATGAGCAAAGTAGAGAATTTAAAATGTCTTGTGCTCAGCATAAGAGCCATGAGATTTTGAGCAAGGAAGATCTATGATGAACTGATGTTTAAGGAACAGTTACCTGGCAAGAGAATGTAGTTTTGAGAGGAAGAGGGAGAACTGAGCCAGAAAGGAGGACCAGCTGTTAAACTCTCCAAGTATTCCCATTGTTAGGTGAGGAGATTCGGAGCTAAGGTGCTGATGTGATAAAGGAAAAGTAGCAGCCAAAGGATGAAATAATGGATTTGGTAACAATATATAGGGTGTAAGTTAGGCTGTGGTTCTCAAAGTGGGGTCCCTGGACCAGCAGCATCAGGATCACCTGGGAACTGGGTATAAATGCAAATTCTCAGGTGCTGCTGCAGATCCGCAGAACTGGAAACTCTGGGGTGGGGCCTGGCAATCTGGGTTTCAACAAGGCCTCCAGGTGCTTCTGGTGCCCATCAAGTTTAAGAGCCAATGAATTAGAAAATGATTCAAACGCGTCACCATGCCCAGGTAAGCTGTATGGCAGGGACGTGGTATTTGTTTAGAGGATAAGATGCATTTTAAATTTTAGGAGAAAGTAGTTCAGCGTCTGCTTCATCGTAAGGATTCCAGAGATGCCATTTTAGCTCTCTGCGTTTAAGTTCTTTTTTCCACAATATGTTCTCTTTTAGAGACCCTTTGGTAACTTATTTACCACTTAGCACATATTCTGAGAGTCCCTTCTTTCTTGTAATCCCGTTTCAGACGTGAAAATATATTTTATTTTTGTGCACAATCTCCTTTATTTAAAATCTGGATGTCTCTTCCTATAGGATCATGTATTGCAAGTGCAACCTTACTGTAAATTTGGAATGCCATTGGTTTGATCCAAAACCTTAGAATGTTTAGAATTTAGAACCTGATGAATAGAGAATGTATAAGCTTCTGTGTAGGACTCATATTTTTCAGATGTCTAGAGGTATCCCAACTTGCCAGTAATGTGGCCTTAGATTTAGCAGAACTTGAAAATGTGAATATAGTAGAAAATGAATTACGTCTCTCATATTAACGTTTACAAAATAAATGATCACAATGTTAACTTACCAATAAGCACTCTCTATATTTTAGGCTCTGAAAGTATCTTGCTTACATAATAAACATGACAAAGTTTCAAAGATGAGCCAATTAACTTTTCAGCAAAAGCTTTACTTGAGTGTATCTTGGCTTCCTTTTTGATAGTTTTAGCCTTAATGTGACAATATTGTTTTCTTTTTCTGAGAATCAGATAATCTTGTATTTGGTGAACATTTTAATTTTTAATGGCCACTTGTATTTCGTGATATGCAGGTGTTCAAACAATCTATAAGAACTAACCATTACCACCCACCTATAGGATTATACTGGAATGGAGGAGTTTTGGCTGACTTGTTGTATATAATGGCAGACTCTACCACTTACAATGATTTAGGGATTTGAAGCAGTATTTTTAAATACAAATAATCTCAAAATTAGTAATACACAAAGTATATTACTTACTGTGTTAACTAATCAAAATAGTTAAATTTGTTATTTTTCCTCCATTTATAAGGATGCACCCATTATACAGATTCTGTACAAATTGCAAAGATCACTTTTTTCCTTTTCAAAATTTATTTATTTTAATTTTTATAGTGAGAATCTTAGTGTTGGGTAAACTGCTGCACAATTACTGGAAATGCTGAGAGTCTTTTGGAAAAGTGTAGAAGTCAAAAGAGAATGTAAAGTACATTTCTCCAATGTCAAGTCCTTTGAGCCTCTGTCTAGTTGTACCTTGAAGAGATGGAAGATTAAGTACCAGCAAAGGACACAAGAGAACAGGCTGCCAACTTGAGAGCTTCCCACTGACCACAGAATGCCTGGCAGACGCTTGGAGATGTTGGGGGAAGAGGGAGAATCTCTCTCTGCCCTTTCCCTTAAGGTTCCTCTGGCTGGCAAAATAATCAACAAGACAGGTTAGCAGGAGAAAATAATACCAAGTTTAATAACATGTATACATGGGAGAAAGCAGGGACACTGTGTTTCTCAACACAATAGCAGAAATTCTCGTCTTAAATACCATTTTCAGCCAATGACAAAGGAGGATTTTGGGGATGGGGGGAGTCAATTACAGGAGATCACCACTAAAGCCCAGTAAACAAGAGTAAGGTTTATTATGTAGCTCAAGGCCTCACCTTCCACATTGATAAGTCACTAGGAGTGAGCTCATCCCCCTCTCTTCCCAATACAGAGAGGGAGATACCTTTACAAATGGAGACTTCCCTTGTAAATGATTGTCTGGCAACTCCTCACACGGCCATCCAAAGAATGTGGCCAGAGAGACAGAACTCCCGATAAGATGGGCTTGTTGGTGCCTTTTCTATTGTAACCTCTATCCTACATTATCTTTATAGCAGTCATGATAGATCTGTTCTAGGAAGGAGCCACCATGTCAAATTCTTTAGGCAGTTAGTGGGGGAGGTCAAATGTCCCTACAGAAAACAACCAAGGTAAAGAGATAGATTTCAGGGTGGCCAAATCTTGATCTCCCACAGTCCCGACTTTGAAACTAAAAGTTTCACAGTCTTTTTGAAACTTAAAGAAGTTTCATAGTCCAGAAGCTGAGTTGGTATATTGTTTCATCTCACTGAACACATTTCTTAGTCCTGATAATAGATCAGTTCAATTAAGTTCATTTTGGAAGGTGGTGTTGCAGGTGGGCTCTCAAGGTTACGCCTATATTATGGAAGCAAGCAATCAAGTATTTAATAGAAGCATTTCTATGTAAACAAAAGAAAAACAAGGTTAATGGTTGGAGCAAGTTGTAAAGCAGTTTTTGAGTTCAGAGGACAGCCAGTGAAGAAGAATTTTAGATGTCAGCGTCAAAGCATCTTTTGCAGTTTAAAATGTCTCTGATGATGTCATCAAGTAATCTCTTAAGTTTGTATCAAGTCCATCAGCTTCAGTTTGTAAGGCTTCAGGAAAAAGGGCAGGTTCAGTTTTTAGTGATTTCAAATGAAAATGATGGAAAAAATCAAATACCTTAGTTTGGACATCTGTAGCCAGATATTTCAGGAGACTAGAAGAAATCAGGATCCAGTCCAGTCAACAGATATAAAACAAAAAGCTCAAAAGACAATTAACAAAACTAGGATCTAACATCCGCAAATGTATACTATAGTTTTTATTGAAACATAATTTTTTTCTCTAAAATCACCCTCATTTTTATCAAAGATAGCCAAATTAAAACTAACTAGCTTGCAAAATAAGTCTAGTTTCAATAGAGTTGGCCCAATTATTTACATAAGTACAGCAAGAATAGCAATTGATCACATAGGCTCTTTTAGATCTGCTTTGCTGGAACTTTTTGTAAGGAATCTCACATTGAACTTCAAAAGCCTCTCGAGGCCAGGAAAGCCAAGCCAAGGATTTTGTCATCAGACTTTGCCTGCAATACCTACAGATTTGGGTGAATTCCTCTCTTCCAAGGTTCCCCCCAAATATTTCAAGGTTCCTTGTACCTGCCAGACAAGTGACATTCTTTACTTATCCTGGTAAGTGCTGCTTGGAACATAAGGTACCAGGCCAATATTTCCACGTGGCTTTATTCCATAAAGTCCAATCTTCATTCCTCAAAAGCTATATGGTTATATCGCAAATATGATGTTCCAGTCACAACCTTGGTAATATAACAAGTGTTTCCAATTGTGTCCTGTTATAAGGAGAACAGATTCTTATTGAACTTATGCAAATAACCATATTGCCATGAAAACAACAATACTCACTTACTAAGAGTTTCCAAATCCTGGAGGGATCAGGTAGAGAGAAAAAGATAAATATTTCCATTTTACTTACAAAAATATCATTTACCAAATTGTTATAAGTCATAGCTAGCTCAGGAGAAACAAGAAAAAGTTTTCCTTAAATCTGAAAAAACAAAACATTAAAAATTCAGCAATACTTCAAATGAAAAATCCTAAAAATTATAAGCATCCTTATCAGTTTATTCAGTCCTGTGTAATCCATTCTTGATCTCAATCTTTTTGTTAGCAGCTTCATGAAGTTATCAGTCTCTCCATCAGATTTCTGTAATTTCTTACCAAGTTTACTTTTATGATCAGAAAGTTTATCAGAAGCCTGTACTTCAGTGTAAATGTCAGAGTCCTTTTCATGAATTTTTCTGAAGTTGAAACATATTTTGCAAAAACATTAGAGCAAAGAAATGAGTCTGTAAACAACAAGACCTCAAAATGGCAACTGACAAAGAAATTTGGTTAATTTTGTGACATACAACACTTTAAAATAATAATAACCAGAATTATGACTGATAATCGGGACAGATCAGAATTTCAGTAATGTTATACAATTTTCAAACACCTATACCAATAAGATTTACCCACATAATACCACCTAAGAAGGTTTTACTTCACTTGTCTGACAATGTTTTCTATGTAATTTAACATACTGAATAAGCCTAATAAGTTTAGTATCTTCCTCCTTATAGGAAGAGAGCAAATTTCATTGAGAAGTTTCAGGGCCCTTTGAAAATTCTCAAAGAAAAAAAGACTTATTTTAAGATATGAATTTTGGTGGAGCTTGTCAAAAATATAAACAATCAAAGCAAACAGAGCATTAACAGTCCAAAAAGCCTTAATAGCGAGACCTCAGTCTTTTGAACGTAGGAAATTATTTTAACAGGTTTTTTTTTTTTTTTTTTTTTAGGTAGACTTACTCAAAGGTAAAGAAAAATCTTTTATAACCTCTTTATCAAGTTTAAGGAAATTATCTTTTTACGAGAAATTTCAATTTTTCACCAGCTTACTTCTGCTATTAAAACTCATTTACTTAATTAAATTCATTTCAATCTTAGCCAATTTGACCATACAAAAACTCCTTTTCCAGAATTCCTCTTCCACAAACCTTCTATAACTTTCTTTTTACATCTAGAATTTGTCCCACGTCTTTCTTTTCCCTTCTAGTACTTGAGGACAAATTTATCTTTCTTAACCAAACAAAATATTTCCATTCTTTGCACCTTCTTTATACATCTTACTTTCCTTGTACACAGACATATTTTTCTTAATATTTAGTAGCTTCAATCACATATATTAATTAGAAATTTTAACCTTTAGAAACCTTAATTTGTAAGTAAAAACTAAACAATTATAAACTTTTTTTTACATTAGTATCTTGCGGCTTGGAAAATTTATAAACACTTCATAACTTCTAGAAACATGTTACTTTATAGTACAATCTTTTTATAAAACACATGTTTACCAATAGACCCAAAACACCTTTTAGTTTTCCTGTAATGAAAAGCCAAAAGTAGACAAAAGTACATTTAGCAATCAATGTCTAATATCTTATCTTATTTGGAAATGATGATACTCAGAGAATTTTTTATCATAAATTTTAGCAAAACTCTAAAAGTCACCACAAAGAGTTTGGAAGCTGTAACCACCATAACACATAATTATTGTTTAAAGTTCATCCAACATTTATCTTTTTCACAACTATTTACTTGTTCCCAATAATTATTTAGATTGCCTATAAGACTTCATAAGACTTCAGATAAAATTAGCCATCATTTAAATTACTATTTTTGTTAACCAGTTCCGTAATAGAAATAACATCAGTTTTTTCCTACAAAATTTCATGTAAATTTTATCAACTCTTATACCTTTAAACATAGTTATCATTAAGATTTTTATCAATAGGTCTTGGTCTTCTAATTTTGGACAAGGGAAGCATTCCCAGTCAGACATTTTAAAACATACTCAGGCAAAGTGGATGTAACCTCTATATAAAATTAGCTCAAACATTCCAACCTTTATAATCTTATCAACACTTACACTTTTACATGTTCTCAATTCAATTGTAACCTGAGTCAAGGTCTTAAGGCTAGTCAAATTTTTCCCTTCCTTTTTTTCTGGCCTTTTCTTAGGTACCAAATAACTAATTATGTGAGAGCTCTCAAAACATTTTTTCCCCCCAATTTAGAAGTTTTTCCAATTCAAAGGATCCGTCGTCTGGCCATTGACGAGTAGGATCTTCATTTGTATATTTATTCCAATAGTGACTTGAACCAATAAGCCTTTTTAAGGAAAGACCCGGAGGTAACTTTCCACGCTTAGAATAAATCTACCATGGACGCAAAGAGGCGTCCCTTGTGAGGGCGCAGATGATGTAGCCCCCGTGATCCACAGAATTCACTCCCAAAGATATTCAGAGAAAGTAAAGACCTTCGTTGCACAGGCGGTAAGGATGATGTCTCCGGTCTCCCACAATAGTGTGGGACGCCTCCAGTCACAGACCCGCTAATCTGTGACAGCGGGCAGGCGATACTGGAATGGGATTTTTCCAGCACTAACAAGCAACGAAGGTAAAGACGACAAAAGCCCTTATGGACTGGGCCCTTTATGACAAACTCCCCTGAGAGCTTGGCACAGCCGGACAAAGAAACAGTTCGGAACCCCAGTCTACTCGACTGGCCACCAAGGTGCACCCCGGTAAATGCACCTTCCGTATGGTGGAGACCAAGGAGAATATTCTCACTTGTCACAAAGCCAAGTTTTCTCAGGACACAGAACAAGACAGAGATTACTCTGGGAGGAAAAGGGATCAAGATCAAAACCAAGAGTACTCTACCAAATTTAAACCAAGAGTCACTAAAAGCCCAAGAAACTAGTTTCCCAAATATTTTCTCCTGCCAATCTAAATTTAGAAAGAGAAAAAATTCTCACCATTTCCTTCCGCCAGACTCCGCAGATAGAGATTCCGGGAGGCTGACGTGGTAAGAAGTCTTACCTTTTGCTGGCTTTCGTCAGGCGTTCCCGTATCTCATCATCTGCAGTAGTCCAGGGAGAAGGCAGGTCTTCCAGCCAGAGAAGGCAACTTGCCAGCCAGTGTGGTTCCTGGCGACTACGCCAAAACTGTCGGGGGGAAGAGGGAGAATCTCCCTCTGCCCTTTCCCTTAAGGTTCTTCTGGCTGACCAAATAATCAACAAGACAGGTTAGCAGGAGAAAATAATACCAAGTTTAATAACATGTATACATGGGAGAAAGCAGGGACACTGCGTTTCTCAACACAATAGCAGAAATTCTCATCTTAAATACCATTTTCAGCCAATGACAAAGGAGGATTTTGGGGGTGGGGGGAGTTAGTTACAGGAGATTACCACTAAAGCACAGTAAACAAGAGTAAGGTTTATTATGTAGCTCAAGGCCTCACCTTCCACATTGATAAGTCACTAGAAATGAGCTCATCCCCCTCTCTTCCCAATACAGAGAGGGAGATACCTTTACAAATGGAGACTTCCCTTGTAAATGATTGTCTGGCAACTCCTCGCAGCGCCATCCAAAGAATGTGGCCAGAGAGACAGAACTCCCGATAAGATGGGCTTGTTGGTGCCTTTTCTATTGTAACCTCTATCCTACATTATCTTTATAGCAGTCATGACAGATCTGTTCTAGGAAGGAACCACTATGTCAAATTCTTTAGGCAGTTAGTGGGGGAGGTCAAATATCCCTAGAGAAAACAACCAAGGTAAAGAGATAGATTTCAGGGTGGCCAAATCTTGATCTCCCACAGAGATTAAATCTGGGTTTTTGTCTATGGGTGGACCCTGAAAGGAGGATTTTGCTTAAATGACCAGAGAATAGACAACCATTTTTCTTGATAATAAGTAATACTTACCATGTAAATTTCTTCATAAATCTCTGAATAAAATAAAAATATATAACCCATATAGATATAAACTCTTACTGACAAACCCCACAGCCTTCTCTAGAGAGCCCAACAGAAAATGTCTCAGCTGACTGTGAATTGGTCTCTCTAAAAGCCAGCCAGCCCTTCACTGATAGCCCTGGATAAGGAAGGGCAGATAAAATTCTTTGAAGATGTTTAGCTGAATTCAGAAGCAAAAATCCTACCTCCAGTTGGCTCCTCTGTGAGAGTGGACGGCCAGCCTTATTTCACAGGCTGGGCAGCTGAGGTTTCAGATGAGCTTATTTGCCCTGTTCCCCGGGGATGCAAAAGGAGGAATGTGACATTCATTCAGGGCTGAGATTTTGCACGTAAAGACAGGGTAGTCGGGATAGAGGGAAAATCTCCCTCTGCCCTTTTCCTTAAGGTTCTTATGGCTGGCCAAATAATTAACAAGACAGGTTAGAAGGAGAAAATAATACCAAGTTTAATAACATGTATGCATGGGAGAAAGCAAGGACACTGCGTTTCTCAACACAATAGCAGAATTCTCATCTTAAATATCATGTTCAGCCAATGACAAAGGAAGATGTTGGGGGTGGGGGGAGTCAGTTACAGGAGATTACCACTAAAGCACAGTAAACAAGAGTGAGGTTATTATGCAGATTTAAGGCCTCAGCTTTTACATTGATAAGTTTCTAGAAATGAGGTCATTCCCCCTCTTCCCAATTCAGAGAGGCAGATACCTTTACAAATGGAGATTTCCCTTATAAATGTAAATGTCTGTCTGGCAACTCCTTGCAGGGCCATCCAAAGAATATGGTCAGAGACAGAACTTCTGATAAGATGGGCTTGTTGGTGCCTTTTCTATTGTAACATCTATTGTACATTATATTTACAGCCATCATGATAATAACTCCTTCCTGAAACAGATATTTTGTTTTAAATTCTTTAGGCAGTTAGTGGGGGAGGTCAAATGTCCTCAGAGAAAACAACCAAGCTAAAGAGATAGATTTCAGGGTGGCCAAATCTTGATCTTCCACAGGGTCATAGAAGGGAATAAAGATTTCAGCAAATTGGTTTTTTGTTCTCTACAGTGGAGGTAGTTTAAGAAGCAGATAGTCTCTCACTCCAACTTCTCTTCCCTGTTCTCTATCTGTAATATCGCTGTAAAAATTGTCTACAAAAATTTCTGTCTTTTTTCTTTGCAGTCTATTATCATCTTTACGAATTCTTTGACTTCACCACCTTCTTGGCACCACAGCGCTAGCCATTGAGATATTATTATAGATTCAGTTTTGCAATTTCATCCTCTTATCTCTATTTCCTCTGCCATTTCTTAGTTTTAGTTCTTATTGTATCTTATGCTTGAAAACATTTCAAGCTTACAGAATATATCAGTTCCTTATCTTCTCAAATTTTTATTATCTAAGTGCCCGCAAATATCACTTTTTTTAAAAAAGAAGTGAAATAGATAATAGAACAATATTCTGTAATAAATTGACCACTTATAAAATTAAGTTCAACCTGCAATCCCTCCCCACTTAACAGCGACCATCTTTTATAACTCACCATGCTTTAGTTTGGGCAGGGTCAGTTTATCAATGATTTCTGGATGTTTTAAACCACATGAGATAAATACAGTGTAAGGTAAAATTCTTATTCTTGCAGAAGTTGTAGAATATCCTGATGGTTATGGAAGTTGGTGGCGGAGAACCTGAATCATATGAAATGTAGTTGATTAATTAGCACCTGACAGAGTTTGTTAATTTGGTAAGGACAATAATAAGATATAAATGTTGAAAAGATAACTTAGCATATCAAAGTATTGTCAAAGGCCACTAGGGAAATTCATAATATTCTCAAATACTACAAAAAATGACCATTTTTTCATAAAAAAATATCATACATGATGGCACCATATACTTCTGTCAGAAAATTTACAATGAAGAAAATTAAGACTTGAGTCATTTTAATTTTCATGATTTGTTTCTGCTTACTATTAGGTTAAAAAACCCTTTTAGAAATAAAGTGATAAGGGATGTACTTGCTTAATTTTTAATTTTTTTAAAGAAAAAGTCTTTTTCACATTTAAAAAAAAATATTTATTTGTATTTATTTTATGCTGAATTTATTTGTGGGCCCAAAGTCTATTTTTAATTAACTACCACCAATTCTTTTCAAACTCTTTCAAAAAGTTGAACAGGAGAGAATACTTCTAAAGTCATCCTGTGGGGTTAGCACTACCCTGATATGAAAGCCAAAGACACTAAGAGAAAAGAAAACTACAAGTCAGTATCTTTGATGAATATTGATACAAAAATCCTCAATAAAATAATAACTAACCATATTCAGCAGCATATTAAAAGGATTATACATCATTTTTAAGTGGGATTTATTTCTGGAATACAAGGATGTTTCAATATATGAAAATGAATCAATATAATAAACCACATTAACAGAATGAAGAAAAAAAACACATGATCATCTCAATGGATGCAGAAAAAGACTTGACAAAACTAAACATGTTTTCATGTTAAAAACACTAGAGAACTCTCAGAGTAAAAGGAAGCTACTTCAACATAATAAAAGCCAGATATAGAAATACACAGAGAACATCGTATTCAAGGGTGAAAGACTGAAAGCTTTTCCTCTAAGACCAGGAAAAAGGCAAGAATGTCCACTGTCACCACTTCTATTCAACATGGTATTAGATGTTCTAACCAAAGCAATTAGGCAAGAAAAAGAAAGCAATAGCATCCAAATTGGAAAGGAAGAAGTAATATTACATTTGTTTACAAATAATATCTTCTATGTTGAAACCCCTAAAAATTCCACAAAAAAATTGTTAGAACTGATAAATTCTGCAGAGTAGTGGAACACAAAATCAACATGCAAAAATTAGTTGTTCTTCTATACATTAATAATAAGTAATCTGAAAAAGAAGTTTACAAACTTTACATTTTTATTTACAATATCATCAAAAAGAGTAAAATACTTAAGAATCAACTTACTCAAGGAGGTAAAAATTCCAATGATGTTTTTTGCAAAAATAGAAAAATCTATCCTAAAATTCATATGGACTCTCAAGGGACCCTAAATAGCCAAAACAATGTAGAAAAAGAAGAACAAAGTTAGAGAAGTCACACTTCCTGATTTCAAAACTTACTACAAAGTAATCAAAACAGTGTGGTACTGGCATAAATACACACAATATACTAATGAAATAGTATAGAGAGCCCAGAAATAAACCTTTGCATATATGGTCAAATGATTTTTGACAAAGGTGCAGAGACCGTTCATTGGAGAAAGGATAAGTTTTTCAACAAATAGTGTTGGGAAAACTAGATGACCACATACAAAAGAATGAGATTGGATCCTTACCTTACACCATATACAAAAATTAACTCAAAATGGATCAAAGATCTAATATTAGAGTTGAAGCTATAAAATCCTTAGAAGAAAACACAGGGTAAACGCTGCATGTCATTGGGTCCAAATGCCATTGCCAACAATGATTTCTTTAATATGACACCAAAGACATAAGCAACAACAAAAAACAACAAAGTGGACTTCATCAAAATGCAAAAATTTTCTGTATCACAAGATACTATTAACAGAGTAAAAATGCAACCCACAGAATGGTTGAAAATATTTGCAAATCACATATCTGATAAGGGATTAATATCTAGAATATATAAAGAACTCCCACAACTCAACAATAAAAAAACAACCCAATTTAAAAATGCACAAAGGACTTGAATAGACATTTCTCAAAGATATAAAATGGCCAGTAAACACGTGAAAAGATGATCAACATCACTAAGTGTCAGGAAAATGCAAAATAAAACCACATTGAGATACCTCTTCACACACATTAGAATAGTTTTACTATCACAAAATCAGAAAATAACAAGTGTTGACAAAGATGTTGAAAAATTGGAACCCTTGTGCTTGGATGGTGAGAATATAAAACTGTGGAAAACAGTATGACAGTTCCTTCAAAAATTAAAAGTAGAATTACCATATGATCTAGAAATTCTACCTATGGGTTCTGAAATAACAGAAAATATATTTATGGATCTCTGTCTCCAGTTCCTGGCACAGAGCTCCTAAAATCCTTGTAATAAACTAAATGATAAGAACACAAGGAGCATCTCTTGTTCTAATATTTGTCTTTGACCCCATCCCTGACACAGAGCTCCTAAAACCCTTGTAATTTTCTAAGTGATAAGAACACTAGGAGAATCAATTGTTCTATTGAGGCAACTCTGGGTGGGCTCCTGGATGGCTCCTGGATGGGGGCTGGTCACCAGAAAGACCAAGCCCTGATTAGAAGCTTGGAATTTTTAGTCCCACCCCTTATCCTCCAGAGAGGGGAGAGGGGCTAGAAACTGAGTTAATAATTGATCATGCCTACATGAGGGAGCCTCCCTAAAAATCCCAATAGAATGAGCTTCAGAGAGCTTCCAGGTTGGCAATGACAAGGAGTGTCTGGAGAGTGGTGCACCTGGAGATGGCATGAAAGCTCTGTGCCCCTTCTCACACACCTTTCCCTCTGAACCACTTCCATCAGGCTGTTCTTGAGTTATATCTTTTTATAATAAACTGGTGATCTAGTAAATGTTTCTCTGAGTTTTGTGAGCCACTCTAGCAAATTAATCAAACCCAAGGAGGAGGTTGTGGGAACCTCTGGTTTACAGTCACTCAGTCAGAAGTACAGGTAACAGCCTGGGCTTGTAACTGGCATCTGAAGTAGAGGTGAGGTTGGGTGGGTGTGCAGTCTTATAGGACTGAGCCCTTAAACTGTGGAATCTGATGTATCTCTGGGTTGACAGCATCAAATTGAGTTGAATTATCTTACAACCAGCTGGCATTCCCAGAATTGCTTGTTGGAGGTGTGGGGAACCCTCCCACATGTGAAAAAATGAATCTCAGAACACCATATATGGGTATAAACCCAAAAGAACTGAACGCATATATAAAGACATATACGTACACCCGTGTTCTTAACAGCGTTATTCAAAATAAGCAGAAGCTGGAAGCAGGCCAGGTGTCCATAAATGGATGAGTTAACAAAAATTGTTGTGTAAAACACAGTGGAATACCATTCACCCTTAAAAAGGATGGAATTCTGACACATGTTATGACATGGATGAACCTTGAGGACTTTATGCTAAATGAAGTAAAGCCAGACACAAAAGGAAAAATACTGCATGATTCCACTCATATAAGGTACTTAGAGTAGTCAAATTCATAGGAATAGAAAGGAGAATGGTGGTTCCTAGGGTCAAGAGGGAGGGACAACAGGGAGTTGTTGCTTAATGAGCACAGAGTTTCAGTGCAAGGTGGAAATAGATCTGTGGATGGTTAGAGGTTATGACTACACAGTTGTGTGAATGTACTGAATGTCACTGAACTGTACACTTAAAAATGGATAAAGTGGTCAATTTCATGTTATGCATATTTTATGACCATCTAACAACATTAATTATTTTCAACAAATGAACTAACACTAGCTACATGCAATAGCATGGATGAATATCACAACCATAATGCTGCATAAAAGAAATTATATTCAAAAGGCTATATATTTTATAATTCCATTTATATAAAATGCAAAAAAGAAACAAAACCGAGGTCTAGCTTCCAGTAATAGTGGAGTAGCTTGTTGAACTAACACTCTCACAGACAACAATGATAAAATCTGCATGAAATATTATATATATTTATATAGAATCATGTATCTATATGTAATACACATATAATAATTGTGTATATGTATGTATGCATAAATCTCTTCCAAAGGCAAGCAGAACTGAAGGGGAGTCTTCCCTTGAATCATGGGAATTTTACCAGGAGATATTTGCAAGCTTGAGTCTTTTGCCTCAAAGCATTCCAAAATCTGTACATGGCCCAGACGGGAAAAACTATAGTATTACTTGTAATGTTAGAGGATGTATTTTGGGGCTGGTAGAGTAGCCGGAAAGTTAGGGGAGAAATTCTGGAAGGGAGGGAACCACAAAGAGGAAAATCTTAAAATATGTATGAAAGTCTGACCCCCCCACACACAGCAAATTGGCAGATCTTTGAATAACACACCGGTAGGGTAGGCCCCAGAGGGCGTAGTGTAAAAACAGCAGTTGGAAGATGAAAGAACTGAATGAGGATTTCAGCTATGCCCATTGTAAAGGAGATAGGATTGGAGTTTCAGTCCAGCCAAGTTAACTCTCTGCTAGAAAAATAACAACACTCTTCAAAGGGATACAATAGAATCCAAAGTCTCTATAACTATCATCCATGGTTTCCAGTACATAATTTAAAAAATCATGAGATTTGAAGAAATAGGAAAATATAATCCATATACGACCAAAAGTGGGCAGTAGAAACTATTCCCAAGGTGTTGCAATTAGCAGACAAGGATGAGAAAGCAGCTTTTATAAAGATGATCATGGTGGTAAAGAAAAATATTCTCATAATGAATGAACAGATGTAGAAACTCAGCAGAGAAATGGAAATTACAAAAAAGAACCAAATAGGAAGATGAAATACAGAAAATATTTTTGAGTTTACTGGTAGATTAGAAACAGTAGAAGAAACATGAATATAGAGCAATAGAAATTTTCCAGTCTGAAGAAAAGAACATAAAAGTTTTGAGAAAAATGAAGACAGCCTTAAGACCTGTGAGATGAGTGAGTCCCCATCAGAGAGGGGCGAGACAAAAAATTAAATGAAGCAGAAAGGCAAATCAATGAGTAATAGCATAAAACTTCCAAAATTTGGTGAAAAATCTAAAATTTTAGATCCAAGAAAGTCAGGAAACACAAAAAATAAAATACAAAATAAAACCATACCTAGGCACGTGATAGTCAAGCTGCTAAAATCCAAAGATAAAAAGAAAATCTTGAATGCAGTCAGGGAAATACATATGTACAGGGGAAGACATTACATACAGGGAGAAATAATGTGAATGATGGATGATATATTATCAAAAACAAAAGAGACAAATCAACAACAAAATGCCATCTCTCAAGTGCAGAAAGAAAACCCAAAAGTCAACACAGGATTTTATATTTAGTAGAACTCACTTTCAAAAAGGAAGCAGAAGCCACAATAAGATACCACACACCTATTAGGTGGCTAAAATAAAAAATAAATTTGCAACTACAGAGTGCTGGTGAGGACTAGGAGCAACTAGAACTGGGAATGCTACATGATAGTTGCATTCGGAAAACAGTTAACAGGTTCTTATAAAGTTAAACATACACTTATTATATGACTCAGATATCCCACTCCTAGAGATTTACTGAAGCAAATTGAAAACTAATGTTTAAACAAAACCTTTTGCATGAATCTTCATAGCCATTTTATTCATAATTATGAAAAGCCGGCAACAAACTAAATGTCCTTCATCAGGTGAATGGGGAAAGAAACTGTGGTGCATCAGTACATTAGAATACTACTTGGCAATAAAAAGGATAAATTCTTGATTCACACAACAACAAGGATTAATCTTGGATGCATATCTCTAAGTGAAGTAAGCCAGATTCAAAAGGCTATATAGTATATGATTCCATTTATATGACTTTCTAGAAAAGACAGCATTACAGGGATGGAAAATGATCAGTGGTTGCCGAGGAATGGAGTGGGGGAAGGGGTTGACTACAAAGAGACAGTATGAGAGAATTTTGGGAGTGAAAGAAACAGCTCTGTGTGGTACCGTGGACGTGGATACATGACCGTAAAGTTGTCAAAACCCATACAACTGTACACCGCATAGAGTGAATTTTACTCTGCAAATTTTAAAAATCAATCAGGATGCTGGGGAACTCAGATGGAATGCAGTGACAAATGAACCTCACTGTATTACAAGCATGTGACATAACTACACAGAAGGGGTGGGGATGAAAGGTCCTGACCTAAGTAACTTTAGAAGACAATGTTTTGATGGGATACTGTAAAACTAAAGTACTGTACAAAAACACTGTACTCTAGGTGGTAAATTTGTTTTTCATAAGGGTATAGCTTAGCGATTCTGAAACTAGTTGACACATTAGTAAATATATTGTAGATAACTGGAGTTAAGTTTCTCACTGTTGGTGAAAGAAGTTACAAATAAACAAAAGGAGAATGCTAGAATAAACTCTGTGGTGCTGGATTGGAGTTGGAAGTATCAGTATGAATCCATGTCTCTTTTAATATATCTATCCAGATAGATAGATAGATTGATAGATTGATATATCGATAGGTAGATGTGTACACCTGAGTTTATATTCATACATACATTTCCAAGCTCTGCTGAGAGGGTCTAGAAGCAGTGACACCCTCGTATCAATGGTCACACCTAGCTCCCAGATTTTGGTTTCTAAATATCATTCTTCAATAAAAAGAACCAGGTTTTCTTGGAGAAATGGCTAATTCAAATCTGGGGATGGGAAATACAATATGAGCCTGGAGCTTCTTATAGTGCCAGAAAGTAGGAAAGTGCTTTCAAAAAAAAAAACACAGAAAATGATGAGATGTGTCAAAAGGAATCAATCTGGGCCGGCCCTGTGGCTTAGTGGTTAAGTGAGCGCGCTCCGCTGCTGGCGGCACGGGTTTGGTCCCGGGCGCGCACCACTTCTCTGGCCATGCTGAGGCCGCATCCCACATACAGCAACTAGAAAGATGTGCAGCTATGACATACAACTATCTACTGGGGCTTTGTGGGGAAAAAATAAATAAATAAAATCTTTAAAAAAAAACCAAAAGGAATCAATCTTAAAGACTTCCCAATGGCTCAAACTGGAAAACTGGGAGCAACAAAATAAATAATGGTAGCATTGGATTATTACCCAGAGAATAAAATAAATATCCATGAGTCTATACTGATATAAAGAAGATTAAATAAGAAAGGAAGAAAGAAAAAAAGGGGGGGGAAGAAAGAGAGAAAGAGAAAAAGAGGAAGAAGGCAGGGAGAGGGAGGGGGGCAATATTCCTCACATAATTCCAAATAATAAACGCGGCTGGATAGCATGAAATAGAAAATCGCCACTAGACCACCACAGTAATAATTACTGTGGGCAAGACTGACTGATGAATGCAAAAACTGTGAGTGAAACTTAGAGAAGAAAGAGTACATTTGCAGATCCTCGAAGTTTTTCCCTCCCAATACTTAACATTTTTCTCTTAATTTCTTTAAAATACCTATGACTATTTAAAGAAAAATCATAACACTGTATTGTGGGATTTATAACATGGGTAGATGTAAAATTTATGACAACATAGCACAAAGGACAGACAGAGGTAAATGGAACTGTTCTGTAGCAAGGCTTCCATATTTTACATTGATTAAACTGGTGCACTATTAAGTCTAGGTAGGCTGTGATATGTTAAAGATGCATATTGTAATCTGGATCAACCACTAAAAACTGCAAAGGTGTGTCACTTAAATGCTAATAAAGGAATTAAACAGCATACAAAAAGGGTTTGTACAAGAATGTTCACAGGAGATGACCTGCACATCCCCAGGAGGAAGACGAGCCCACTTCGGGGCATCCACAGAGCAGAACGCCCTCAGCCATGCTGAGGAGTAAACGCTGACACACACGTGCTGGGTGAGTCTCATCTACCTCGTGCTGAGGGATGCAAGCTAGACAGAAAACAATACACGTGGGCTGATTTCTGCCAAGATGAACCTATGGTGAAAAAAACAGATCAGTGTTTGCCTCGGGGGAAGGAAAAAATTGCCTGGGAAGGAACAGGAAGGAGTTTTCTGGGGGTGAAGGAAATACATTATTCTTAAAGGGGTGAAGGTTATATGGGCATGTTTATTTGCTAAAACTGTACGATTGAGATTTGTGCCTTTCAGTGTGTGTACATCTTACCTCCCCACACACACAAAAAGGACTAAAAGAATAATAAAGTGAGGTGAGAATGGGATGGAGTCTGGATAAAACAAAAATGGCAGATGATTAGTAGTTGTCGAAGTTGGGTGACGGGCCTACTATGCTATTTTGTTTATTTTGTATATTGTTTAAATTGTCCTGTAATAAAACACTTGTATAAGAAGACAAACTCGATATACAGTGTTTGCTGGTAAGATATTGGTTACCTTTGGTGAGGAAGGAGGGAGAAAGGGATTGTCGGGGCCTGAATGAAGCTGGTGCTAGTTCTTGGTCACACAAGTCTGTTCACTTTGTAATAATTCTTTGAGGTTTATATAGATGACCTCTGCATATATTTCTGTATGCATGTTATACATCAATAAACACTTTAAATCCTGCATATTTGCACAAAGATAAACTCAATATCTGAGAACAACAGCTGTGTTTTGTTTTAAAGTGGAACACATTCACTCATGACACCATTAGATGGATTTTAATACTCCCAAGTATCGATTAATGCCCTCACCCTTCCTTGGTGCCCTAGGTCTTTCCATTTTTGCCTCAATTTGGCAAGTGGCATGGCTTTGAGTTTTTATGATGCAATCTTTTTCCATCAACGTCCACCCCCATAATGATGCTCACCAAGGCCTTGACACCTAGCACAGTGCAGTGTTCACAGCAATCACTCAAGACCTGTGGGACTGGGTTGAATGAGAAAGAAAACGAGGAGCAATGATGTTCATAACTTATGTCTAGGTGCCATATCGTGACTTAGGAAATTGGTAGGATTTTTCGATAGATTTGTTATGCCTTCTAATTTTTCCTATTTAAAACAATGGGAAATAGGGTCTCAGAGTTCTTTCTCAGAGAAAGTCTGACATTTCAGGCACAGATTACTGACAAATATTAATGGTATATGACTTTCCCACCTCATCTTAACTTTAAGTTTTTAATTCCTTACTTGGAAATGACCTAACTTTGCTTCTTCCAAATCTTTTAGTAATACTGATGCTCCAGAAAGTCGGGCCACGAATATCCTGCTGTTGTGCATCCTCTCTGCAAAGAAGTGGAGCTGTGCATCCACCAGTCTGAGAAGCATGTGGTGCTGTAGTATTTGGAGTCAGAGTAGCTAAATGGAAAAATGACTTCAGAGAGTTATCACCATAACCCTCAACAGCAACAAATTATTTTGCTTAATTATTTTGTGATTCTGAGGGTATATTTAAAAAGGGATATTAAAACTGGTTGCCAAGGAGCCAGCCCTATAGTAGAGCAGAAATTGAATATTACCTTCCTACAAAAACTTCCCTGATATTGTGGGAAGGACCAACGGGAAGTTTCAGTGCTGTTGCCTGTGTTAATGAGGCCAAGAGGTCCACATTGGGATAAGGAAGTCCAGTGAACAAGCCTGTGTGCAGCGTTGGAGAAGGGGCGTGCGTGTGGTCCCCTGAAGTGGCTTAGGAGTCACTTACCAGTGCACCTAAGTTTCCCGTCTGTATATGCAGGAATTGGGGCTGTCCACTGTGATGTTTTCTCCTTTTTATGACATGGCTCACGGCAGTCCTTCTAAAATGCCTGACCAAGGTATGGGCTCTTCAGGCAGGCGGGGTCCAAAGGGAGGATCTCTGCAGCGACCTTGACCACAGGGTCCAGAGGGAGGATCATGGCAGCCTGGAGGGATGGAGGGGATAGTAGGACAAGTGGCCTTGAAAAGGCAAATTCCAGGATCCCAGTCACCCGATATTTCCATTTTATATATTGAATTTACATTTCAAATACTGGCCAGGGAGCTTCAAGGAGGGCTGCAAGCATCCTCAGCAATAGCCAGGCTGCTGAGCCCCACCCCTACCTGAGTACCGGCCTCAAGGGATGAAGCCCAACCACGCTGCACATACTACAGGCGGTGGGCAGGGCATGGAGGGTGGGCGTGGTAGAGAGAAGAGGCAGGATAGAGGGTGGGGTGGGCAAGGAGAGGAGTGGGGCCCAGGGGTGGAGGGACAAGGAGGGAGTTGGGGTCCCTAGCTGTGCATGCTGGGAGCTTTTGTTTCTCAACCGCTCCTGGCTGGGAGCTTGCAGGACTACAGGACTACAACTCCCCGGATGCTCTGGGCACGGGGCGGTGCCTAGCCCTGAGGGGAGGAGCAAGGAGGTGTGCTCTGCACTGTGGTCCTGCACCTGCTCCACGTGGACTGAGTCTCAGAGGGATGTGACAGGACGAGAGGGACCAAGGAGTTAGGAGGGTGTGGCGGCTGCATGGGCAGCCGCGGGCCTGCATCGTGCAACTGCTTTTGTCCAAAATTGAAGCCGGACTCACGTGTATTCCACACGGCCTCCCTCCGTTGCTTGATTCCTCCTCCCACCTGCATGTCTGTGGGTCTTTCCACAGCCTCCTACCTAGTCCAGGGCCAGGTGTTTCTCTGAAGTGCTTATGGGAACTGGTTTGACATCCCAGAAACTTTCCTCTGCCTGCTGCCCTCTGCCTTCTCCAGCCAAAGTGCCATCATTTCATCAGCTTTTGGGAGAAATTCGCCCTTGTGGCCCCTCTTGCAAGCACAACTTAAGAGCTTTGCAGGGTGGTAACAGTGGCTGTTGCTTGCCTTTATCGCAGAAGTGGAAGTTGAGGCATCCGTGAGGTTAATCATTGGTTTCCCCAGGATCCGCCAAGAGCAGAGGAGAACAACCCAATTCCCAGGCAAGTATCTAGTAGGCCGTTTTCACCAACGCATTCCAGTGCAGTGGCCTCCAAAACAGCAACCTTAAGATGAAAATAGCTTAAGCATTTTGCCATTTAGATTGATAGCCTAATCTCAGCTCAGGGCTGAGTGGCCAGTCTCTCAGGGACATGGGTGATGACTCTGATCCCTCAGGAAGAGACTGGTGGTCCAGCTTTGGGAGAGGGATGTTCAAGGTAGACAGCACTTGGGCAGCATTTGAAACCCATCAGCTTTAACATCTTTGCTTTGGATTCTGGCAAGGTTCCAGGATAAACACGCCTAGGGATAGTCAGTTGTACCATATTCTTTAAAAATTGTTTAGAGTAGTGAAAGGAACAGAGCATAAAATATCCTGCTTATTTCCAAAAGATGAAATGCAACCAAGACCTTGTTTTTTTCTTTTGTTTTGTGAGGAAGATCAGCCCTGAGTTAACATCCATGCTAATCTTCCTCTTTTTGCTGAGGAAGACCGACTCTGAGCTAACATCTATTGCCAATCCTCCTCCTTTTTTTTCCCCAAAGCCCCAGTAGATAGTTGTATGTCATAGTTGCACATCCTTCTAGTTGCTGTATGTGGGACGTGGCCTCAGCATGGCCGGACAAGCGGTGCATCGGTGTGTGCCCGGATCCGAACCCGGGCCACCAATAGCAGAGCGTGCATACTTAACCGCTAAGCCACCGGGCAGGCACAAGACCTTCTTGTTAATTTTTTTCTGCTCATTCTCTTGCCTGTACTGTACGCTTGAATGCAGAAACAAAACCTTGAATTGCCAATTCTTTTTTCCTGAGATTGGTAAATTAACTTAAAAGTCTTATTGAAACCTGTGGAGGAATGGTTAGCAGCTTTCATGATTTATGTCATCTCTAAAAATATGGGCATTGATCTATATCAAAAAAAGTCCTTGTTTATATTACACATCCCAATAGGTTACATTTCTGATTCCTGAATGTGGGATATTATCAAAACAACTGAAAAACCTGGTCATGGAATCTGGACTCTGTCACTTTGTCAAGAATTTGCCTCTTTATGAATTAATGACGCATGAATTCTTTGACATTTTTGTAAAGAACAGAAGAGAATCTCTGTAGTGTCTCTGAATGTGGCAAGACGGGGAATTCTCATTAGACCACATCCTTGGGTTCTTCTCTCGTGTTCAATAGGCCTGGGTGATAGTCTGTGTGCTCAGGTGCAGCGCCACTCCCCCAGCCCCCAGTGTTCCATCCTATTCTGGCCTGTGCCTTCTTCAGGGGGTTCTGATTACACTCGTCCACAAGGGTTGGAAAGAGACATTGTAACATGAGTCTATTCATCATCTTATTTTATTTTTTTAGATTTTATTTATTTTTTTTCCCCCAAAGCCCCAGTAGATAGTTGTACGTCATAGCTGCACATCCTTCTAGCTGCTATATGTGGGGACGTGGCCTCAGCATGGCTGGAGAAGCGGTGCGTGCCCGGGATCCGAACCTGGGCTGCCAGCAGCAGAGTGTGCACATCCAACTGCTAAGCCACGGGGCTGGCCCTTTTTTTTTAAAAGATTTTATTTATTTATTTATTTTCCCCCCAAAGCCCCAGTGGATAGTTGTATGTCAAAGCTGCACATCCTTCTAGTTGCTGTATGTGGGAAGCGGCCTCAGCATGGCCGGAGAAGCAGTGTGTTGGTGCGCGCCCAGGATCCGAACCCGGACCACCAGCAGCGGAGCGCGAGCACTTAACCGCTAAGCCACGGGGCTGGCCCTCATCATCTTAAAACAAGGATTAATGGAGAGGAAAGTCTCAGGGTGTGTGTGCTCCGATGCACTGCTGTTGGGGTGTGGCTGCAGTGACCACTGTGCTCCCAGCAGTCCCCACGATGGCTGTCTCAGACGTTTGATCTCCTGGCGCAACCACAGCAGCTGTTGACAGAGTTGGGCTCTTGTCGTGGTTCAGTGTCTTCCTTCAGATTTTGTGGCTCTGACCCTCCTCTGCTCGCCCCCTTCCTATTCCTATCTGCTGCGTTGATTTCTTTTAGTTGTTTCCTAGGAGCCACTGTGTGTAACTGTATTTCACAGTGTCTTTAGGGACCCACCCTCACTACACGAGTCACTGTACAACAGCCGCTTATCCTGGTGTAGCCCATGTTCATCCTCTCCAGTGGAGCTGTGAAGAACCCTGCTTACTCGGAGCTCCTCTCATTCTCATGCTGCTGGGGCTGTTATGAAGCTGGGCATCTCGTCTTTGGTCTCATCAACATTACTCTTTTCATCGATTATTCTGAAGTTGGAGACGACTTTGTTAATAATGTGGACACTGACTGTCACAGGCACTTTTATGTATCTTCCCCAACAGCTCTGTGAAGTAGGCCTGTGATTCCCATTTTACAGGGGGGGGACACTGAGGCTCAGAGAGGTCGAGTAGCTTCCTTCATGCAGTGTCTTGGTACATTTTGAGTCTCCACCTGGAACTCCACCTCTCAGGTGTGTGCCCTTAGCTGGTGTTTGACTTTGTGCCTCTCTACCAGCCTCCCCAAAGGCACAGGCCCCATACTGAGTCCATTGTCTGCTTGATGGCAGTCACCCTGCACAAACAGGCCCTGGGAGGGGAGTGGACTAGTGGGCCGTGGTCCTCCAGCTTACCCTGGGAAGGTACTAGGTTTCTTGCCAGAGCTGGAGCAGTGGAAGATACTGACCGTCACTCACCTGGAAGGTTTGTTGTGTAGAAATACTCCACTGACTTTTTGCAGGTGTCGTGTCTTCTTTGTCTTCATTGCTCCCCTGGGCTTTCTCCTACAGTCCGTGCTGTGCAGTAACATACAGTACAGAGACTGGTGAACATAATGCTGTTGTCCTGGACCAAATGGTCACATCATTCATTTTTCTAATTATGAAAGAAATACATATTGTAAAAAAAGTCAAAGTACACAGATCTATATAAAGTGAAACCCACCCCTTTCATCCCCTTCCCTGAAAATTCACTCCCCTACTCAGAAGCCACTACTGTTAACAGGGTGGGGTTTATTCTTCTGGAAATTTCCTATGAATTTATAAATATACATAAAGATTTTTTAACATAAATTACATAACTACATCGTTTTGCAATTTGCTGTTTCCCAAATCATATATCAAAGACGTCTCCCCTTATCAGTGCACATCATTCTAACTTACCATTTTAGATGTTTTAGAGGTATTCCAAAGAACAGGAATACCATAATCTGTTTACTTCTTCTTTGATAGAAATGGGATTACATCCAGTTTCACTATTATACATAATGCTGCCGTAAGATCCTTGTATGGAATTAATTAAACTGCTATTCAACTGCTCAATTTGCTTTGTTTCCTTTTAGTCAGAGACTATGACATAAGATTTTCATGGTAATTATAGGGAAACTAATTTTATCATTGAATAAATACATTTATGGGGAAACTGGACTTCAAGGACATCCATCTCAATATTGTGGAGAAAAATCATGAAACTTAGAAGGTGTGCTCCATCACATTCTAACAAGTCATGTTAACAATTTAAAGTTGAATGTTTGAATAGCCTCTACTGTCTCTCTTCCAAAGACGGATGACTTTTTCTTGTCTTGAAAACTTCTGACTCCAGGGGCTCTCAGTTTGGCTAGAGAGGATAAGATATTGGTGTTGTATCTGTTTCTCTTCAGCTGTAGGCTGCATCTTCTAAAGATCATAGAATTGAACATGGTCCAATCGATATATATGATTTGAGTCAAAAATTGAAAGTAATGAACCTAAGAGTGGAATCTATAACTTGGGTTCTTAATAAAAAATTTCCTTTGATATCCTTAAGTTTCTGTGATTACTAGTAAAAACTCACCTATGGGTGAAGAGATGTAGTTCTTCTGGCAATGTCTGGCTTGAACATCCATAGTTAAGCCTGCCACACCTGTAGGTAGATTAGACTTGATCTCTTGAAGACCTCTACCCTTGGTGTTTGACCTGGGAAAAATAAGAATTAAAAAAAGCTGCTGTTATTAGCACTCAATGCTAGATGCCCATTAAAGAGTGAGTTTGATTTGGTAAACCAAAGGGAGTATAAGCAGAACAAAGTCTTTAAAATCTATAAAATTTCAAAAAATTCTAATTTTTTAAAATATAACTCTATTTTTGCCACAGTGCAAACTGTGTATATATGAATGAAATATCCCTCTGTCCATGTCTTAACTTGTTTCCATTGATTTGATGGATTTATCCTCTAATCCGGATTCCAAGTGTGAAAGAACATCTTGGTCCTTCAAAGAAAAGTAGCCATTGAAATTTGATTTTCTTTTAGCTCGACCTCCTACAGGTTTGAGGAATAAATTATCATGTAATGATACAATGATTCTGAAATCTAATTGTTAATTAGAGGGGTGTAAAGGATGATTGAATGGTGTTTCATCCCCATGGTCAGGGGTATTGTACACATGGATGTGTAAACACGATTCAGGAAGCTGCTTCAGCCCCGTGACATCCCTGAGAACCACAGTGCAGGAGGATCTAGGCACACAGCCATCTGCCTCAATCTCCTGGGTTACATGTAGATCCAGGGGTCTTGAGAGTGTTTTCAGAGCAACTAACTTTTATCTATTTCCCCCCTTCCTTCTCTCCAGCTTATCTCAAACAGTCTTGACTATCATATTTTAAAGTAAGACCAATTATAGTTATTTACATGAGTTTCTTGTTCATTATTGCAGAGTAATATTCAGGCATACCATTAAATATCATTTAATTGACCTAATTAAATTTGTCTTACCTTATAATTGATTACAGCACTAAGTTTAGTTCGGAGTTTGATATTCACCAAATGTGTTAATCTGCTTACAACTGCCATGTGTCTCACTCCTCTTAGATATGCATCTTTGGCCCATCACAAGATTTTAATGAATGAAATCATCATAAATTAAGATAATGTACTGTCTTTGGATGATAAGGAGGCATATGGGTCCATTTTGGAAATATGCCCATCTGTCTTTGCTCCCCATGGGAAGTTTCTGGTCACTAGGTCTCCAGGAGGCTTGCACAAGCCCTAGGTCTGTAATAGTTTGGTGCCTCTCCTTCTACTTGGGGTAGAAATAAAAGAGATCAGAGAGACTTATTAATGTTTTGGTTGCATGAAGTCTTCGATGAAGAATATCCATACATATTGTTCTGGATAGCTCTCTGTTCCTAAGAGTACTAGTTACATTAAGGGCTTGTCAGGAACCGTGAAAGGTATGATATTTTACCTTACCTGCAAGCTAATAACTCAGCCTACCATGGTCTTATAGATTCTGGCAAAAGAAAGTAGACCCATGGGTCAGAGACAAAGGACTTAACGACACAGCAATAGCAGTGGCCCGAGTATCAACATTTGCACCGGTTCACTAAATCCCACTTCCTACAGGGTGATACACAGTGGGCCAGGTGACATGCAGAGTGATGCAAGATCTCGGAGCCTAAGAAACTCAAATCTTTGATAATGGACAGGATGTCTGCTGACCTTTGCCCGAGGGAGGGGTGTTATTTCTATTATATTGGGCAGTAAGCAAGCCTGCCCTTTGCTCCAGAGGAGGTCACTATTTCTATCTTCCAAGGCTGACAGCTCTGTACACATCCTTGAAAAGATATGCTGGTTTCACTGGCTTTCAAAGATAAGCTTGAATGAGAATCGATCATCATTCAGTTCTTCTGTTTCCTTTATTGTGATTGTGCAAATATGCTCTTTTCTCTGTAAAGTTCACTAACTTTATCAATACATAAGGGGTGCTTTTGGTTTTATTTATTAAGTTGAGATTTTCGTATTAGAGCAAATGATGAACTATCATGGGTTGGGTCTGAAAGTATACTTTTCCAAGATAAATGTGAAAGAAGATCAGTGCTCACAGAACTCTGCCACAAGGAGCTGATAGCAACTCAAATCATTTTAATTTGACTACTGTTTTGTACAACTTTCTTCCATCTTACTTCATCCTCTCTGCTTCCTGTAACTCCCATATGGGAATGGGGCAGTCTCAGGGATTCACTGAACTCATTTACAATATTTAAAATCATTTTGTCTGTTGTGTTTTTTTAATTCAGGTAAAGTTGACATACAACATTATATTAGTTTCAGAGGTACAACTAAATGATTCAATGTTTGTATATATCTTGAAATGATCAGCACAATAAGTCCAGTTAACATCTGTCCCCATATATAGTTACAAAATTTTCTCATGTGATGAGAACATGGCGTATTTCAAGATGCAGAAGAATCAACGATGATGTCATACTTTTCCATATACAGCTTGATGAATTTGGAGATAAGTATACACCCTTGAGACTGTCACCACCATCAAGGCCACAAACATATCCATGAATTCCCAAAGTTTTCTCTCACCTCCTTTATTAATATTATTCTGTGGTAAGAACACTTAATATCTACTCTATTAGCAAATGTGATGTATGCAAGACAGTCTTGTTACCTGTAGGCACTATGCCGTAGCCTACATCTCCAGAACTTATTTTTCTTGATAACTGAAACTTTGTATCCTTTGACCCTCAGATCCCAAATTCTCCATCCTCCCAGCCACTGGCAACTACCATTCTAACCTCTGCTTGCATGAGTTTAACTATTTTAGATTCCACATATAAGTGAGTATTTGCCTTTCTCTGTCTGCCTTATTTCACTTAGCATAATGTCTACCAGGTCCATCCATGTTGTCAAAAATGGCAGGAATTGCTTCTTTTTTCAAGGTTGACTAATATTCCATTTCTTTATCCTTTCATCCGTCAGTGACATTTAGGTTACTTCAGTGTCTTGGCTATTGTAAATTAGCTGCAATGTACATTAGAGAGCAGGTATCTCGTTGAGACCCTGATTTCAATTCCTGTGGGTATATACTAGAAGTGGGATTGCTGGATCATATGTTAGTTTTCATTTTTGGAGGAAGCTCCATACTGTTTTCCATAACGGCTGTACTAGTTTACATTCCCACAAGGGTTTCTTTTCTCCACATCCTCACCAACATTTGCCACCTTTAGTTTTTTTGATAATCGCCATCTTAACAAGTGTGAAGTGATAGCTCATTGTGGTTTTGATTTGCATTCCCTGATTAGTGATGCCAAACACCTTTTCATACACCTATTGGCCACTTGTATGTCTTCTTTGGAAAAAGTCTATTCTGGTCCCTTGTCCATTTTCTAATTGAATTTTCTTTTTGTTATTGACCCAACACAAAAAAAGAGAACAAAATTTTCAGGCATTATGAGTGCTTCCCAGTTGATGCAGATGGTTTTGTAATAACAGTGGTACCAAAAGATCATGTTTCGTGCTTTTTCTTCAGCTTGTTATAAGACCAGCAGTAGCTGCGGCATGGCAGATAATCGGGATCATCTGGGTTTGGAGGTTTACAACATAACTAAGTGGTAAGGAATTTTTTATTATTCCAAGGAAATTATTGAGATCATAGTCCACGGAATCCAGGATTGATAGGGGTAGGAGGAAATTAAGGTGAGGATCAGTGATCTGGCATTACTTCTTATCTTGAGGGACAGGTATCCACTGTATGAGTGTTTGAATAAAAGTATTAGATATCAGGAATTTGTGGTGAGTGAATATGTTTTCTGAATTATTTACTTTGAACATCACCATTTGGATTATGTGAACATCTGGGATGTGGGAGTAAGTCGCTAACAAGGGCTGGTTGACAATGTCACTATTGATTTCACTTCTATGAACACGGAGTGGTCAATGGATTAAGCAAATGAGTAGTCAGAAAACACAGAAATGGTGGGATTTGGGATTTAGTAAAAGATTGGGGACCGACTGTCCTGAGAGGGAGTGCCAGGACTTGTACAGTTGAGAGTGACAAGGACAAGAAAGGAATAGAAACACACTCAAACAAGGAGGGGGTGTTAACAGGATGGAGGGAGAGAAATGATCTGGAGTAGCCTTGAGTTTTGACCTGGAGCTTTCTGTTCTTGATGCAAATCTGCCTGATGACATCCCAGGACACAGGTCAGATCCCCAGAGGATAGAGGGAGGGTGGAAGTACAAAACAGCCATGATAATTGTCCTAAAAAGGCAGGCTTCCTTTATCATTTGACCCAATTTCATGATTTATTTTTGTAGGGTAAGAGGAAAAGAAGGATGATAGTCATGTCTTCACAGAGGAAGCAGCGTGACTGTGGGAACCAGTCCAAACCAAAGCCTGGTTTAAGCACCTCCATCCCTTTTAGGATGTCCAGTGACATAGTCAAGGGGCCGGTTACTAGAGTCCCATCCCATCCTAGCAGTGACGGGTCTCTGGGAGGACACCTTGAACCAGCCTCCCCAGGTCTGCTGGCCCGAGAGACCGCAAGGACTCCAGGCCTGCAGCAGGGAAGGACTACTGGTAAGTCCTTTCAATCTTGCCAAGCGTTGCAAAAACTTGCACCTAGTCACACAGGTGAATCCCTGCCAGGTGTGCTCGCAGGTGGTCTGCACTCCAGGTCCCATGCCCACTCCTGCCCGTCTTCAGATTTGACAGAGATGATTCCAGGAGCTGATCTGGGCATTCCACAGCTTCACTGCCAACAATTTCTGGTGACTGTGGAAGGTATCAGGAAGGAGGAAAGGGCAGTGAGGAGCACAGGAGAGAGACTGGAGGTAGCACTGATGGCGGACAGACTTGCTAGCGAGGCAGAGAAAGTGAGGGGCCAAGAAGGACGTCCTGACAGCAGATGAAATGGAGCAGGCACCTCAGTGAGGTCTCATGGCTGCTTCCCTAATGTTTCCTTGCTTTGAGCTCTTGAAACTTTAAAGCATACCAATACGTTTCTTTTATTAAACTATGCTGTGTGACATAGAAAATATAGACAGCGGTTTCTTTCTGAGGTGAGAGGTTGACTTTCAGGCGAGGAGAGAAAGATCTTCTTTTTTCATGCTGTTCTCTCATTTTCTATTACTATGTACATCATTTATTTTTACTTTCAAGTCAGCAGCAGCAGTGACCAACGTCATGGGATGATTCAGTTTTTCCCCTCACAGTCACAGTAAAACGTACTAAAAGTGGATTATTCTTTTTGTGTAATATTCCAATAGATTCCAAAATATTGTTTCAAAAGCACTTTGATGTCTATGTACTCAAATTAGGTATTTACTTCTAGGTCTCCATTTTTATGTTCTTTGTTGCATGCTAATTCAGTGTTGCATCTAAGGAAATACCAGATTTCCCTCAGTTTTTTAGATCCATATGTGTTGGAAATTTGATTCATGAAGATGGACATGGCAGCTGGGGGATCGTGCTATTATCAAAAGAGGCCTTTTCAGCATCAGTAATCTGACAAGAACCCACTGCTTGTTGGGATTTAATTGTCTATTTGAGGGATCAAGCTTTCACTGTTGGCACTTCTCTTTCTCTTTGGAGGGAAAGTACGGCCTTCCCAGTCTTTCCATTACCAAATCACTTTCCTGGGTGGCTGTGCCGTGTCAGGAAGGGCCTGGGATGCCGGGAACCAGAATTCATCCTCAGCTTCTGGCTGTCTTGAGAAGGCTTCCCTGGCAGAGTCCAGCCTGTGTGTCTGGGTGACACTTGCAGCCATCAGAAAGGAGGCGATAACACACAAGTGCCAAGCGATTCATCTGGCCCTTGTCTTACAGGGTGTTCCCAAGGGAAGAGGTTCAAAATGCCACTTGGTAACCCTTTGAAAGCTGCTAGTCATGGGTCGGGTTCTTGGTGTGAGATCAGAGCAGTGTCTATTCACCACCAGATGGGGAACATTTCAGTATTTTCATTGGTAAGGCTGTGTTCATGCACGACCATGGATCATCAGTTCCGTGGCATTCCCTGCTGGACCTCCCAACACCCCTGTCATGCCTCATCTTTCAAAGCTCCAAACAGGGTTCACACCCCAGCAGCTGGTTGTAATGTAACCACAGCACAAGACTGGGGAAAAAAACACAGCCACCCAGGGGTGACACACTTTAATGACTTGGGCCCAATTACCCCATTTGGACGAGTTCGGAACACCAACACTGAGTGTGTAAACTGGAGGATTGCCCAAGACCTTGGACCTCAGAAGGACACGGGCTCAGAATTCACCTTGGACAACAAGGGACAATGTGGGGTCACTGACTGGCCAGGATTATGGTCCCTTATCCTGGCAAAGTAGAGCTCACCCGGGATCCATCAGGCCAAGCCAGGGAGGAGGCTGGGGGCCTTCTAGGGGATTTCTGCCCTAAAGGGAATTGCATAAGGAAGGCAGGGGTGCTGAGAATCCTAGTTCACAGGGAGCAGTCATGTTTATGGAACGAGGCCCAGCGGTAGCCTTAAAAGCTGCATCAGAAATCGTTCCTCCTGGATACAAATCAAGCAGGAAAAGGAATTCAGAGTCCTGTACAAGGATCCCAGCAGGATTCAAATCTAGGTCAGGGGTGAACACGGAGCCCCTAGAGGGGTCTCAGGAGGGAAAGTCCTGCCTGCCTTTAGTCCATTTTCAAATGATCTTCCTCGGGCCTTGTCCTCTCCACGTGCACGTTTTGATCTTTTTACATTGGTTTCCCCACTTAGAGCTGATGCAATTCCAGAGATTCAACTAGAAAACTAAAAGTTCCTGAAATTTGGTCAAAAGAAACCTCAGCAGCTGGGGTCTGGGTGTCCCAGAGGTCGCCATGCCATAAGGCCTGGGGTTGACCAGGGGCCACGGAGACAGGCTCTCTGAACTGGCCAACAGGGAGAATCCACCCCTGCCCTCACCCAACTCCTGCCCCGCCTCACTCATTCTCGTTGAGCAGCTCCATGTCCTGGAACCAGGCCCAAAATCACTCCTTGGGGTCTTGTAATAATTCTTTGCAGCGACCTGGAGCAGCAGGATCTCCCTCATGACTCGGTATTCCTGGGACCAGAGGGAAGGAGAGGATGCACACAGGGCCTGGGTGGGGGATGCTGCAGGGGCCTTGTGGGGGGTGAGGACTGGGGCAGAGGACCAGTCCTGGGAACGCTCCTTCCCTCCAGTTCCATCCAGGGTCTACCTGTTCTCAGAATGGGAATAATCAGCCCCTCCTCCAGGAAGTTTTCCTTGATGCCATCCTCCCCTCAACACACGCGCCAACTGGATGGGTCTCGACTTCTACCAAAATCTTCCACTCAATGTAAGATACAAGGGGTGGAGCCAGAAACTGTTCTCCCCAGAGGGTCTCTGATTTCCACCTCCTTCCCCTCCCCTGCAAGGAGTGCCACAGTTGCTCCTCAGTCCTCTTCTCAAGGTTGATCTCATTCCCCTGGAAGGCAGACAGCCAGAGTCCATCAGACAGAGCCCCCTAGCCTGACTAGCCCCCTATGCCCACCACTTCTCATGTGGCACTACTGCCAGGTCCCCAGAGGGGGCGGGGCATGCAGAGAAAACAGGACTTGGAACTAGGATGGGTCCTGGGCTCCAGAGTAGTAGGACATGGGGTTGAGGCTGAGGGACCTGGCAGCACAACCCTCTCTGATGACCGACTTGGAGGCTGAGGCCTCAGGCAGAGGGGACTGCTCAGCCACTTATGTGCTGCCTGACTTGGGGGTCCCAACTTCTCTCTCCCTCCACGGGCAGCATGGGACGGAGAGGCTGAGTCCAACTCAGATAAAACCTCACGCAGCTGTGCCATCAGGCAGCTCTGAGCTTCCCCAGCGTGGGGAACGAGAACAGATGTCTCAGGCGGAGCCTCTGTTCACTCATCCCTAAGATGGGCCTGATGCCCCAGCTCCCAGGGGCGGCTGTGAGGCTCTCATGAGAGGAGATGTGCCAAGTGCTGAGAGCTCAGAGCTCAGTTCGGGGGCTCATGCATCCCCAGGCTCAGGATCCTGGTCCTTCCTGCCTGGTCCTCAGATTCATCCACTTCGAGATAATCACCCATCGCCAGGTGCAGCATCAGCAGGTCACCGAGGAAAGTGCCAAGATAAGGGACAACAGCCTGTGACAGCGGGGTGCGGGTGGGATGAGCCCTTGCTCTCAAGTCGGCCCCCTGCAGACCCTCCTCTGAAAAGTCCTCACCCTCAGCCTCCTGGCCCACCCCAGGGTTCCCACGGGGAGCAGCCTAGGACCCTTAGAAGCCTCCCCTCAATTCTTCCTCCCTTCACACCCCAAGAACACCACACTCCTCCTCCTCACCACCCAGGGCCGGCTTCTGGCAAATCACAGGGTATGTGGTCCCTGGCCCTCCCCACAACCACCCATCCTGCACCAGTTCTTCCAGGCCCTCCTCCTGGTCACTTCTACTGGGGGATTCAGACACTGTGGCACCAGGAGGAAGGAACCTCCTCTCTTGATTTGAGGCCTCCAGTTGGGAGGGCAGAGGCCCTCCCCCACAGGCACACTCACCTGCTGCTGCTGCTGCTGCTTCTCCTGCACTCTCTGGGGGTTGCTCTCCGGGGGGCAAATGTGGAGGGCCCCTCCTGCCAGAGTCGAGGACAGTGTCAGCGAGACCATACTCCCCTCACCCCATTTCTCTCGAGCACCACTGGCCTCTGACCCTGAACATCTGACTCGAGTGAACTGGCACCAATGCCACTCCACCCTGCAAGGTCTTGTGATTCCAGAACAAGCCCAGCTCCAACTCTCACTCTGGGTGTGAGCTCGGGCTTTCGGCCTGGCCTCCCCGAGCCTGTTTCCTCATCTGGAAAGTGTGAGAACTCCTGCTACCTCACAGGTTCTCCTGAGGACTCACTGTCGCATGACTGTCATCATTGTTCTGGCCCTCACCCCTCCAGGGGGAGCAGGCAGAAAGCTCCCACATTCCTTTCCTCCCTCTTACCTCATTACCACCCTGTGAGGCCTGCACCACACAATCACCACACAATCACCATACCTCCATTTCCCTGATGGGGAGACAGAGGCCCAAACAGGGGCAGTGAGTTGCTGAGGGGCCAACAGAGGAGAGGCCGCTTGCCCCTCTCAGCCAGAGGCCCTGTTCCAACATCCTTGCCTAACCCCCAGCCCCACCACTGACAACAGTCCTGTCCCCTGAGCTCTCAAAGCTTGGCCGTGGGCTGAGCCGTGGATGGAGAGGACGGGGTGTCTTGGGAGTCTGGTTGTTGAGTGGCTCCTGCGTGCCCCAGTCCCCTGGAGTGTCTCTCCCCCATGCCGGACAGAGGCAATGCCAAACCCTTCTCCTCCCCAAAGAACCACTCAGGATATTCGCCTGCACTGAACTCTTTCTTTATCCACTCAGGAACTGGACCCACAAAGTGCCACCTCTGATCAACAGAGAAGGGGGTGACAAGATGCTTTGCTTCCCCATTTACATGAAGCTCCTAACGTCCTTTCAACAGGATCCACTAAGAATCCATCAGTTGCCTAGATGCTACTCATAAGCCACCTGGGGCCTATGTCATTGCCAACCAGGCACTCAGGTGAGACTCCTGTGGTTGACTCGAGTGACTGCTCTAGGGGTCCAGTGGGGAGTCCCACAATGCACACAAATCTGTCTCTGGTCAGTTGTTCAGATCCAAGGATGAGCATCTCGTTTGTCCACCTGGGCCAGGGGAATCCCTTGCTGTGCCCGTCCCTGGGGTAGGCAGTGTGCCCTCCCCTTGGAGACATGGTGAAGATAGAAGGAGCAGCAGGGGCCTGGCTTCCTGAGGACAGGTTTAGGCTGAGGGATAAACCCACCCAACCACCCAACAGCCTGGAAGAAGCTACATCCAGCAGGATGGACGTGCTTGAAAGCCAGGGACCTGCTGATGGCGCCAGCTCGGCAACTCGTCCTGGAACAGCCCAGCCAACACCACTGTGTCCCATGACCAAAGCCTCCTGCCCAACAATGGCACCCCACCTGCCCATGGGCAGAACAGTTCCCTCTGCTTGTTAACCTGGACAAGATAGACGGGAATGTTTCAGAGAAAGTTCAAGTGAGAAATTATCAAAACCACAGCTTGCTCAGTCCCCCTCACCCCCGGCCCCTCCTCTCTTTCCAGACACCCAGCCTCCACTCTACCTTGGTCATCCATTCTCTGCTCAAGGACTCGTCTTGGCTATAGCTCTCCTTAAATTTTTCAGAGCTCTCCCTGAGGGGAAGGGAAAGAGGGAAGGATAAATTTAGGGATAATGTGAGGGGTCTAAGTGCATATCCTTTTCTTTGACAACCTGAGAGATTCAAACTGCCTGGAGGAGTGCTCTCACTGGGCTCCTCTGAGGGCTAAGGTCTCGTGGGACTGGGCGGGGGCTCTCCTGTTGGTCACTGGGGTCTCCATTCCCCAGCTATACAGAGCAGCTCTCTTTTGACCACTTTCAGTTTCAACTGGGCATAGAGTTCTGTTGCTATAAACACTTGAATATCTCCAATGTGGCTCACTCCAGTACCTGGCATTTAGGGAAACCGAGTCCTGAAGCAGAATTGGTGCACTAAGGACACCGGGAGACTTAGAGACCCGCCGCTGAGGCCCAGGCCCTGTCCCCATCATTTGCTGCCTCCCAGGAGTTCCCACCTGACTGAGGGGCCAATGGCAGACATTCAGGAGATCCCCCATCCACACTGGTCCTCCTATGGAGAGGGGCACTACCCACCAGGAAACTTCCCCCATGTGTTCTTCAGGTGGCATATGGATGTTTTCTGCAGAGCAGAGATGACAGTGCGGGGCGAGGAGAAGTTCTTCAGGATCTCGCACTCCTGAGGAAGGGAAGAGAATGAGCTGTGAGGTGGGGCACTGGAGCCCTGCTTGCTCTAGCTTCAGTCCCCTTCTATTTAAATCTTCCCTCCTGGATTAGACAGATGTTCCGGGAGCCCCAGAAGGGCACATTTAGGACCCAAAGTGTAACACTCACAAGGAGGAGGATTTTAGCTCAACCCAAGGAGGGAGCCAGGTAGGAAGTGAGCATCCCCGCACTGGGACCTGGAGTCAAGGTCAGCGTGCTCCTGGCAGGAAGGACCTAGGGACTTGCAGGGGCTTAGACCACACACTGCAATCCTGGGAGCTGATAAAGGTGGAGGCAGTTCCTGAGGCTCCAGAGAGGGGCTCCACTGGGCCTCCCACAGCACACCTGGGCCACCTGGATCCAGCGCTCCACCAGCCTCACCCTGTCCTGGGCCATCATGCTCGGGACCCCGAGGCAGGTGGTGATGGCGAGGTTGGCCACCCTTCTGAAGTGGTCGATATTGGCCCGGACGGTGTGTGCCAGGTGCTCATTGCCGGACTTGTTCCTCTTGCCCCAAGTGGAGCCCAGACACTGAGAGGGCACCACCTTCTGGAAGGGCTCCTGGGGAACAGGGGGAGTGTCACCCAGCATTGCCACACCCTAGCTCTGTGTCCACAGCCCACAAAGTCCCACACAAGGGTCATAATTTAGAGCTGGAGCTCAGGAAGCTCATGATGTGGCCTGAGCCTTGTTAGAGTCCCTGACTTTTATTCTCTGTCACTGCAGGTACCCAGCAGAGGATGACCCAGGACCCAATACTGGCAGGGAAGGGAGAGGGGCATTTGCATCCAGCCAATCCTGGCTAACTCCAAGCTCCAGATGGTGGCTCAGCTCCGCTCATCCCAAGGGGGCATCTTCCAACAACCTGATCCCCCCTCTGTCCCCCTCCCCATTCTGATGCACATTCCCCTGTGGCAGCTACAACCTCGGGCCTTGTCTGTCTCCCTCATAGTGAAGTACACATCAGGTGTCTAATAAGTCCTGAGGCTGTTGAGCCTCCTGAGCAGAAGGTTGGGCCACCAGGGACCTGACTGCACACAGTGAGTTCCCCTCCCCCACTGATGTGCCAGGCCCTGCTCACCCTTCCATCTCTTCTACCTCATGGATCTGGCACAGCCACTCTGTGCAGCAGGTCCTGTTAGTGTCCACCTCTACGGTCTGCAGGTGGACAGCAAATGTTGGGGGTTCAGAAAGTTGCCCAGGTCATATGGTTGGTAAGGGGTGGAGCCAGGATTCGGGCCCAGATCATAGAAGACTGGATGAGGCCTGGGGCAATGATGGCAGAGTGAAGGCCTACCCCACCCGCCCTGAGAGCCCAGCTGCTCACCGCATCCATCATGGTCAACTGCTCCACCACCAGCTTAGGAGGGAAGGCCATAGGTTGGGCTTATTCTCATGCTTCTTAGCCACAGGTGGAGATGGACTTCCCACTAGAAATGATGGTCCAAGTGACTCCAGCTCAGCAGCTCCCACTCCTGCTGCAGCCGATGTCGGTCCTTGCTCTAGCTCCAACACTGCTGATGGAGGGGACACTGTCTCCAGTGCTAGAGAGGGTGGTGTCAACGGAGCTGGAGCCAGCTCTACCTCCACCACTGCCCACAGCTCTGTTTCTGCTGCTGGCTGAAACTCTGGAGCTGACTCTGGAGCGGGATAAAGAGAAAAGTTCACTCACATAGCTGACTTTCCATGTGTCCTTCTAAATACAGGAAAGATCCCACTTCTCTTCCAGGAATAGCCAGCCTGCAGTCCCCTTTAGCCTCTGGCTCTGCCTCAGTGGCCTCCTAAACTCACAACAGACAAGGGAAATAGGGTCAAGGGAGCACAGCTCTGAACCAGACAAGGTTACCTGCATGTACGTCCCCTTTAGCTTGAAAAAGAGACAGCCCCTGACTGGTCCCACCCTAGTTCTGGTCCAACCCCATCATCTCAAAGTCCTGAATGTGGAGGCCCTCTGCTCCTGTTCTCATCTTAGAGCAGCACTGGATGGTGTGGGTGGCCTCATGCACCTGCCCCTTGTCTAATGAGTTGGTGGAGTTGAAACCATTGGGCAGCTACTCGATGACCTCTTGAGTGGAGTTCTGCAAAGACTGCCTGGGAGCTGGGCCAGAGGGAATCAGGGGCTGCCTGCACACTGCCACTGGGGCCGACCCCCAAGAGAAAGTCTGCTCCTCAGTTCAGGCACAGAATGCATCCTGGCAAAGAACTCTGGTCAGGAAGGGAAGGAGATGAAACCTTTAGGGCTCAATAACATACGAGTTGAGCAGCTCACCTTCTCATGCTGCCAGCCATGACCTGGGTATGAACATGACAGACCCACCAGACTTCCAACAACGAACAACCAGCTCCTGCCCAGGAATGGCCTGCCCCACATACCCTGCCTTCCCCACACCACACAGACACACAAACACACACAAACACATGATGAGGGGCCTGGATTTTGGGGTTTATCAGGTGGGATCACCGTTGTGTCCTGGTCTGCACTAACCTTTCCTGGGCTCCCCCATGTTACCCTTCACTGCTTCCTCTCAGACACCCAGAGGTGTCAGGGATGAGGGCTGAGCCAATGTAGGCAACAATCAAAAAGATTCTCTTTCTGGGCTTTTTTGAGCCCAGATCCTGCAAAAGTTGGGATACAACAACAAAACATTTTTGCCTCTTGACTGTCTCCCGTCAAGTGAGCTGGATGGGGCACTGTGTGTGCCTGGTTACCAGAGTTCAAAGATCTGTTGAGGCCTAGGACCAAGGAGATGGGATCATTTTTCAAGATTCCTATACCTGGACCCCTTACCTCAATCAGATTTCTCCAGAGCTGCCCCCTGAGCCCGGGCTGCTCACCCTCCTCTCTCATGTCACTTCCTGAACTGTACACAAGGAGCCTACACAGCCCTAGCCCCAGCTCCCTAGAAACCTAACTCAGGTCCTTGCTTTGAGGAGACAGAGATGAATGCAGACTTCCTTTAACTTACCAGTTCTTCATCCTGGGATAGTCCCTGTGCCTCTCAGGTCCTCCCCAGTCTCCAAATCTACACCAGGGGGATCAGGCTAGAATCTACTTCCTAGGGACCTCACCTGGTGTATATGAGATAATATCTATTACCCCTGTGGGCTGGTGTCACATGTACCTAAGGCACAAAATTAGAGATGGAAGAATAACAAGAAGGGGTGACAGGTAGCACAGAACACCACTCAAAACAGGCCTGGGTTCTAGCAATGTGATATTGGAACAGTCACTTCCAACTTGGCCTCATTTTCAGGTCAGCATCATGAGGGGGTTGAAACTAATGGAAATTTAGATACTGCCATCCTGCGGCATAAAACCATTCAATTGTTTACTGTTTTATGGACAATGAGACCCAAGGGCCTCATCTTGGTCTATGAGGTGGGCAGCCTCCACAGTGGTACCCAGTAAGCCCCACCCATGGTATAGCCATCCCCGTGGAACCACTAAGTAGTTAGTAACTGGCTTCTGAACATAATAACAGCCAAAGTGATGGGATGTCTTGTCTAAATTTTAACTACACAAGTCTTGCACTTCCTCTTACTCCGTCTTTCATGTTCCATCTCTCTCTCTTTCTCTGTCGAATCCCTGTAACTGAGGAATCAAATACCAGTGTTTTGGGACTGCCCAATGTGGAGGCCTATAGAGGAGAGAAACACGGGAGTGCCCAGGCCAACAGACAGAAAGAAACTCAGGCTCTCAGTCCAAACTGAACCCTGAAGGCTGAGAGTGACCTTTGGGGCTAGTCCTCCGCCAGTTGAACCTCAGTTGAGGCCACAGCACCAACCTGTTCAACTCACTGAGGCAGAGGCACCAAGCTGAAACGTGCCTGATTGCTAATCCACACAAATTGTGAGATAGTCAACATTTGTAGTTTTGAAATGCAAGGTTAGGGGCAATGAAGTCAGAGAGGGAAAGGTAACTGACACAGCCTACCAGGCCCTGGCCCTACCTTCCACCCCAGCTCCTGTTCTCTCCTCCCAGGCTCCCTCCAGCTGCACTGGCCACATTTCTAACCTCCTCTGGCCAAACTCACTTCTGCCTGTGAGACTCAGGACCAGTGGTGCCATCCCCCTGACACACTGCTCCCAGACCCCTGAAGAGCTGGCTCCATCTTGTCACTCTGGTCCCAGAAAACGTCACCCCAGTGAGGCCTTTCAGACCTTCCTGCCCAGTGATGCCCAGCCCTCCCTAACAGCCCCCTGCTGTGTTTCTCTACACCACTTGCTCTTTTCTTGCTCTTGTTTTGCTTTTGTTCATTTCCCCTCTAGGCTGTGAGCTCCTGGCAGGCAGGGACCACTTGGTCATTTTCATCCTGCACTTTGGCCCACCAGGGCACCTGGCACAGGGTGAGTGCTCAGTGCACAGCTGCTGAATGAGTACATGGGAAGATCTTGCACCCCACCCCCTACTTCTTACCAACTGTGATTGTGGAGATGAACACTAGAAATAGGAGGTACAAGTTGTTTCTGAGGCAGAGGGACAGCCAGAAAGACCTCTGCTTGACTCTTCTCTGCTCCAGGAGGTCAAGAAAAGTTCAGTGGACACCGTGTAAATTCCAGGTTTACAGGAGAAGGAAAGGACTTGATGTATATGTATATTATGTAATGGTTACCAAAATAAGTTTAGTTAACATCAATCACCAAGCAAACATAAAAGATTTTTTCCTGGTGATGAGAAGTTTTAGGATCTACTTTCTTAGCAACTTTCAAATGTACCACACAGCAATGTTAACTTGCATAGTGCTGTATATCAAGTATATCTCAATACAACTGAAAAAAATAAAAACAAAATCTAACTTGCCACCACTGACACAAGAGGCTGCCCGCCCCCTGGTGGCCAGCACTAGCACTGCAGCCCTCACCAAAACTCCACCAAACAGAAAGGAACCATTCTTCAGATGTCCTCAAGGCAGAGGCTCTCCAGGGTCCCAGAGGTAAAGGAGCAGGACCTGTCGGCTTCGAGAGAGTGGAGTGAATCTTGGGAGCCTACCTTTCCCCCCATCTTGCTGTCCCCTACCAGGTGTCTTCTTCATTCCTGAGGCATCCAACCTCAACCAGGACAACGACTCCCCCCTGTCTCCAGATGAGGACCCCGAGGATCCAACAAGAACTGGTCTTCTCCCTCATCTCTAGACTTGGTGTCCAGTGCTCTGGCATCTTGTTCCTTATCCCCAGTTCTCATCCACCTATGCCCCCATGTCTCCTCAGTTCTAAATGATCTCAAGTGAGTGGAAAGCATCTTCTCAACATTTCAGAGCACAGTAGGTCATCAACAGAGAACCTAGTCCAACAGACACATTGCGAGTGCATGGAACACTTGGAGTCACCTGCTGGATGCACTCCATTTTATACAGAAGGACCCTCACTGAGGTATTCTCTCCTGTTCCCAATGCCTACACAAGGGGAGGATGGACTCATCACAGTTCTGGGTGCCCACAGAGGTGGACTGCAGGATCCCAGTCCTGTGCTCCCCAGGCTGGGCCAAGGATGGGTCTGGAACAGACAGATAGGCAGAAACCTAGGAACCTTAGGGATTCCTCTGCCCATCTCTGGGTCCCTGGGCATGTATCTAGGAGAACGAATGCCATGGTCCCCTGGGAGAGCTGCCTCCCATCTCTCTCCCTCCTGCATCTTGTCACTTCCTCCGGGTCAGCTCTTTCTTGACTGCACCTCCATGGTCCCCACATGAGAATTCAGTGTGAGTGGGGGTGCCTATGCACATGCTATGATGAGGAGAGGAAAATGACCTCATATGGAGAAGGGTGGGCAGCAATCCTCTAAGATCTTAATGCCTCTCATTGCCAAAGGAGACTTGAGAGAAGGGGCGGAGCCTTGGCCAAGGAAGCTGGAGCTCTGTCTAGTCTTTGGGACCCGGACTCCCTCCTGTGGTCTGGGCCAGTACTTGCCTCTTTCTGGGCCAGTTTCCCAACTGTACAGTGAGGGGTAAGATGTGCAACAGCACAAGCGTGTGCTCAGCCAGGACAAGTCATCAGGCCCCATAGGTACATTAAGTATGTTTTAAGTGTATTGAAGACATTAATATTGCTGTGCAATCATCACCACGATCCATCTTTAGAAGTCTTTTCATCCTACAAAACTGAAACTCTATACCCATTCATGAATAACCCCCCATTCCTCCTCCTCCCAGCCCCTGGCAAACACCATTCTACTTTCTGTCTCTCTGAATCTAGCGATTTCAGCAACCTCATAGAAGGGAAATCACACAAGGTTGTAGTTTTATGACTGGCTTGTTTCATTTAAAGTAATATCCTGAAGGTTCATCCATGGTGTGCCATATCTTAGACTTTCCTTCCTTTGTTAAGGATGAATAATATGCCATTTTATGTATATATCACATTTTGCATATCCATACATCCCTGGACAGATAGCCTAGCCGGGCCCAAAACCAAGCCCAAAATAAAATGGGGCCCCAACCAGACTTTTATCAACGGTCCCCTGGAGACTACTTTCTTAAGCCACGTTCCATATATTTAATAAGGATCTAGTCTTGGGCCATGAGTTGTTTTTCAGAAACTACGTTTTTCCTCCTTGAGCAAGTTTCAACTGGTTTGAACCAGTGAGACCACAAGACGGCTGGCAAGACTCAAACCGTCAGTGCTGTTTGAGTCAAGTGACTGGCGGATGACGTAGGGGACCAAGAACTCAGCTGCCAATCATGTTAAGGACACTGTCTTTTGAACGTGGGATGTATGACAGAACATGAAAATCTACTTGCACAAAATGCGTAGGACTGCCTCCAACCTCCCACACCCACTCTTTTGCCCTTAAAAAGCCCTTTCAACTGCCCATTGGGGAGAAGGATTTAACCTTTGGCTCTGTCTCCCTGCTGGCCAACCTCGTAATAAAGCTTTTTCCCTTCTACAAGAGCGGTATCTCATGGTTGGCTTAAGGGGTGCATTGGGCAGCGAGCCCTTCCTCGGTTATGATGCTTGGGTGGCTTCTATGTTTTACCTATTATGAATACTGATGCTATGAATATGGGTGTTGAAATATGTTTTGAAGAATATGCTTTCAACTCTTTGGGGGCGTATATACCCAGAATTGAAATTGCTGGGTCCTATAAAATTATATTTTTAATTTTTTTTAGGAATTGCTATACTGATTTCTACAGCAACTATATATTTTATCTTCCCAAGACAGTGCACAAGGGTTCCAACTTCTCCACATCTTGACCAACACTGGTTCTATTCCTTTTCTTCTTCTTCTTCTTTTTTTTTTTTTTGGATGCCATCTTTTTTTTTTTGGTGGATGAATGTGAGGTGGTCTCTCACTGTATTTCTGATTTGCATTTCCCTAATGATTACTGATGATGAGCGTCTTTTCATATGCTTATTGGTTATTTGCAGATCTTCTTTGAGGAAACGTCTACTCATGTACTTTGTTCAAATTTGATTTGGGTTGTTTGATTTTTGTTGTTGAGTTTAGGAGTTCTCTATCTATTCTGGATATTAAGCCCTTGTCAGGCACATGGTTTGCAAATATGGTCGCCCATCCTGTGAGTTGTGCTTTTACTGTTGATAATGTCTTTTGAGATACAAAACTTTTTAATATCCATGAAGTCCAGCATGTGTACTTTCTTATTTTATTGGCTGCTCCTTGGGGGTCATATCCTTGAAATCATTACCAAATCCTATCTTGTAAAGTTTTGTCTTATGTTTTCTTCTAAGAGTATTATAGTTTTAGCTCTTACATTTAGGTCTTTGATCTATTGGGAATTAAGCTTTGTATATGGTGTTAGGTAAGGGTCCAAGTTGATTCTTTTGCATGTAGATATCCACATTTTCCAGCACAACTTGTTGAAAGGGCTTTTCCCCTTTGAATAATCTTGGCACCCTTGTCAAACATCATTTGATCACATGGGTGAGGGTTAATTTCTGGGCTCTCAATTCTGTTTCCATTGGTCAATATGTCTGTCTTTATGCTATGACAATGCAGTTTTGATACTGCAGATTTGTAGTAAGTTTTCAATCAGGAAGAATCAGTCCTCCAACTTAGTACCTTCTTTCAAGATTATTTTTGGTATCTGGGCTTACTTGAGATTCCATAAGAATTTTAGGATGGGTTTTTTTCTATTTCAGCACAAAACGTCCTTGGGATTTTGGTAAGGACTGCACTGGATTTGTTGATCTCTTTGGACAATGTTGACATCGTCACAATAAGGAGTCTTCCAATCCATGGTGATGGGATGTCTTTCATTTCTAGTAGTGCCGGGTGGTTGTTCAGGTTGAGGGGGCGGCACTCCTAGAGGTAGTCGTGCAGAAACCCACAATTCCTCCTCACTGTGCCTTCACCATTTCCTTAGAACTCATCGACCATCAACAGAAGAGAAAATGCATGTAAAATGCATGTGGGAAATTTGCAAGGACTGGGTGTGCCAGTCGGTGCGCACCCAGGATCCGAACCCGGGCCCCCAGTAGCGGAGCATGCGCACTTAACCGCTAAGCCACTGGGCAGGCCCTGGTGTCTTGTTTTAAACACATGACTTCTGTTGGTCCTTGATTTCCCCAGTTACACCTCAGCTGTCCTTTCACTGACCATTGTTGGTCACACACCCACTGCACCTGCCTCCAATCCTTCCCCTTCAACACCATAATCTCACACACAGCTCCTCCCGACACTATCATGGCATCTCCCACCACACGTCCCCTATACCTTCCATACAGCCATCAAAAAGCTTCACAAACACCATCACCATTTATGTCCAGTGGGCTGAGAGGGCTGCCCGTGCACTGGGAATCAGGAGTCACAGGGTCTGTCACTTGGCCTCCAATCACCTACTGTACCCCAGATGAAGGGCTTACCCTGAGGAGACATTCACTAGTAGCCAACTCCATCGAACAACAACATTTTTGCCCCAGGCTTCCTTCAAAATTATCCCCCCACTTTCTGCCCCAACTGATCCTTGAGGGGTCATTTTGGGGCAGCCTTTGAGGCCACCTTGGTGATTTTGTGCCCAGGCCCAGACAGCTCTTGGCCCACAAACACTTTAACCATAACCTCTGAAATCATATAGCACAGGTAACCAGTGAATGGGTGCAAATTACTGGTTTTACTTCAAGACACTTAAGGAATATTTCACACCAGGAGCATCCACTTTTGGGTTTTACTGTGGGCTGATATCACAAGGCTCTCGTTCAGTGAGCTTCTCTCTTCCCCAACCCCGTGAACAGCTTTCTCCAGGGTATACTGTGCAATGCATTATTGTCTCCTCTCAGCCTGCTTCTCTCAGGTCACAGGTCCCTTGAGTTTCCTGCCCTGACTAGCTACCACCAACCCATAGAAACAATGTCAGTCCTATAGCACTGGGTGTTCAGTTCTACTAGGATTGACTGACTGGACTGGGCACAGGTGTGGTGGCCCTACCCACACAAAATCAGGAAACTGAGGCAACTAAGAGGTATCAACAACCTTAACACAACATGGACAACAACTCCATAAGAACATATCCTAGCCCTTGAACAACAGTCTCATGAGTCTCTCGCCTAAATGGTTTTAGAAAATGGCCTGGCCCTAGACTGTCTATACCGGCCAAGGAAGGAGGGGTTGGTGCCTTTCCTAGAACCACACTTGCTGAGTGTACATCAACAGAGAAGTTCAAGCCTACCTCCACCAAATGGCCCAAGAGGTTAAAATATTGCATAATATTACCCAAATCTTTGAATAGATACCAAAGGCCCCCGAGATCACGGACCTATTTTCATGGCTGGTCTCTCCAAGTTGGGGACAATGGAAATGGACTGGATTTTAGATTGTTGCTTGTATAATCATAGGATTTGTTACTATAGCCCTCGTCGGATGTTTACTCTCTTGGCTACAACCTGCCATACTCCTAATAACTCCATTAATTACACTTATTAAATATACTAACCAACTTAAAATTAACCAATACCCTGATTAACTTAAAAATTCAAAATTTTTATGTGGAAAATCTGCTTAACATAGAATACACCGTTTTAAGCATTTCAAAGTATACATTTGTGTGGCTTTTAGCACAATGATTATGTCGTGTGGCTATCACCACTATCTAATTCCAGAACATTTTCAACACCCCCAAACAAACACATACTCATTCACAATCTATTTTCTGCTAACCCAAGCCCATGGAAACAACTCATCTGTTTTCTCCGCCTATGGATTTTCCTATTCTGGACTTTTCATTCAAACGGCATCATGTTATCTATTGTCTTTGTGGATGGCTTCAGTGAGCACACATGTTTCAAGGTTCACCTATGGCCTAGTATGTAGCAGTACTTAATTCCTTTTTATGGCTTATAATATCCTATATTATGAATAGGCCACATTTGGTTTATGCAGTCATAACTGGATAGAAATTTGGGTTTGTTCCACTTTTGGACCATTGTGAACACTGTTGCTTTGAATGTCTATGGGCAAGTTTGCTCTTTTGGACATATCTACCATGGGCCTCTCCAGGTCAATGGTAATTCTAGGTTTAAGATTTTAGAAAATGCCAAGCTGTTTTCTGCAGTGGCTGCATCATTTTACTTTCCCACCAGTAATGTATGTGGGTTTCCCTTTCTCCACATCTTTACCAACACTTGTTATTTTCCATTATGTTGAATATAGCCTTCATTTTGAGCATGAAATATTATCACATTGTGCTTTGAATTTGCATTTTCCTAATAATTAATGATACTGAGCAACTATCTTGTGCTTATTGGCCATCTATGTATTTCCTAGAGACATGTCTATTCCAGTTGGTTACCCCGTTTCATTGACTTGTCTTTTATAATTGAGTTCTAAGAGATCTTTATATATTCTCAAAATAAGAGCCTTCTCACTTATATAAGTTGCAAATAGTAGGAGACATCAAAGACCCACTTTTAATAATGGATAAAATATCCAGACAGAAAACAGGAAATAGCAGACACGAAAACATTAAATACTAAATGGAGCTATCAGACACACACAGAACATTTTACTGGACAGCAACAAAATGCACACTCTTCTCATGGGCACACAGACTATTTTCCAGAACAGATCATGTGTTAGGTCACAAAACAAGTCTTAACAAGATTAAGAAGACTGAAATAATGCCAGGTAACTTTTCTAAACACAGTGGCATGAAACCAGAAGTCAATAACAGAAGGAAAACTGGAACATTCATAATACGTGGAAGTTCAACAAAAACTCTTAAACTTAAAAGTAGATCAGGGGGCTGACAGGTGCTGTAGCGGTTAAGTGCGTGTGCTTCGCTGCTGGTGGCCCGAGTTTGGATCCTGGGCACGCATCGATGCATGCTTGTCAGGCCATGTTGTAGTGGCATCTCGCATAAAGTGGAGGAAAATGGGCAAGGATGATAGCTCTGGGCCGGTCTTCCTGAGCAAAAAGAGGAGGATTGCCATGGATGTTAGCTGAGGGTTGATCTTCCTCACACAAAAAAAAAGGTAGATCAAAGAAGAAATCAAAAGGGAAATTAGAAAATAGCTCAAAACATACAAAAAGAAACAATAGGGGCCGGTCCGGTGGTGCAAGTGGTTAAGTGTGTGTGCTCCACTGTGGCGGCCCGTGGTTCGCCGGCTCAGATCCCGGGTGTGCACCGACGCACCGCTTGGCAAGCTATGCTGTGGTGGCGTCCCATATAAAGTGGAGGAAGATGGGCACGGATGTTAGCCCAGGGCCAGTCTTCCTCAACAAAATAAAATAAAATAAAATAAAAGAGGATTGGCAGATGTGAGCACAGGGCCAATCTTCCTCAGCAAAAAAAAAAAAAGAAAGAAAGAAAGAAAGAAACAATAAACACACCAAAACTTCTAGGATGCAGAAAAAGTAGTAGTAAGAGGACAGTTTATCGTGATAAACTTGTACATTATAAGAGAAGAAAGATGTCAAAGAAACAACCTGACTTACAACACACAGCATTAAAAAAAGAAAAAATGAAACCCAAAGTTAGCAGAAGGACGGAAGTCACCAAGAAGAGAGTGGAAAAAAATTGAAAGACAGTATGGAAGATCAATAAAAGTAAAAGTAGAGTTTTGGAAAAAATAAAATTGAAAAACCCTTAGATAAAATATCTAGGAAAACAAAGATAGATGACTCAAACTAAATCAGAAATGAAAAAGGAGGCATTACAACTGATGCTTCAGAAAGAAAAAGATCAGAAGAGACTATTCTGAACTAGTGTACACTCATAAATTGGGTAACCTAGACAAAATAGATAAATTCCTAGAAACAACCTATGAAAGCTGAATCATGAAGAAATAGAAATCTTGAACAGATCAGTAACAAATAAGCAGACTGAATCAGTAATCAAATACAGCCCAACGAGAAGGGCCTACTCCACTCTACCTGACCTTAGCCAGCCTGCCCCAATGCCAGGCTGACTCCTGTGGACCTAGCTGGCTCCCTGTAAGTTTCTGCAAATCCAGAAACCAGGCCCCTGGCTCACCCTGGAGCATGCCAGCTCTGGTGGCCTCAAGCAGCATCCTTGACACCAGGCTCCCACCAGGCTCCTGGGAACCCAGGGCCCCATCTCAGCCTAGGGGCTGCCATCTTAAACAGCCCAAGGTGGCTCTTGTGACCACAAGTGATGTCCTTGGCACCAGGCTCCTGGTGGGCTCTGGTGAATCCAGACACTGGCTCACCCAAGTTCCTGCGTACTCCAGGCAGCCACAGGCAACACTCAGCCACAGGCAGCTTTTGTACCAGGGCACTCAGTGGGCTCCCACATCCCCAAGACCCCAAGTCACTCCAGCACTTGCTGGCTCCAGCAACCCCAGGAAGATTCCATGGCACCAGGCTCCCCAAGAGCTGCTAGGGAACTCAGGCCCATGGCTCACCACACCACTTGCCAGTTCCAGGAGCCATAGACAGCTCTCATGGAACCAGGCCCCTGGCAGGCTCCCACAAATCCAGGCCCCCAGTTTACCCAGGTGCTTGCTGACTCAGGCGGCCCCAGGCAGCTCCCATGGCACCAGGCACCGGCAGGTTCCCATGAACCCAGGCTTCCATCTTGACCCATTGCCTGCTGGCTTCTGCAGCCTCAGGCAGCTCCTGTGGCCCCAGGCTCCCAGCAGGCTCCCAGGAATCCAGACTTCTAGCCTACCACAGCACAAGCTGTCTCTCGTGGTGCCAGGCTCCTGGCAGTCTCCCGTGAACCAAGGCTCTCAACTCATCCTAGCACTGGTGAACTCTCATGGCCCTGGATGACTCCTGTGGCTGCAGGCTCTCAATGAGGACCTGCCAAACCAGGCTCCAGTGGGGCTACTCATGAACTCAGGGTCCCTGCTGTGCCCAGGGCCAGACACAATACCATAGACCCAAGCTTTTCACTCACCCCAGTACCAGGCTGCCCAAGGACTCCAGCAGCAAGCCTGCCCCTGGACATTACCAGATGGCCTACAAGGATCCCTAGATGGGATGACTGTGAAGGCTTTGGTTTGCTAAAGAAAGTCTGTAAAGAGTGGAAGAGGTGCCTACTTCCTCAAATTTGCAGACACCAATGGAGGCCACAAGGATCATGAATAATCAAAAACCCATCACACCCCCAAAGAAAAAGAATAAAACTCCAATGACTGACCAAGCAATGGAGATATAGGAACTATGTGACAAGGACTTCAGAACAACCCTCTTCGAGAAATTCATAAAACTCTAAGGAAACATAGATAGACTACTAAATGAAATAAGGAAACAGTGCATGAACAAGTGAGAAGTTCACTGTAGAAACAGAAATCATTAAGGAAAAACAAACAGAAATCCTAGAGTTGAAGAACACAATGTCTGAACTGAAGAATTCAATAGAGAGCTTCTAAATCAGATTCAACTATAACAAGAAATAATTAGTGAACTAGGAGATGTGTCATTTGTAATCATCCAGTCAAAGAAGCAAAAAGAAAAATGGGAATGGATAGGAATGGCGAAAGGCAGTGTGAATTGTGGGATACCATGAAAAGAAATAGATAAGCATTATTAAAGTACCAGAGGAGAAGACAGGGATAAAGGAAAAGAGTGTTTACTTAAAAAAAATAGCAGCTGACACCTTCCCAAATCTGGAGAGAGATTTACACATCCAAGGTCCTGAAGCCAATCTGTCAACCTAAAATTTCAAACTAGAACTTTCTTCTCAAAGACACATTATAACAAAACTATCTGAACTCAAAAAAAGGATCAAACAACATGATCAAGTTCAACATGATGCAAATCAATGAATGTGATACACCACATTAATAGAATGAAAGATAAAAATCACAAAATAATCTCAATCGATGCAGAAAAAGCAGTTTGACAAAATTCAACAGCCATTCATGATAAAAATTCTAAATAAAGGGTTACAGAAAGAACATACCTGAACATAATAAAAGATTTACATGACAAACCCATAGCTAACATCATATTGAACAGTGAAAGGTTGAAAGCTTTCTTGCTAAGACAAAGAACAAGACAAGGGTGCCCAGTCTCAACACCACTCTTCAACATACTGCTGCAAGTCTCACCCAGAGACATTTGGCAACGAAAAGAAATAAAATACATCTAAATTGGAAATGAAGAATCAAAGTGGTCTCTGTTTGCAGATGATATGATTTTATATAGAGAAATACGTAAGGACTCCCCCCCAAACTGTTAGGACTAATAAACGAATTCACTCAAGCTGCAGGAGACAAAATCAACATGTAGAAATCTGTTGCCTTTCTGTACACTCACAATGAACTATCTAAAAAAGATATAAAGAAAAAAATCCTACTTACAATAGCATCAAAAACAGTAAAATACTCATAAATAAATTTAACCAAGAAGGTGAAAGATCTAGACACTGACAACTATAAGACATTGATGAAAGAAATCAAAGACACAGAGAAATGAAAAGATATCTTATGTTCATGAATCAGAAGAATTAATATTGTTAAAATGTCCATGCTACCCAATGCCATCTCAAGATTCAATGCAATTCCTATTAAAATTCCCATGACATTTTTCACAGAAATAGGACAAACAATCCTAATATTCATATGGATCCACAAAAGACCTCCAATAACCAAAACAACCCTAAGAAAGAAAAAGCTGAAGGCATCACATTCCTGATTTCAAATTTTATTACAAATCTATAGTAATAAAAATGGTAATGATACAGGTGTAAAAAGAGACACATAGACCAAGAGAACAGAATCAAAGGCCCAGAAATAAAACCACACACATACACTTTGCTAAAAGTTGATGAGTCAGCTAAGAAGACTCCATGGGGAACAGATAGTTTCTACAATAAATGGTGTTGGGAAAACTGGATAACCACATGCAGAAAACTGAAATTGGACCCCTATTTTACAACACTCTAAAAGTAATCCCAAATTGAATTAAAGACTTAAATGCAAGACACCAAATATAAAACAACTAGAAGAAAATATAGAGAAAGCAGCCCCAAGAAACTCATCTTGACAATGATTTTTTTGGATATAACATCAAAAGTGCAAACAACAAATGTAAAACTTAACAAGTGGGATGACATCAATCTAAAAATCTTCTGCACAGCCAATAAAATAATTGGCAAATTAAGGGGTTAATATCCACGGTATATAAGAAACTCTTACAACTCAACAGCAAAGAAATCAACAAAACAATATGAAAATGGTCAAAGGACCTGAATAGATACTTTTCCAAAGAAGACATAAAAATGGTTAACAGGTACATGAGAAGATGCTCGTAATCACTCATCATCAGGGAAATAAAATCAAAACTACAATGAGATATCACCTCACATCTGCTAGAATGGTTATTTTCAAAGAGACAACAGACAACAAGTGTTGACGAGGCTGTGTAGAAAAGAGAACACTGTGCACTGTTGGTATGAATGTAAATTCCTACAGTCACTATGGAAAAAATTTGGAATTTTCTCAAAAAAATAAAAATAGTAATACTATATAAATGAGCAATTCCCCTTCTGGTTGTATATGCAAAGGAAATGAGGTCACTATTCTGAAGAGATATCTGCACCCCTATGTTCATTTCAGTATTAATCACAAACTGAGGACGTGGACACAATCCATGTGTCCATCAATGGATAAATAGATAAAGAAAATGTCAGACATATGTATATATACATGAAATATATAGCGGAATATTATTTAGCCATGCAAGAGAATGAAATCTTGCATTTTGTAACAACACAGATGGAACTTGAGGCATTACGCTAAGTGATATAAGTCAGACAGACAAAGACAAATACTATATATTCTCACCCATATGTGAAATCTAAAAAAGCCCAACTCAAAGGAATAGAGGCTAGAATGGTGTTTGCCAGGACCTTGGGCATGGGGGAAAAAGGGAGAGGTAAGTCAAAGTGCACAAATTTCTAGCTGTAAAATGAATAAGTTTTGGGGATCTAATGTACAACATGGTGACCATAATTAACAATAATATATTATAGACTTGAAAGTTGTTAAGAGAGTAGATCTTAAAATTGATCGCTAGAAAAAACAAGTTAATTATGTGAGGGAATGGAGGTGCTAACTCACTGTATTGTGGTAATTCTTTCACAAATCATCATCTTGAACACCTAAAACTTACATGTGTTATATGTCACTAATATTTCAAGAAATATAAAAAAAAAATCTCTCAACAAATTAAAACCCAGGACCATATGACTGCAGTGGTGAATTCTACCATACATATAAAGAAGTTTTAAAAACAAGCCTTCTTACACTCTGTCAAATATTGAAAAAGAGAGAATACTTCCAAACTCATTTTACAATGCCAGAATTACCCTGATACCAACACTAGACAAGGACACTAAAAGAAAATAAAATTACAGACCATTACCCCTGATGAACATAGACACAAAAATCCTCAACAAAATACTAACAAATTGAATTCAACAGCGTATTAAAAGAATTATACACTACCACCAAGTGAAATTTATTCCTGATATATAAGGGTAGATTAACACACAAAAATCGATCAATGTAATATGCAACATCAAGAAAATGAAGGGGAAAAAACATGACCACGATTGATGGACAAAAACCAGTTGACAAAATTCAACACCCTTTCATGATAAAACACTCGAGAAACAAGGAATAGGAGGAAAAACACACAGCAAACACAAAACTCAGTGATGGAAGACTGAAAGCTTTTCCTGAAAGCTCTAAGATCATGAACAAGGCAAGGATGCCCACTTTCACCACTTCTATTCAACACAGTACTGAAGTTCAAGCCAGAACCATGAGGCAATAAAAATAAATAAATAAAAGTCACCCAAATTGGAAAGAAAGAAGTAAAACGATCTCTGTTTGACGATGATATCATCTCATATGTAGAAAATCGGAAAGACTCCACAAAAAGCAGTTTGATCTAACAGAGAATTCAGGAAAGTAGCAGGATACAAAGTCAATACACAAAAATCAGTTGCATTTCTATACATGAACCGGGAGCTCTCTGAAAAGGAAATTACAAAAACAATTCATTTATATCAGAAAGAATAACATGCTTAGGAATTAACTTAACCAAGGAGGTGAAAGGCTTGCACCATAAAAACTACGAAACATTTCAGAAAGAAATTAAAGAAGACATACATAAATGGACAGATATCCCATATTCATGGATTGGAAGGTTTAGTATTGTTAAAGTGTCAATATTACCCAAAGCAGTCTACAGATTCAATGTAATCCCTATCTAAATCCTAATGATGTTTTTTGCAGAAATAGAAAAACCCGTCCTAAAATTCACATGGAATCTCAAGGGACTCAGAATAACCTAAACAATCTTGAAAAAGAAGAACAAAACTGGAGGACTCACACTTCCTGATTTCAAAACTTACTACAAAGCCACAGTAATCAACAGTATGGTATTGGCATAAAGGCAGACATAGAGACCAATGGCATAGAATAGCTAGCCCAGAAACAAACCCTCACATATATGGTCAAGTGATTTTTGACAAGGGTGCCAAGATAGTGCAATGGAGAAAGGTTTCTTGTCAACAAATAGTACTGGGAAAACTGGATATCTGCATACAAAAGAATGAACTTGGACCCTCATCCAACACCATATACAAAAATTAACTCAAGGATATAAATGTAAGACCTAAAATAAGAAAACTCTTAGAAGAAAACAGGACAAAATCTTTATGACACCGGACTTGCAAATGATTTCTTGGATATGACACCAAAGGCACAGGTAACGAAAGAAAAACAACGGACAAATTGGACTCCACGAAAATTTTATAAGTTGGTACATCAAGAGGCACTGTGCATAGAGTAAAAAGGCAACACACAGAGTGCGAGAAAATATTTGCAAATCATATTTCTGACAAGAGACTGGTATCCGGAATATACAGAGATGTCTTAAAACTGAACAACTAAAAAACAAGCCAATTCAAATATGGGCAAAGGACTTGAAGAGATAGTTCTCCAAAGACTTATGAATGGCATATAAGCACATGAAAAGATGCTCAACACCACTAATCATTAGGGAAATGCAAATCAAAACCACAATGAGACACCACCTCACACCCACTAAGATGAGTGCTACAGGAAAGACAGAAAACAACATGTGTTGGACAGGATGCGGTGAAATGGGAATCCGTGTACACTGTTGATAGGAATGTAAAATGGTGCAGCCGCTATGGAAAACAGTATGAATGTTCCTCAAAAAATTGAACATAGAATTATCACATGATCCAACAATTCCACTTCTGGATATACACCCAAAAGATCTGAAAGCAGAGCCTTGAAGAGATATTTGTACACCCATGTTTAAAGCAGTATTATTCACAATAGCTAAAACGTGGAAACAACCCCAGTGTCCACTGACACATGAATGGATACACAAAATGTAGTATATCCATACAACAGAATATTATTCAGCATTACAAAGGAAGCAAATTCTGCAATATGCTACATGTGTATTAACCTTGGGGACATTATGCTAACAGAAATAAGCCAGTCACAAAAAGAAAAATACTGTATGATTCCACTAACATGAGGAACTGAGATTAGTCAAAATCACAGAGATGGAAAGTGGAATGGTGGCTGCCAAGGGCTGGGGGGAGGGGAGAAGGGAGACTTACTCTTTAATAGGTATAGAGTTTCAGATTTATAAGAGTTATGGGGATGAATGGTGGCGATGACTGTGCAACAGCGTAAATGTATTTAACGCCACTGACGTATACACTTAAAAATGGTTAAGATGTCACGCTTTTTGTTATGTATATTTTAACTCAATATACAAAAAGAAAAAAAAAAGAAATTAGCTATCAAGGCACAAAAAGACGTAGTGGACTTTTAAATACATATTGCTAAGTGAAAGAACCCAACTGGAGAAGGTTATATACTCTGTTCCATAGTTTTCATATATTCCAATCACACGACATTCTAGACAAGGCAAAACCATAGAAACAGTATAAAGATCAGTGTTGCCAGGAGTTGGAAGGCAAGGGATGAAGAGGCAGAGCACAGGGAATTTAGGGCAATCCAATTCTTCTGTAGGCTCTGTCATGGTGGATACATGAGATCATGCATTTGTCAAAATCCAAGTACGTGACAGTGAGACAGTGAACCCTAATGTAAACCACTGACTTGGTTACGAACACTGTAGCAGCATCAGCTCCTCACTTGTAAGGAATGAACCACACTAACACAGGTGGTCATGCAAGAAGTTAACAGTAGGGGAAACTGTGGGAGAGGAGGGAGAAACGCTCTGCACTGTCTGCTGAATTTCTCTGTCCATCTAAACTTTCCTAAAAACAATCTATTAATTAAAAATTAATCAATGGAAGGTAGGGAGTGGGTAGAAATATGGAGGAAACAAGAATATCAGAATATTAATAAGTGTTGAAGCTGGGTAATAGGGACATGGGGGGCTATCACACTTTTCTGTTTAATTTGTGTATGTTAAAGGTTTTCCACAATAAAACATTTTTAAAGCTCCAGGTTAAATCTAGATTATATGTACAAAGAATCAAAGAATGTGAAGAAAACATATTTTTGAAGCAAGTACTCAAGGGGTACACTGAGGGAACGTGCAATCACACTGGATAGAGAGTGAACGTCCTGGTTCCACCAGGAAGGTTCAGAGCTCAGTGAGCAAGGCAGGAGACAGCACAGTCAGGAAAGTGACAGATAATGAACACGGAAAAATGTTCGCCCTCACTGGTCACAGAAATGCCAACGATGGGCCCTGACAGAACTGCCAGAGGATTTACAACGTTGTGACACTCACAGTTAGAGCGGGCTCAGGGACAGTGTACCACGTCCTGTGAGAAGGCCAATCATCACCGGCTTTCTGGAGGGCAAACCTCTCAAACCCTGGAACTTGCAGGCCACTTGCCCGGCTGTTCTGTTGTACAAAATCTGTCTAAAAACAAAGGTATTGGGTAAAGATGATAGACTGAATAAATACATGTAGAGCCCCCTTGACATAAAATCCCTAAAAAATGACCCAAAGATTCTTTGATTGTTGAACAAATTCATAATAGCCCTGAGAACCATGAAGAGAGCCGACATTTTGAGGAAGACCTCAAAGAGACACAGCAGCTGGTGACCGGGGACCCCAGTGGGGAGCTCCTGGTGGGCCATGGAAACCAAGCCAGAGTGCCCTCTCCCTCTCCCCCTCCTCCCCCTGCCGCTCACCTAACACCTCTTGCATCGCCCCTCCACTCCCAGCCACTGCCCACATCACACTCCAGGAACACAGGAACAGAGGCACAGGGTGCCCTTTCCACCAGCACATCTGTCCTCTTGTTTTCTGCACCTCCCCAGGCGGTGAAGCCCAGCCCTGCACCTCCTCAGGGCCCAGCACGCTCCTCCCTGACCCTCAGGCTCCTCCTCTCCATCCGATCCTACCTGCAGCAACTGTTAGCTCATCTCCACCTTACAAACAAAACTCTCCCTTGGACGCATGCTCCTTTTTGGCTATTGTCCACTTTCCTGACTCCCCTTCATGGCTAAACCTCTTAAGTAAAGTGTCTCATCCCTACTGCCCTCCCATGGCCCCCCTTCACCCACTCTAGACCCAGCTTCATTCCCACCCTTTCAAGGAGTCTGAGGTCACCAGTGATCCCATGTGGCCAAGTCCAGCCATCTTTTCTCCATTCTGATCAGAGCTGTATCCCACCCAGCTGAGCACCCCTCCTTTCTGCAATACCCTTTTCCCCTTGTGTCTCCTGCAACTCCATGCTCCACCGTTTCAGTCTCCTTTCCTGGACCCTCTTCAGCTGCACCTCTCTAAACACGGCCTGCTCCTAGGCTGGGCCCTCATCCCTTCTACAGCTGCAGTGTCTCCAGGAGACCTCATTCACTTCCATGGTTTTAAACATTTCTGACCTCATCCTGACTCTGCAGACACACTGATGCAACTTTAAGAGGATAAGTGCTGGCTCCCCAGTGTCAGCACCTAAGAAGTATTTCAGACTCGATTCCTTTCAAAATTTTACTGTCATGAGTTCCAAAATAGCATCAAATATTTCCAAAAAGGAGGAAAAATTTGGTAACAATAAATAGTAGTTAATAAAGTAACCAATAAAACGTCTACTTGCATATAACCATCATTGCTTGATGGGGAAAATAAGAACATAGAACTAAGTCAGATCAGACAGTCTCGAGCTGGGGAGTGGAAGGTGATGAGTTGGGAGTGTAGAACACAGGAACTGATCAATTCTAAGCATTTACAGAAAGAGAGGCAGAAATCGTTGTTCCTAAAAGCTGAAAGACACCCACTAGAAGAATAGAAAAATCATGAGAAAGCCTAACAAATTAAAAATTAAATTAAATGGTAGACTCAAATTCCAATTTATCGATAATCACAATTGTAAATGGATCAAATTGCTCTATAAAAAGATGAAGGCTCTCAAGTTGAGTTAAAATATAGTTATAAAATAAAAGTATATAATATGGTTGAAAATAAGGAGATAAAGAAATAAGACTTTAAATGGGACAAAAAGGGATTCTCTGTGTTGATATGTCAGGAACACTTACACACCTAACAATATGGTCTTGAAACATAAAGCAAAACTGGACAAACAAGAAGACACAGGCACCTCAAGAATCACAGGGAAACCTACCTTACCTCTCTTAGAAATCCACATGTCAAGTGATACAGTAAGTTAGGAAACAGATCTGATGATGAACACAAAAAAGCTAGATCTAGACTCAGCCCAAGGGACAACAACATAAGCAACTAGTGGAGAGGAAATATTCTTCTCAAACCACAATGAAGCAGTCACCACAATGGACTGTGTGCTAAGCCACAGTGAAATCTCTAAAGAGTCCAAAAAGCAGAAATCTATGTGACCATATTACCGGACCTTAAAACAATAAAAGTAAAAAATAATCACAAAATATTGGCTCCCCTCCCCTAACCTATCCACTTGAAAATCTATCCAAACCCTTCTAAATCTCTCAGGTTAAAGAGGGAATCCAGACAGACAGGACAACCTCTTTAGAAATGAATAGCAATGAGAGGAGCATGAGACAAATCTATGGCGTGGGGACAAAGGAACAGAAGAAGGGACACAGCCTCCACTGCAGGTATCAGGGAATATCAACTGTACACGAAGAAGCTGAGCACTTCCCTCCAGGAGCCAGAACAACATCACAATAAAACCAACATCAGCAGAATGAAGTGAGGATTCACAAGACAGGAACAACAATGTAGACCTGAGCAATGGAGTCAAGGGCTGACTGTCTGGAAAGACCTGTACCAGTGAGAAACCTTGCGCAATCTGACCAAGAGGAACAGACAAAGGCACCAAACTGTACCATCAGGTACGACAAACTATGGAAAGAGCTTTAACGTGATAGGAGAACATAGTGGATATCTCTGACCAAGACATCAATAGTCCTCAGCTGGAGCTGTCCTTCCCCCAGGATGCATCTGGAAACACGCAGGATAGGTTTTGTTTCTTGTTTTGTGTTGTCCTAATGGTTGTTGCCCTAGGGGTCCGGCAGGTCCTGAACAGCCTGTCCCACCTGAAGTGTTACTGACATCTGGGAAGGCAAGCACTGATCCAGATTAAATGAACAATGTGGTAGGGAAATGTTCTCCATGGGTGTATAACAGGCAAAAGATGGTACCCTCAACACACAAGGAATATCGAGAAACCAACGTTTACAAGGACTAAACTGTAAAAGAGCAGGAAAATCAGAAATGTAGCCAATAAACACACCAACAATATTCCAACCTATTTGTACAGGTAGAGAAATATGTATGTAAAGCACAGGAAATAGTCTAGGAGATTACACACCAAATTTTACTACCAACAAGGAATAAAAGTTGGGAGGTATGTGAGAAATAGGAGTTTTTACCACTTGTTAGCTTGTATATTTCTGGAGTGTTTTAATTTTTACAAAAGAGAATGTATTCTACTCAAAAAGATGTTTCCAATTTTAAAGAAATTATTAAAATGTTCAAAATGACTTCAGTTCAAGGATATTCATTAAAACATGAAGGGAAAGAACCCCCCCATGACTTTAAGAGTCTCCTGTAACTATTCTATTACTATGTCGATTTTATTTCACATTTAGATACTAACTCATTGGAATTTACATTTGTTTGAGGGATGCAACAGAAGCTGATTTTCTCCTGTTCAAGTGGAAAACCAACCGTCCAGGAACCATTCATTGCGTAGGTCTGGCTTTCCCAGCAGACCTGCAATGCCTCCTTTCCCACTTGCTAAACCCTGACAACTACCGCAGCCTCTCGAGCGCCCTAGAGCGAGCGGGGTGAGCTCTGCAACCTGGGCTCCCTGTCTGCGAGGGGCGGCTACCAGCAGAGCCTTCTCCCAAGACAGCAGCAGGCATGCTGCACACAGAAGTGCTCAGGGGCCATCTGCTGCGGAGCAGGAAACCCCTCATGATGAGCAGGCAGTGGCGGAGCCCCGAGCCCCGGGACTGACCTCGGCTGGGGGCAGCAGGCTTCTAAGGCAGGGAGCCCCCTCCCTTCAGCTCGTCCAGCTCCTCCTGCAGCGTGTGCACCTGGCTGTCGGCAGCTGCCCCTCTTCAGCTCGCCGTTCTTCTCCACCTGCTCCCGCAGGCCGCACCCGTGCTCCTGTTCCCCCAGGAGCAGAAGCAGTAGGAGTGCAGCAGTCGAGGAGATCTTGGGCCCCCAGTGCTGACAGGATGACTCAGCTGAGGGACGGAGGGCTGGTGTCGCTGTGCTCGCCCCGCGCAGCTTCTTCGGCTGGCTTCAGAGTGACTTCCGTCGGAGGGTGGAGGGGCTCTGGGAGGGTTTCTGAGGCATCATTGTGAATGATGAACTTGGGGGTTCTGGGCCAAGCTCTCATCAGGCCCCAGACTGGTCCTGCTGCAGCTGGGCTCCACATCTCTCTTCAGCCATTTCAGAGCTGCTTGTGATTTTGGCCCTGCTCTCCTCAGAGACGTCTATTATGTGAGTCATAAGACTTTTGCTAACTTCTGTGTGTGTGTGGAGGGGGACACACACCAGCATCAGTCTCTCCATGGCAACCATAGCTCTTACCAGTGAGCAGTCATATTTTGAAAGGAATCTCTTTATCTGGGCGGTACGTCTCAACAGTGAGTTCAAAATATTCAGTGAACGATGTACTAAACAGATGTGCTGTCATCCAGGCTTCGTTGTTCCATTTGGGCATTGACTCTAAGTTAAAGTCACCGGATGCATTACCCCTAACAAGAGAGTGAGCCTGTACAAAGGCCCGGGGGGGGAGTGGATTGGAGGGGGAGGGGAGAGAACAGGATCAGTTAGAGGAACCAGAGGTCAGAGTGTGAAACAGCAGATGGAGAAGGGGCCAGAGCAGTCGGTAACAGCACTGCAGCCAGGTCAAGGCCCTGTGCACCATGTCTGGGAGTCAGGATCTTCTAATTGCAGTCAGTGGGGGAGCCCCACTTCTGCTTGGATCTCTGGGGGACAAGAAGGCAGTGTCTTACCACGTCTGTCTGTCCACAGCTCCCAGACCCTGGCCAGGGAGCACGAAGCACTGATGCAAAAGTACCTGCACCTGCGGCAGATCGTGGAGACGAGAAGACAGTGGCCAAGCAGTTACGGCAGCAGATCGAGAATGGGGAGATCAGTATCGAGTGGCTGAAGGCAGAGATGACTGCTGATGAGGGGTGCAGAGGAGGGTGGCCGGGGTGCCCAGGGCACAGGCCCAAAACCTCACACTCCAGGCTTCAGCAGGATCGGGGGGGCACATGACCGGCAGCGGGGACCAGCTTCCAGCCACAGCTAAGCCAGTCTCCAAAAGTAAATTTGGTGATGCTGGCAAGAGTGGGAAGGGCCTTAGTCAGATCTGAGTTCAGATCTGCCACTTGACAGTTGCAACTTGACAGTTGCAACTTGGAGTGCGCCGCCCCCACCCTCTATGCGTCCATTCCTTCATCTATAAAACAGCCGTTTTATACTTGCCTGACAAGGGTGTGAGGATTGAGTGAGGTTATTTGTGGGCGAGTTTTTATTTACTCTGCTGATGACCACATTGAGTAAGCATCCCCACATTATCAGCTGAAGAGTCCGGGGACACAGAGTCCCTGGTATGTCATCATAGTGTGGGCTCCTGGCTCAGTTCCAAGCAGTCGTTCTCTCTGCCTGTCATAAGAGCTCCTACAGGCGCTCACCAGCTCCAGGCTCATCGGTCTGGAGGCCATGCTGTTGCTAAGTTAAGCCTTCTAGAACTTCACTACTCAAAATGTGGTCCATGAAGCAAGAGCATGTTAGAAATGCAGAATCTCAGGCCCTGCCCAGACCTCTGGAATCAGAATCTGCACTTTCACAACATCCCAGTCGATTGCCATTTACATTAAAGCTTGGAAGACATTGGCTCTCAGCCCCTTAGATGCCCCTCACCAGCTGTCTACCCCAGCACTGAATGATCTGATTGCCTCTCCTCCCTCATCTCACCATGTTCACCAGATGCTCAGAGCCATTTGGCCATGTCAGACGAGGACCGTGGACTCTGAGCTGAGGACGGGAAAATGGAAACATAGATTCTAACGAGGGTCAGCTGCATGATTTGTAGGGCCTGAGGCAAGAGAAAAATGCAGTGCCTTGGGTGGAGTCGGGGAAGTCGACCTCCCCTTCTCACAGCCCACCAACCCACCCATGGCAGACAGACACCCCCCCCAATTTCAACCTCCAACCTCCTCTAACCTCTGTGCCATGATACACTTGGTACCTAGATGAGGGGTGGGCAAGATGTCCCTGCTGAGTCACCCACCTAGTGCCCAGGCATTGTCCCTCACCCTGCCCTGAGACACCATCGGGATTGCACTGCACCCACTCTTACTGCACCTACACCGAGGCTCCTGAAGAAGGTTGAGGGTAACTCACGGAGGGATGTGAGTTTTCCTTGCTGACTAGAACCATTTGTTCCCAGAGAGAGGGTAGAAGAGGTCATGGGTTCTGGGATGCCAACATGTGTGGAGCAAGCAGCTGAGAGACCATCCCAGTGAGGCAGCAGGAGGCAGGAACACATGGGGGCTGAGGCTCCAAGCCCCTGGAGTGTGCTCCATTGTTCCATCAGATGTTACTCATGAAAACAAATTAAAAGAGAAATAAGTGGTTAAGAACTACAAGGTTACAACTGCGGAACTTGAAGCCCCAAGCATGGGGCCTTCTGAGCATAGGACCCCATCACATGACTTTGAAGCCAGCTCTGCCTGGAATGTTCAAAGATCTGAAGTTGCCAATTCCACCTTATGGTGCCGCTGCCAAGCTCTGAACTGATGGTCACGTCAGCTAGGAGCTTGAGATTGAACAAAAGTTTCAGATTCCACACACCTCCTCTACCCTGCACCAGGCACTGTCAGACATGCTTCCTTAGTCAGTCCCCATAGCTATAATCTTAGGATTGAACGAGGAAGGGGGCTAAGAGAACTCAAGTCACCTGCCCAAGCTCACACAGCTGGGAGGTGGCAGAGCCAGGACTAGAACCCACGTCTCCTTGTCTACTTGCTAGTCTTGCCACTCTACTCATAGCCTCTTCCCATGTCGCTCCTGGGATGGGGGCTTGTCCCGAGTCTAAACCATCTGGTTCATTCTGAGATCTATCCTAGCCCTACACATATCCCTGAAACCAAGCTGAGTCCTTGTTAGGGACCAGGGAATAGGTCTAGGGACCAGCACCAGGTTAGTGGCTTCATGATCAAGGGTGTCGGGTGTCATTCATTCACTCACTCACTCATTCACTAACTGCCTAAGATCAGCTGACCACTGCCTCATCCTCTTCCCCAGGCTCCTCTTCCCCCATCACTTGCGGATCCAGCCAGTGCTCCCTGGTCATGAGCTGTGCACATCTTGGCCTTTGCACATGCTGGGGCTTCTGTTTGGAGTGCCCCTGCCACCCCCATGCTTCCCTGCCTGGTGGGATCCTACGAAGCTCGAATGCCTCCTCCTGGGGACTCTCATCCCAGAATGTTCTCCTTGCCCCCTGCTCCCACGGCTTTCCCACCCTCAGCATGCCATGTCAGAGCCAGGTCCTTGGGTGTCTGTCCCCAACCCGGCCTGGTGAGACCTCCTTGAAAGCAGGGGTGTCCTTTATCACTCTGTCCCTTCTGCCTCACACATAGTAGGTACTCTGTAAGGGCTTGATGAATGAATGGGCATCAGGCTCTGTGGCAGGCAGTAAAGAGATGGAAGATTCTACCCTTAAGGTCTGATTGGGGTAGAGTGTGATTGGTGCCATAATAGAGTTTGCGGTGTGAACCCAGCTAGAAAATGAGTCATTTTATGGCCAAAGAAGGTGTGGGTTCATGTCGCATATGGCCTTGAAAGGTTTCAGGGGTTGGTAGGCCAGAGAAGGGGTGGGTGCGAAAGGCAGGGTTCTCTCTGGTGCTGGGAGCACAAAACTGGTCAGTTTTGAGTGAAAGTGTGTGTGTGTGTGTGTGTGTGTCAGTGTGGCAGCAGAGGCCTGTTTGGTGCGAATTTGGAGCAACGTTTTCAACTGAGTGTATTACTCTCCAGGGCAAAGGATTTCTTTAAGAAGACTGAAAGATAAGCTTGGTAAAGCCTTCTGGCTGTAGTCTCTCTCTCTCACTGTCCCTCACTGTCTCTCACTCTCACTCACTCACACGCACACATCCACATCCTGCAGGGCAGAGGGCACCTGTGTGCTCTGGAGGGGCTTTAGGAGGGTGAAACAGAGCCCATTTCCCAGGAAGTAGGCCATCAAGTAGGCAGGAGGCACTGAGAAGCCAAGTAAGTGATGAGTGACGCCCGTGACAAAGATAGAGTGTCTTAGAAAGTCAGAGCTGGGAGGGATCTGAGAACTCAGCAGTCCACAGAAGAGGGAGGACTTATCCAAGGTCACTCCAAGGTCACTTCCAGTGCTAGAATCCAGGCTTAACCTTGGGTCTCCTGGCTGCAGATCCTTGGCCTGTGCCTGCCCCACAACTGATTCCTTCCTTGCTGGGGAGACGGGCCAGATAAAAGGTGCATGTTCGGGAACCACTGTGTCACCTGGATGGTCTCAAGCTTTCATGGTCCACCTGATGGCCAGAAAAATTCCTCAAGCCCCATCCCACTTATTCCTGAGGATTTTCAGGGTCTTCCATTTTCATGGCCACGTCTGGCTTCCAATTCTGCTCCCCTGGCTTCTTGTATCACTTCTCACAGTGGCTGTCTTCACTCAGTCTTGACTGCTCCTTACCCCCGTATGGGCACTCCTTGTGTCCATCAGGTGGAGCTAGATTCTGCTGTAATTACAAACAGCCCCCAAGTCTCAGTGGCTTAAAACAACAAAGATTGCTTTTTCTCTCTCACTGTGTGTCCATTGTGGGTTCCGCTCCACAACATTCTCACTCAGAGTCAGGGTCACAGGCTGATGGGTCTCCCACAATCAGGAAATTCACCAGTCCCATGGCAGGGGAAGCAACGTGGCAAATGGTGCCTGACAGCACTGCTCACATTTCATTGGACAAAGTGAGTCACTTGAACACACTCAACTTCAGGGGCTTGGGAAGTACAGTCCTGCCCTGTCCCAGGAGGACAACCAGAGCATCCAGGAAAGACCTAATGACACCCAACTGGCTCCTCTTTCAGTCCCCAAGCCCCTGACACCAGCCAAGTATAGACCAGACTTTCTGAAAGGCTTAGATACAGTAGAAGGGGTTTGCAGTACTGAAACAGAAAATGGCTTAAAGGTGAATAGAAGACATCCTTGCCCTTCTGTCACTCAGCCTTTCCTGCTACACGGATTTCTTGCTGACCTCCTCTCCTCACACTGGCCTCTCTCCACATGCTTCCAACGCCATTTTGTTGGTGGTGGGGGTGTTCATAATCCCTTTATCTGCCAAGACCCTCGCCCCCGTCCAGTGATGTGTTGGAGCTGGCTTATACCAATTTGCAAGTTTGTTGTGAAATTTTCAAGACTCTTTCAAGCTTGTTATTCGCCCTTTGGTAGCTTAAAATGGGCCAAGGTTGGAATGTTTACACCATGGAAATCAGCCAGTGCTACCAGTCAGAGTTTTTTTTTCAGAGAGCTGGTCATTAATCCTTTACCAATATACCCTTGTACACACTTTCTTCAGGACCAGCTAAATACTTTGCTGGGTCCAGTGCAAAATGAAAATGCAAGGCTCTTAAGAATTTCAAGGCAACAACAACAGAGCCTGAAACCAGGCATTAGGCCCTTCTAAGCGGGCTGTGGACAGGTCACACATCAAGGACATTGGCCTGTCTCTACTCCATGTATTCTCTCCATTCCTGGAGCCCCCACCCACAGCCATGTCTCCCTAGAGGTAACGGGAGAGCATACCAAAGTCTGCACAAAATTTATTAAGCAAAACTATCCAGCTCTGCTTAGTCTCTTCTTTTCCATCTAAACAGCCCTCTTGGGCCTTATCTTTTGTAACCAAAAAGCTCCAAGGACCATCTAAAACAAAGGGAGCATCATCCTCTGAGAAGAATCCTCCCCTCCTCTAGAATCTTCAGTTTGGCACCATTTCATTGTTTTAATAGCTATTTTTCTCCCATTTATGATTGGAAGTAAGTTGGGATGGCTCAGGCAGCTCTAAAGGGCAGGGTAGGAGTTTAGAGATGGTGGTGATATTTTCCTGACTTGGTAGCACTCAGAATCCTGCAAGCCTGACTCTGCAAGAAACTACAGAGATCTTTAGTTCAGGGTTTAAGGTAAAACTGTAGTCATGGAATCAGGTTTGCAAACCAACTTTGACATGGAGAGGGCCGCCTTGACCCCTCCCCAGTCAGCCCCTCTGCAGGGCCCACTCTGTGCCTTGAGTCCTGTTTCCCATGTTCCTCCTGCCATCCCCAACCCTGCTGTCCTGCACTCAACACCCTGTCGTACTCTGCATCTTTGTTCACACCATCCCCTCTGCTCCAATTCCTTCCATTCTATAACACACCTGCTGGGCTCCTTTTTTTCTTTGTGAGGAAGATAAGCCCTGAGCTAAAATCCATGCCAATCCTCCTCTTTTTGCTGAGGAAGACTGGCCCTGGGTTAACATCTGTGCCCATGTTCCTCCACTTTTATATGGGATGACACCACAACATGGCCTGACATGAGATGCATCGGTGCAGGCCCGGGATCCGAACCCTGGCCACCAGCAGCAGAGCTCGTGCACTTAACTGCTACACCACGGGGCCAGCGCAGTTGGGCTCCTGTTTTGTCCTGCAAAACCTCTGGGTAGCGCTTGTGGCTTCCATGGTGAGACCCTCCCACTGCAGTATGTGTGCACCTTGTTGGAGTATAAGTTACCTCTGTGGGTTTCTGACCCTTTTCTTAGGCTGGAAGCTCCTCCAGGGAAGGGATCTGACTTATCCACCTCTGGCTGTGTCTCACCCGTGCCTAGCATGGTGCCCACCACAGAGGCTCCATTAGGACATGTTGACAGGATTGGCACAAAGGGAGACAGAGATGGGCATCTCTTAGGCTTGGAAGAGGCCAGAGGGAATGGAGGAAGGAGAGAGAACTGAGTTGTGTGGCAGCTGTTTGAAAAGCACGAAGTACAGAGATCTTTAGCAAAACTTTGCTAACAAAAGAGAGAAAACCCAGGACTAATTCCTCCACCAATGACTGCACTGACCAAATGCATTCTGGATTAAAGACACTGTCTCCAGAGAGGGGACTGGGGTGTGGCAGGAGCCGATGAGCAGTGCTGCTAAGTAGTGTGACAAATGAGGGTTTGCCTCTGATGGGCCAAGAAGATCAGACTGTGGGGTGGAAAGTGGGCAGGGCTCAGCTGAGACACCAGGCATTGACCCAGTTGGGCAGACAAAGCTGGACTCTAGCTGGCGAGTTGGAGTGTAAGCCAAATTCCAAACTCTCCATGGACATCGTTGACAAGGGTCAGCTGAGCAGGCCCTGATGTCAGCCAAGCAAACCCAGATCCAAAGCAAATGCATCCCCAGAAGGGACCTGCAGGATAAGGGAAAGGAGGCCTCTGCGATCTCAGTGGGGCTGGGGCTCCTGCCACCATCCTGACACTGGTTTGTAGCAGGGTTGGGCCATGGTCCAAGGCTTCTGCAGGGTCCCCAGGCTCACAGCTTTCCAGAGCTTTGCCAACCTGGCCCGATCCTTAAATCAGAGTCCCAGACTGCCAGTGTTGCCTATGCAGGGAGCAGAGTGCCTGACCTGATGGCATCTGGTTTTTGCTCTTGTCCCTGGAGAGTAGATGTCTTGTAGACGTATCTGAGAAGAGCGCCATCAGTTTTACCTACAGACTAGTCTTACACACACACACACACACACACACACACACACACACACACATCCTTCCAGCCTAAAGAGAAAAGGATACCACGTGCAGATACCAGAACTGGCAAAGACAGCAGACTGGCATGAGGGTGATGACATCAGGACAGTAAGGGTGCTGACTGGGCATTCACGTGTATCTGAGCTCTCCACGAGCCTGTGTGTGAGTCCCTTAGCTCTTTAGAGTTCAGATCCAAGAACAGCTATTTTTTCATGTGCCAAGGGTCTCAGAGAATCGAAAAAATAGAAAAGCCTGCATCAGCAATGCATATTTCTCCATTAGATATTTTCAGCCGCTCTTCAAGCACAAGCCGGGGCAGTTTTAGCAACCCAGAAGTGGAGAGCGGGTAACTGTCCCATTTTGCTTTCAAAGTGCTCCATTCGCTCAATTGTCAGAGCCCATTCATCCTGCGGTTCAGCAAGTGGCCTTGAGGGGACAAAGCCACGTGCCCTGAAAAGGGAGCAGAGCTGGCTCTGTGGCGTGTTTGTGATTTCCTAAGCTACTATCTTTGGACGTCTGCCACACAGCTCAGGGATGTCTCTGCACCCATTCAGCACCTTCCACTCCTGCTCTTGTTGTACTGAGGGAGTGAGACCTCAGGGTGGGGGTTTGCCCTCAGGCAACACACTGTTGGGAGAGGGGACAGCCCCCTGTGACACATCCCCGAGGAGGACAACATCAGGGGCCTCCAACAGCCAAAGTGCTGGGTCATCACAGAGGAGGGAGCAGAGAGCACACGTGGACAATGGGACCAGGGAGGGGCATCTGATGTGGCAGAGAAAGACAGAGACCACGGCAGGGAGATGAGGACAGGCTCCTAGGCTGGGGCTGCCCTGACTCCCGGGGTGGTTCACACTTTCTCTCTGGGCCTGTTTTCCTGTCCACAAATGGGGTGTACGACAGAGTCCCTATGGCATCCCCTATGTCGTTCAGCTCAAACCCCAGACACACTGGGGAAGTTCTCAGTTCTCCAGGGTGGTAGGAGATGGGGGTTATGAGCAGGGGCAGAGGAGGAACAGTTGGGAGGGGAGGGGACTGCAGGAAGTAGCAGAAGTCTCTCTGGCATCCTTACAGCTCACCCTGGAGAGGAGACTCAGGCTGTGTTCTGGAGTTGGCTGGCTGGGGAGCATGGGTGGGGAGGAGGATGCTGGGAGGGGAGCCACAGCAAATGTGGCTGCCAGGGGTGCTCAGAGGGCCATTACTCAACGTGGTGCTAAGCTGCTAGTGAGAAGGCCTGTTCCCCAGGGCTCTTTAGGTGGTGACAGGGCACTTGCATGGGAGAATCTGGGTGTTTTTGCTTTTCTGTTTTCCCTCAAAATGGGGTTGTGGAGAGTTAGCATTTACTGAGCACCTTCTCTGCATCAGGCCCTCAAATTGTCCCATTACTTGCAAGGGTGACCTCATTTCACCTTCAGATTCTCCAGGAAAGACCTGAGGTTAAGAGATGTTAGGCATTTTGCTGGAGGTCACACAGCTGAGAAGCAGCATAAGGCGGATTTGAGCCTGCTGTGAGTGGGTCTCAAGCCTTAGCTCTTTTCACATCATCAGTGGCATTTCCTCTGAATTCTCTAGAGCCCTGAGTTCCTCTAAGATCCTTTAGGGTCACCCCAGCAGGTGGGCACTGAGGGTGCCAGGAAGGCTGGCAGCGAGAGCAGCTCCCATCCTCTGCCGGATTCTGGGGAGTGTGACCCATGTTTAGAAAAACCTGTGTTTGGTGTAGAGCTCTGCTGTCACCATCTTGAAATTTTGTCATTTTTTAAAGAAGGGATGCTGCATATTTGCTCTGCACTGGGCCCCACAAGTTACATAGTCTATCCCGTTGATGAGGTTTTCACATAAGGTGTCACTTGAGAAAGGTGTTTGCTGCTAGAGTCCCACGGACGGTGGCAGCCCCTGCCCTCTCCCTGGTCCCCTCAGCTCTGCTGGGACTTGGGGGCAGAGGCCCTTTGAGGGGCAGGAACTCCATGGCCGGAGCTTACACTGTGCTTGCTCTGTCAGTGAGGCCATCGTGTGTTTGCACCACATCTTTACCAAGGCCCGAAGACCTGCATCTCCAGCTGGCCCACTGGGGCCTGGGTGAGCAGCCAGCCCTGGCAGATGTCCCCAGCCACCACCTGAGAAGTCCCTCTCCAAGGCCCACTCCTCCAGGCTGGCGGCACTTCCATCCTCCCCGAGTGTAACAGTAGCCCCTTAAAAACTCACATAATCCCTCAGAGGGAGCAGAAGAGGAAAGACAAGTTGGCAAAAGCTGTTTTTCTAGGAAGAAGAGATATTTTTAGTTTCTTATCTATTTTCCCCTTTAAAAATAATATATATGAACACATTTCAGAAAATTTGACTATCTAGAAAAGCAGAAAATGTTAAAAGCTATATCAACCATAGTTCTCCTTCCCAAAGATAACCACTGTAAACACATTGATGTGTTTTCCTCAAACTTTATTCTATACACAGATCTTGGGATTCCCCCCCATTTGATTTACATAATGTCACACATATGAATATTGAATTTGAATATTGATGTGTTTTTTTTTTTACTTAAGATTAGCACATGCTTTTTGATGGCTGTATGATGCTCCAGTACCTGTGAGCATGCCCTCATCCATGCAGCCAGCTCCCATCATTGGCTCTTACAGTTGTTGCAACTACTAGAAACACTCATCTCTGCATCTGAAATGTTCATATGAGAGAGCGTCTCCTTGGGAAAGGTTTCCAAAAGTAGAATGACAAAGAAAAGGTAGAAGCACGGTCAAGGCTCCCACTCCGTCGACCCTGCGTCACTGCTCTCCGAGCTGGCTGCACGGTCCTGATGGCCCCGAGGGCTGCACAGCAGGACCCCTGCATTGCGCCTCTTCCACACTGAGTGTGACCCTTTTATTGTTCACTTTCCTAAGTCAGAGAGCCCCGCTTTTCCCCAAGGTCACAATGAGAAGACTCCCTAGAAGGAAAAGGTCTGCACTTCCTGTAGTTGCGTCACTGAAGGTGCTGTCCCTTGGGTAGTGTAAGAGCTCCCACATAAGAGTTTATCGCAAAGGAAGCACGTTTTTCTTTTTTAATGGAGTTTATAAGCAGAGGTTTCAGTGGGTTCATCCCCGCCAATCAAGTATTGAAGGGCAGGTTTGGGGAGATTGGCTGGGCTTTCAGGGGCTGGAAGGCAGCGTATTGTGTATCCAGGAGGTTGAGACAGAGCGGGCCAGCAGCAGACCCACCTTGCTGAACCTGGGCAGGCATGGAAGGACAAGGACACACAGATAAAGGGACAGAGAGCTGAGGGGACATGACCCGGGAGGGCATGTCATGTGGGGAGAAGCCCTGGAATGGGGGACTCAAGAGAGCTGGTTCCAGGCCAGCTACTGATTCACCTTATGACCACGGATGGGTCACTTCTGTCACTGGTGGGGCACTCTGGGAGGCCTCTTGGGGGAGCCAGGGCTGAGGGGGATGTGGAGCTGCAATTCAGTTACCACAGAGGCCTCAGCTGAACCCCCAAAACTCCAGAGCTGGGTGGCCCTTCAGACCCTTCAGGCAGTGGGGCACACCGCAGCACCCACAACAGCCCTCTCCGGCCTTCCAATACACAGGTGTCAGAGTAGACGGAGCACCATCTCTATAAAGATCTGTGACTCTGATGTGGTCCCAATGCCTGGGGCCACCTATCTGGCCCTGGATAGGGCAGTGGTGCCAGAGTCATCCCTAAAGGCAAGGGTGTCTCTGGGTGGGAGGTCTGAGCCTGGCCTTGACCTCCGTGGGTGGGGCTGGGTGACCGAGGGTTTGTGGGGCATCTCACCGAGCAGACCTGTTGGCCATCCTGCTGCCTGTGTTCAATTTCTATCAGGAGCTAGTATCCAGCCAGCAGTACAGCCTGCAGACCCTGGTCAACTGCAAGCAGAACAGTGACTGACAAGCTGCTGAAGCACTATGAGGCCAAACTGACTGCAAGGAGAGAGTTTTGGAGACCTTCCTCACTGACCCCATGTTCCAGCTGGCATTTAGCCCTGTCCTTGAGGCCAAATGCATGGGGAGCCCATTGGGGGCCATGACAGTGAGGGCCACATCTGGGAGGAAGCCACACCTGGGGGCACCAGGGGGCTATGGCCGGGAGAGCCCAAGCCCTAACAGGCCCCGGCTCTGGACTGCCTGGAGAATGCGGTTAGAGCCAGCCCCTGACCTAGCGGACCGCAGACCTGTCCAGCTCCACAGAGCAGGCAGTGTGGGAAGGCGAGGGGGAGCTCCTGGTCCTGAGCCCACCTCCAGGCCCTTCCTCTTGCTGGCTTAGAGCCTCAAGCTCTGGGCTCTTGCCCTAGACAAGACCCTGGAAAAGTCTCCACATTAGAGCCTGAGATCAGAAGTGCTGTGGGTGTCCGTCCTCAGCCCTGCTCATGGGAGTGCTGGGAGTTCAGAGAACCATCCTCCATCTGCTTTCTCTCTCCCTCTCTACATTGCTACTTTCTCTGACTTGCTTCATCACAGTCTCTCTCTTTCCTCATCCTTGCCTCTGTCCCTCTCCCCCTGCCTCTCCCTCCTGCAGATTCCCAGGCACATTCTGACACTGCACGAGCTCCTGGCCCACTTTTCACAAGCACATCCAGCCAACAGCCTGGACGACGCCAGGGCTAAACTGGGGGTGTTGTCTGGGTGAGCTCGCCTCCCGGGTGCCCCCACCAGTGGACAGGCCAGGGCTGAGGATGTTCCCCAGCGGGAGTTTGCTGAGCCCCAGATGGTAAATCTCATGTTCAGGTTAGGATTCCAGGAGGTGGTGTTCGGGGGACCCCCAGCCTGCCCCACCTGGAAGCAGGGTCCCCGGAGCAATCTGAGTTCACAGCTGAAGCCCAGGGGGCAGTTGGTGGGATGGTGTGGGTGGTGTGCTGTCCCTGGCACAGTTGTGGTTCGAGGAAGGGCCCTGGGCACTCACGTGGGCCCATCTGCCAGGATGGGGATCGGCCCAGGGACTCACATGCACTCTGCCAACTTCCTCTGTTCTCCAGTGTCAGTGTCTCACAACCTGTGGTATAGGAGTCCCAGAGGGGAGCCTGGGTGATGGGCCTTCATGAGCCCAAGACTGCAGTCAACAGCAGGCAGTGTCATGAGTGGACAAGCCCATGACTTGTCCAGTGTCAGAGGCCCCAGCCCTCTGGTCAAGGCACCTCCGCTGCCCCTCTTTCAGTCTCCAAAGCCCAGGGGGAACCTTCCTCTGCCGGGGCAGAAGCAGGGGGACCAGGGAGGAGGCACCTACAACAGCCCAGGCTGGAGCTGACGGGGGCCTGCACCAGGTGGTGGCAGTGGAGGTGAGGAGGAGGTTCAGATTCGGGATGTGTTTTGAAGATGGAACCAACAGGAGTTTTTGATGCATTAGATGTGGGGAGAGAGAAGATGGGAGTCAAGGGCGATTCCAGAGTTTTTGGCTGAGCAAGCAGATGGTTAGAGTTGCTGCTAACCAAGATGGAGAAAGGTGCAGGAGGGGCAGGTGTGGAGGGGGAATATTTCTTGTTTCATTGGAGCTTAACTGGGGGCATGTTGAACTTGAGATGGACAACAGTGGTGGAGGGGACAAGAAGGGAGCAGGGCATTTGAGTCTGGAGTGTAAGGGAGCGAGCCATTCGGGACCCATCAGCTCGGAGATGGGATTATAGTCACAAGACTGGTGAGATCACCAGGGGAGTGAGTTTAGGCAGGAATGAGATGCGCACCAGGAGCTAGGCCCTGGGCTCTGCACCTTATGGAGGCCAAGAGATGATGAGCAGCCTTGTACTCAGTGATGGGCTGCCAGAAGCTGCAAAGGAGGGTCGGTCTGCAGCGTGTGAGGTGCTGTCCCCAGCTCTGCCAACCACTCAGTGCCCTAAATGGCTTCCCGAGTCCAGCAAGAGGCAGCCAGTAGGGCCACGGATCCCAGCTGGGCAGAGGGAGGACCAGGCTGGACCAGGGCAGGGCACAGGCCCCGGAGTGGAGGTTCATTCAGGGAGCAGATGTAATCAGAGCGTGATTGTAGACTAACAGAAACCACTGTGGGGTGGGGACCCCAGTCCTCTCGTGCCGCAAGTAGCCAAATCCTGCACACTTCCCCAAGGAGAAGACTTGGGACACCAGCGAGGCTCCTCATCCCTGCGGGATGCCCTGTCCTGGTGCGGGCAGGGGTGAGGAAGGCACATGGGTGCCAAGGCATTTATTCTAAGATCCTGATCCCCTTTCCCGCAGCCTACTTGTCCTTTGTCCCACCTGATCACCTGTACCTGGTCTGAACACAGCCCTACTGGCACAGAAGAGGGTTTTCCTATCGTCCTGACAGCAGCCCTTTCATCCTCGTCTCTCCCTCCCGGGACTGAGGCAAGCTCCCAGCCCAGCAGGAAGACATCAGATAACAAACCCTCCCTGGCTGTGCTCAGAAACACTCCTCCCCTGGGGCTGCCTCTCTCCTACTTCTGGCCTTTGTCCTGCTTTTTCTCCTGAACCTCATCTCTTGGGCTCAATGTAACCCAGGTCGTCACTTCCAGTTCCCCCGGGAGCCTGCAGCCCAGGGAACTCCTCCCCAGCTGCGTGGACGGTGTGGCTCTCAGCATAAACCCCAGCCGGGGCTGGCAGGAGTCCTGAGCAGCTGCAGCTGGCACTTGTCTAACAGTGAAACTAGTGTTCTTACTCTGGGATCGCCCCCTTGTTTGTAGCAAATACAGCCCTCCTCAGCAAAATCCCCACCATCTTCAAAAGAAATGGTTCTGCTTACTTTTGCTCACCTCCAAATATGAGTCTATATCCAGGGAACTAGCATATCTTTGAAAGGTGCCTCCCTAGAAGAGGGCTAGGGCCTGGGTTGCTGAGAGCATTGCTGGGAGGGACGGACTGAGGCTCCTAAGGAAGAGACCCCATCTCCATGCCCCAATCTGATAACCAGAAAACAACGGATGATAATAGTTTTATAATAACAACTTTGAAACCAGTGATAATAGCTGCCCTTTATTCAAGCACCTGCCGTGTGGGCTGGGCCTGAGGTCAGCACGTGAAATGCGTTGTCGGGGGAAGAGGGAGAATCTCCCTCTGCCCTTTTCCTTAAGGTTCTTAAGGCTGGCCAAATAATTAACAAGACAGGTTAGCAGGAGAAAATAGTACCAAGTTTAGTAACATGTATACATGGGAGAAAGCAGGGACACTGCGTTTCTCCACAATAGCAGAAATTCTCGTCTTAAATACCATGTTCAACCAAAGACAAGGAGGATGTTGGGGGTGGGGGTGTCAGTTACAGGAGATTATCACTAAAGCATTGTAAACAAGAGTAAGTTTTATTATGCAGTTTTAAGGCCTCACCTTCCACATTGATAAGTTTCTAGAAATGAGGTCATCCCCCCTCTTCCCAATACAGAGAGGGAGATACCTTTACAAATGGAGACTTCCCTTGTAAATGATTGTCTGGCAACTCCTCGCAGGGCCATCCAGAGAATGTGGCCAGAGAGACATAACTTCCGATAAGATGGGCTTGTTGGTGCCTTTTCTATTGTAACCTCTATCCTACATTATCTTTATAGCAGTCATGATAATAACTCCTTCCTGAAACAGATCTTTTGTTTTAAATTCTGTAGGCAGTTTGGGAGGTGAAACTCAAATATTCTTCCTGAATTCCCTGAGTCCTTATTGTCTTCAGCTCGAAATAATCCACATACCAGAGTGGTACTTCCTGGGGTAGCTTGCCCTGAGCACCATCAGCGTTCTCTTCCATCCTCACTCTGACCTTCTACAGGTGAGCAAACTGAGAGTCAGAGGGGCCCAGTAATTGCTCATCACGCTGAGTTCATTAATCACGGATCCAGCTCGACCAGTGTCATCTCTCATTGCTCGGAGGGTTAAATTGGACAGTATCTACTACCACACACATTAACCAGCCCTCTTGGTGATCTGGTCGTTCTTGTAGAATTTGAGGCATCAGCAGACAAATAAGAGGTTTTGTGCTTTTCTTGGAGTAGGCGGGGTACTTTTTCCAGACGCTCCTCCCCACAAAATTACTAACATCCTAAGATTCCTGAAAACCCACCAAGGCTCTTAGCAAAGTTGGCAACTCACAGGCCTCTTTTCCCACCAATGCTATTTTTAAAAAGCAGTTAAATGGCACCACCTCCTGGAGGAGGAGTGTTGCGGCAGTCAGAACAGGACAAATAGGAGAGTTGTCCTTATTCTCAGACTAAGGGGCAAGGTATGTTCTGCTCCCCCCCAGACGTGCTGGAGCCTACGGGAGTCAGTCTTTCCATGAGCCAGTGCGATTGCCAGATGCTCAAAAACTAAGCCATTCCAGGGCCGAACATTAAGGAAGCAACTGTATAAAGTGCATTGGAGGAGGGGTGGAAAGAGTAAGTGCAAAGGCCCTGAGGCAGGATGGGTGGGTGGAGTTCGATGGATGGAGATAGGACCAGTAGTGGTGTGGGGCACAGAGTAATGAAGAAATGTTGTTTCCTGTACTCCCGTCCTCCTCTCAGTTTTGCCGTCTCTTTTCCACGTGGTTCAGACTTTTAGATCAGACCTGCTTTCTAGCTATTAATCTCCATTTCCTTCTCTCTGAAATAAGAACACCTGTCTCCTTGGGCTGTCAGAAGGATGATGTGAGATCATGCCCATAGAGTGCCCAGCACAGCAGGTATTGAATATGCATGCTCTTTCCCCCTCCGTGACCACAGTCTCCACCTGAGCATCTTGGGTGCCAGGCCTTCCTAGGTCTGGCCAGAGGCCCGGCATTCCCTTCTTCCTGAGAGGTGGGGGCAGCCTGTCTCTGACTTATTTTCTGTCCCCACAGGCTAATGCACAGTGAAGTAAACGAGACAGAGATCATCCAGGAAAACATAGCCATGGAGTGCATGATCATCAAAGGCTATGAGACCCACCTGGACACCAGCCAGACTTTTGTGAGACAGAGCATGGCACCCTGCCTCCCCCCAACCTCAAGGTAGGCCTCAGCAGTGGTGGCATTCGGGGACACCACCAGTTGGTTTGGCTAACTTGTACCAAAAACCTGCCCACATGATTGTGGAGTATTCCAGGGCTGCTGGAGGAACGTGACAGCTGTATGTAGATGTTAGTATCTGCACACATGGATGCAGATATTACTGGTTTTCACAGTTCCCTTCTCTCCAGATGTACACATGGTTCTTCCCAGATGCCTTTGATGTGTCTGTGGATGTCATAGTAAACACTGACATGTCCTTTTGGGGAGAGAGGAGTGGAGGATGAAGACAGATACTGATTGGTCCCATGAATCACAAGCATGTTCAGCATCCGAGTGGAAGTCGTGTGGGTCAGTCCCTCTGTCCCTTGCTCATCATCCTTGGCCCCTTGCGGGAAGCCGTGATCATAGCAGTTCTCACGGGTAGGAGGTTGCCTTCACCCTCAGCCTCCACTCGCCTTGGGAGCGGTGTTTGAGAGGCACAGCCCTGTGAGGGGGCAGCTAGAGGCTGTGACTGAGGGGACTGACTTCCAACTCGGAGACGTTAGAGCCACTAGGAGTTTGAGAGTCAGCTCTTCAGATTCCACTTGCTGTGGGACCCTCAGCTTCTGTTTGCATGCCCCCGAGGTGACCTCCACCTCAGATGGGCCTCCTGAGTTCCTTCTATCCAGTCCTGGGACTCTCTGAGCAGATGAAAAGCTCGCCAGACCCTCGTGCGCCCTGTGCAGCTGCCTTTGGCCCCTGCTGCCCTTAGCAAGGGTATTGTTGACTTGGAGTTCTGTCCTGAGCCCCTCTGTGTGGCCCCTGTGCCTTTTCCCTAGGCTGACCCTGTGACCTGCTGGGCCCAGAGCCAGCCTTCCTGTGTCCTGGCTCCCCGTGAGCTGCATTGGGTCCAAGCTGGAAGTGCCCCAAAGAATGACCTCTCCTGGGGTGGGCAGTGTCACCACAGTCCAGGAATCTGCTCCATTGTCCTGAGCCCAAGCATTTCCTCCCCTCCTGAGGGGCTTGGACTTGAAGACCAGACAAGGGGGCCCAGCAAGGTTCCCGGCAGTGATGGATGTGGGCAGGAGGCAGAGTGGTGGCCCAGAGCAGCCCTGGGGAGATGGAGCGTCAGGGAGGGCTTCCCGAGGAGGCATCACTGGAGTCGAGTCTTGAAGGGTAAGTAGGAGTGCACAGGGTGGAAGGGTGAAGGATGAGGCTCCTTCCAGCCCAAGGAGCAGCACTCAGGAGCCACAGGTAACTTGCCCTGGAACTAGAGTGGGAGCAGAGAGGGGAGGCGATGGTAAGGAAGGAGAAGTGCCAGAGCAGCCTGCTGGCGGGCCTTGAAAGCCTGAGTCACGAGGACAGTGAGGAGCTGGCGGAGTAAGTGGGGAGAGGAGACCTGGAGCACGTCTTAGGGGAGCGGGGATGGCAAATGTGTTCATCACAGTCCCCTGCTCTGCCCGGGAGTGGCTTCCGAGTGCACCTTGTTGAGGACTGGGGGGCTCTCTGGGCTCTGCAGCCCAGCATGTCGTGACTGATGGGTGATGTCTGCTGCGGCTGTGTGTGGCAGCAGGTGCCCTGTGTCTCTTGCTCATCCCTCTGGGCCAGAGCCAGGTCCACACTTGTCCAGTCTCCTGCCTTCTCCAGACCCAGCCCTAAAGAGGCACAGCCTTTTAGATACAGGATACAACCTTCCTTAGAGAGGGAGTACAAACAATACCCTAGTTGGCCTAAATTCAGCCACCAGTTAAGAAAGCCTTCAGGTTCAACAATATACTTAACTTAATTTCAATCACAGAAACTAACTCCTAATCTAATACTGCATTAATCTATTAATTCATAGAAGCAGTACTGTTACTATAAGCAACAAGAATTATTTCTCCTTGCATAATCTTATATCAGAACAGATAATCACCAAAAGTTAACAATAAAATAAATTCAACACAATAATTATTTATTACATTAATTGTTAACCCAACACAGGTAGGCATTCAAGGAAAGATTTAAAAAAGTAAACTCTGCAAACACAGCCCCCACCTGTTTACCAAAAGCATCTCCTCTGGCATTTCTGGTGTTACAGGCACTGCTTGCCCAGTGACACGGTGTAAAGGCCGCAGTGACTGGACCCTGCAAAGGCATCATCATCATTTGTTGTCTAAATGAGGACTTGTATGAACAGCCACTCGAGGGTTTTACTCTCTTTTACTTTTAATCAGTGAAATTGACCTTTCCCTGAAGAGGCGGGAATGACAAAATAAGACGAGAAGACCCTGTGGAGCTTCAATTAATTCAAAAAAAAAAAAAGGTAAGCCAAATCAAGGGATAACAAATCTTAAATGGACTAACAATTTTGGTTAGGGTGACCTCAGAGAAGACAATAACCTCTGAGTGACTAGACCAACTAGTCAAAATATTTCATCAATTATTGATCCAAAATATTGATCAACAGAAGAAGTTACCCTCGGGATAATGGCACAATCCTATTCTAGAGTCCATATGCACAATAGGGTGTATGACTGCGATGTTGGATCAGGAAATCCCAGTGGTGTAGCCACTGTTAATGGCTCATTTGTTGAATGATTCAAGTCCTATGTGATCTGAGTTCAGACCAGAGTAATCCAGGCAGTTTCTATCTATTCCGTATTTCTCCCAGTAAGAAAGGGCAAGAGAAACAAGGTGTACTTTACAAAAGCACATTCAAACTAATAGATGATATAATCTTAATCTAATATATATATGTATATAACCCTGCCTATGAACGGGGTTTGTAAGGCTGGCTGATTAATTGCATGAAACGTAAACCTGTATAGCCAGAGGTTCAATTTTTCTCCCTAACAGCATGTTCATAATCAATCATCTTTTATTAATTGTCCCCAATCTACTTTCCATAGCATGCCTTACACTAATTGAATGAAAAGTATTAGGTTATATATGACTTCGTAAAGGACCACACATCATTGGCCCCATGATCTGTGGAGACAACAGTATCTACATCAGTGTCACAAGGCCATCAGCTGGACTTCACACTGGAAAACGTACCCAGGAAGACAGCCTACAAAGGACCCATTAGCACACAACAGAACAAGTAATGTGGACTTTTGTCGATGGCCCTGTGAAAACATACTTGGAAACACACCCTACAAAGGACCCACTAGCACACAACTGAACAAGTCATGTGGACTTTTGTCGATGACCTAGTATTTAAAATTGTAGGATAAAGATGCAGGACTCTAAAGTGTTCATGGAAATGCTGAATGCACAACTCAGAAATAAGGAATAATCGACAAGGTAAACCAACTTCAATAGATTTACAATTGCTTACATGTACACAGGAAGAGTTTTTGCTGAACAATTAAGTATTCGTGTATTTGTCTTGATGAAAACATGAAACTTTATGTTGAATAAAAATGGGCCATTTTCCTGTATTAGTACATTACTACTCATCATTTAGTAAATTTCTATAGTTAATGGAGTTATAAACATAATTACAAAGTCATGCATCCATCAGAAAACAACTATCAATGAATCTGGAAATTGTAGGGCCAAAAATAATGTTTTCAATATTATGTATTAGAACATGTATATACATAACAAGGATGAGAGAAAACTTTGATTAAAGGAGATTAAAATGTAATCTAATCTTAAAAGAGTAAAAAGGGTGTCAGTCCTGGGAGACTGGGGATAGGCAGTAAAATTTCACAGAATTCTGAGACTGGAAATGGGCCATTCCCTACTTTCATTTTTTTATTGTCATTGCCAAGGGAATTTTTCCACCAAGAACAGAGAGATGGAGGGGAAAGAGGACATGGAAGGATATTACAGACGTGAGAAGGTTTCCATTTTCAGGACACCTTAGAGCAGTCAGGTGTCCATATTCTAGACCATGTAACCACAAAGAATTTCCCCTGGCAGATGCCTTCTGTAGCTCCAAATTTACACTCATTGCTCCTGGTGAGATCATCCTAAATGAGAACAGGCTGGGAGGAAGACAGAGCTGCCTGGAGGAAAGCCCATATTGTAAATTGACCCTGCGCTGGAGCTGGCTGGGCAGAGGACAGGAGCTGCACGATGGATACCGAGCCCTTTTCAGTCCAGGGACTTTCTTTTATTGCCCAAAGCACTGGCTGTAACACTGAAGTTAGCTGAAGGCCAATGGGATGAGGTGTAAGACTAAGGTGTCGATAAAACACATGATGCAACATGTTTTCATATGTAGCAATATGTGCACAACTAGGGAGAAGGGCCCTAACATCTTTATGATCCTTAAGGGGAATTTGACTCACACCAATTTAGGGATCATTGGCAATAATGTGTCATGTAGAAGAAGGATCGTCAATCTAAACGAACTTATTCACACACTCAGTGTCCTAGTCTGTATGGGATGTCGTAACAAAAATACCATAGACTGGGTACTTTATTTATTTTTTTTGCTGATGAAGATTCACCATGAGCTAACATCCATGCCTGTCTTCCTTTATTTTGTGTGTGGGTCACCCCCACAGCATGGCTGCTGATGAGTGGTATAGGTCTGTGTCCAGGAACTGAACCCATGCTACCAAGAGGAGCTCACTGAACTTAACCAGTAGGCTGTGGGGCAGGCCCCTAGACCGGGCACTTTTGGGGTTCCTTTTGTGTGTGTGAGGAAGATCAGCCCTGAGCTAACATCTGATGCCAATCTTCCTCTTTTTTGCTGAGGAAGATTGGCCCTGGGCTAACATCTGTGCCCATCTTCCTCTACTTTTTATATGGGACGCAGCCAGAGCATGGCTTGACAAGCTGTGCATCGGTGTGTGCCCAGGATCTGAACCTGCAAACCCTTGGGCCACCATAGCAGAGCACCCACACTTAGCCACTGCACCGCCATCTGTAGACTGGGCACTTTTAACAACAGAAGTGTATTCCTCACAGTTCTGAAGACTGGGATGTTCAAGATCTAGGTTCAAGCTGATTTGTTTTTGGTGAGAGCTCTCTTCCTGTTTTGCAGAAGGAAAGCTTCTTGCTCTACCCTCATCTAGCAGAGAGAGCTCTGGCCCTCCATCTCTCTATAAGGGCACTAATCCCATCATGGGGGCTTCACACTCATGGCCTCATCTAAGCTAATTAACTCCCAAAGGCCCCACTTCCAAATACAATCACTTCGGGGATTAGGATTTTAACTTATGAAATTGGATTATGTAGACATTCAGTCCATAGCATTCATGAAACCAACAATTAACACATATTTATAGAAGTCATACAGCCCCAACTGAAGAATGTTCTGGAGATCATGTGGCAAATGATACAATGTCTTTCCCTTTACAGAGTCTTCTAGTGGAGGCAATAAAAATTAACAGCCAAACAAAGCTTGTGATATTAAAAAGCAAACATAGATCAATTATGACAGATTGTATTTACAATTGTTTTCTGGTAAGACAGGTCTGATTATCAGAGTCCAGATTAAGCAAATTCCCCTGGGTGAGGGCATGTGTGGCTATCTCACCTAAAAAGGCTCTTTCCTTTTTGAAATTTTATTTCACTTAGTCCTGTTTGCTTCCACATCCCTTTGGTGTTTTCAATCTTACAGTATTTATTAAATCAACGTTTAATTGTTGCTCTGCCTTTACCACAACTGACAGGAAGCAGAAGTTACTGGACTTGGCTGGAATGAAATTTCAGTTCATTTTTCCTCCTCTTTCTGCTCAGACTCTCTTCTCTCACTGTTGAAATAACAAATGCCTTAGGGGAGAAGCCGCATGGAGCTGGTGCTCACAATCTTCTGCTTCCCTCGTCTCAGAGATTGTAGACCCCCAAGTCCTGTCTGCACGGGATGTCCTAAGACCCTTCAAACAGCTGTTCTGTGTACATTGTACAGCTTTTCTAGCTGACCCAGGAAAGCTATTCAATAAAAGTGGAAGCTGCAGTAATTTTACCCTGAAATGTTTTAAACCAATGAGCATTTGTCATTTTTCAATGAGTATTTCTATAATTTTATAAGAACATTTAAATAGGAATTTTAACAGCAATAATGGCTGTTCTTTGGTCAGAATTCCATGTCATTCATTGTTTGGAATTATATCTAAGCTTTGATGGACTCTCCTCAGTGCCTTTTAAAATATCACTGTTCCTTACATTTAAATATCTTGTGATGGGTTTGTATCAGTCACCTCTTTTGTACTATTTCAGATCCTCTTGGGTCCTCCTACCCTTGAGTCGTATGTCATTTAGCAACCAGCTTTGCAGGTATCATATTTACTTTATGCAAGTGCCTCCTGACTGCTCCTCACACTTTGTCCCTGTGCCCTCTGCCTCTCCGTCTCGCCTCGGGGTGTCCATGTTGATGCTGAGGTGTGAAAAACTTCCTGATCAAGCCCACACATGCACAGCCATGCTCCTTGTTGTATGGATGTGTGTGTATTCAGCAATTCTGTATGGTCACACGGTGCACGGCTATTATGGCATCTATGTGAAGGTGTGTTTTGTTGATGTCTGTGTGTGTTTAGAGAGTTCAAGTCACTGTGGGCTCTGAGACAGTGAGTGGTCTGTAAGTGTGTGAGTTTGTGTGAATGTTCTGAGTATCAGTGTGCATTATCAGGTGTAGTTTATAGACTGAATGCTGATGGTCATTTACAAATAGTGTGTATGTGGGTGTGGGTGTGTTGTCAGCATTTCCATGTGTTCAGAGGATGTCTGTCATTGTGGGAATGTGTGGAATAAGTATGTTGTTACAGATCAGCATGGGCACCAACACTGTTTGCCTGTTACTAGTTCAACACTCAACACCCCTGAAGAAACATTGAGTCCAGACATTCACAGGCCCCATCAGGCCCACAGAGATCCTACTCAGCTGTTTTCTTCCCATCACAGAAATATGAACAGGTAGCCAAGGACCACTTGATATTTGAGAAAATCCTCTAGCATGAAAAATGGAGCAAGAAACACATACACTGAAGTGAAGGACTAAAGGAGTAGCAAGGAAATCCAGAGATCATAGTGAAACTTCAATTGCATATCTAGTAACATCTTCAAAACAATTAGACATGGGCCGGTCCCCTGGCCTAGTGGTTAAGTTCAGAGAACTCTACTTCAGCAGCCCAGGCTCCATTCCTGGGCATGGACCTACACCACTCATCAGTGGCCAGGCTGTGGTGGCAACCCACATACAAAATAGAGGAAGAGTGGCACAGATGTTAGCTCAGGGTGAATCCTCATCAGCAAAGGAAAAAAAAAAGAAGATAAAACATCCATTAAGTGTATATATATATGTATTGATGTTACTGCACAATATTGGGGTTCTTTTGCCCAATGCACATTAAAAAAGCCAGTTATTTTGGCATCAGCTTTTGGGAAAAGAATTGTAGCTTTATTTTTGTGAGAGTTATCTGCAAGGAGATAGGGACCATGTGTCTGTCTCAGATCTGTCTCCCCGATCCAGGGCTTGGGGCACAATTTATGGGATGAAGGGCAGGGTGGTCTGACATGTGGAAGTAGATGATTGGAAGTAAGGAGAAGTGAGGTAATTGATGATCTTCACAAGCAAAGTCAAGCTTTGTGGCTCTTCATCGGATGTGTGTTCAGAAATTGGCAGTGTTACGATGATCTGAGGATGGAGCTTTTAGCTGCTTGATGTCAAAAATGTCATTTATCGAGCATTTGCACAGGTGTAGTTGATGGGTTGGTGGTGTCAACTGGCCTGAACTGGACTAGGGGTCTCAGTTCCTGAAAGAAAACTCTTAACTACTCTGTTGATAAGATGGGGTCAGTTGAACTGGTCCTGGAGGGCCCATGGCTATGTTGGTATATGCATATATATGCATATGCCTGAGATTATCTATATGTGTGTTAAATGTAGAATATATGCAAAACCAGGCTCTAGTGAAAGTGGTCAGGACAGATTTTAATCAGTAATATACCACTGCAATAGGGAAGAGGGAACAGGGTGAACTGAACTCAATTTGATTTGTACAGAAGTGACTGGGCATTTGAAAGGGAGAATGAAGGAGCAGGCAGAGGGGTGAGCAGGGGCTCAGTAGAGTCAGGGAGGGAAAAGTTACAGAGTGTTGGTCAGTGCAGTGTAATCTGGCCAGTTGTGTCTGCTGGTTGGAAATGATCAAAGTTTCACTTTTCTCCTCTCATAGAGTCTGGGAGACAGACACCTTGTCCTCATCTCAAGGAATGGCTCTCAGGACCTTGAGAAATGCATTCCTTGCTTATTAGAGACACTTATAAAACTCAAAAGGACAGAGGAAATATTCACAGTTGTAAGCACTTTTGGGTAAATGCTCTAAGAAAGGGATGTCAGAGGCAAATGATTGAGTGTTGGCCAGAACAAACAGTCAATTCTTTTGGCTGCCTTGAGCTTTCTCAGGCCGACACTCTTTAAGGGGGCAGGGGTCATCCTAGGGATGTGGATTTGAGCTGTTAGAAGCTGTGTCAGTGTTTAAGTCCTATAATGCGTGTGGAGGTGTGAAACCATTTGTGCTGAGAGGCTGTAGTTATTATAGGACAAGATTGAGGCCTAGTCAAGAAGAGGGCTCAATGGAGCCTGGCTTGAGTTTGGTCAAGTACAGGATCATATATAGAAATAAGATATGTACATTTTTTGGATAATATAAATCATTATATTGAATAATATAATATGTTGAATTAAATAATATATATAATGAATATATATTGAATGTGTATAAATAACATAAGTATGTGTACATATATTTGAATTAAATAATATAAATATATAGAAGAGAGTGACATCAACATCATGGCAGAGTGAGCTTCCCTTATTGAACTCTCCTCCTCTAAGACACAACAAAAAGGACATTCATAGTCCAACAGAAGCTATTCACAAATAATATAAATATATATATATGATTTAAAGGAATATTCAGACATAATAGAAATTTCCAGGGCCAGCTCCAGGGTTTAGCAGTTAGGTGCGCGCGCTCCACTGCTGATGGCCCGGGTTCGGATCTCAGGTGCGCACCAATGCACTGCTTCTCCGGCCATGCTGAGGCGGCGTCCCACATACAGCAACTAGAAGGATGTGCAACTATGACATACAACTATCTACTGGGGCTTTGGGGGAAAAAAAAAGGAGGATTGGCAATAGGTGTTAGCTCAGAGCCAGTCTTCCTCAGCAAAAAGAGGAAGATTAGCATGGATGTTAGCTCAGGGCTAATCTTCCTCACACACAAAAAAAGAAATTTCCAGAATTAATAAAAGACTTCTATTCTAGATTCAGGCAGGTGAACACATCTCAAGCATAATTAAAAAAAAAAAAAATCTAGAGTCAGATCCATCCAGGGAAACCAAAGAACACCAAATACAAAAGAAGATATTCAAAACCCCGCAGAGGGACAGAACACTTACAGAGACTTACATTTAGACCTATGATACATTTCTTAACAATGGAAGGCAAGAGAGAGTTGGATTAAATCTTCAAGATACAGCGAGAAAATAACTTTCAGTGTATACCCAATCAAACCATATCTCAAGAACTGGGGTGAATTACAGATATTTTTATGCAAACATTTACTAAGAGTATTACCACCAAAAAATGCTCATTAAGGAACTTCTAAAGAATGTACTTTAAGGGGGCCAGCTACCCGGTGTAGTGGTTTAAGTTCATCACGCTCTGCTTCCAAGGCCTGGGTTCATGGGTTCAGATCCTAGGCGTGGACCTACACCACACATCAGCCATGCCATGGTGGTGACCCACATACAAAATAGAGGAAGACTGGCACAGAGGTTAGCCCAGAGCTAATATTACTCAAGGAAAAAAATTAAAAAGTAAAATGAATGTACTTTAACAAAAAATTGATAGAAGAAATGCTAGGATGTAAAAATGGATTGTGAGGATAAAAAAGGGTAAACATCTGAATAAATCATTGAAAGCATGACTTTACCAAACAATAATAATATTGACAATGTATAACTGATGGAGTTAAAAACTAATGACAAGGGAACTTCTGTTTTAAAGGAGACTAGGACAGGAAAGCACTCTTGCTGCAAAACTGGACAAAGCCAGATAAATTATAGATCTATTTTTAGAGCATCAGAGAACTTCAGAACCAACCAAATAAAATTCAAGAAAGAAGAAAAACTCTTTTATGTGAGCAAGAATTTTTACCTTTCTTTCCCCCACAAGCATTTTCTGATTCTGGGTGCCTGCTGAGGATCTGGCTTGCTCAGTCTGAGCCTCGGCTAGAGAAAAGAGAAACTAGGCAAACTTGTAGTGATTCTGCAGGACTGGTGTGGCAGAGGAAACCTGAGGGCTTTCACACACACAACTGCTCTTCCTCACAGCACCTGTGCTAAGTTTTGGTGCCACACAGGAATCCGGGGAACTAGACCAAAAGCTTCCATAAAGCAAAATGAAAACTCCAGAAGTGGAGGAAGTGGCCTAAGTCAAACATACTGCTAGTCTGACCTTCAGGGAATTTGCCATATTGTGAAGCGATGTAAGGTAGGAGGCTGCAGAGCTGTACTGAAATGTCTGAAGGGCGTAGCTGAATTTTCTGTGGGCTCCCAAACCTGAGGAGACAGAGATCTACCAGACTTAGAACCAGACGCCTGTGCGAGGGAGGGGAGCAGAGCAAACAGGAACAGGGGGAAATTGGAAGGGCTGGGTTTACTAAAAGTGAGACCCAGCCCCAAGTCTGATCAACATCTGATTGGACTCAGGTGCTCCAACCTCACTGTTTCCCAATGAAGGAAGACAAGGTCACGTGGAGCCTCTCGAGTTACGTTACACAGACCTTCCAAAGACACTGGTGAGAGGATGGAGAAGGCAAGCCACAGACTGGGAGAAGACCTTTGCAAATCACATATCTGACAGGACTATAAAGAACTCTCAAAACTCAGCAATAAAAAATCCAAGTTTAAAATGGGCACAGAATTGGACACTTCACCAAAGAAGATAAACAGATGGCAAATAAGCACATGAAAAGATGCTCAACATCATTAATCATGAGAAAAATGCACATGAAAACCACATTGAGATACTGCTATGTACATATTAGAATGTCTAAAATTAAAGATGTTGACCATACCAAGTGTTAATGAGGATGGAAAGTCACTGGAACACTACTACATTGCTGGTAGGAACACAAAGTGATTTAGCCTCTTTGGAAAACAGCTTTCAAGTGGAGTTTGTTATGCTGCTGTAACAAATTAGCACAAATTTCATGGCTTAAAACAGCTCAGATTTGTTTTACAGTTCTGTAGGTTAGCAGTCTGACACGGGTCTCCTTGGGCTAAAATCAAGGTGTTGGCAGAGCTAGGTTCTTTTGGGGGGACTGTAAAGGTTAATCCATTTCCTAGCCTTTTTAAGCTTCTAGAGACAACCACATTCCTTAGCCTATGGCCCCCCTCCTCCACCCTCAAGAGCAAGAACTCGGCATCTCTCTGGCCCTGATTCCCTTGTTGCATCTTTTTTCTACTCGCCTGCTGTTCTTTCCCTTTTAAGGGCCTTTGTGATGCACTGGGCCCACCTGGATAATCCAGGATAATCTCCCTATTTTAAAGTCAGTTGATTAGCAACCTTAATTCCATCTGCAAACTTAATTCACCTTTGCCAAGTAAACTAATGTATTCCCAGGTTCCAGGGATTAGGACATCCTTGTGGGCCATGACTTTGCTACCACAAACAGTTTTTCAAATAAAGTTAAACATACACATACCATGTGACCCAGCAATTCCACTTCTAGGTGCTTACCCAAGAGAAGAAGACTAACGTTCACACAAACACTTGTTTGCAAAGATTTATAGCAGCTTTATTCATAGTCAAAAAAGACAAAATTGAAAATAACTCAAATGTCCTTCAACTGGTGGATGGATAAACTGTGGTACATTCATACAATAGATACTACATTCAGCAATAAAACAGAAGGAATTGCTGATACAGGCAACAACATGGATGAACACTAAACTGAATGTATTGTGCTACATGAAAGAATCCAGACTCAAAAGGCCAAATACTGTAGGATTCCATTTATATGATATTCTAGAAAAGACAAACCATAGGGAAAGACAACAGATCATTAGTTGCCAGGGGTTAAGGGTGGGGGAAGAGTTGACTACAAAAGAGCAGCTGAAGGGAGTTCTGGGTGCTGGAACTGTTCTGTATATTGAATGTGGTAGTGGCACAGCTCTATGCATTTGTCAAAACAGTTGTACAAAGAGGGAAACAAATACATCATTTCTCACTCATCAGATTGGCAAACCTTTAAAAATCTGACAATGCCGATCTGACAATTCCCAGGGAAAGGATGACTCAGACACTGTTGGCGAAAATGGAAATTGTTAAAACTTCAGAGGATAATTTGGCTGCAGCTCGTCAAGTTGCAGAGGCACATCAGCCTCTGGTCCAGCAATCCACTCACAGGCAGGTGTCCATTCTAGGGAATCCACGTGTGCTCGAGGAGACACACACAACTATAGTTATTAAACATGGTATGGGAATGAATTAATTGTGGTTAGTAGTTATTTAAAAAAGAAAGCAAAAAATGCATATGGGAAAGAATCAACCCTGCTGGCTACATATATGATCTGGGAAGGTAACTCACTGGTTTGTCTACTTAATAGTACATAGCACAGACGCACTGTACTAGGAATCTGGAGACAAGCATCTGAGCATATAGTTCCAACTCTGCCACTAAGTAGCAGTCAGACTATGGATGACTTAACTTGAGAAACCTCACTTTTCATTTACTGGAAAATGAAGAGGTTAGCCTCTACAACCACTAAAATTATTTCCAACTCCACAATTCTATGCTTCAATAAGTCAACAATCAAAAATTATATTCCAAAGTACCTATGTTCAGAAACTGTTTTTCCAAGACACCCTGAAATTAGAAACTATCAGGGAAATAGGATATCTTAAAATATTGATACATAGGGCCGGCCCCGTGGCTTAGTGGTTAAGTGCGCGCACTCTGCTGCTGGCGGCCTGGGTTCGGATCCTGGGCACGCACTGACGCACCGCTTCTCTGGCCATACTGACGCCGTGTCCCACATACAGCAAATAGAAGGATGTGCAGCTATGACATACAACTATCTACTGGGGCTTTGGGGGAAAAAATAAATAAAATTATTTAAAAAAAATATTGATACATAAAATGGCCCAAATCTCTTGGTACGTCTATGACAAGCTGTTTAATCAAATGGTAACTCAGAAAGAGCGTATACACAGCAAAACCTACCATATTGACTTGGGTCACCCTCAGGAAAAACATATGTCCTCTCCCACTTTAACATTCCAAAACAAATTCACCATACTAGTGAGTCCGTCTTGTCAAGTTCAGGTCTGTCTAGCCAGAAGTCATTCATGTATATGGTAAGATTTACTTGATTTTTTAACAAAGATAAAAAGATAAATGGCTTTTTGTATTTTTACCTGTTTCATCTATAAAGATCTTACATTACAATTTAATAGCTTCAGCCTGCTACAGTAATTTAAAGAGCATTTTGAAACTTGTAATATGCCATGTCCAACAGGATCTAGTAAAAAAATCAGTAGTTCACAATCCAACAATGCTTATTTAGATTTATAACCAACAATACTTACACTTCAAAGACACCAATAACCAACATGTCATTTGTTCCTCCTGCAGAATTTCATAGGTTGTTAAATTCTGGTATCATCCAAAAGTATAATTAGGATGCTATCAATAAAATGTATTTTTTTATCAGAAATATTAAAACTAATGATTAAACTATTAAACTAAATGATTAACTAAATATTAAAACTAATGGCAACTAATGATCTGTTGTCTTTCCCTATGGTTTATCTTTTCTAGAATATCATATAAATGAAATCCTACCGTATTTGGCCTTTTAACCTTTCACCCTCTCAGTTGTGGGAGATCAAGATTTGGCCACCCTGAAATCCATCTCTTTACCTTGGTTGTTTTCTCTAGGGACATTTGACCTCCCCCACTAACTGCCTAAAGAATTTGACATAGTAACTCCTTCCTGGAACAGATCTATCATGATGGCTGTAAAGATAATGTAGGATAAATGTTACAATAGGAAAGGCACCAACAAGCCCATCTTATCGGAAGTTCTGTCTCTCTGGCCACCTTCTCTGGATGGCCCTGCGAGAAGTTGCCAGACAATCATTTACACTTATAAGGAAAATCTCCATTTGTAAAGGTATCTCCCTCTCTGTTTTGGGAAGAGGGGGGGATGGCCTCATTTCTAGAGGCTTATCAATGTGAAAGGTGAGGCCTTAAATCTGCATAATAACCTTACTCTTGTTTACTGTGCTTTAGTGGTAATCTCCTGTAACTGACTCCCCCCTTCCCCAACACCCTCCTTTGTCTTTGGCTGAATATGGTATTTAAGACAAGAATTTCTGCTATTGTGTTGAGAAATGCAGTGTCCCTGCTTTCTCCCATGTATACATGTTATTAAACTTGGTATTATTTTCTCCTGCTAACCTGTCTTGTTAATTATTTGGCCAGCCATAAGAACCTTAAAGAAAAGGGCAGAGGGAGATTCCACCTCTTCCCCCGACACAGTCAAATCAAAATTTGAAAATTCTTGCTCTACGAGCTTTCCAAATCTAAATTCTTACAATTCTAAATGAGTATGGAGACAAAACACACACTACATACTACTTCTAAAAACCTCCTCCTTATCCGATTTTAATTTTAGCACCAACTGCCAAGAAAAACCTTTCCACTGAAACCAAAATTCCGTACACATTATGTCAATCACCAATTGATCAGTCATCAGTCTATGTTAACAGAAGGTGAGTTATTAGGAAGCTACATAATTTGCACCAAAGACTGTTTAAAGCTCCTTTCATTAAATGCAGTTTACAACAATTCACAGGCTTCAAAGTTCACCTTGCAAATATAGAGTCAATTATCAGAAACCATTAATGGGATTAGGCTTTTCTATAAAGGTGGTCCCAAGGAAGTAAGAACACTTATTTGTTTAAAGAACGCAGTGAGGAGCCCAATAGCCTGCGCGGAGTCAGGCAGAGGAGCGCTGACCACAGTCCATCTTCTGAAGGAAAGTGTTCACCCCGGGATGTCGAGACCTGGCCTAGACGGGCCCCGCGAGCACGAACTCAAGGGCACGAGCAGAGGGCAGGCGACTCCTTGCCGCCCCCTGCACCTCCGCTGGGTGGGCAGGAGGCCACGCCAGGGTGGGGCACCGCCAAAGCAGAGGGACCCGCTGGCCAGGCGGCGCTCCTCTGCTCCTCAAAGGGACAGAGTTGGGCTCCCTCGCCTGGGGCAGCCCGCCAGCAACCCCGTCCCCCGACCCCATCCGGCGACCCCCCGACCGCGCTCCCGCCATCTGCGGCGGAGATCTCCACGCCGAGCGCGCCGCCCACCACCTACCTCAACGCCGCCTCCTGCCCAGCGCTCCTCCACACTGCAGAGAGGAGAGCTCCCCTGTGCTGAAAATCATGGAGGAAGGATCCAGAAACCGCCAATCCCCCTACACAAACCTCCGAGACAGCCACCTGCGCACCTGGGGCCCCGCCTCCAGTGCACACGCCCCGGGGCTCTCCAGCTCGCCAACCCCTTTGCCGCTCTGAGAGCCAGTCCTGCGCATGCGCGGCCTCCAAGACCAATGGGAGCCGCTGGGGGGCACCGGGAGGGGGGTGGGGGTACGGGGACCAAGGTGTACCTGAGAGGGAGAGCGGAAGCGGGCTGGCACTCTGCAGTCCTTGACTCTGCTCTCCCTGGATGACCATCAGCTCCTGGAGAAAATCTGCCTTCCCTTGAGGCGGCTCCTCCTGTCCTGAGAAGCACGTTACACGATCTAACATTTGTTTAAAAAAGAAGAATGACATCCTTAACACCTGATGTGTCGTGTCCCCAGAAGAATTCTCTGCTTCCCCAGAAGACTAGACGGCGAGCAACTGGGACTGAGTTCTGACCTAGGAAGGAAGGACGCTGAGGGAACAGCTGTCTCCCCTCTGCCGGCTCCTTCCTCTGATCTGTGGTCGTGATGGGGCCACAGCTTTGGGGACTCGTGCAGGTGACAACGCTCACATGTTTGCCCACCATATTACATTTCTTATGGTTGAGTGGTTAAAATGGGAGGCTAGCTGTCCGTTTTTCTGACGATTTCACTTGCAGAAATGTCTTTGAACAAAGAAGTTTGTTTTCTTAATTTCTGATTTTTATAATCAATAACAATAGTTAAAATACTTGTTTTCTTAATCTCATTGGCATGCTAAAACAAACAAGTCACTTGGTTTTCACCAAATTGGCCACATTTTCATTAAAACTTTGGAAGTATTGCTGTTTGAGGTAAAGAAAGCATTTGGGAAGAACAATTACCCTTAGATAATATCTTCCCACATAAATGTACAAACACACAGTTATGAGCCGTTCTGAGGGGCCGGGGAAATCCAGTTTGAGTTCTGCAATGGATCTTCTGAAGTAAGGTTAAATTAGTAATTTTCTGAGGAGTTTGCAAGTAAATATTCACGTCGCCTTCATCAAATAGGTCTGGTGATTTAAATGAAGGTTGAGCTTAATGATAAAAGTTTTCAAGAGACTGAGAAATGTTAAGTAAATGCACTTAAAACAAAAAGGTGCAAATCAAAGTAAAGCCTGTCATTATCCTCTTTAAAACAGAGTCACAGTAGCACTATTGTCAAGGTATGGGAAGGAATAGAAATGCTTTATAAAGTCAATTCTTCACTTCTAAAGGACCTAACGTGACATTCTAGAAGTGTCCATAGTCTTTCACTCATCTAGATTAAAATTGCTCAATTTATATTTTAAAGACTAATGAATCTGAGGGCAAAATATTCAAGGTCAGTGTTTAATTGTTTTTCATTGTTGCAAAGTACATGGGTATAAAGTGTGGCTGAAATCCATGGTCTTGGAGAAGAAAAATATATAGAACTTATTTATCACTCTCACAGCATGTCCTGACTTAATCCTACAAATATCCCAAGAATAAAGCCTCAGTGAATTCCATTCTGTTCTTAGATATGACATCTTTCATTTCTAATGAATATTCTCAAATTAGGCTCTAGCTAGTAATTATGTTCCTGATGCAAATAGGAAGTAAAAAAGAATCCATGCTTGATTAACTCGGGCTCAAGAGGACTACTTAGAACCAAAATTTGTTTTTTGCTTTGTTTTTCTTTATCGATTTCTTTCTTTCTCCTCAGTGGAGTCGGCAGATAAATGACACAGAAAGCTGAGAGACTGGAGGGCAGGGTCTTGAAGAATGTAGGATTTCCTAATCTTCCAGATCTTTTTTATCTTTAAAATTCTGTGATTTTTGCTGTTTATATAGGGGTTCATTTTTTTCATTATTTCTCATAGTGATCATAATAGTGAGACTAACAAAACTTAACGCCTGTGGAACATTTTTCGTCGTAAAAATTTATGTCATTCTGACAACTGTTAATATTTTAAAAAGCCACTAAGAGATAACCTGATGCTCAGAGGATTATTAGGGTGATGAGATTGTTCTGTACATAATGGTGGCTACATGTCACTATATGTGTGTCAAAACTCATGTAACTGTACAACACAAAGAGTGACCCTTAATTTAGGGACTGTAGTTCATAATGTGGGAGATCAATATTTGGCCACCTGAAATCTATCTCTTTACCTTGGTTGTTTTCTCTGAGGACATTTGACCTCCCCTACTAACTGCCTAAAGAATTTGACATAGTAACTCCTTCCTGGAACAGATCTTCTGTCTGATGGCTGTGATATAATGTGTAATAGATGTTACAATAGAAAAGGCACCAACAAGCCCATCTTCTCAGAAGTTCTGTCTCTGGCCACATTCTTTGGATGGCCCTGCAAGGAGTTGCCAGACAGACATTTACATTTATACGGGAAATCTGCATTTGTAAAGGTATCTCCCTCTCTGTATTTGGGAAGAGGGGGGATGACCTCATTCCTAGAAACTTATCAATGTGAAAAATGAGGTCTTAAATCTGCATAATAACCTCACTCCTGTTTACTGTGCTTTAGTGGTAATCTCCTGTAACTGACTCTCCCCACCCCCAACATCCTCCTTTGTCATTAGCTGAAAATGGTATTTAAGACGAGAATTTCTGCTATCGTGTTGAGAAACGCAATGTCCCTGCTTTCTCCCATGTATACATGTTACTAAACTTGGTATTATTTTCTCCTGCTAACCTGTCTTGTTAATTATTTGGGCAGCCATAAGAATCTTAAGGAAAAGGGCAGAGGGAGATTCTCTCTCACTTCCCCAACAATAACAACGTTTCAATATTGTTAATTCATTATAACAAACGTATCACACTAATGCAAGGTGTTAATAACAGGGGAGATGGCGCTTGGGAGAGAGGGGAGAGGCAGTACGGTGGGTGTATGGAGCTCTATGTACTGTGGGAGATCAAGATTTGGCCACCCTGAAATATATCTCTTTACCTTGATTGTTTTCTCTGAGGGACATTTGACCTCCCCCACTAACTGCCTAATGAATTTATACATGGTGGCTCCTTCCTGGAACAGATCTTCTATCATGATGGCTGTAAAGATAATGTAGGATAGAGGTTACAATAGGAAAGGCACCAAGCCTCTTTTATCAAAAACTCTGTGTCTCCTGACCACATTATCTATAGATGACCCTGAAAAGAATTGTTTTCCTGCCCTCTGAAGTCCCAAGCCACTGCCGGCCCCCAACACGCTCCTAGCCTTTAGCTGCAATACTTAAGCAAGCAGCTTACACAGAGTGACGAGTTGCTCATTTCTGAGTTTCTCCCATGTATACACGTTATTAAACTTGGTATTATTTTCTCCTGCTAACCTGTCTTGTTAATTATTTGGCCAGCCATAAGAACCTTAAGGGAAAGGGCAGAGGGAGACTCTCTCCCTCTCCCGACATACTATCTGTTCAATTCTCTGTGAATCTAAAACAGTATTGTTAAGAATAAAGTGTTTAAAGATTTTTTGAAAGGCACCGAAAGGTGAGCTAACACTGTAGGGCATCTATTTTGTGCAGAAGGGCAAGGAAGAAGAAGTTGAAATGATTTAAAATGTTCACCTTGTGACAGTTTGAATTGTGGTGTGTTTCTGAAGCCTTAGACAAGGGCAGGACATAGAATTTGAGACATGGATGGAATAAAGGAGAAGGAAGACATCAGAGTGATCAGACCTGATCAATTAATATTTAGGACAAGTTACTATATTGGATGGATTTGTTTTTATTTTCTTTGCTTTTTAGAAACCTTACACCTTTCTATGAAAGCCACACGTGCACAGTGTCAACAGGTATGTTTCCTACCGAGTGGCAGCTGCTTCTCTCCCTCTGCATCTTCTATTCCTTTCCCCCGCCTCTCACCACCTCTGACTGATGGTCGATGTTTCTATCTCCCTTCCTTACTCTTCCTCTCTCCTATTTTTTTTTTTTTTTTTTTTGCTTTATCTTTGTGTTTCTTTCTCCTCTAACACATCAGACTAACCATAACCTTCCTGGTCATTGTTTAGTTCCACTGAAGGAACTCAGTGGTTTCCATCAAGAACTGATAGATCAGTGTTCTGGGAAAATTTTCTCTATTTCAGCTACTTCTCCACCCTCAATCTAAAGCAGGAAAATTTCTTGAATGTTGAACCAATTTTTTATATTTTTTTCTTTTTTGAATCCAAATTTCAGAACTCCTGGTCATATTGGAAAAATTCCTGAAGAAGGCTACCTGGAGTTGAGCCAATACTTCTTCTTATGGCCATAAAAAAGAATCCTTATTTTGTCCATGGGGCCTCAGGAGAAGCCCTCGTGAGAGAGGAATCCACACTAACCCTATGTTGTACCTAGGACTGGCTTCTCCTAAGACAGTGGTTCTCGAACTCCAGTGTGCATTAGAACTGTGTGGAGGTCCCCTACAACACAGAATGCTGAGCCCATCCCAGAATTTGTGATCCAGTAGGATGGCGGACCGAAGAATTTACGTCTCTGATCATTTCCCAGGTGATGCTGCTGACCAGCTACACATTGAGAACCACCAGCTTAGAAACCTTAGGTTCCAAAGGATGCTTTGCTAGAGCAGACAGCCAAAACTATCAAAATCTTAATCAAGATTCACCAACAACTTCAATGTGTTGGCATTTGAATCTAGAGGCTCCTGAATTTTCAGAGACTAAAGCAAAGATTACTCTGAGTTCAAGGTTTGTGACTCTCCTAAGTGTTGCCCAATTACTTTGCTTGCTTCCGTCAACCCCTACCTGGCTAGGAAAGAATATTAAAAACAAACCCAGCTTTGATTATTTAATCTTCAGTCAATTAAGACATTTTTGAGGAAGATTTTTTTGACAGAATAGCCCACTTTCTTTTATCTACACTATTGGAAATGAATTATTAGTGATAACAATGGTTATTTACTGAGGAGCTAATATGTCTCAAGCCCTTTACAGACTTTTATTGCTCTGCTTCTCAGAACCCTACGGCATTCCAGGTGTGTTTACTGTTTCTCCACCACTCCTCTAATGAACCCCCCAGACCACACTTATATTTGACTTCACCATGCCTTCTCTCATTTAATTTAGCAATAGAGTAAAATTACAGAAGAAACTTGAAGGGGCCTTGAGCCCCAGCAGGAGAAGGTCTAAAGTCTATCCAGGACAAATGCCTTAATGTTTGTTTCTGAGAAGTTTCCAGGGACAAATACTCCACTAACTCCAGAAATCAGTTCTGATAACTCTAATCAATGATATACATTAATTAATTGGTTTTTTATTGATTGGTTGATTGTCTGCTATATTACTTTGCCATATAATAAAATTTTTCTTTGTGTTATTTAAATAATTTTCACTTTATATCCACTTTTTAAATTTAGCCTTCTCTGGACTTCCTCATACACTGAAGATGGTAAAGGTCACCTATTAGCATTTTCCTCTTCTGTTTAGATAACCTCAGTTTCTTTACTGTATTAAAAATATTTAATAAGGCCGGCCCCATGGCTTCGGATCCCGGGCACGCACCGACGCACAGCTTCTCCAGCCATGCTGAGGCCTCCTCCCACATACAGCAACTAGAAAGATGTGCAGCTATGACATACAACTATCTACTGGGGATTTGGGGGAAAAAAATAAATAAATAAAATTATAAAAAATATATAAATATATTTAATAAGTGTTGTGCTTTTTTTCTCCAGTTCTTTTCTAGGTTCAATTTGTTGGGTAGTATAGTGGAAAGATGACTTCAGAGGTCCTGTGTGGTAAAGAATCATCTTTGTACTGTATTCAATGTGAATAAAATCTATATTACTTTTGTGTTCAGTCTAATCTGGAATCTGAACTTTTTTTCCTTCCTCCCTCTATTGTCTGGAATAGTTAATAATCCCAGACCTAGAGTTTTGCTTGTGGAAAGTGTTTGTTGTTCTTGTTGGTTAGTTGGTTTGACCATCTAACAATTCAATTTATTTAGTAGATATGTGAGTTTTCCTATTTTATGTTTTTTTGTGTGTGTCAGTTTCAGTATATGGATTTTTTATAAAGTGAATTTTGACCTTTGCTGTCTAATTCGTAGTGCTAAGTATTTCACAAAATGGTGTGTCTCGTTAAGATCTAAGCACTCTGTAGAGAATACTTCTTATTTGATTTCTGATACTGGTCATTTGTGTTTCATTTCTTTTTCTTTTCCTTAATCAGTTTTGTTAGTGGTTTATTAACATTGTTAATATTTTAAAAACAACTTTTAGCCTGATTTATTTCTTTAGTATTTTTCTATTTCATTGATTCTTATCTTTATTATTGTTTCCTATCTGTATTTTTTCCAGTGTTATTCTCTTTTAATTCTTGAGACAGAAGCTGAGATTGTGGATTTCCTGTCTTTCTTCCATACTCATACATTCATTTAAGGCTACACACAGATGTAGCTGGTATCTCCTGTCTTCCCTAGTGTATTTCTATACTCTGTGCTGCAAGCCATGTCTGCCCCATAGCATCTCCAGCCCATGGTCTGCAACCATGCCAGCCTTTGTGTGTCTCCATCCCTCTACCTGAAGCTCATATCTTGTGTCGAGTGTCACCATCTCATATGACTGCAGCCCATGTCTGCCCTTTTGTTTTGTCAAGATTTTCTCTCCCCTCTGTCCATATCACCTCTCAAAAGTCTCCATTCCTTGTTCCTGTAGCCCTTGCCAACCCATATGAGTTTCCATCCCCTCTCTCTAAAACCCATGTCAGACAACTAATGTAATTCTCTCATGTACCTGCAGCGCATACATTTCCTCGAGTGTCTCTATCTCCTGTGCCCACATTTTATACCAGACCTCACGTGTCTCTCTCATTCCATGTGTCTGCATCCCTTTCCATCCCTGAGTGTGCCTGTCCGCTGTCCTTCAGCCCATGCCAGCTCGTGTTTGTCTACATTCTCTGTGCCTCCAGCCTATCTAGACAACCAGTGTTTTCATTTACTGTTCCTCTAGCCCCTGTCTGAACTTGTGTGTTTCCTTAGCCTGTGCCTGTAGCCCATGTGTGCCTCAAGTGTCTTCACTCAGTGTCCCACGCTTGAGTGTCATTCACTTGTTAAAGGACATATTGGTTCCTTCTAGGTTTTGGCCACTGTGAATAAAGCTGCTTTTTAGATGTTCTTAGGGGTCTGTGTGTGGATGTATATTTTCACAGTAGTTGGAGAAATACACTGCTGCACAATTGGTGCACCATATAGTGACACTATATTTAGCTTCACAATAATTAGCAAGATGTCTTCTTAAGAGCTTGTACTGTGTGTATTCCCATCAGCAGTGAATGAGATTTCCTATTGTCCTACATCCTCACCAGTAATTGGTATTGTCAGGTTTTGGTTTTTAGCTATTCTACTAGAAGAGTAGAGTATCTCATTGGTGTTTTAATTTGCTTTTTCTTAATGCACAATGCATTTTATTTTCCAATAATTTCTTGTTGTTGAGAAATTTATATTTGATTATTTGCCATGTATATATATATTTTTGGTAACTTGTCTATTCATATTTTGGTCTATTTATTTTAATTTGGGGAGTTTGTTTTCTTGTTGCAGTATTTGATTGGTTCTTTGAATATTTTGCATGCAGGTCTTTCTGCAGATATGTGTTTTACAAATGTATTATCCTAGCCAGGAGTTTGTATTTCCACTCTGTGAATGCCGTCTTTCCCAGATTGGATACTTTAAACTTAACCAAGTCCACACGATCAATTATTTTTTTCATGGATGGTGCTTTTTGTGTTGTATATGAAAACTAATCATCAAACTGTATATCATGAAGATTTTCTCCTGTTTCCCAGAATGATTTTTACAGTTTTGCATTTTATTTTAAGTTGATGAGTGATTTTGAGTAAATTTATGTCTAAGGTGCAAAGTTTGTGTCTTTGTTCATTTATTTCCATAGGGTCATCCTTTTGTATCATCACCATGGTTGATGATGACTAGAGACTAAAAGACTAAAGACCTAAAAGACTATTATTTTTTATGTTGGAGTGCATTTATTGTCTTGACCAAGATCAAGTTGTCTGTATTTGCAGAGGTCTATGTGTGGACTTTCCATGCTTTTTCATTTACCTCTGTGTCTATTCATTTTAAAATATTGCGGTCTCTTGATTATTGTAGTATTGAAAAAATCACAGTCTCTTAACTTTGTAATTAATCTTGAAATTGAGAAGTGTGAGTTCATCAATTTGTTCTTCATCAGGATTGTCTAGACCACTCAAGGTTTCAAATGAGTTCTTCAATATCTACAAAATAGCTTGGTGAGATTTTTATTTGAATTGCACTGGATCTTTAGATCAATTTAAGAAGAACTGACATCTAAATAATATTGTGACTTTTGATCATGAGCAAGGAATATATTTCAATTTATTTATTTTTTCCTTTATTGCTTTTAAGAGTGTCTCATATTTTTTCCACAGATATCTGTAAATATTTTATTGGATTTACACTTGAGGATTTCTTTGTGCATGTGTGTGTATTGTTAATGGTATTGTTTCATATTCCAATTATTTGTTGGTATGTAGAAAATCAACTGAATTTTGTATAATGAATTTGCATTTCGCTTCATGATAGCTCTATAAATTCCCATCTGGCCACAGAACACGGGGCTCCATTTCTGTTTGAACATCCCAAATCATGACATTGAATAATCTGAACACTGAATTTCAGCCATTCACCAGAACTATCAAGGCACACAGCCACCACTAATACTGCAGTTACAAGCCTTTGCTGAGAGGCATGGCCTCGGATTCATTAAAGAACGCCCATTTTCCACTTGGCCTGGCAGTGGCAGTTTGGCAGGAAGACTGCAGAGCACTTACAGGCTTATTCCTAGAGCTGAACCAAACTCTCCCTGTCTTCCATTGTTGAAACTGAGTCTGTGCAGAACCTCCCTCAGCTCTAGGAATTAAGGATCTCTCACACATAACTTCCCAGACACACTGCAGTTACCAACCTTTTCTGAGAGTCATTCCCTCAGATTCACTAAAGAAAGCCAGTTCTCAACTCGGCCTGCCAGTGGCAGTTTGGCAAGAAACTGCAGAGCCCTTAGAGTCTTGTCCCTAGAGCTGAGCCAAACTATCTCTGTCTTCCATTTCTGGATCTGAAACTGTGCAGAACCTCCCTCAGCTCTAGGAATTAAGACTGTCTCACACATAAATTCCAAGACACACTGCAATTAAAAGCCTTTTCTGAGAGGCATTCGCTTGGATTCACTAAAGAAAACTGGTACTTGACTCGGCCTGCCAGTGGCAGTTTGGTGAGAAACTGCAGAGCCAGATTGTATGTATAACTGAGATCAAATGGTATTTATCTTTCTCTGTCTCAGTTATATCACTTACCATAATGACATCAAGGTCCATCCATGACATTGCAAATGGCAAGATTTTCTCATTTTTATGGCTGAATAATATTCCATTGTAAATATATACCCCATTTTCTTTACTTTTTTTTTGTGAGGAAGATGAACCCTGAGCTAACATGTGCCAACCCTCCACTTTTTCCTGAGGAAGACTGGCCCTGGACAAACATCCGTGCCCACCTTCCTCAACTTTATATGGGACTCCATCACAACATGGCCTGAGAAGCGGTGAGGCAGTGCGCGCCAGGGATCTGAACCCCGGGCTGCCACAGCAGAGCACACACACTTAACCACTATGCCACCAGGCCGTCCCATACCACGTTTTCTTTATCCACTCATCTATTGATGGACATTTAGGTTGTTTCCATATCTTAGCTACTATAAATAATGCTGTAATAATCACAGGGTTGCATATATCTTTTCAAGTTAGTGTTTTCATTTTCTTTGGATAAATATACTGAAGTGTATCTATTTTTAATTTTTTCAGGAACCTCCACTGTCTTTTCCATAGTGGCTGCACCAATTTAAATTCCCATGAACAGCACACAAGGGTTTCCTTTTCTTCACATCCTTGCCAACACTTATTATCTCTTGTCTCTTTGATGATCACCATCCTTACAGGTGTGAGGGGATAGATCTTTGTGGTTTTGGTTTGCATTTCCTTGATGATTAGTGACAGTGATGTCCTTCTAATGTACATGTTGGCCATTTGGATATCTTCTTGGGACAAATGTCTATTTAATCTTTTGCCCATTTTTCAATTGGATTGCTTTTTTGTTATTGGGTTGTATGAGTTCATTATAAATTTTGTTATGGGTTGTATAAATTTTTTATAAATTTTAGATATTTAACCCCTTATCTGATACATGGTTTGTAAAACTTTTCTCCCAGCCTTTTGATTTTGTTGGTTGTTTGTTTTGCTAGGCAGAAGATTTTAAGTTTGATGTAGTCCCATTTGTTGATTTTTTTCTTTTGTTGTTTGCAGTTTGGGTGGGATATCCACAAAACTATTGCCAAGACCAATGTCGAGGAACCTCTTCCCTATGTTTTCTTCTAGCAGTTTTACAGCTTCAGGTCTGAGAATGCCCAAAAGGCTGGGAGAAGCAATGTCTCTTTTTTTCACAGCTGAACAGAGTCAGTCTCTCATTTCTCTATCAAGCAGTTTTGTTCAGACCTTATAAACACAATTCTTTCCAATTTTAAGCCAAATTAAAAAGGTCAGCCTGGCCCCTTCACTCCAAAAGTGCCCCCTAGCCTCCCCTGGTCTAGGAAATTCCCCCTGGGTTTCTCGTTCCTAGGAATTCTGCCCTAGGTTCCTCTAACCTAGATTATGTACCAGTACCCCCTTAAGACACCTAGCCTTAAGCCTTGAAAACAGCTCAAATAAATTCTGAACTGTTGACTTACAATAAGGAGGTCCAGGTTTCAGGAGAACTCACTGGGGTCACCTGAAGAATGCAGTGATCTGGAGGGCACAATGGGCCCCTATTGGTACCCAATGCCAGTTCAGTGTAGATTCCAGGTGGTCTCTGGTGGGTTTCTCTGAAATCCTGCCATGACTACACCAACAAATGTCTACATAAATAATCCATAATCAATGTATAAATCAAAATTGGAGTGAGTTTATTATGAGCCGCCTTTTGAGGACCATGGCCCAAGGCCTTCCTTCCCTAAGGAAGGAAGGGCATCAACGAAGTGGGGTGTACAGAGCGGTTATATGCTGTCAAAGAGCATGTATCACATAGGATTGTAATGTCCCTTTTACTATAGCGACAAGATCGCCCTGTCAGATTGCCCTGCAAGAATAGCTATTGACGGACACAGCAGGGAGCAGGTCTGCTGTCTCGATGGGCTTGGCTGGTGTCAGGTCTGTTTTCTCGAACTAGGTGGTCACAGGATGACTGCAGCAAGCAAATCCTAGCTTAGGGAGAAATGCTCATGCTTAAGGTAATGCCAATGAGGGCATCCTTATCTTAAGGGCATATTCTCTTCTCTTTGGGACATGGGAAAGCAGATACACAATGCAGGCGACAGGCCCTTTTGGAAAAACAAACTCCGGCCAAATTAGTTTTACCCCAAATGGCTTTCTTATGTGCTCCAATATATCCTATTGCTTGCCATTTATTTATCAGTTCCTTAGTACTCATTGTGTGTCTGTTACGTATACAGAATATGTAATATCCTGGGGAAAACAGGGGTTATAGGATATAGTGTCTGCAGACAAGGAGCTTATTACCCTACTTGGAAAATAACTACATTTCTTTTTTTTTTTATTTTGTGAGGAAGATCAGCCCTGAGCTAACATCCATGCTAATCCTCCTCTTTTTGCTGAGGAAGACCGGCTCTGAGCTAACATCTATTGCCAATCCTCCTCCTTTTTTTTTCCCCCCCAAAACCCGAGCAGTTATTGGGGCCGGCCCCAATAACTACATTTCTGAAATGCTAAACAGAAACACAGCAGAGAAAAAGACATGCCTCAATGGTCGAGGAAATGCCACAGCAAATTTATTAAGTGAATGCAAAACAGTGACAATCAGCACAAATGCCAAGAAAGCTCTGGAGTCTCAAGCTAGCTCAACTAGCTTTTCACAATAAAGCAAAGATTCAGCACTGGTTCTGGAGAGGCCTTGATGTGGACATATGGTGATGACTTTGAATTCCTCCGAGGAGAAATTTTTAAACACAGGAAATAATGTGATTATTCTAACTAAACATAGAATTTTTTGTTTTATTTGTTTATTTTTTCCCCCAAAGCCCCAGTAGATAACTGTATGTCATAGCTGCACATCCTTCTAGTTGCTGTATGTGGGACCTGGCCTCAGCATGGCCGGAGAAGCGGTGCGTCGGTTCGCGCCCGGGATCCGAACCTCGGCCGCCAACAGCGGAGCCCGCACACCTAACCGCTAAGCCACGGGGCCGGCCCTAAACGTAGATTTTTAAAATGTCAAAACGAGTGGTACTCTTAGTGTGTTATTTCTGAATAACAGCTGTCATCGTCTTAGCTCTTTCCGCATAGTGTTTGCTCCTGCCTCACACCAGCGCTATGAACAGGGCCAGAGCGGGTATCATTCCTGATTTCCTGATGAGAATGCTGAGGCCTTGTAAAGTTAGGAGATCTGTCTGGGCCCCAGTATTGATGATATCCTAGGATTTTTGTCTACTCAGTATTTTTCTTTATCTTCTTTAATTGCCATTATTTCAATATAACTGATAACTTTCTACCTTGGTTTTTCAAATGAAACCCACAAAGTTTGTGGGTATCTTTTGGTCCCTTGTTAAGCAAATGATGAAAATATGAGATTACAAGCTACAGCTGCTGCTCATATTGACAAGCCATCTCCTTTATTTTTCTACCTGACAAGCGTGTTCATTCAATAGACATTAAGTGGCTGTTATGCAGTCATCATCACATTGTCAAGAGTGGGGGGATTGACAGGACAAGAGTGCACGCTTCTCGTGCTGAAGAGACTTTCAGTGCATTTGAGGGAAGATGAGATACACTCAAGACAGTGTTAAGCCGCCACCCTTCCAGAAAGCACAACATTATTGTCAAAACGAGGGGTGCAGGTGTGCCGTGTCTGTGTGCTGATTCCGAAGTGGTCCAGGTGAGCTGGGCCATCAACCAGACTTTAGTGATTGATGAGACTCTGTGAGAGGAGGACCAGGGAGGGCCTTCTAGAGAAGTGGAGCTTGACTCAAGAAACAGGGAGAGACGAATTTCGGGGGTGGACGGTAGGCATGTAGAAAATTATAAGTGATAGTCTGGTTGAAGGGATGGCATCTGTAGACACTAAAAAGCCATGAAAGAAATTGTGTTTTCCTTATTTTCTGCTACTGGAGCCATGCGGTGAAGGAGAGGTTTTGAGATTACCTCGCAGCACTGTAATGTGTGAGAGTCCTGGGGTGTGGCTGAAAGCCTGGAGGACCAACTGAACTTTCCGTATATATATAGTTTATATGGGGTTGTATAGAGTGCTTATAGCATACATTGTATTGGGGTGAACGTGGAATCCTAAGTGAAACCATTTATCCCTTTGGCTGTTGGTCCCGCCTGTTTTATATGGAGCCAGCGATGTCCAAGACTGAGTGGAATCATTGTATTAGGATGATGAAGAGCTCTAGGCAAGAGTCCATTCATCAGGGGATGTGCAGCTTGCTACCCTGATAGATGCCCGGCTACAACTTCCATGAAAGGTTCACATGATACAGATATGAAGGAGGCAGGATCCTGTGCCTAATGGCTGGCAACAGGCAGGGAGACATTTTCCTAAACCAGCAGCTGGTGCAACACTGTCAGGACATCACGCCTGACATCCTCCCTTGCCCGAGTCCTACCTTCTTCCTCTAAGTATGAGGATATTCTCTGATATTTTGGCCAATCCACATATACAGAATTCTTTCAGTTTCACCAATGAGAGTTCATTTCTAAATTCGTGCTAATTAAATGAACCACTCATTTCACCAATGAAAAGCTATTTCTGATATTCAGTAAGCTAAGTAGCAAAGCCTGTGGTGCTTATCAAGATATGACTAGCTTAAAGAGACGTGAATAGCTGAAACGCACAGCCAGCTCTGAAATGTGACACTTTCTGATACAAGACTAGCTGACCCCTGGAATCTGAATTCTCTATTAGGGTCAATGACTGTCCCTGAAGGTAAAGCTTGAACTAACTCATCTATGCGTTGTATATTACCACCAATGCTGAAGAATATTTTATGAATCTCTTAATTTGTTAAAAAAATAACAGAAAGAACATCTGTCCATCAGTAAATTCAGTTTACTTTATAGTCTCAACATGATGACTACAGTATGTTTTTTGTTTTTAATTTGCTCTTTACCTCTGCCACACTCTTATTCTCTTTGCTTTGCTTTATAAGCAAGAAAAGTTTAGCGAAATATACATATAAGTATGGAAAATATCATAGGGAGAACCCAGGACATGCATATATTGAACACATACATCCTAAACATGTTGTTGTTCTGAAATCCTAATGAGTAGTTTTGCAAGGTGTTTATAGGCCTCAAAGTGGCCTCCTTTGTGAGATTTCCACTTTACTCCCTGGTGCCAGGTGTAGTTATGAGCCTTCTCATTCTGTCCAGATTCTATTTGTCTGTGGCTGGGAAAAGTTTTCTTTGCTAGCAGATCTCTGTCCAATTCTTTTATTCTTGTCTGGTTTATTTACTTTTTCACTATATTTCTCCCAAACAGTTCCCAACTTGGACCTAAGATAAGTCAGTTTCCTGAACCTTTTGTTGTTGAAGGCAGGGAAGGTATTATCATCCTCTGGTGCCTAGTACAGCCTGTCCTTTGACTTTGCCACATGTATTCAAACAGATGTTAAAGGGACAACATATTTGAATGTATTAAAGATGCTAAAAAATTGCTTAAAAGATGCTTAAAGTTCAGGGAGTTCTCCGACTGAGCGTCTGGATTTTCTGATTTTATAATCTCTGCCCACATGCCATCTCTACCTCAAAAGGAGGAGACTTATCTTCTCAAAGAAACTGCTCTTAGTTTGATTGAACGTTTCTATTCTTTTTCTAGCCTCTCTTTCATCTATTTCTGCTCTGATTTTTATTTCTGTCCTACTGACTTTAGGCTTTGTTTATTCTTCTTTTTCTAGTTCTTTTAGGTACAGTGTTAGATTGTTTATTTGGGCTTTTTCTCTTTCCTTGAGTTAGGCTTCTACTGCTATAAATTTCACTCAGTACTACTTTTGCTGCATCCCATAAGTTTTCATATGTTGTTTTCCATTTTCATTTGTCTCTAGGTATATTTTGATTTCTCCTTTGATTTATTCATTGATCCAATAGTTGTTCAGTAGCATGTTGTTTACTGTCCAAATATTTGTGACTTTTCCAATTTTTTCTTGTAGTTGATTTCTAGTTTCATACAATTGTGGTCAGAAAAATGCGTGATCTGATTTCAGTCTTCTTAGAATTATTGAGGCTTGCTTTGTTTCCCAACGTATGTCTATCTTTGAGAATGTTCCATGTGAACTTGGGAAGAATGTGTATTCTGCTGTTTTGGGATGAAATGTTCTCTATATATCTATTAGGACCATCTGGTCTGATGTTTCTTTTAAGGCCACTGTTACCTTGTTGACTTTCTGTGTGGATGATAAATCCATTGATGAGAGTGGGATGTTGAAGTCCCCTACAATTATTGTGTTGTTGTCAATTTCTCCCTTTAAGTCTGTTAATAGTTTCTTTACATAGTTTGTTGCTCCTGTGTTAGGTGCATGTATATTAATGTATTATGTCTTCTTGGTGGAATGTCCCCTTTATCATTATATAATGTCTGTCTTTGTCTCTTGTTAGGCAAGGGAAACAAAAGAAAAAATAAGGAAGTGGGACTACATCAGACTAAAAAGTTTCTGCACAGCAAAGGAAACTGTCAACAAGATGAAAAGACAACCTACCCACTAGGAGAAAGTATTTGCAAATCATATATCTGACAAGGGGTAAATTTCCATAATATATAAAGAACACATACACCTCCACAACAAAAAAAATGAACGACCTGATCAAAACAGGAGCAGAGGTTATGAAAAGACATTTTTTCAAAGAAGGTATACAGATGGCCAACAGGCACATGAAAGATGTTCAACGTCACTAATTATTAGGGCAATGCAAATCAAAACTACAATGAGATATCACGTCACACCCATCAGAATGGCTATTATTAAAAAGACAAAAAATAATAAGTGTTGGAGAGGATGTGGAGAAAAGGGAACCCTCATACATTGCTGGTGGGAACACAAACTGCTGCAGCCACTATGGAAAAAAGGATGGAGATTACTCAAAAAATTAAAAATAAAAATACCATAAGATCCAGCTATTCTACCTCTGGATATTTATCCGAGGAATATGAAGTCAGTAATTCAAAAAAATGTATGTGTCCCTATGTTCTTCACAGCATTATTCACAATAGCCAACACTGGGAAGCAACTCAAGTACTTATCAATGGATGAATGAATAAAGATGTGATATATATACATATATACCATGGAATACTACTCAGCCATAAAGAAGACAACATCATGCCATTTGTGACAGTATGGATGGACATTGACGGTATTATACTAAGTGAAACAAGTCAGATAGACAAAGAAACATACTGATTGATTTCCCTCATATTGGGAAAACAAATAAACAAACACATAGATAAGGAGTACAGATTGTAGTTACCAGAGGGAAAGAGGGAAAGGTGTAAAGGGGCACATATGTATGGTGACAGATGAAAACAAGACTATTGGCGGGGAACATGATCCAGTCTATACAGAACTGAAATATAGTAATGTACACCAGAAATTTACACAGTTATAAGCCATATGACCTCAATAAAATTAAAAAGAAATTTATTTTTAAATATAGCAAGACCCACTTTACACCTGGGCTGCAGGCAGCCCACGCACTCACTGAATTACACAGAAAGGCAGTTTCCCAGGTGAGTCCTGTCTGCTTTGCCACCATCGGAACCTCCTGATGAAGAACACAGGCCCAAAGATGCTAAAGCAGGTGGGACCCCTGGAGCAGGGAATGTTCTGAGAGTGTATGACACAAAGTATCTGTGCAGTGCATACTGGGTAGTGAGTTTGTGCTTCTCTTCAAGGTATGCCTTTGGTCATAATCTGCAGATAACTCAAGGAAAATCACTCTTAGGCTTCTAAAATGGAAAATTCTCATGTCCCAACTTCAAAGCTGCTGAGTTAGAATTCCGGGGAAGGGACACGGGACTTGTCCAGTTATTATCGTGTAGACTGAAGTCTGAGAAGCACTGCTGCTGGCGTCCAGCTGTAGCCACTGCCCGAGGTCAAAGCTCCACATCTTGTGAGGCCTGAGACGGCTCCCAGGGGAGATTTCTGTCTGTCGTCTGCAGAGGGGCGGCCACCTCACCTCTTCCCGCTGACTCGCTTCCCTAACTGGCTTCGTTGTGCCTTTCTTAGTCCTTTTCTTTACCTTCAGAGATAACTGGGAGAGGCAAGATAGAGATACAAATTTTACTAAATCTAACTTTAAAGTAATCTTTAAAAAATTGTACAGTGTTCAGATGTAATATTTATTTTTCTGTTGGGGTGTTTTTTGTCATTCTCCCTTTTGTTGTCTTAAAATATTTTGTGTTATTGGCTGGGAAGGTAGCATGAGATTAACATCGGCTTTATATTGAGCCCCAAACCAGGAAAGCACTTTATATTTGTAATACGGAATTAAGAATCACATTCGTGTAATGATGTTTAAAAGAATTTGGTTGTTTTATTCCTTGTTTTTTCTTCTTTTTGACATAATAATGTCCCAGTTTCTTCTTGGTGGACTTATCAGGAATATTGATGTCTGATCTATAAGTGAAGAGTAAATAGAAGGTCATTGTTACTATTCATAAATCTCTTCCTCACCAACTTTTCCTAAATGGTAGCATGGGTGTTAGAGTTAAGAATTTTTATTTTTCCCCCATTGGATTATAGAAAGAAAGATAGTCATTAGAGACTTAACTTGGAGTTGTAGTAAAAGAGCATAACATAAGAGCACTGAGCTTGGGCTCTGCCATGTATCAGCTTTGTAACCTGGCTGAGTTTTCTTGCCACTGTACCCAGTCTCTTCATCTATGAAATTATGAGAAGCACAACATCGACTACGTCAGGATATTTTGAGGGTTATGGGAGTTCATGTATGTTCAAGCACAGAATTAACATTCAGAGTGCAGTGCTTGGTTCAGTAGAAGTGTTTGCTGCTGTTATTTTAATTATCATTATTTCATCTCCTTATCTTCCTCATAAGTTCACTGTAAAACCAACAATGATCCACAGTGTCAACAGTTTTATTCCACGTCCCTGCTTAAAGACCTACAAAGGGAGCCTTGTGCTTTTAACCTTCTGTTTTTATCCCAGTCTCTAGAGGGATGCATTTACCTCTTTCTTCTTGCACTAAGGCACTGAATGGCGGTCCACACCCAGCCCTGCATGTCCTCCTTTAAGTATCCGATGCTTTTGAGACACTGCTTAGTGTTTACTTGGTGGACTATACTCCCTGACATGAACTACTCATGGGAGATAAGACGTAGAAAACATTGTTCCATGTAGGTCTCTGAGTTTATCATAACTCTGAGTTCAGTTGATCAAGGGAAAAAGTAGAGTTCCTTAATGCAAAGATCTTCAGAGATGAGGGTGTTCTAATGTGACACCACCTGAAAATAAAGCAAACACGTAAAAGCATATGAAGTTTTCAAAGGAAAAGCACACAACTAAAAGAATTGATCCCCTTAAATACACTATTCTGTTTATGCATCAAATTACTGATAGGAAATAGCCAGGTGTGGAGATAGTAGAATTGATCAATTTCATAGAGAATTCTTCCTAACAGTTGTTCATATCTTGTGTTTTACATCATTGATTATGGTAATATTTTCATTATTTCCTTTCCTAGTGTCTTTATCTTTCTCAACTTTTCCAAGAGATATATTTATATTATTCTCTAAAATTTTAGGACAATTTAAAAAAAGTTATGAAACATTTTAAGTTATTGATGTTGTATACTGCAGGAGCTCTAGATTGCATGTTAATTAGTGATAGAGTTTTAGTTTGGTAAAAGATGGTAGTTGGAATTGATAACAGGATGTTTGTAACCTAGTTTCTTCTTCATTATTTGATGTAGTTTTCAAAATGACAGAGCAAGTAATTTTTCATGTAATATATTGTGCCATTTTAAAATATGTGTCCTTGGAGAGGGTGATGGAGGTAAGTAGAGAGTAATTTAAAGTAATGACTTGTTTTTCTCCAGTTGATCTGTTATAAACCCAACAGCCATATAGCATCCTTTTGTCCAAATGACCTGATGGCACTTTCTTCACTTTTCTTGCTGTGACTCTAGCAATCTGAGGTCACACCATCTTTTCCTTCCTAGTCATGTTTTCACTTGTAAGAGTGACACTGTCAATAATATAGTGACAACTTTGCACACAGTCTACTATTTACTAAAATATATATATCAATAGCAAACTTTGATAACATAATTATTAAGTAATGAACTATTTGCAGTGCACGTAACAACTGATTGCTACACATTATTGTGTAGTGACATCATGGTTAAAACCGTTATTTGCAACATGTGACCCCTTTCAATTTTATTTTAAAGGAAAGTGTTCAATGACTTTGTTTTTGAAGAAGAAATACATGCATTTCCATCTTAGAAAATTGAGAACTTGTTTTTTGCCTTGTTTTTTTTGTCCTAAGCTCTTCGTTATATTGGTTAATAATTCACATGTCCAATTACTTCAGATTCACGGTGCTACCTCCTCTGCCTCTTTCATGGCTCTCACTTTAATTTTTCTATAATCCCGTCTGTGAGAGATGTTTATCTCCACCTTCATATGTGGAGGAAGGTACGGACCATCCTTCATGTGAACTTGGAGACAGAGGCCAAGGTGAAGCCTCGGTGCCCCTCCACACCAGTGAGCTGCAGAAGGCCTGCAGATTCCTGTGAATCTTCTGATCCCCACCTGACTCTCTACATATTTGGCATTGTCTCCACAGAGGACCCCAGCTTGGTACAATCGAATTTTTGAAGTCTATAGAAGCCTGCTGAAGGATAAGATTTGCTAGGAAGGACATCAGCAAGCAGTGTGCTCCAAAAGTTGGTGGCAGAAACATTAAGAAGAAAAACACGTTTCCATTTACCTTGTTTTCTCTTTATGTTCTCTATCTTTATTTTCCTTTACTTAGATGGTAAAAACCATGTCCACTCCCCATGGTGGTTCTTTTCCTGGAGTCCCACAGCAGTTTATTCATATCTCTTTCATTCAAATTATTTCTGTATTGTAATTTATCTGTTCATACATATCTGTCTTCCTTGCAGACTGCCAACATTTCAAGACCTTTGGGCACATAGTGTATACTTAAGTATTTGAGTGAATAAATGAAGCTCTTTTGTGGAATAAGATCAAAATAAATAAAAATACCTACTAAGCACATGAATGCAAGCATTTGAGAGAGAGTTTTGTGTCTGCTGAAGCAGGCTGTGGACCAGTTTAGGGGCTCAGTGCCAAGGTTACTCAATAGATTTAGATAAAATGAAAGAGATAATTAACTTTAGTTTTAAAATTCTTGGAGAACAGGAGCAGCATATCTAGGTGTGGATCAGGACTTGATCATTCTTGTTGCATCTTTGGAAAATCCAATCCTTTATCTTTCTATGAAAATGTGACTGGCCAAGAGAATGAACAGAAGATTGGCTTTTAGAAAGGCAATTTTGTCACAGGAAATCTTGGAGGAAAAAATATAGAAGGAGAACTGGTAGAAACATGGCAGAAACTTTTTGTGTAGAAACCCTAAAAATTGGGTTTACATGCTGTCTGAAAGAACTGTAACCCAACTTTTCTCCACTATAGATTTGAGCAGCTTTTAAATATCTAGGTATACAAAAGGATTACAAAGGAAAATAGATCAAACTGAAAGGAATTTAGGATGGAACAATGAGATGAAGCTGAAGTAAGCCAGTGCACTGAAATGTGTTTCGGAAGGACCCGCAGTTTTTAAAGGTAGTTGGAAATGTATCCCTCAGGTTTAAAGTAGAAAGGGAAATGGGAACAATTCTCTATTATCTCATGTCCATGAGATTAAAAGCAACAGTCTCTCAGAGAAGCAAAACTTTTCTGGCCTCTAATGTCCCAAAAAGTGTTTTGAATGGTACCTAATGAAAGAGATTCTGTGTGACATGATGCAAATACAGTATCATCAACTCATTTCCAAGTTTAGTTCAAACACTTTAGGACACGTTCAATTGAGGTAATGCAGAATTCTATAAGGGGCCAAGGAAGAGGCCGACAGCATTCTCTCTCAGCTTCTCACTTGACCAAAGGAGAAAATGTTCTTGAACAGATTGACCACGTCTCCTCAAGACAATGCTCCATTTTCAATTTGTCTTTTTGTAAACTCAATCTGCATTTCCCATTACATATGCAAGCTAAAGCCTGTGTGTAGACATCCTTCGTTGGCAATGAGGAGCAGATCCATACTATTAAATAATCAAATAAGCAGAACATCCGGTTGGACCCTTTTAGGAAAATTACAGGTTTAAGCCCACGTTCATTGGTGGAAGGACATGGTATACCAGAATAAAAATATCTGCCATTTATTATGCAGCTAATCATAAGTCATGCTATTTAAATGAAACTGAATGAATTCTTCTTCTATCAAGTTGACTAGATTTCAGACAAACTGATGTATAATTTTATATAGGTGCATTTTTGTTTAAAATGTAAAACTCTTTAGAGACTGCTTCATTCAGTTTTAGAGGCATATTTTGTATATTTTGATGATTTTATTTATTTTCCTTCATAGTAGAAAGGCACATCCTACTCTTTTTCTTGCTGCCTTCTCTCTACAAGATAAAACTCATCCAAGTTTATTTTGTTTTATAAGGCATAGTCTTACATTGTGATGATAAAGAGATCATTTCTGAAACATGTTTGGAACTGTAGGGAGCCCAGAATTTTAGATTATGCTCAGAATTTTGTGAGGTAAATTCAAAGAAGATGGAACATTTAAAATTTTGCCAGAAAAATTTTCTCCTAAATTTCTTCACAGTAATTAAAAAAAAAAAGTTTAGTGTCTTAATTCTTCAGATGGGTGAGTGAAGGAGTTGGCAGGATTAAATGTACCCTTGAGAGATCTCTTTCTGGGTTACTCTTTCAAAATAACCATCGTGGGCTGACCCCGTGGTTTAGCAGTTAGGTGCACGCGCTCCGTTGCTGGTGGCCCTGGTTCAGATCCCAGGTGGGAACACACACAAAGCTTCTCCGGCCATGCTGAGGCCGCATCCCACATACAGCAACTAGAAGGATGTGCAACTATGACATACAACTATATACTGGGGCTTTGGGGGAAAAATAAAAATAAATAAAATTAAAAAAAGTAATTCAAAACAAAAACCACAATCCTAGTTAATGAATATTTAATGAGGACTCTGTCAGTCCCAGAGCTGCTGACAGAGGCAGTTCCCAAAGCTCCAGCAGGTCCCGGGAGAGGACAGCACTGGTAATCAGTGTCGTCAGAGTTTGGATGAGGCGTGGTCATTCCGTGGATGTTAGAACTGAGTGGAGTTCTCAAATGAAGCCCAGTGACTCTAGACTTGAGCCCTGCTCGGAAGCCAGTTGACTTGTCATTCGCTCTGAGCATGGTGTCTTCCCTCTGCTCGTGCCCCTTTTTGCCATTTCTCATGCTTCTCCTGACTCTTTCTCTTTCCTACACCTTCTTTCTTCTTTTTTCTCTCTTTCTTAGTTTTACTCTCTATTATATTCCTTATATATTCCTTATCAATTTTTTCTTCCTTCTCTTATTGTTCTCATTCATTTTCTTTTTACTTTGTAGTACAGTTACTCTGTACATCACGTTCATCTTAACATCTTGACCCTCTACAACTCTTATACTTCAGCTAGCTATTTTGAAGAAAGTGTTTTGATAAATTTCTCTTAGATGTTATAACATGGTGATTCAAGGAGATAAAAACTATCACGAAAGGGATGGGGATGGAGAATGAATTCAGATCAGGCAGCCATGGAATTAGACAGAGGGAAACTGAGAGCTTAGGTGTGGGTGTTCAAAATATTTCTTGATACATCTTTGTAGTTCATTGGTGTGGTAAACTGCACACGGTCTTATTTACTGTTGGAGCCCAGAAGTTTGCTCCTCTGGTCAGGTCAGCAGGTCTCGCTCGGCCTATAGAAAAGAAGCTAGGAAACACTGCCTGCGTTTCTAATGTAAAGAACTGTTCATGTTCCACCAGGAGACCTCTTGGGCTCTTCCCTGCACTATCTGAATAGAAAAAGAGGAAGAGAAGCTTTTCTCCATCTGCACAAAGCCGGGACCCTATCTTTGCATGTGAGTGAAAACAAAGTGTTCCCAAGTTTGGATTTGCTTTAACAAGATCTATTGGCTGGCTTTGATGTGAAATGTCTTTATTCAAAATTGGCTACCTCTAGTGTTAAGGTCAGAGTTGAGATTTGTGAGTATAAGAAAGAAGAATTCCTTTTTGATTAACTCAGTGAAATACAATATTTGGGAAAATGGTTATATTTGATGGCCACTTGTTAATTTTCTGTTGCCACAGTGACATCTGTTGGTAAGTGACTACTTCATGCTATTATCGATGATTTTGGTTTGAAAGACACGCCCTGAGTTTGATAAATAAATGGCAAGCAATAGGATATATTGGAGCATATGAGGAAGCCATTTGGGGTAAATCTAATTCGGCCTGAGTTTGTTTTTCCAAAAGGGTCTGTCGCCTGCATTGTGTATCTGCTTTGCCATGTCTCCAAGAGAAGAGTAAATGCCCTTAAGATAAGGATGCAGCTTCCTCCTCATTGGCATTGCCTTAAGGATAAGCATTTCTCCCTAGGCTGGGATTTTACTGCTTCACTCATCCTGTGACCACCCTGCTCCAGACAACAGACCTGACATCAGCCATGCCCATCAAGACAGCAGACCTGCTCCCTGCTGTGTTCATCAATAGCTATTCTGGCAGGGCAACCTGGCAGGGTGATCTTGTGGCTATTGTGAAAGGGACAGTACAATCCTATGTGATACATGCTCTTTGACGATATATAACTGTTCTGTACATCCCACTTCTTCAGTGCCCTTCCTTCCTAATGAAAGCAAGGCCCAGGGCCATGGTCCTCAAAAGTTGGCTCATAATAAAATCATCCCAATTTTGATTTATACATTGGTTACTGATTATTTACGTAGACATTTCTTGGCGTAGTCATGGCAGGATTTCAGAGAAACCCACCAGAGACCACCTGGAATCTACACTGAACTGGCATTGGGTACCAATAAGGGCCCATTGTGCCCTCCAGATCACTGCATTCTTCAGGTGACCCCAGTGTGTTTTCCTGAAACCTAGACCTCTTTATTTTAAGTCGACGGTCCAGAGTTTATTCGAGCTGTTTTCAAGGCTTAAGGTTAGGTGTCTTAAGGGGGTACTGGTACATTATCTAGGTCAGAGGAACCTAGGGAGGAATTCCTAGGAAAGAGAAATGTAAAGGGAATTTCATAGGCCTGGGGAGCCTAGGGGGAACTTTTGGAGTGAATGGGGCAGGGTGACTTATTAATATGGCTTAAAATTGGGAAGAATTATGTTTATAAAGTATGAACAAAACTGCTTGATAGAGAAATGAGAGACTGAATCTGTTCAGCTCTGAAGAAAAGGGACATTGCTCCTCCCGGCCTTTCGGGCATTCTCAGGCAACTGAGAATCTCATCGGGGGTGTCAGAGGCGAACACCACGACGTGTAACTGTCCTTCCTATAGGGAGTTCCACTATCATTCATGTTAATTAATCACAGGTTTGTCTGGGAACGTGCACAGGAGGGTTGGTCACCCGTGCTCCAAACCCCCACGGCAGTACCTAGACTGCGGGCGGGAGAAACCAAGGCACGTAAGAGAGTGATTACGACCTTTCTTTAGCGAGTAACACTCACAAGTAGTACACTCCTGACCCACTACACAGTCCCTAGAAATTGTTCAGACTTTGTAGCAAAAGAAAAGAAAAGAAAAGTGGGAAATTGAATTTGCTGGACCGTTCCCGGCTGGGCGGCCTGGCCTTTGAACCCAGGAGACTTGCCCAAGTGCTAAGACAGCAGGGGGCCTAAGGCTGAAAAAAAAAATGGTTAAGAAGCTTTCTGCAGATAGAAACTAATAAATTTTCTAAAACAGTGGCTATAAAATCTTTGTTGCATTTGTCTGTTCTTTATGTGTGTGTCTCTACATGCATGTTATATGTGCGTGATATTTTACCTCCGGAGGGTATGGTCAAAATCAAGAGGTCTATTCAATTAACTTGAAGTAAGCACCTACAAAAGTTGTTTCTAAATCCACGTTTTTCCAGTTAACGTGATATGAAATAATCTTTGGGAAATAAAAGCTTATTTAAGCTTGTTAGTTTTCAGCATTGGATATAATGCAGATATGCAGCCTTTATTCGTCAAATAAATTGATGGTATTTCTATTACAAAACTGGTCTCAAAAATAGTAAATGATGGCTAATATTATCTAATGTCTCATAAAGTATTGTAGGCCATCTAAATAATTATTGAGGGTCGGGCCCCGTGGCTTGGCGGTTAAGTGCGCGCGCTCCGCTGCTGGTGACTCGGGTTCTGATCCTGGGTGCGCAGCAATGCACCACTTGTCAGGCCATGCTGTGGCGGTGTCCCATATAAAGTGGAGGAAGATGGGCACAAATGTTAGCCCAGGGCCAGTCTTCTTCAGCAAAAAGAGGAGGATTAGCATGGATGTTAGCTCAGGGCTGATCTTCCTCAGAAAAAAAAAAATTCATTGAGTATCTAGATCATTTACAAATAAGATAAAATATTAGACATTGATTGCTAAATATAGGTTTATCTACTTTTGACTTATTACAGAAAAACTAAAAGGTGTTTTGGGTCTATTGGTAAACATGCCTTGTGTTTTATTTAAAAGATTGTACTATAAAGTAACGTTTCCCAAAATTATAAAAAGTGTCCACATAAATTTGTCAAGCCACGAAATGCTATGGTAAAAGAAATTTTATAATTGCTTCCTTAGTTTTTACTTAAAAATTAAGGTTTCTAAGGGTTAAAAATTTCTAAGATGTGATTAAGCTACTAAAAAATTAAGAAAACTATGTTTGTATTCAAGGAGAGTAAGATGTGTGTTTTCATTAAGAAGATATGAAAAATGGAAATATTTTTGTTTGGTTAGGAAAGATAAATTTGCCCTGAAAAGTACTAGAAGGAAAAAAAGGAGCGCATGGCACAAATTCTGAATGTAAACAAAAAGTTATAGAAGGTTTGTTGAAGAGAAACTCTGAGGAGTTTTATACACGGTCAAGTTGGCTAAGATTAAACTAAATCCGATTAAGTAAATGATTTTTAATATCAAAACTAAGCTGGTACAAAATTCAAATTTGGTCTTCTTCCTTTTAAAAGGATAATTTTATTCTACTCTTTTTTATCTTCCCCCAAAGCCCCAGTAGATACTTGTACATCATAGTTGCACATCCTTCTAGTTGCTGTATGTGGGACGTGGCCTCAGCATGGCTGGAGAAGCGGTGCATCGATGCAAGCCTGGGATCCGAACCAGGGCCGCCAGCAGTGGAGCGTGCTCACTCAACCGCTAAACCACGGGACTGGCCCTATTCTACTCCTAATCTACTCTCCATAGAGGTTATTACGTAAAAAGATTTTTCTTCAACTTTGAGTTAAGTTTATCTAAATAACAGAGATCTGTTTTGTTAAGGTAATTTCCTAAGTTCAAAAGACTGAGGTCTCTCTATTAAGGTCTTTTTGACTGTTTAACTGCTGTTTGTTAACTAAGCATGATTTCATTGCGACAAGAGCAGCAACTCCTTGATCTTCTCTGACCAAGTGTTTAAAACTCTTCTATATTTTTGACAATCTCCCCAAAATTCATATCCTAAATAAAGTCTGTCTAATAACCTTTTTGTTTGAGAATTTTCAAAGGGCCCTGGCAATTCTCAAGAAAATTTTATCTCTTCCTATAAAGAGGGAGATACTAAACTAACTAGGCTTGTTAAGTATGCTAAATTGCACGGGCAGCATTGTCAAGTAAATGATAAAACTTCTTAGGTTATACTGCGTAGGTAAATATTACTCACTATTTTAACCCTGCTATCTTGCTTCCAACATTACAAGAGGAATGACCACGACTGCATTCTATTTAATTTGGTTTACAGATGGGTCTTACTTAAGTGATAAACAAGATATTGCCAAGCTGGATATGCTGTCCAGCCTCGAGAATGCCTGTGTGGGGGAAGAGGGAGAATCACCCTCTGCCCTTTCCCTTAAGGTTCTTATGGCTGGCCAAATACATAGCAAGACAGGTTAGCAGGAGAAAATAATACCAACTATAATAACAAGTATACATGGGAGAAACCAGGGAGACTGTGTTTCTCAACACAATAGCAGAAATTCTCATCATAAATACCGTCTTTATGTAAAGACAGAGGAGGATGTTGGGGGTGGGGGGTGTCAGGTTACAGGAGATTGCCACTAAAGCTCTGTAAACAAGAGTGAGGTTATTATGCAGATTTAAGGCCTCACCTTCCACATTGATAAGTTTCTAGAAATGAGGTCATACCCCCTCTTCCCAATACAGAGAGAGAGATCCCTTTACAAATGGAGATTTCCCTTATAAATGTAAATGTTTGTCTGGCAACTCCTCACAGGGCCATCCAGACAATGTGGCCAGAGAGACAGAACTTCTGATAAGATGGGCTTGTTGGTGTCTTTCCTATTGTAACACCTATTTTACATTATATTACAGCCATCAGATAGAAGATTTGTTGCAGGAAAGAGTTACTATGTCAAATTCTTTAGGCAGTTAGTGGGGGAGGTCAAATGTCCGTCAGAGAAAACAACCAAGGTAAAGAGATATATTTCAGAGTGGCCAAATCTTGACCTCCCACACCTGCTTATTCCTATTAACTCTGCTAACCCAATAAAAGACTTCTCTCCACAGGCTTGAAAGAAATCGCCACCGAAGAAGAGAAATAGATATAGGAGTCAAAAGGGGGAGTTTTTGACACCCCCTCACAGATGTGGTTTGCACCCAGTAAAAAAACCCATAGTCCCTATTGGAGCACAATTGTCACTGCTCCAGCATATACACCAATTAACCCATTGGGCACCTGAAAATACAATTTTGTGGGAAGAACAATGCTTTTAAAAACCTTCTCCCACAGTGGCTCATAAAGCTATACTGATTGTGTTATATGCCCAAAATATCATCTAGGGACACTACTACATGAATCACAAGGCCACTTTGCCTTTACTAAGGGACCATTTGAGGTATAGCAATCGGACTGTGTCCAAATGCCACCATCTCAAGGATAAATATATCTTGTAATGACTGCGTGTTCTCACATTGGGTTGAGGCCTTTCCTTGCAGAAGAGCAATGGCTCTAATAGTAGGTAAATTACTATTAGAGAGAATAATTCCTGTTTGGGGAATTCCTGCTGAGTTACATAGTGACAAGGGAACTCATTTCACTGGACAAATAATTAGTATATTTTAATATTGGGCCAATGATATAGCATTTCCACTGCGCTTAACATTCCCAATCCTCACGATTGGTGGAAAGAACTAACAGCACAATCAAAACTCAATTGGCAAAGCTTTCAGGAACATTTCATCTCATGGCTGAAAGCTCTTCCACTACTGCTCCTCAATCTTAGATCTACGCCCTTTGCTAAACATCGGCTGTCTCCTTTTAAGATAATACCTGGACAGCCTATGCAATTAGATAAAGAAATGTATGAATCAACTTTGCTTAAAGAAAATATCTTAATTACTGCCAAGGTCTCATTGAGACACTTAAAAATATATATATATATGAGAAGTCGGTAGCCGATTCGTTTTACAGAGCCCTCCCAGACCTTAAGGATGATAACCTAGAAAATTTATTTATCAGAAGAGTCATCAAATAAAAGACTCTACAGCCCTATTGGAAAGCAACATACCAGGTACTTTTAACCAGTTCGTGCTGTAAGGGGAAGAGAGTGAATCTCCCTCTGTCTTTTCCCTTAAGGTTCTTCTGGCTGGCCAAATAATCAGCAAGACAGGTTAGCAGGAGAAAATAATATCAAGTTAAATAACATGTATACATGGGAGAAAGCAGGGACACTGCGTTTCTCAACACAATAGCAGAAATTCTCGTCTTAAATATTATTTTCAGCCAATGACAAAGGAGGATTTTGGGGGTGGGGGGAGTCAGTTACAGGAGATTATCACTAAAGCCCAGTAAACAAGAGTAAGGTTTATTATGTAGCTCAAGGCCTCACCTTCCACGTTGATAAGTCACTAGAAATGAGCTCGTCCCCCTCTCTTCTCCAAACAGAGAGGGAGATACCTTTACAAATGGAGATTCCCCTTATAAATGTAAATGATTGTCTGGCAACTCTTCGCAGGGCCATCCAGAGAATGTGGCCAGAGAGACAGAACATCTGATAAGAGGGGCTTGTTGGTGCCTTTCCTATTGTAACATTTACCCTACGTTATCCTTACAGCCATCATGATAGATCTGTTCCAGGAAGGAGCCACCATGTCAAATTTTTTAGGCAGTTAGTGGGGGAGGTCAAATGTCTCTAGAGAAAACAACCAAGGTAAAGAGATAGATTTCAGGGTGGCCAAATCTTGATCTCCCACAGTGCGCTGCAGAATCAAAAGACATAGACTCATGGAGTCACATTTCTTGTTTTAAAAAGAGGCTTTTGCATCTGAGCGCGTTACAGTTCCTATTTCTGAAACTTGACTTCAACTGGCCAATACGAATATCTCTAAACCAGGATGAGAAGAAGACAACATCACTTGTAGACAGCTGTCCCAAGACTCCAGACCAGGACTGTATTCCCAACCTTAAATCCACTTATTTAAACCTTTGTTATGCTTAAACTGTATACTTATTTTATAATTGTTACAGTTAAGATTTTCAGAATACTATCATACTTAAGGAAGGTGCTTGATTTGCAACAGACTGGTCTTAATGTCCAGACATTTATCGGGCGGCTCCTAATATAACTTAATGGTTGTATAGAACAAATCTCTGGCCTTGACTACTGGCCTGATGGCTAAAACACTACACTTGATCTTCCCTTAAATGCAGGGAAGGATTCACAGTGACAACTGCTGCCAACCTTCCTCTGCTTAAGGCCAGACGGGCTCATTCAGTGTTCCCCTGGTATGACCACCGAGCCGCTAGCTATATTTGCTCCTTTTTTAGGACTAAAGGATGTCACATCACATACAGAAGCCCTTAGTGACAGTCAAGCAGGAATTGCCTTATTAAATACTAAAATATCTTTAATAAAAAGACTGTCTTTCAAAATAGAATGGCCTTAGATATTTTAACTACATCCCAAGGTGGTACATGCCCAATCATTCAAACTGAATGCTGTGTTTTCATAACTGACGAGTCTTCCAATGTGTCATCTCTGCTAAAGCCCATGAAAAAGCAGGTGAATGCCTGAAGCCAGCCTGCACCCGGTCTTGAGTTGTTTGGTTGGCTCCCTTCTGGTATTGGTTCCCTTTTTCGATCTGGATTGCAATTCCTATTTCTATTACTTCTTGGAATTCTTGTACTAGCCATAATATTTAAACTAATTGCTGTTTTCTTTTCTCAGTGCTGTAAGACTGTCATGTAAGCTGGAGTAATGAAAGCTGAGGTGGTCGATTGATCTTATAACCTTGGACAAACTTGCTTTTTTCATAGGGACTACACCTAAGAACTCATTTTAAAATAATCTTTTCAAAGATGTTAAATTATTATCATTGTTATTGTACTTGCTCTATAATTGTGCGTAGCGTAAATACAAGGAGTGATAAAAAGCATATACACAATGTTTGTGCAACAACCTAAAATAAATCCAAAACCCATGAAATGCTTCCTCTATTAATATATGTATACCTCTTTGCTTGTCCACTATATTCAATTAAATCCCCCAACGGGGACAAGTGGGCAAATAAATGAGATAAAAGCCTGGCACCGAGGGACATGATGGACCCAGGGCAGGCAGCAACCACCCTGGGGCTGACGGACAATATTTTCATCATCAATGCTTTCTATCAAAATATTATAGATCAAAAAGGGGAAAATGATAAATAAATGGCAAGCAATAGGATATATTGGAGCATATGAGGAAGCAGTTTGGGGTAAAACTAATTCGGCCTGGGTTTGTTTTTCCAGAAGGGTCTGTCGCCTGCATTGTGTATCTGCTTTGCCATGTCCCAAAGAGAAGAGTAAATGGCCTTAAGATAAGGATGCAATTTCCCCCTCCTTGGCATTTCCTTAAGGATAAGCATTTCTCCCTAGGCTGGGATTTGACTGCTGCAGTCACCCTGTGACTACCCAGCTCTAGACAACAGACTTGACACCAGCCATGCCCATCGAGACAGTGGACCTGCTCCTCACTGTGTCCATCAATAGCTATTCTGGCAGGGCAACCTGGTAGGGCGATCTTGTGGTTATTGTAAAAGGGACATTGCAATCTCATGTGATACATGCTCTTTCACAGTATATAACCACTCTGTACACTCCACTTCTTCGGTGCCATTCCTTCCTTAGGGAAGGAAGGCCCAGGGCCATGGTCCTCAAAAGTAAGTTCATAATAAACTCGCCCCAATTTTGATTTATAGATTGATTATGGATTATTTACATCGACATGTTTTACAAGTAATAAAATATTTTGAAAGGAAAAAATAAAGCCACAGCCCTGCATTACACATGAAAGTTCTGCTCCCCCTGGAGGGAAAATGAGGATACGACATTGGTCGAGTACTTGATTTTATAATCCACTGATGCCTTTCAAAAATACAGCTATTATTGTAAGAGTAAAGATATCCTTAAGAATAGTGCCACAAAACAGGTTTTCCCAGCTACTTTTTGTCAGAGCTGAAACCAACATCAGGCTGGGGCACTTGAAGAGGCATGGTGGACTCAGCTGAGGGTTGCTTAATTACCTTGAGATGATTAGCCAACAGCGAATAGGATGCAGAATGATTAAAAACAGGTAAATGTACATAAAATTGGAAATAATTAAGAAAAATAACGCCTTCAAAATATTCTCTCATAATTTTTATAGCTTTTTTTTTTTTTTTTTTTTTGAGGCATGACTAGGATAGTATGTTAGATTTTTCTAAATCCTTATCTCCAGGGCATATGTTACTGAGTTCTTCAGTATATATGATAATGTCAAAGAAAACCTGGACAAAAGTATTCTGTACTATCAACAAGGACAAAACATGTACAACATTGCTCTATACATTAAGATTCCAGCTGTAATAGTCAAGATATATATTCATGTGTGCAAAATTATAATGATTTTCTATTTTTCTCGGGCTGTGAACCATGGTAATATATATAATAATAAGCAGAAAACCTGATGAACTAGGTGATTTAAAACACCTGATGTTACAGCTTGGACATTCAAGGGTGAAATACATCAATTTAAATTTCACACCTTCTTTCCTTCTAGCCAGTGAAGTGTCTGGAAGACATAAAATTAATTGAGAGTTAACAGTATTTGGAAGCAGTTGAGGTTAAGCCCTCAACAATGGTGGCCCTTACTTCTGGAGCCATTGACTCTTTGTCATATGTTTATTGTATAGACGAGTTCTCTTCTTAGATGATTTGTGTATGTTTCATAGAAGAGAGACAGGGCAGGAGAATTAACTATCACTCTACACCGGTTCCTTTACTGTATTACCTCATGCAATTCTTACAGTAATCCTTTAAAGTAACTATTATAATTCATATTTAATTGATAAAGAAAACCATGTTTAGGGGCCTGCTCGGTGGTGCAAGCTGTTAAGTGTGCGCGCTCCGCTGCGCCGGCCCGGGGTTCACTGGTTCGGATCCTGGGCGCATGCCGATGCACCGCTTGGCAAGGCATGCTGTGGTGGCATCCCGTATAAAGTGGAGGAAGATGGGCATGGATGTTGCCCCAGGGCCAGTCTTCCTCAGCAAAAAGAGATGAGGATTGGCAGATGTTAGCACAGGGCTGATCTTCCTCACAAACAAAATAACACCATGTTTACAAAATTGATCAAGGGTAAGAGGGAAGATCTGAACATCAGTCTCTTGGGTTTATGCCTCTATTCTCTCCACTGTGATAAAAATGGTACTTCAACATGGGTACTCACCATCTGGCTATTTAATACCAGTTCCTGCCAGCATCATTGGATGAGATGAGATGAGAAGTTTATTTCCAAAGTTATTCTATTATATTTAAACTAACTATTTATGAGTCAGATGTCAAGACATGTTTTAGAGGCAGAGAGAACAACTGATTACTTCACCTACACATTTTTCAGTTTTACTATAACTTTCATGTGTCACATTGTGTCAACTTTACCAACTTTAGTGCTGCACTGTTCTTTTTTTTTTTTATTGATATTTTAATGGTTTCTAACATTGTGAAATTTTGGGTTGTACATTTTTGTTTGTCCATCACCCCATATATGACTCCCTTCACCCCTTGTGCCCACCCCCCACCCCCATTTCCTGGGTAACCACAGTCCAGTTTTCTCTGTCCATGTGTTGGTTTATATTCCACATATGAGTGAGATCATACAGTGTTTGTCTTTCTCTTTCTGGCTTATTTCACTTAACATAATACGCTCCAGGCCCATCCATGTTGTTGCAAATGGGACGATTTTGTCTTTTTTTATGGCTGAGTAGTATTCCATTGTATATATATACCACATTTTCTTAATCCAATCGTCAGTCGAGGGACACTTAGGTTGCTTCCACTTCTTGGCTATGGTGAATAATGCTGCAATGATCATAGGGGTGCATAAGCCTCTTTGGATTGTTGATTTCAGGTGCGTTGGATAGATTCCCAGTCGTGGGATGGCTGGATCATAGGGCATCTCTATTTTTAATTCTTTGAGGAATCTCCATACCGTTTTCCATAGAGGCTGCACCAATTTGCATTCCCACCAGCTGTGTATGAGGGTTCCTGTTTCCCCACATCCTCTCCAACATTTGTTGTTTTTTGTCTTGGTGATTATAGCCATTCTAACGGGCGTGAGGTGGTATCTTAGTGTTGTTTTGATTTGCATTTCCCTGATGATTAGTGATGTTGAGCATCTTTTCATGTGCCTATTGGCCATCTGTATATCTTCCTTGGAGAAGTGTCTGTTCATTTCCTCTGCCCATTTTTTGATCGGGTTGTTTGTTTTTTTGTTGTTCAATTGTGTGAGTTCTTTATATATTATGGAGATCAACCCCTTGTAAGATGTATGTTTTGCAAATATTCTCTCCCAGCTGGTTGGTTGTTTGTTCATCTTGATTCTGGTTTCATTTGTCTTATAAAAGCTCTTTAGTCTGATAAAGTCCCACTTGTTTATTTTTTCTTTAGTTTCCCTAGTCTGGGTAGGCATGTCATCCGAAAAGATTCCTTTAAACCCAATGTCAAATAGTGTGTTGCCTATATTTTCTTCTATGAGTTTTATAGTTTCAGGTCTCACCTTCAGGTCTTTGATCCATTTTGAGTTAATTTTTGTGAATGGCGATAGCATGTCCACTTTCATTCTTTTGCATGTGGCTGTCCAGTTTTCCCAACACCATTTATTGAAGAGACTTTCCTTTCTCCATTGCATGTCCTTAGCACCTTTGTCGAAAATTAGCTGTCCGTATATGTGTGGTGCACTGTTCTTTTTTAAAAAACTTACAATTTCATTTTCCATGTAAAGCACCTTGCTGTTTTCTTCTTAGTCACTAGATGGCAGTTCTGCATCTCTGTAAATTACCACTGCAGCAGGAAACGAGAGGTCTTAAGCCAGTTTGCTCTGTACAAATGATGGACAAAGGAGGATTTCTGGTCCATCAAGGCTGCTTGTGTTATTCTGTGGCCGCAACGGCGATGTCCAGGATTACTTAGTCAAAGGCACGAAGCAGAGTCAGAAAGCATCCTCTAAGTTCTTTTTCAGATGTGAGTTCAGGCACCTGTCCTCTCACCTGAGCACACTGGAGTTTATTGAATGCGTTCTGACTCTTACTTTCTCCCTGTAGTTAATAAGTCTGGGAGATCCATGCCCCTAGAAAAAAACACACGACTCATAAAGCCTTTTCTCAACTAAACGGAGTTGAGGGCTATGGCGTTGCCTGCGAGTCTGATGCTTAAAGCTAACGCAGCTGGTGCTCATGTGGAGGGAAAGAGCGTCAGCCACTCCTGGAGGGCTTTTATTGATGCTCCTATGGAATGAGCAAGTTTAAAATAAAACCACATGGCTTAAACCTCACTAACTGATTGTTTTATTTTCAAGTAATATGCTGTGAAAATCTGCTATGTCTAAAAAACTATTTCACAAAACTGAAACAATTCTGTTTTTTATTCTCTGGTATTTGAAATACTATTAAAACTGTAAATCCTTTAACATTCTACAATATACAAATAGGCAAATTTCAATTATATTCTCTAAAAATGTTTGCTCCCATGTTAAAGATTAATATATTGTAACAAAACTGGTTACCACCCAGTTTTTAACTCATTTTTTGCTTTTGAAATTACATATAAAATTTGTGTTTTGAAGTATTTTCCTAAAACTCAGCATCTTTCTGATAAATGGACTAGTTGACAGGTAACTAGAATGAAATTTGATCTTTAAAACTCTAGCTTTGTGTAAGAATTGATAATATCAGGCAGTTGAAAGTTGGGTCTCTCCACATTATGATATTTATTAATTGTGAATAGCCACATCTGTTACAAAGTGCTGAATAATAACAAGAAATTAAACAATATCAGCTTTCTCTTACCCCACATGTAGAGTTTATATGCAAATAAACTCTCAAAGGTCAGAAAAATGCTTATGATTTCAGATAACTGGTAAAATACTATCTCATTCCAGTATTAACCTCATTTGAAATTGACTTAAAACTCTTCTCTTAGGATCCTGCTCTGATCAGTGCCCCCTGGTCCCCTCAATGCCTCATTTGGTTGCAAACCTATCTGAGGAATTGAATATTCTTTTCCAATTGTTCTCTTGAAGGTATCTGTGATAGTGCTTTTTATACAATGACCACTTGGTACAATTTATTATTAGTTTCAGAAACACCTTGGGCTGGCCTCATGGCTTAGCAGTTAAGTGCGCGCACTCCGCTACTGGCAGCCTAGGTTTGGATCCTGGGTGCGCACTGATGCACCGCTTCTCTGGCCATTCTGAGGCCGTGTCCCACATACAGCACCTAGAAGGATGTACAACTGTGACACAACTATCTAATGGTGCTTTGGGGAAAAAAAATGGAGGAGGATTGGCAATAGATGTTAGCTCAGAGCCGGTCTTCCTCAGCAAAAAGAGGAGGATTAGCATGGATGTTAGCTCAGGGCTGATCTTCCTCACAAAACAAAACAAAAAAATAACATCTTTATTTAGGAACAAATCAAGGAAACAGATGTCAGGAATGTGGGGTCGCCTAGCTGATGGTGCTTGAGGGATTCCTCACGTGAATCTTGGCATAGAAAAGTTTAAAGAGTGAAGCAGCATTGGTCAGATCACAAGTGTGGGGTGAACATAATTCTGAAGGAATAATGATGGAGACATAAAAGCAAGAAGCCACTTGAATTGCATTGGAAGATATTAGACACATCAAAGGGCTGGGAAAAAAACCTTGTTTAATGTGAGCTCTTTCAAAACTCGAAGGCAAAAAGTAATATGGATTTACATGGTAATTATAAACCACAAAACAACAATTCACAAGACAAGTAAACAACTAAAGTAGAAACCAGAGTAAAAAATAATAGAGGTTAAAGGAGAGATGGAGAGAGATTGTTGGGGTCAGAAAACATGGCTTAGTCATCCTTGAAGTCTCTCTCAGACTCTGATCATTCTTAGTGCTCAGTAAACACTTTGAGCCCATGAGCCTGGGGAGGGGCAAAGTGAGAGGCGGTTGGGAGGGGAGACAATGCGAAGATACCCTTGTGGAGGCACTGACATTGAAAATCAGTGACATTTTGCCAAGGTGTTTACCATAATATATTAAGGATTATCCTGGAAAGATAAGGATTTTTCTGGAATGTGCGTTTTCATTTTGTGGAAACTCCAAGTAGCCCAGAGAACAATTTAGACATTTCAGCTTTAGAAATAAAGAGAGGGGCCAGCCCTGTGGCACAGCGGTTAAATGCACATGCTCCACTGCGGCGGCCCCGGGTTCACAGGTTCGGATCCTGGCACGCACTGATGCACCGCTTGTCAAACCATGCTGTGGTAGCATCCCATACAAAGTAGGGGAAGATAGGCGCAGATGTTAATCCAGGGCCAACCTTCCTCAGCAAAAAGAGGAAGATTGACGTCGGAAGTTAGCTCAGGGCTGATCTTCCTCACTAAAAAAGAAAGAAAAGGAAATAATGAGAAACTTTTCTGTCAGTTTTAAGAATGAAAACCAGTTAGCATCTGGAAGACAGTTGCAATATAGGATGAGAATGTGGAGAAAGAATTAGATGTCACATGTTGTTTTTGCTTTTCTCTAGGGCAGTAAGGCTTGCAGGGGGAATGAAGTTCCATCTTTGCTCTATTGAGTTTGAGAAGATGTAAAATTCATTTGTGCTGGGCAACACTGTTGACCTGTGGAGAAAGACAAATGATTCAAGCAGCTGATCTAAAGGAATAACTGAGCTCATAAAAGTTCTTAGCTAATAAAAGGTGCTTCTTTATTGAACTTTACTGGACATCCATTGACCTATATGTGCAAAGTATTTGTGGTAGATATTGAAGGAAACACAAAGAATTATAAGGTTCCAAGCTCGTCCACATACATGAAATGGTTTGCAAGATGTATTTAGATTCTGCCAAGGTATTTAGTGTATGTTGTATTACAGAACTTAAAAAAATGAGAATGTTATTGAGAAATTGTAATTAAGGACAGCCTCTTAGGAGAGGTGGACTAGATCAAGTCCTCAAAGGGACCACTTTTGGGCAGGTGGAGGGAAGAAAGAGTGAGGATTTCAGATGAGGGAAGAGGGGAAAGGTACAGATGTAGAAAGGAACATGGCATTTGGGCATGGGGGTGTGGAGGCCACGACAGGCACAGTCTTCCCGAGACTGAGAGGCAGCTCAGTTTCCTCCTTCAAGAGCCCAGCACTGCTTCCCACCTCCTGGCCTCCTCTACCTGCAGACCCCCCGCCTGAGCCAAGGCCTATCTTATCTGGATCGCTGCCCAGTCTCCCAACAGGTCCCTTTACTTACAGTCTTAATTTTTTCTAATCTTTCCTCCACAATGCCTCCAAAGTTACCTTCTAGAATCCAAATTTGCTTAGATCTGACATCTGCTTAGACTCTTTCAATGACTGCTCAGAGCATTGGAGAGAACATTCAGACTCCTGAGCTGGACACGCAGGCTTTGCCTTGCTGTTCTCATCTTTAGCCTCATCCTGCACTGTGTCCTACATGTTCGCTTTGTTCCAGCCTTAAAAATACCCCCATTTTCTGAAAGCTTTAGCATCCTTTATATCTGTCTTTTTATATGTGTTTCTTCTGTCCTCCTACTCCCTTTTTTGATCAACTTAATTCCTATTTCTTAATCTAAACTCATGTCAAATGTTCCTTCCTCTTGGACACTTTTCCTGAGAGATCTCCATCCAGAGACCCCTTTTGATGTCCCCACTCTGGGACCCTGTACTTATCTACTTTTCCATAACTGTAGTTTTATTCATGTCTCATAGACAGTGAGCTCCTTAAAGCTGAGACTATCCTTCTTCTTGATGAATAAATGGCAAGCAATAGGATATATTGGAGCACATGAGGAAGCCATTTGGTGTAAAACTAATTGGGCCTGAACTTGTTTTTTTTTCTTTTTCCCCAAAAGGGGCCTGTAGCCTCTGTTCATCCATTGTATATCTGCTTTAAGCAATTAACATGTCCCAAAGACAAAAGCAATGTCCTTAAGTTGTAAATGCAACTTTCCCCACATTGGCATTTCCTTAAGGATAAGCATTTCTCCCTAGGCTAGGATTTGATTGCTGCACCCATCCTGGGACCACCCAACTCAAGACAACAGCCACATCCATGGAGACAGCAGACCTGATACCCACTGTGTCCATCAATCGACGTGCTGACAGGTCAACATCATGACTACTGTAAAAGGGACATTGCAATCACATGTGATACATGGTCTTTGATGGTCTATAACCACTCTGTACACCTCACTTCTTTGGGCCTCCATTTCTTTGTGAAAGGACTCTCCTGGGCTTTATGGCCCTCAAAGGTTGGCTCATCATAAACTCAACCCAATTTTGATTTATATATTGGTTGGATTATTTGTGTCGACATTCTATTAGTCCTTCCAGTATCTAAACACAGTACTTGACACTTTGGGGCACTCAGAAAATGTTTGATGTGTGAATAAGTATGTGGAAGACCACACTGACTGGAGCAGAAGGGGCTTTTCAGGGAGTGGTAGAAAATCCACTCACATTCCTACCATAGTGGTTGAGGCTGTGGGCTTTGGACCAGTTTGTCTGGGCACAAATCCCAGTTATTCCACTTTTAAATGGAGAACAGGTGCAAAGTATTTACTCTCTGAGCCTTAGTTTCCTCATCTATAAAATGCGGTTACTGATAACTCTTGTCTCATAGGGTTTTAGTGAGATTTAAATGCATTAACTTATGTAAAGTACTTAGAAGAGCTCCTGGGACATAGTAGGCACTAAAATGTTAGCTACCTTAAGTTATCATTATTGCTCTTATATCTGAGCAATACTCTGGTTTTGAAAAGATGCGTTCATAATATAGTTGATCCTCATTATTTGTGGATTCCGTGTTTGCACACTTGCCCACTAGCTAAAATGTACTGGCAGCCTCCGAATAAACACCCACAGGGCTTTCATGTCCATTTGCAGATATGCACAAAGTGGTGAAAAATTTGATTCACTGGACGTGCACGTTCCCAGCTGAGGGGGAACCAGCTGACGCTCTGCCCTTGTTTCAGCCCACATTGTAAACAAGTGTCCTTCTTGCAGTCTATTTAGTGCCCCATTTCTTATCTTTTTGTGCCTTGTGTTGATGATTTTGCTGTTTAATATGTCCCCCATGTGTAGTGCTGCAATGCTGCCTGGTGTTCCTTAGGGCAGGAGGCTGTGACGTACCTTTACAGAGAAAGTATGTGTGTTGGACAATCTTCTTTCAGACGAGGTACAGTGCTGTTGGTGTGAGTTCAATGTTAATATATCAACAATATATATTAAATAAGGTGACTTTAAAGAGAAACACACAGAGAACAAGGTTATGTATTGATCAGTTGAAGAAATTGTGACTAAGGCTTGCAGCAACCTAACCCTGCATTTCCCATAGGAGCAGTGGGTCATATTCACCAATTCAGTGTTCACAGCGACTTTATAGAATGTCACACTGTGCATAATGAGAACTGACTGTATCTTATGTAATCCTCACGTACTTCTTTATAGTAGGCAGTGTAGGGAACAGGGTGTCCACATTCTACAGGCTATTACAAACCGTATGAGCCAAGTAGAGAATTTAAAATGTCTTGTGCTCAACATAAGAGCCATGAGATTTTGAGCAAGGAAGATCTATGATGAACTGATGTTTAAGGAACAATTATCTGGCAAGAGAATGTAGTATTGAGAGGAAGAGGGAGAACTGAGCTGGAAAGGAGAACCAGCTGTTAAATTCTCCAAGTATTCCCATTGTTAGGTGAGGAGATTTGGATCTAAGGTGCTGATGTGATAAAGGAAAAGTAGCAACCAAAGGATGAAATAATGGATTTGGTAACCATATATAGGGTGTAAGTTAGGCTGTGGTTCTCAAAGTGGGGTCCCTGGACCTGCAGCATCAGCATCACCTGGGAACTGAGTAGAAATGCAAATTCTCAGGTGCCGCCACAGACCTGCTGAACTGGAAACTCTGGGGTGGGCCCCGAAAATCTGGGTTTCAACAAGGCCTCCAGGTGCTTCTGGTAGCCTCAAGTTTAAGAACAAATGAATTAGAAAAATGATTCCAATACGTCACCATGTCCAGGTAAGCTCCCTGGCAGCGTGGTGGTATTTGTTTAGAAGATAAGATGCATTTTAAATTTTAGGAAAAAGTAGTTCAGCGTCTGTTTCATCATAAGGATTCCAGAGATGCCATTTTAGCTCTCTGCGTTTAGGCTCTTTTGTCCACAATATATTCTCTTTTAGAGACCCTTTGGTAACTTATTTACCACTTACCACATGTTCTGAGAGTCCCTTCTTTCTTGAAATCCCCTTTCAGACGTGAAAATATACTTTATTTTTTGTTCACAATCTCTTTTATTTAAAATCTGGATTTCTCTTCCTATAGGATCATGTATTGCACATGCAGCCTTACTGTAAATGTGGAATGCCATTGGTTTGTTCCAAAACCTTAGAATGTTCTAGAATTTAGAACCTGATGAATAGAGAATTTATATGCTTCTGTGTAGGACTCATATTTTTCAGATGTCTAGAGGTATCCCAACTTGCCAGTAATGTGGCCTTAGATTTAGCAGAACTTGAAAATCTGAATATAGTAGAAAATGAATTACATCTCTCATATTAACATTTACAAAATAAATGATCACAATGTTAACTTACCAATAAGCACTTTCTATATTCTCGGCTTGAAAGTATCTTGCTTACACAATAAACATGACAAAGTTTCAAAGATGAGCCAATTAACTTTTCAGCAAAAGCTTGACTTGAGTGTATCTTGGCTTCCTTTTTGACAGTTTTAGCCTTAATGTTACTGTATTGTTTTCTTTTTCTAGGAATCAGAGGTGAACATTTTAATTTTTAATGGCCACTTGTATTTTGTGATATGCATGTGTTCAAACAATCTATAAGAACCAACCATTACCACCCACATATAAGATTATACAGGAATGGAAGAGTTTTGGCTGATTTATTGTATATAATTGTTCAGCCAAAGCAGATGGCAGACTCTACCACTTACAATGATTTAGGGGTTTGAAACAGTATTTTTAAATACAAATAATCTCAAAATTGGTAATATATAAAATATAATACTGTGTTAACTAACCAAAACAGTTAAATTTGTTATCTTTCCTCCATTTATAAGGATACACCCATTACATAGATTCTGTACAAAATTGCAGAGATCACTTTTTTCCTTTTCAAAGTTTATTTATTTTAATTTTTAAAGTGAGAACCTTAGTGTTGGGTACACTGCTGCAGAATTACTGGAAATACTGAGAGTCTTTTTGAAAAGTGTGGAAGTCTAAAGACAATGAAAAGTACATTTCTCCAATGTCAAGTCCTTTGAGGTTCTGTCTAGTTGTACACTGAAGAGATGGAAGATTAAGTACCAGCACAGGACACAAGAGAACAGGCTGCCAACTTGAGGCCTCCCCACTGACCACAGTGTGCCTGGCAGATGCTTGGAGATTAAATCTGGCCTTTGTCCATGGGTGGGCCCTGAGAGGAGGATTTTGCTTAAATGACCAGAGAATAGACAACATTTTTTCTTGATAATAATACCATATAAATTTCTTTATAAATCTCTGAATAAAATTTTAAAAATATAACCCATACAGATTCAACTCTTACTGACAAGCCCCACAGCCTTCTCTAGAAAGCTCAACAGAAAATGTCTCAGCTGACTGTGAATTGGTCTTCTCTGAAAGCCAGCCAGCCCTTCACTGATAGCCTTGGATGAGGAAGGCCAGATACAATTCTTTGAAGATGTTTAGCTGAATTCAGAACCAAAAATCCTACCTCCAGTTGGCTCCTCTGTGAGAATGGATGGCCAGCCTTATTTCACAGGCTGGGCAGATGAGGTTTCAGATGAGCGTAAATGCTCTGTTCCCCAGTGATGGAAAAGCTGGATTGTGACTTTGATTCAGAGCTAAGATTTTACAGATAAAGATAGGGTCATAGAGGGAAACAAAGATTTCAGCAAATTGGTTTTTTGTTCTCTACAGTGGGAGTAATTTAACAAGCAGATAGTCTCTCACTCCAACTTCTCTTCCCTGTTCTCTATTTGTAATATCGCTGTAAAAATTTTCTCTATAAAAATTTCGATCTTTTTTCTTTGCAGTCTGTTTATTATCATCTTTATGAATTCTTTGACTTCATCACCTTCTTGGCACCACAATGTTATCCATTGAGATATTATTATAGATTCAGTTTTGCAATTTCATCCTCTTATCTCTATTTCCTCTGCCATTTCTTAGTTTTAGTTCTTATTGTATCTTATGCTTGAAAACATTTAAAGCTTACAAAGTATATCAGTTCCTTATTTTCTCAACTTTTTATTATCTAAGTGCCCTCAACTATCACTTTTTTTTAAAAAAGAATTGAAATACATAAGAGAACAATACACTGTAATAAATTGACCACTTATAAAATTAAGTTCAACCTGAAATCCCTCCCCACTTAACGGAGATGATCTTTTATAATTCACCATGCTTTAGTTTGGGCAGGGTCAGTTTATCAATGATTTTTGGATGTTTTAAACCACATGAGATAAATAGAGTGTAAGGTAAAATTCTTAATCTTGAGAAGTTGTAGAATTTCCTGATGGTTAGGGAAATTAATGGTGGAGAACCTGAATCATATGTAATGTAGTTGATTAATTAGCACCTGACAGAGTTTGTTAATTTGGTAATGATGATGATAAGACATATATGTTGAAAAGATAACTTTGCATATCAGAGGCCACTGGGAAAATTCATAATGTTCTGAAATACCACAAAAAATGACCATTTTTTCATAAAAGATGTCATACATGATGGCATCATATACTTCCCTCAAAAAATTTGCAATGAAGAAAATTAACGCTTGAGTCATTTTAATTCTAACAATTTGTTCATGCCTATTATTAGGTTAAAAATTTTAAGAAATAAAGTGGTAAGTGATGTACTTGCTCAATTTTTAACTTATTTTAGGAAAACAACTTTTTCACATTTTTAAAAAATATTTATTTGTATTTATTTTATGCTGAATTTATTCCTGGGCACAAAGCATTTTTTTTTAATTAAATAACATCAATTCTTTTAAAACTCTTTCAAAAAGTTGAAGAGGAGAAACTACTTCTAAATTCATCCTGTGGGGTTAGCAATATCCTGATATCAGAGCCAAAGACGCTAAGAGAAAATAAAATGACAGGTCTTTGAAACTACGGAAATGGAAAACTACAATAGAATACAATAGAAGAGAAAAGTACAATTTCTATTGTAGAAAACTACAATATCTTTGATGAATATTGATACAAAAATCCTCAATAAAATAGTAACAAACCAAATTCAGCAGCATATTAAAAGGATTATACATCATTTTTAGGTGAGATTTATTCCTGGAATGCAAGGATGTTTCAATATATGAAAATGAATCAATGTAATAAACCACATTAACAAAATGAAGGAAAAAATAAAAAGATCATCTCAATGGATGCAGAAAAAGCGTTTGACAAAACTAAACATGCTTTCATGTTAAAACACTAAAAATCCTTCAGGGTTAAAGGAAGCTACTTCAACATAATAAAAGCCATATATAGAAATTCACACAAAACATCATATTCAAGGGTGAAAGACTGAAAGCTTTTCCTCTAAGATCAAGAATATGGCAAGAAGGCCCACATTCACCACTTCTATTCAACATGGTATTAGAAGTTCCAGACAAAGCAGTTAGGCAAGAAAAAGAAAGAAATAGCATCCAAATTGGAAAGGAAGAAGTAATATTATATTTGTGTACAAATATTATCTTCTATGTTGAAACCCCTAAAAATTCCACAAAAAAATTGTTTGAACTAATAAATTCTGCAGAGTAGTGGGATACAAAATCAACATGCAAAAATTAGTTGTTCTTCTATACATTAATAATAAGTAATCTGAAAAAGAAATCTACAAACTTTACATTTTTATTTACAATATCATCAAAAAGAGTAAAATACTTAAGAATCAACTTATTCAAAAAGATAAAAGTTTCAATGATGATTTTGCAAAAATAGAAACATCTGTCCTAAGATGCCTATGGACTCTCAAGGCACTCTGAATAGCCAAAACAATCTAGAAAAAGAAGAAGAAAGTTAGAGAACTCATACTTCCTGATTTCAAAACTTACTACAAAGTAATCAAAACAGTGTGGTACTGGCATAAATACACACAATATATTAATGAAATAGTATAGAGCGCCCAGAAATAAACCTTTGCATATACGGTCAAATGATTTTTGACAAGGGTGCAAAGACCATTCATTGGAGAAAGGATAAGTTTTTCAACAAATGGTGCTGGGAAAACTGGATACCCACATGCAAAAGAATGAGGTTGGATGCTTACCTTACACCATATACAAAAATTAAGTCAAAATAGATCAAAGATTTGAATGTTAAAGTTGAAGCTATAAAATCCTTAGAAGAAAACACAGGGTAAAATCTGTGTGTCATTGTGTCCAAATGCCATTGCCAACAATGATTTCTTTAATAAGACACCAAAGACATAAGCAACAAAAAAATAACAAATTGGACTTCATCAAAATGCAAAAGTTTTCTGTATCACAAGATACTATCAACAGAGTAAAAAGGCCACCCACAGAATGGTTAAGAATATTTGCAAATCACATATCTGATAAGGGATTAATATCTAGAATATATAAAGAACTCCCACAACTCAACAATAAAAAAACAACCCAATTTAAAAATGCACAAAGGATTTGAATAGACATTTCTCCAAAGAAGATAAAAAATGGCCAGTACACACATGAAAAGATGCTCAACGTCACTAAGTATCAGGAAAATGCAAAATAAAACCACAATGAGATACATCTTCACACCCATTAGGATAGTTACTATCACAAAATCAGAAAATAACATGTTGGCAAGAATGTTGAGAAATTGGAACCCTTGTAATCTGATGGTGAGAATATAAAACTGTGGAAAACAGTATGGTAGTTCCTTCAAAAATTAAAAATAGATTTACCATATCATCTAGCAATTCCACTTATGGGTTCTGAAATAATAAAAAATATATTTATTGGTCTCTTCCTCCAGTTCCTGGCACAGAACTCCTAAAACCCTTGTCATTTTCAAAATGATAAGAACACTAGTAACATCTCTTGTTCTAATATTTGTCTTTGACTCCATCCCTGACACAGAGCTCCTAAAACCCTTGTAATTTCCTAAGTGATAAGAACACTAGGAGAATCTTTTGTTCTATTGAGGCAACTTTGGGTGGGCTCCTGGATAGCTCCTGGATGGGGGTTGGTCACCAGACAGACCAAGCCCTGATCAGAAGCTTGGAATGTTTAGTTCTACTCCATATCCTCCAGAGAGGGGAGCGGGGCTGGACACTGAGTTAATAATTGATCATGCCTACATGTGGGATCCTCCATAAAAATCCCAATAGAAGGAGGTTCAGAGAGCTTCCAGGTTGCCAATGACAAGGAGTGCCTGGAGAGTGGTGCACCTGGAGATGGCATAAAAGCTCTGTGCCCTTTCTCACATACCTTTCCCTATGAGCCACTTCCATCAGGCTGTTCTTGAGTTATATCCTTTTATAATAAACTAGTGATCTAGTAAATGTTTCTCTGAGTATTGTGAGCCACTCTAGAAAATTAATCAAACCCAAGGAGGAGGTTGTGGGAACCTCTGGTTTATAGCCAGTCAGTCAGAAGTACAGGTAACAGCCTGGGCTTCTAACCGGCATCTGAAGTTGAGGTGAGGTTGGGTGGATGTGCAGTCTTATAGGATTGAGCCCTCAACCTGTGGAATCTGATGTATCTCTGAGTTGACAGGATCAAATTGAGTTGAATTATCTGACGACCAGCTGACATCCCAAGAATTGCTTGTTGGAGGTCTGGGGAACCCTCCCACATGGGAGAAAATGAATCTCAGAACACTATTTATAGGTATACACTCAAAAGAACTCAATGCAGAGGTATAAAGTCATATACGTACACCCGTGTTGTTAACAGTGTTATTCAAAATAACCAGAAGCTGGAAGCAAGCCAGGTGTCCATCAACGGATGAATTGACAAAAAAAATGTGGTGGATACACACAGTGGAATACCATTCACCCTTAAAAAGGAAGGATTTCTGACACATGCTATGACATGGATGAACCTTAAGGACTTTATGCTAAGTGAAATAAAGCCAGCCACAAAAGGAAAAATACTGTATGATTCCACTCATATAAGGTACTTAGAGTAGTCAAATTCATAGGAATAGAAAGGAGAATGGTGGTTCCCAGGGGCAAGAGGGAGAGACAACAGAGAATTGTTGCTTAATGGGCACAAAGTTTCAGTGCAAGGTGAAAATAGGTCTGTGGATGGTTGGAGGTTATAACTACACAATAATGTGAATGTACTGAATGTGACTGAACTGTACACTTAAAAATGGTTAAAATGGTGAATTTTATGTTATGCATATTTTATGACCATTTAAAAAAATTAATTATTTTCAACAAATAAACAAACACTAGCTACATGCAATAGCATGGATAGATATCAAAACCACAATGTGGCATAAAAGAAATTATATTCAAAAGGGTATATATTTTATAATTCCATTTATATAAAATCCAAAAAAGAAACAAAACCGAGGTCTGGCTTCCAGTAATGGTGGAGTAGCATGTTGAACTAACACTCTCACAGATAATGATAAAATCTGCATAAAATATTATATATATTTATAGAGAATCATGTATATATATGTAATACACATATAATAAATATGTATATGTGTGTATGTATAAATCTCTTCCAAAGCAAACAGAACTGAGAGGGAGTCTTCCCTTAAATGATGGGAATTGCACCAGGAGATATTTGCAAGCTTGAGTCTTTTACCTCAAAGCATTCCAAAATCTGTACATGGCCCAGACAGGGGAGAAACTACAGTCTTACTTGTAATGTTAGAGGATGTATTTTGGGGCTGCCAGAGTAGCTGGAAAGTTAGGGGAGAAATTCATGAAGAGAGAGACCCACAAAGAGGATAATTTCAAAATAAGTATGAATGTCTCCCCCCTACACACACCAAATTGGCAGATCTTTGAACAACACACATACAGGGTAGGTCCCAGAGGGCCTAGTGTAAAAACAGTTGGAAGATGAAAGAACTGAATGAGAATTTCAGCTATGCTCACTGTAAAAGAGATAGGATTGGAGTTTCAGTCCAGCCAAGTTAACTCCCTGCTAGAAAAACAACAACACTCTTCAAAGGGATACAATAGAATCCAGAGGCTTTTTAACTATCATCCATGGTTTCCAGTACACAATTTAAAAAATCATGAGATTTGAAGAAATAGGAAAGTGTGATCCATATATGAGCAAAAGCAGGCAGTAGAAGCTATCCCCAAGGTGTTGCAATTAGCAAACCAGCATAAGAAAGTAGCTATTATAAAGATGATCATGGTGGTAAACAAAAATATTTTCATAATGAATGAACAGATGTGGAAACTCAGCAGAGAAATGGAAATTACAAAAGAGAACCAAATAGGAAGATGAAATAAAAAAAATACCTTTGAGTTTACCATTAGATTAGAAACAGTAGAAGAAACATGAAGATAGTGCAATAGAAATTATCCAGTCTGAAGAAAAGAATGTAAAAATTTTGAAGAAAAATGAAGAGAGCTTTACAACCTGTGATATGATTGAGTCCCCAGCAGAGAGGGGAGAGACAGAAAAATTAAATGAGGCAGAAAGGCAAATCAATAACTAATAGCATAATTTCCAAAATTTGGTGGAAAGTCTTAAATTTTAGATCCAAGAAAGCCAGGAAACACACAAAATAAAATACAAATTAAAACCATACCTAGGCACGTGATAGTCAAGCTGCTAATATCCAAAGATAAAAGGGAAATCTTGAAAGCAGTCAGGGAAACAGATATATACAGGGGAAGACATTACATACAGGGAGAAAGAATGTGAATGATGGATGATACATTATCAAAAACAAAAGAAACAAATCAATAACAAAATGACATCTTTCAAGTGCAGAAAGAAAACTCAAAAGTCAACACAGGATTCTATATTTAGCAGAACTCACTTTCATAAAGGAAGCAGAAGCCACAATAAGATACCACACACCTATTAGTGGCTAAAATAAAAAATAAAATTGCAAATACCAAGTGCTGGTGAGGACTAGGAGCAACTAGAACTGGGAATGCAACATGATAGTTGCATTCGGAAAACAGTTGAGCAGGTTCTTATAAAGTTAAACATACACTTATTATATGACTCAGATATCCCACTCCTAGAGATTTACTGATGCAAATTGAAAACTCATGTTTAAACAAAAACCTTTGTGTGAATCTTTATAGCCATTTTATTCATAATTGCCAAAAGCTGGAAATAAACTAAATGTCCTTCATCAGGTGAATGGAGAAAGAAACTGTGGTGCATCGGTACATTAGAATAGTACTTGGCAATAAAAAGGATAAACTCTTGATTCACACAACAAGATGGATGAATCTTGGATGCATTTCTCTAAGTGAAGGAAGCCAGATTCAAAAGGATATATGGTATATAATTCCATTTATATCACTTTCTAGAAAAGGCCGAATTACAGGGATGCAAAGTGATCACTGGTTGCCAAGAGATGGAGTGGGGGAAGCGGTTGACTACAAAGAGGCAGTATGAGAGAATTTTAGGGGTGAAAAAACAGCTCTGTATGGTACTGTGGAGGTGGATACATGACCATAAAGTTGTCAAAACCCATAGAACTGTACTCTGCAAAGAGTGAATTTTACTCTGCAAATTTTAAAAATCAATCAGGATGCTGGGGAACTCAGATGGAGTGCAGTGAAAAATGAATCTCACTGTATTACAAGCATGTGACATAACCACACAGAAGAGGTGGGGATGAAAGATCCTGACCTAAGTAACTTTGGAAGACAGTGTTTTGATGAGATACTGTAAAACTAAAGTACTGGACACAAACACTGTACACTAGGTGATAAATGTGTTTTTCATAAGGGTATGGATTAGCAATTCTGAAACTAGTTGACACATTAGTAAATATATTGTAGATAACTGGAGTTAAGTTTCTCACTGTTGGTAAAAGAAGTTACGTATAAACAAAAGGAGAATGCTAGAATAAACTCTGTGGTGCTGGATTGGAGTTGGAAGTATCAGTATGAATCCATGTCTCTTTTAATATATCTATCCAGATAGATAGTTAGATTGATAGATAGATTGATAGATCAATAGATAGATGTGTATACCTGAGTTTCTATTCATACATACATTTCCAAGCTCTGCTGAGTGGGTCTAGAAGCAGTGACACTCTAGTATCAATGAGCACACCTAGTTCCCAGATCTGGGTTTATATCATTCTCCAATTAAAATAAGCAGGTTTTCTTGGAGAAGTGGCTAATTCTAGGACTGGAGATGGAAAATACAAGATGAACCTGGAACATGCTGTAGTGCCAGAAAGTAGGAAAGTGCTTTAACAAAACACAGAAAATGATGAGATGTGTCAAAAGGAATCAATCTGAAAGACTTCCCAATGGTTCAAGCTGGAAAATTGTGAGCAACAAAATAAATAATGGTGGCATTGGATTATTACCCAGAGAACAAAATAAATATCCATGAGTCTATACTGATATAAAATAGATTAAATAAGAAAGGAAGAAAGAAAGAGAAAAAAAAAGAATGAGAGAAAGAGGGAAAGAGAGGAAGAAGGAAGGGAGAAGTAGGGGCGGAATCTTCCTCACAGAATTCCAAATAATAAACGTGGCTGGATAGCATGAAATAGAAAATCGCCACTAAAATACCACAGTAATAATTACCGTGAGCAAGGACCGGCCTGGTGGCTTAGCGGTTAAGTGCGCGCGCTCCGCTACTGGTGGCCCGGGTTTGGATCCCGGGCACCCACCGATGCACCGCTTCTCTGGCCATGCTGAAACCTCATCCCACATACAGCAACTAGAAGGATGTGCAACTATGACATACAACTATCTACTGGGGCTTTGGGGCAAAAAATAAAGGAGGAGGATTGGCAATAGATGCTAGCTCAGAGCCGGTCTTCCTCAACAAAAAGAGGAGGATTAGCATGGATGTTTGCTCAGGGCTGATCTCCCTCACACACACACACAAAAATTACTGTGAGCAAGACTGATTGATGAATGCAAAAGCTGTGAGTGAAACTTAAAGAAGAAACAGTACATTTGCAGAGCCTCAAAGCATCTCCCTCCAAATACTTAAATTTTTTCTCTTAATTTCTTTAAAAGACCTATGACTATTTAAAGCAAAAATTATAACACTGTATTGTGGGATTTATAACATGGGTAGATGTAAAACTTATGACAAAAATAGCATAAGGGACAGACATAGGTAAATGGAACTGTTCTGTAGCAAGGCTCCCATATTTTACATTGATTAAACTGGTGCACTATTAAGTCTAGTTAGGCTGTGATATGTTAAAGATGCATATTGTAATCTGGACCCACCACTATAAAATGCAAAGTTGTGTCACTTAACTGCTAATAAAGGAATTAAGCAGCAAAATAAAGGCTTTGTACAAGAATGTTCACAGGAGATGACCTGCACGTCCTCAGGAGAAAGACGAGCGCACTGTAGGGCAACCACAGAGCAGAACGCCCTCAGCCGTGCCGAGGAGCAAATGCTGACACACACATGCTGGGTGAGTCTCATCAACCTCGTGCCCAGGGAGGCAAGCTGGACAGAAAACAATACACGTGGGAGGATTTCAGCCAAGATGAACCTATGATGAAAAAACCAGAACAGTGGTTGCCTCGGGGGAAAGAAAAAATTGCCTGGGAAGGAACAGGAAAGAGTTTTCTGGGGGTGATGGAACTATTCTATTCTTAAAGGGGTGAAGGCTATATGGGCATGTTTATTTGCCAAAACTGTACAGTTGAGAGTTGTGTCTTTCTGTGTGCATACATCTTACCCCCCCACACACAAAGAACTAAAAGATTAATAAAGTGAGGTGGGAATGGGACGGAATGTGGATGAAACAAAATTGGCAGACAATTAGTAGTTGTTGAAGCTGCGTGACGGGCCGACTATGCTATTTTGTTTATTTTGTATATTGTTTAAGTTGTTCTGTAATAAAACACTCGTATAAGAAGACAAACTCGATATACAGTGTTTGCTGGTAAGATATCGGTTACCTTTTGGGAGGAAGGAGGGAGAAAGGGATTGTCAGCGCCTGAGTGAAGCTGGTGCTAGTTCTTGGTCACACAAGTGTGTTCACTTTGTAATAATTCTTTGAGGTTTACATGGATGACTTCTGCATATATTTCTGTACTAATGTTATACATCAATAAACACTTTAAATCCTGCATATTTCCACAAAGATCTTAACTCAATATCTCAGAATAACAGCAGTGTTTTGTTTTAAAGTGGAACATGTTCACTCATGGCATCATCAGATGGATTTTAATACTTCCAAGTATCTATTAATGCCCTCACCCTTGCGTGGCCCCCTGGGTCTTTCTATTTTTGGCTCAATTTGGCAAGTGTCATGGCTTTGAGTTTTTATGATGGGTATGGGCCCTTCAGGTGGGCGAGGTCCAAGGGAAGGATCTCTGCAGCGACCTTGACCACGGGAGTCAGAGGGAGGATCATGGCAACCTGGAGGGATGGAGGGGATGGTAGGACAGGTGGCCTTGAAAAGGCAAATTCCAGAATTCCAAGCACCCAGTATTTCCATTTTAGATATTGAATTTACACTTCAAATACTGGCCAGGAAGTTTCCACGAGGGCTGCAAGCATCCTCAGCAATAGCCAGGCTGGTGAGCCCCACCCTTACCTGAGTGCAGGCCTCAAAGGATGCAGCCCAACCACACTGCGCATACTCTGGGGGGTGGGCAGGGCATAGAGAGTGGGCATAGAGAAGAGGCGGGGTAGAGGATGGGGTGGAGAAGCAGAGGCATGGGGACCAGGGGCGGGGGGACAAGGTGGGAGTTGGGGCCCCTAGCTGTGCATGCTGGCAGCTTTTGTCTCTTAACCACTCCCAGCTGGGAGCTTGCAGGACTTCAGGACTACAAATTCCAGGAGGCTGTGAGCATGGGGAGGTGCCTAACTCCAGGGTGAGGAGCAGGGCGGTGTGCGCTTGGCCGAGGGCCAAACCGCCCTTGACTCAGGACTCTGCTCCTGCACCCGCTGCACGTGGGCTGAGTCCCGGAGGGATGCCACGGGATGAGCGGGACCAGGGAGTTAGGAGGATGTGGCGGCTGCATGGGCAGCCGAGGGCCTGCAGCATGCAACTGGTTTTGTCCAAAATTGAAGTCGGACTCGTGCCTCTTCCACACCGCCTCCCTCCATTGCTTGATTCCTCCTCCCATCTTCGTGCCTGTGGGTCTTTCCACAGCCTCCGACCTAGTCCAGGGCCAGGTGCTTCTCTAAACTGCCTATGGGAACTGGTTTGACATCCCAGAAACTTTCCACTTTGCCTGCTGCCCTCTGCCTTCTCCAGCCAAAGTGCCATCCTTTCATCAGCTTTTGAGAGAGATTTGCTCTTGTGGCCGCTCTTGCAAGTACAACTTAAGAGCTTTGCAGGGTGGTAACATTGGCTGTTGCTTGCCTTTTTTGCAGATATGGAAGTTGAGACATCTGTGAGGTTAATCATTGGTTTCCCCAGGATCCGCTAAGAGCAGAGGAGAACAACCCAATTTCCAGGCAAGTATCTAGTAGGCCGTTTTCACCAACGCATTCCAGTGCAGTGGCCTCCAAAACAGCAACCTTAAGATGAGAATAGCTTAAGCACTTTGCCCTTTAGATTGATCACCTAATCTCAGCTCAGGCATGAGTGGCCAGTCTCTCAGGGACACGGGTGGCGACTCTGATCACTCAGGAAGAGACCAGTCGTCCAGCTTTGGGAGAGGGACGTTCAAGGTAGACAGCACTTGGGCAGCATTTGAAACCCGTCAGCTTTAACATCTCTGCTTTGAATTCTGACAAGGTTCCCAGATAAACATGCCTAAGGATAGTCAGAGGTATGATATTCTTTAAAAATTGATTAGAGTGGTGAAAGGAATATAGCATAAAATATCCTGCTTATTTGCAAAAGATAAAATGCAAGCAAGACCTTCCTGTTAATTTTTTTTCTGCTCATTCTCTTGGCTGTACTGTACGTTTGAATGCAGAAACAAAAAATTTGAATTGCCAAATTCTCTTTTCCTGAGATTGGTAAATTAACTTAAAAGTCTTATTGAAACCTGTGGAGGAATGGTTAGCAGCTTTCATGATTTATGTCGTCCCTAAAAATCTGGGCGTTGATCTACAGGAAAAAAAGTCCCTGTTTATATTACACATCCCAATAGGTTACATTTCCGATTTCTGAATGTGGGGTATTATCAAAGCAACTGAAAAACCTGGTCATGGAAACTGGACCCTGTCACTTTGTCAAGAATTTGCCTCTGTATGAATTAATGACACATGAATTCTTTAACATTTTTGTAAAGAAAGGATGAGAAAGTGTGTAGTGTCTCCGAATGTGGCAAGACAGGGAAGTCTCATTAGACCACATCCTCGGGTTCTTCTCTCGTGTTCAATAGGCCCAGGTGATAATCCGTGTAGTCAGGTGCAGAGCCCCTCCCCCAGTCCCCAGTGTTCCATCCTACTCTGGCCTGTGCCCTCTTCAGGGGTTTCTGATGACACTCGTCCACAATTGTTGGAAGGAAACATTGTAACATGAGGATATTCATCATCTTAAAACAAGGATTAATGGAGAGGAAAGTCTCGGGGTGTGTGTGCTCCGATGCACTGCTGTTGAGGTGTGCCCGCAGTGACAACTGTGCTCCCAGCAGTCCCCACAATGGCTGTCTCAGACGTTTGATCTCCTGGCGCAACCACAGCAGCTGTTGACAGAGCTGGGCACTCGTCGTGGTTCAGTGTCTTCCGTCAGATTTTGTAGCTCTGACCCTCCTCTGCTTGCCCCATTCCCACTCTTATCTGCTGCATTCATTGCTTTGTAGTTGTTTCCTAGGAGCCACTGTGTGTAACTCTATTTCACAGTATCTTTAGGGACCCACTCTCACTACACGTGTCACTGTACAACAGCCCCTTATCCTGGTGTAGCCTATGTTCATCCTCTCCAGTGGAGCTGTGAGGAACCCTGCTTACTCGGAGCTCCTCTCATTCTCATGCTGCTGGGGCTGCTTACGAAACTGGGCATCTCGTCTTTGGTCATCAACATTATTCTTTTCATTGATTTTCTGAAGTCGGAGACGACTTTGTTAATAATGTGACACTGACTGTCACGGGCACTTTTATGTATCTTCCCCAACAGCTCTGTGAAGTAGGTCTGTGATCCCCATTTTACAGGGGGAAACACTGAGGCTCAGAGAGGTCGAGTAGCTTCCTTCACTTCACACAGTTTCTTGGTACATTTTGAGTCTCCACTTGGAACTTCGCCTCTCAGATGTGTGCACTTAGCTGGCCTTCCAATTTGTGCCTCTCTGCCATCCTCTCCAAAGGCACACGCCCCAACCTGAGTCCATTGTCTGCTTGATGACAGTCACCCTGCACAAACTGGCCCCATGCAGGGAGTGGACTAGTCAGGTGTGGTCCTCCAGCTTACCCAGGGTAGGTTCTAGGTTTATTGTGAGAGCTGGAGCAGGGGAAGATACTGACCGTCACTCACCTGGAAGGTTTGTTATGGAGAAATACTCCACTGACTTTTTGCAGGTGTCATGTCTTCTTTGTCTTCATTGCTGCTCTGGGCTTTCTCCTACAGTCCGTGCTGTGCAATAACATACAGTACAGAGACTGGTGAACATAATAGTATTGCCCTGCACCAAACGGTCACATCACTCATTTTTCTAATTATGAAAGAATTACATACTATAAAAAAAGTCAAGTTACCCAGATCTATTTAGAGTAAAGTGAAACCTCCCCCATCCATCCCTTTCCCTGCAAACGCACTCCCCTACTCAGAAGGAACTATAGTTAAGATGTTGCAGCTTATTGTTCTGGACATTTCCTATGAATATATAAATACACATAAAGTTTTTTTTAACATAAATGACATAACTACATCATTTTGCAATTTGCTGTTTCCCAAACCATATATCATAGATGTCTCTCCTTATCAGTGCTCGCCACCCTAACTTAGCTTTTTAGAAGTTTTAGAGGTACTCCAAAGAACAGAAATACCATGATCTGTTTATTTCTTCTTTGATAGAGATGGGATTATGTCCAGTTTCACTATTATACATAATGCAGCAGTAAGATCCTTGTATGGAGTTTATTACACTGCTATTCAACTGCTCAATTTTCCTTGTTTCCTCTTGGTCAGAGACTATGATATATTTTTAACAATTTTATGGGTATTATTATTATTATTGTTATTATTATTTTTGTGTGTGTGTGAGGAAGATCAGCCCTGAGGTAACATCCATGCCAATCCTCCTCTTTTTGACTAGGCAGACCGGCTCTGAGTTAACATCTGTTGCCAATCCTTCTCCTTTTATTCCCCCAAAACCCCAGTAAATAGTTGTACGTCATAGTTGCACATCCTTCTAGTTGCTGTATGTGGGATGTGGCCTCAGCATGGCCAGAGAAGCGGCGTGTTAGTGCATGGCGGATCTGAACCCGGGCCACCAGTAGCAGAGCACTTAACCACTAAGCCACGGGGCCAGCCCTATGGGAATTATTTTATAGGGAATTTAATTTTATCACTGAATAAAGACATTTATGGGGAAACTGGACTTTAAGGTCATCCCTCTCAGTATTCTGGAGAAAAATCATGAAACTTCGAAGGTATGAGGCTTGCTCTATCACACTCTAACAAGTCATGTTAACAATTTAAAGTTGAATGTTTGAATAGCCTCTACTCTCTCTGTTCAGAAGAAGAATGACTTTTTCTTGTCTTGAAAACTTCTGACTCCAGGGGCTCTCAGTTGGGCTTCAGAGAGGGTAAGATATTGGTGTTGTATCTGTTTCTCTTCAGCTGTAGGCTGCATCTTCTAAAGATCATAGACTTGAACATGGTCCAATAGATGCATATGATTTGGGTCAAAAATTCAAAGTAATGAACCCAAGATAGGGATCTATAACTTTGGTTCTTAATAAAGAATTTCCTTTGATATCCTCAAGTCTCTGTGATTACTAGTAAAAACTCACCTATGGGTGAAGAGATGTGGTTCTGCTGGCAATGTCTGGTTTGAACATCCATAGTTAAGGCTGCCACATCCATAGGTAGATTAGACTTGACCTCTTGACGACCTCTTCCCTTGGTCTTTGACCTGGGAAAAATAAGAATTTAAAAAAGCTGCTGTTATTAGCACTCAATGCTAGAAATGCCCATTAAAGAGTGAGTTTGATTTGGTAAACCAAGGGGAGTATAAGCAGAACAAAGTCAGTAATATCTATAAAATTTCAAAAAATTCTAATTTTTTAAAATATAACTCTATTTTTGCCACAGTGCAAACTGTGTATATATGAATGAAATATCCCTCTGTCCATTTCTTAAGTTGTTTCCATTGACTTGAGGGATTTATCCTCTAATCCGGATTCTAAGTGTGAAAGAACATCTTGGTCCTTCAAAGAAAAGAAGCCATTGAAATTTGATTTTCTTTTAGCTCGGCCTCCTACAGGTTTGAGGAATAAATTATCATGTAATGGTACAATGATTCTGAAATCTAATTGTTAATTAGAGGGGTGTAAGGGATGATTGAATGGTGGTTCATCCCCTTGGTCAAGGGTATTGTACACATGGACGTGTAAACACGATTCAGGAAGCTGCTTCAGCCCTGTGACATCCCTGAGAACCACAGTGCAGGAGGATCTAGGCACACAGCCATCTGCCTCGATCTCCTGGGTTACGTGTAGATCCAGGGGTCTTGAGAGTGGCGTCAGAGCAGATAACTTTTATCTATTTCTCCCCTTCCTTCTCTCCAGCTTATCTCCAACAGTCCTGACTATCATATTTTAAAGACCAATTATAGTTATTTACATGAGCTGCTTGTCCATTATTGCAGAGTAATAATCAGGCATACCATTAAATATCATTTAATCTACCTAATTAAATTTGTTGTACCTTTTGATTGATTAGAACACTAAAGTTAGTTCAGAGTTTGATATTCACCAAATGTGTTAATCTGCTTACACCTGCCATGTGCCTTATTCCTCTTAGAAGTGTATCTTTGGCCCGTCACAAGATTTTAATGAATCAAATCATCATAAATTAAGATAATGTACTGTCTTTTGGATTATCGGGAGGCATATGGGTCCATTTTGGAAATATGCCCATCTGTCTTTGCTCCCATGGGAAGTTTCTGGTCACTGGCTCTCCACGTGGCTTGCATAAACCCTAGGTCTATAAAGCTTGGTGCCTCTCCTTCTAATTGAGGTAGAAATAAAAGAGGTCAGAGAGACTTATTAAAGTTTTGGTTGCATGAAGTCTTCTATGAAGACCATCCATGCATATGTTATGGATAGCTCTCTGTTCCTTAGACTACTAGTTACTTTAAGGGCTTGTCAGGAACTGTGAATGGTCTGATATTTTACCTTACCTGCAAACCAATAAGTTAGCCTACCATGGTCTTACAGACGCTGGCAAAAGACACGAGACCCATGGGTCAGAGACACAGGACTTAATGACACAGCAATGGCAGTGGCCAGAGTATCAACATTTGCACTGTTTCACTAAATCCCACTTCCCAAAGGGTGATACACAGTGGGCCAGGAGACATGCTGAGGGTTGCAAGATCTCAGAGCTTAAGGAACTCATATCTTTGATAATAGGCAGGAAGTCTGCTGACATTTGGCCTGGGGAGGGGTGTTATTTTTATTATACTGGGCAGTAAGCAAGCATGACCTTTGCTCCAGAGGAGGCCACTATTTCTATCTTCCAAGGTTGACAGCTCTACACACGTTCTTGAAAAGATAACCTGGTTTTACTGTCTTTCAAAGATAAGCTTGAATGAGACTTCATCATCATTCCGTTCTTCTGTTACCTTTATTGAGATTGTTCAAATATGCTCTTTTCTCTGTAAAGTTCACTAACTTTATTCATACATAAGGGATGTTTTTGGTTTTATTTATTAAGTTAAAATTTTCTTATTAGAGCAAATGAGGAAACTATTATGGGTTGGATCTGAAGGTATGCTTTTCCAGGAAAAACGTGAAAGAAGATCGGTGCTCATAGAACTTTGCCACAAGGAGTTGATATCAACTTAAATGATTTTAATTTGAATACTGTTTTGTACAACTTTCTTCCATCTTACTTCATCCTCTCTGCTTCCTGTAACTCACATATGGGCATGGGGCAGTTTCAGGGATTCACTGAACTCGTTTACAATATTCAAATGGTTTTTTCTGTTGTGTGATTTTTTTTTTTTGAGGTAAAGTTAACATACAACATTAAATTAGTTTCAGCAGTACAACATAATGATTCAATGTTTGTATAAATGTTGAAATGATCACCACAATAAGTCCAGTTAACATCCATCCCCATACATAGTTACAAATTTTTTTCTCTTGTGATGAGGACACGGCGTATTTCAAGGTGCAGAAGAATCAACGATGGTGTCATACTTTTCCATATACAGCTTGATGAATTTGGACATAAGTATACACCCTTGAGACTGTCACCACCATCAAGGCCACAAACATATCTATCACCTCCCAAAGTTTTCTCTCACCTCCTTTATTACTATTATTGTGTGGTAAGAACTCTTAATATCTACACTATTAGCAAATGTGATGTATGCAATACAGTCTTGTTAGCTGTAAGCACTATGCCATATCCTTGATCTCCAGAACTTATTTATCTTGATTACTGAAACTCTGTATCCTTTGACCATCAGCTCCCCATTTCTCCATCCCCTCAACCCCTGGCAACCACCATTCTAACCTCTGCTTGTATGAGTTTGACTATTTAAGATTCCACATATAAGTGAGTATTTGCCTTTCTCTGTCTGCCTTATTTCGCTTAGCATAATGTCTTCTAGGTCCATCCATGTTGTCAAAAATGGCAGGATCTCCTTCTTTTTTCAAGGTTGACTAATATTCCATTTCTTTATCCATTCATCCATCAGTGACATTTAGGTTACTTCCATATCTTGGCTATCTTGAATTAGCTACAATGAACATTAGAGTGCAGGTATTTCTTTGAGACCCTGAGTTCAATCCTGTGGGCATATACCAGAAGTGGGATTGCTGGATCATATGCTAGTTTCCATTTTTGGAGTAAGCTCCATAATGTTTTCCATAATGGTTGTACTAGTTTACATTCCCACAAGGGTTCCTTTTCTCCGCATCCTCATCAACATTTGCCATCTTTAGTTTTTTTGATAATGGCCATCTTAACAGGTGTGAAGTGATAGCTCATTGTGGTTTTGATTTGCATTCCCTGATGATTAGTGATGCTGAACACCTTTTCATACACCTGTTGGCCACTTGTATGTCTTCATTAGAAAAAGTCTACTCTGGTCCCTTGCCCATTTTTTAAATTGATTTGTCTTCCTCTTATTGAGCCAACACAAAAAAAGAGAAAAAAATTTCCAGGCATTATGGATGTTTCCCAGTTGATGCAGATGGTTTTGTATTTACAGTGGTACCAAAAGATCATGTTTCATGCTTTTTATTCAGCTTGTTATAAGACCAGCAGTAGCTGCGGCATGGCAGATAATCGGGATCTTCTGGGTTTGGAGGTTTACAACATAAATGAGTGGTAAGGAATTTTTTTATTATTCCAAGGAAATTATTGAGATCATAGTCCATGGAATCCAAGATTGATAGGTGTAGGAGGAAATTAAGGTGAGGATCGGTGATCTGGCACTACTTCTGATCTTGAGGGACAGGTATCTACTGTATGAGTGTTTGAATAAAAATATTAGAGATCAGGAATTTGTGGTGGGTGAATATGTTTTCTGAATTATTTACTTTTGAACATAACCATTTGGATTATGTGAACATTTGGGATATGGGAGTAAGTCGTTAACAGGGGGTGGTTGATAATGTCACTATTGATTTAACTTCTATGAACACCAAGTGGTCAATGGATTAAGCAAATGAGTAGTCAGAAAACACAGAAATGGTAGGATTTGGGATTTAGTAAAGGTTTGGGGACCGACTGTCCTGAGAGGGAGTGTCAGGACTTGTGCGGTTTAGAGTGACAAGGACAAGAATAGAATAGAAACACACTCAAACAAGGAGGGGGTGTTAACAGGATGGAGGAAGAAATGATTTGGAGGAGCCTTGAGTTTGACCTTGAGCTTTCTGTTCTTGATGCAAATTTGCCTGATGACATCCCAGGACACAGGTCAGATCTATCCCCAGAGGATAGAGGGAGGGTGGAAGTACAAAACAGCCAGGATAATTGTCCTAAAAAGGCAGGCTTCCTTTATCATTTGACCCAATTTCATGATTTATTTTTGTAGGGTAAGAGGAAAAGAAGGATGATAGCCAAGTCTTCACAGAGGAAGCAGCATAACTGTGGGAACCAGTCCAAACCAAAGCCTGGTTTAACCATCTCCATCCCTTTGAGGATGTCTAGTGACATATTCAAGAGGCCGGTTACTAGAATTTCATCCCATCCTGGCAATGAAGGGTCTCTGGGAGGACACATTGGACGAGCCCCACCAGGTCTGCTGGCCCGAGAGACCACAAGGACTCAAGGCCTGTAGAAGTGCAGGACAACTAGTAAATCCTTTCAGTCTTGCCAAAGCGTTGGAAAAACTTGCCTCTAGTCACACAGGTGAATCCCTGCCAGGTGTGCTTGCAGGTGGTCTGCACTCCAGGTCCCATGCCCACTCCTGCCGGTCTTCAGATTTGGCAGAGATGATTCCAGGAGCTGATCTGGGCACTCCACAGTTCCACTGCCAACAATTTCTGGCGACTGAGGAAGGTATCAGGAAGGAGGAAAGGGCAATGAAGAGCACCGGAGAGAGACTGGTGATAGCACTGATGGCGAACAGACTTGCTAGCGAGGCAGAGAAAGTGAGGGGCCAAGAAGACCGTCTTGACAGCAGACGAAATGGAGCAGGCACCTCAGTGAGGTCTCTTGGCAGCGTCCCTAATGTTTTTGTGCTTTGAGCTCTTGAAACTTTGAAATATACCAATATGTTTCTTTTATTAAACTCTGCTGCGTGACAGAAAATATAGACAGTGGTTTCTTTCTGAGGTGAGAGGTTGAGTTTCAAGTGAGGAGAGAAAGGTCTTCCTTTTACATGCTGTTCTCTCATTTTCCATTACTATGTATGTTATTTATTTGTACTTTCAAGTCATCAGCGAGTTATCAACGTCACGGGATGATTCAGTTTTGCCCCATACTGTCACAGTAAAACCTACTTAAAGTGGATTATTCCTTTTGTGTCATGTTCCAATAGATTCCAAAATATTATTTCAAAAGCACTTCGATGTCTATGTTCTCAAATTAGATATTTACTTCTTGCATGCTACTTAAGAGTTGCATCTTCCTTCTTGCATGCTACTTAAGAGTTGCATCTAAGGAAATACCAGATTTCCCTCAGTTTTTTAGATACTTATGTGTTGGAAATTTGATTCATGAAGATGGACATGGCAGCTGGGGGATCATGCTCTTATCAAAAGAGACCATTTCGGCGTCAGTAATCTGACAAGAACTCACTGCTTGTTGAGATTTAATTGACTATTTGAGGGATCAAGCTTTCGCTATTGGCACTTCTCTTTCTCTTTGGAGGCGAAGTATTGCCTTCCCAGTCTTTTCATTACCAAATCACTTTCCTGAGTGGCTGTGCCATGTCAGGGAGGGCCTGGGATGCCAGGAACCAGGAGTCATCCTCAGCTTCTAGCTGTCCTAAGAAGGCTTCCCTGGCAGAGTCCAGCCTGTGTGTCTGGGTGACACTTGTAGCCATCAGACAGGAGGCGATAACTCACAAGTGCCAAGTGACTCATCTGACCCTTGTCTTACAGGGTGTTTCCAAGGGATGAGGTTCAAATGCCACTTGGCAACCCTTTGAAAGCCCTTGTCGTGGGGTGGGGTTCTCGGTGTGAGCTCAGAGCAGTGTCTATTCACCACCAGATGGGAAGCATTTCAGTATTTTAATTGGTAAGGCTGTGTTCATACACGACCATGGATCATCAGTTCCGTGGCAATTCCTGCTGGACCACCCCACACCCTGTCATGCCTCATCTTTCAAAGCTCCAAACAGGGTTCACACCCCATCAGGTGGTTGTAATGTAACCACAGCACAAGACTGGGGAAAAAAACACAACCACCCAAGGGTGACACACTTTAATGGCTCGGGCCCCATTGCCCCATTTGGACAAGTTGGCAACATCAACACTGAGTGTGTAAACTGGAGGACTGTCCAAGACCATGGACCTCAGAATGACACGGCCTCAGAAGTCATCTTGGACAGCAAGGGACAGTGTGGGGTCACTCACTGGTCAGGATTATGGTCCCTTATCCTGGTAAAGTAGAGCTTACCTGGGATCCATCAGGCCAAGCCAGGGAGGAGCCTTCTAGGGAATTTCTGCCCTAAAGTGAATGGCATAAGGAAGGCAGGTGTGCTGGAAATCCTGGTTCACAGAGAGCGGTCGTGTTTATGGAATGAGGCCCAGTGGTAGCCTTAAAGCTGCATCACAAATCTTTCCCATTGGATACAAAACAAGCAGGAAACAGAATTCAGAGTCCTGGACAAGGATCCCAGCAAGATTCAATTCTAGGTCAGTAGTGAACATGGAGGCACTAGAGGGGTCTCAGGAGGGAAAGTCCTGTCTGCCTTTAGTCCATTTGCACATCACCTTTTTGGGCCTTGTCCTCTCCATGTGCATGTTTTAATCTTTTTACATTGTTTTCCCCACTTAGAGCTGATGCAATTCCAGAGATTGAACTAGAAAACTACAAGTTCCTAAAATTTGGTCAAAAGAAACCTCAACAAGAGAAGCAGAAAACATTCCCTCTTCCTCCAGAATGTAGAAAGGCACCCCCTGCCTATGGCATGACCTGGTCCTGGGTAGTGCTGTTTTAAAGACACCCACATTTCAGTGGTTGTTGCTTTGCCTGTGAAAGTACCATCAACCTTTAAATCCCAAGAGAATGGGCGGGGGGCCGTGTCCGCCCCTGGAGCAGCTGAATGATACTGAAATGAACTTGTCCTCGGAGTTAGGGGGAATTGGGAGTGACGTCACTAGCCAAAAAAAGGGGCTGGCCTTTCTCCCTTCTCCAACATACAATAAGTTGATGACTCAGAAGAGTTCTCGATTCAAGGAGAAATGTGAGATTCTGTGTCTCACTCACATGCCTACAGAAAGCGACAGAACCACACGACAACTCCCAAGCTGTAAAGGGAACAGGACTTTAATATAATATTCAAATATGTCATTTATTATTTACAACAAATAACCACTGACCCTCCCCAATGGGTGAGTAGGTGCTGAGGTAGAGATGTCAGGGAGCTGGGATGGGGTCGTCCCTTCTCTCTTGGGCTTCAGGGGACCCCAGGAATCAGCTTACAATGCTCCCCTTCCCATCAAGTGGGAGGAGCTGACCCGGTGCATCGCAAGCATCCCAACAGTGTCCCCGCTGCTGAGGATGGGACTGTGATCGGCCACTGGTACGGGGTTCGGCGTTGGGGCCTGGGGGCTGAGTAGAAGAGTCGGGTTATCTTCTGCGGCCTCCCTCTGAATCATGGCCCCCCACCCTGTCCCCACTGCACTGGGTGCTTCAGACCCTGTGCTCAGTGCTGTCAGCCACCAGTACCCCATTCGTCCCTGCCACGTGAGCGATCATTTAGTATCAACTATTTCACAGAGAGGGAAACGGAGTCTCAGGAAGCTGAAGAGAGTCACCCCAGTCGCAGGACTGGTCAATAGTGGAGCTGGGATCCCAGTGCCAGCTATCCGACTCCCCAAGGCCACGCTTAGCCCGAAGACTTACTGAACCCCCAGGAGTCAGTCACCCCGGCCCAGACAGTCACTCACCCCAGACCTTGATGATGGCCTGTTCTTCTTGGCCTTGTGTATTTTGCAGGCCAAATAGGTCTAGGGCTCTGGCTGGCAGGACAGGTTGTAGCTACAGGACAGAGAGGCACCTGTGAGCCTACCAGGAACCACACCTCAGGTGTCCCCCTACTGCCTGCCCAGCAGCTGGAGTCTGGGTGTCCCAGAGGTCGCCATGTAATAAGGCCGGGGGATGAGTGGGGGACCATGGAGACAGGCTCTCTGGACTGGCCAACAGGGAGAGTCCACCCCTGCCCTCACCCAACTCCTGCCCAGCCTCACCTCTCATTCTCGTTGAGCAACTCCATGTCTTGGAACCAGGCCGCAAATCGCTCCCTCGGGTTCTAGGTTGTAATTCTTGGCAGCCTCCTGGAGCAGCAGGATCTTCCTCATGACTCGGTATTCCTGGGACCAGAGGGAAGGAGAGGATGCAGACAGGGCCTGGGTGGGGGATGCTGCAGGGGCCTTGTTGGAGGTGAGGAGTGGGGCAGGGGACCAGTCCTGGAAACCATCCTTCCCTCCAGTTCCATCCAGGCTCTACCAGTTATCAGAATGGGAATAATCAGCCCCTCCTCCAGGAAGATATCCTTGATGCCATCCTTCCCTCAACCCACCCGACAATTGGATGGATCTCCCACTCCTCTGTTATCAAACTCTTCCACTCAATGTAAGATACAGGGGGTGAAACCAGGGACTGTTCTGCCCAGAAGGTCTCTGATTTCCACCTCTTTCCCCTCCCCTGCAGGGAGTGCCACAGCTGCTCCTCAGTCCTCTTCTCAAGGTTGATCTCATTCCCCTGGAAGGTAGACAGCCAAAGTCCATCAGACAGAGCCCCCTAGCCTGACTAGCCCCTATGCCCACCTCTTCTCATGTTGCACTACTGCCAGGTCCCCAGAGGGGGCCGGGCACGCAGAGAAAAGAGGACTTGGACCTAGGCCGGGCTCTGGGCTCCAGAGGAGGAGGACATGGGGGTGAGACTGAGGTACCTGGCAGCACAACTCTCTCTGATGACAGACTTGGAGGCTGAGGCCTCAGGCAGAGGGGACTGCTCAGCCACATATGTGCTGCCTGACTTGGGGGAGCCCAACTTCTCTCTCCCTTCATGGACAGCATAGGAGTTAGAGGCTGAGTCCAGCTCAGATAAAACCTCACGCAGCTGTGCCATCAGGCAGCTCTGAGTTTCCCCAGCCTGGGGAACTGGAATGGGTGTCTCTGGCAGAGCCTCTTTTCACTCATCCCTAAGATGAGCCTGATGCCCCAGCTCCCAGAGGCAGCTGCAAGGCTCTCATGAGAGGAGATGTACCAAGTGCTGAGAACTCAGAGCTCAGTTTGGGGGCTCCCGCATCCCAAGGCTCAGAATCCTGGTCCTTCCTGCCTAGTCCTCAGGTTCACCCACCTCGAGATAGTCACCCATCGCCAGGTGCAGCATCAGCAGGTCACTGAGCAGATTGCCAAGATAGGGGAAGACACCCTGTGACATCGGGGTGCAGGTGGGATGAGCCCTTGCTCTCAAGTAGACCCCATGTAGACCCTCTCCTGAAAAGTCCCCACCCTCAGCCTCCTGGCCCACCACAGGGTTCCCACGAGGAGCAGCCTAGGATCCTCAGCAGCCTCCCCTCAATTCTTCCTCCCTTCACACCCCAAGAACACCACACTCCTCCTCCTCACCTCCTAGGGCCAGCTCCTGGCAAATCACATGGTGTGCCTTCCCTGGCCCTCCCCAAAACAACCTATCCTGCACCAGCTCTTCCAGGCCCTCCTCTTGGTCACTTCTACTGGGGGATTTGGGCACTGTGGCACCAAGAGAAAGGGCCCTCCTCTCTTGATTTGGGGCCTCCAGCTGGGAGCGCAGAGCCCCTCCCCCACAGGCACATTCACCTGCTGCTGCTGCTGCTTCTCCTGCCCTCTCCGGGGGTTGCACTCTGGGGGGGCAAACGTGAAGGGCCCCTCCTGTCAGGGTCGAGGACAGTGTCAGCGAGGCGATACTCCCCTCACCCCATTTCTCTCCAGCACCACTGGCCTCCAACACTGGACATCTGACTTGAGTCAACTGGTATCAATGTCAGTCCATCCTCCAAGGTCTTGTGATTCCAGAACAAGCCCAGTTCCAACTCTCACTCTGGGTGTGAGCTTGGGCTCATGGCCTGGCCTCCTTGAGCCTGTTTCCTCATCTGGAAAGTGTGACAACTCCAGCTACCACACAGGTTCTCATGAGGACTCACTGTCACAAGACTGTCATCCTTGTTCTGGCCCTCACCCCTCCAGGTGGAGCAGGCAGAAAGCTCCCACATTCCTTTCCTCCCTCTTACCTCAACACTACCCTGTGAGACCTGCACAACGCAATCACCATCCCTCCATTTCCCTGATGAGGAGACAAAGGCCCAAACATGGGCAGAGAGGTGCTCAGGGGCCCACAGAGGAGAGGCCACTTGCCCCTCTCAGCCAGAGGCCCTGTTCCAACATCCTCGCCTAACCCCCAGCCCCACCACTGAAAACAGTCCTGTCCGCTGAGCTCTCAAAGCTTGGTCCTGGGCCGAGTCATGGATGGAGAGGATGGGGTGTCTTGGGAGTCTGGTTGAGTGGTTCTTGCCTGGCCCAGTCCCGTGGAGTGTCTGGGCCCCAGGCTGGGCCATAGGCCAAGCCAAAGCCTTCTCCTCCCCAAGGAACGCCTCAGGACATTCCCCTGCACTGAATACTTTTTTTTTTTTTTTTGTGAGGAGATCAGCCTTGTGCTAACATCTGCCAATCCTCCTCTTTTTTTGCTGAGGAAGACTGGCCCAGGGCTAACATCCATGCCCATCTTCCTCCACTTTATATGGGACGCTGCCACATCATAGGTCAACAAGCGGTGCGTCGGTGCTCGCCTGGGACCCGAACCGGTGAACCCTCAGCCGCTGCAGCAGAGCGCGCGCACTTAACCGCTTGCGCCAAGGGGCAGGCCCCTGAACTCTTTCTTTATCCACACAGGAACTGGACCCCCAAGGTGCCACCTCTGATCAACAGGGAAGGGGATGACAGGACATTTTGATTCCCTGTTTACATGAGGCTCTTAACTTCCTTTCAGCAGGGTCCACTAAGAATCCATCAGTTGCCTAGACGCTTCTCATAAGCCACCGGGGGCGTATGTCATTGCCAACCAGGCACTCAGGTGAGACTCCTGTGGTTCACTCAAGTGACTGCTCTAGGGGTCCAGGGGGGAGTCCCAGAATGCACACACATCTGCCACCTAAGGATGAGCAGCCTGTTTGTGCACCTGGGCCATGGGAATCTCTGCCATGCACATCCCTGGGGCAAGCAGGCTGCAGCCTCTTGGAGATGTGGTGAAGACAGAAGGAGCAGCGGGGTCCTGGCTTCCTGAGGATAGTTTTAGGCTGAGGGCTAAACCCACACCAACCACCCAACAGCCTGGAAGAAGCTACTTCCTGCAGGATCGACATACATGGAAGCCAGAGACCTGTTGATGGCGCCAGCTCGGCAACTCCTCCTGGAACAGCCCAGCCAACACCATTGTGTCTCATGACCAGGGCCTCCTGCCCACAAACGGCACCCCACCTTCCCATGGGCAGAACAGATCCCTCTGCTTGTTAATCTGGATGAAATAGATGGGAATGTTTCAGAGAAAGTTCAAGTGAGAAACTATCAAAACCACAGCCTGCCCAGTGCCCCTCCTCCACACCCCTCCTCTCTTTCCAGACCCCCAGCCTCCACTCTACCTTGATCATCAGGTCTCTGCTCAAGGACTTGTCTTGACTATTGAGTTCCTTAAGATATTCAGGGCTCTCTCTCAGGGGAGGGGAAAGAACGAAGGATAAACATAGGAATAATGTGAGGGGTCTGAATGCAAATCCCTTTTCTTCGCAAACCCGAGAGATTCAAACTGCCTGGAGGAGTGCTCTCACTGGGCTCCTCTGAGCGCTAAGGTCTCGTGGTACTGGGAGGGGGCTCTCCTGTTGGTCACTGAGGTCTCCACTCCCCAGCTCCTCAGAGCAGCTCTGTTTTGACTGCTTTGAGTTTCAACTGGGCATAGAGTTCTGTTGCTATAAACACTTGAAAATCTCCAATTTGGCTCAACTGAGTACCCGACACTCAGGGAAGCCAAGTCCTGAAGCAGAACTGGTGACTAAGGACCCGGGAGGCTTAGAGACCCCCTACCGAGGCCCAGGCCCTGTCCCCAGCATTGGCTGCCTCCCAGGAGTTCCCAGCTGACTGAGGGGCCAATGGCAGACACACAGGAGATCCCCCATCCACCCTGGTCCTCCTATGGAGAGAGGCCTACTCACCAGGAAACTTCCCCCGTGTGTTCTTCAGGTGGCTTGTGGAGGTTTCCTGCAGAGCAGAGATGACAGTGCGGGGCGAGGAGAAGTTCTTCAGGATCTCGCACTCCTGGGGAAGGGAAGAGAATGAGCTGTGAGGTGGGGCACTGTAGCCCAGCTTGCTCTAGCTTCAGTCCCCTTCTATTTAAATCTCCCCTCCTGGAGAGAGACAGATGCTCAGGGACTCCCAGAAGGGCACATTTAGGACCCAAAGAGTAACACTCACAGGGAGCAGGATTTTAGCTCAACCCAGGGAAGGAGCCAGGTAGGAAGTGAGCATCCTCTCACTGGGACCTGGAGTCAAAGTCAGCAGGCCCCTAGCAGGAAGGGCCTAGGGACTGTGCAGTGGCTTAGATCACACACTGCAATCCTGTGAGCTGATAAAGGTGGAGAGGCAGTTCCCATGGCTTCAGAGAGGGACTCCACTGGGCCTCCCACAGCACACCTGGGCCACCTGGATCCAGTGCTCCACCACCCTCGCCCTGTCCTGGGCTGTCATGCTCGGGTCCCCGAGGCAGGGGGTGATGGCGAAGCTGGCCACCCTTCTGACATGGTCGATGGTGGCCTGGACGGTGGGTGTCTGGTGTTCATTTCGGGCTTGCTCCTCTTGCCCCAGGTGGAGCCCAGGCACGGAGAGGGCATCATCTTCCGGAAGAGGTCCTGGAGAACAGGGGGAGTGTCACCCAGCCCTGCCACAACCCAGGTCTGTGTCCACAGCCCCCAAAGTCCCACACAGGAGTCACAGTTTAGAGCTGGAGCTCAGAAAGCTCAGGATGTGGCCTGAGCCTTGTGACAGTCCCTGGCTTTTCTTCTCTGTCCCCCGAGGACACCCAGCACAGGAGGACCCAGGACCCAATACTGGCAGGGAAGGGAGAGGTGCTTTTGACCCAGCCCGTCCTGGCTAACTCCAAGCTCCAGACGGTGGCTCAACTTGGCTCATCCCAAGGGGGCATCTTCCAATACCCTGATCCCCCCTCTGGTCCCACTCCACATTCTGATGCACATCCCCACGTGGCAGCTACAACCACAGGCCTTGTCTGTCTTCCTTGTAGTGAAATACACATCAGATGTCTAATAAATCCTGAGGCTGTTGAGCCTCCTGAGCAGATGGTTGGGCCACCAGGGACCGGGCTGTACACAGTGAGCCCCTCCCTGCACAGATGAGCCAGGGCCCACCCAGCTTTCCGTCTCTTCTACCTCATGGAGTTGGCACAGTCACTCTGTGCAGCAGGTCCTCTTAATGTCCACCTCCACGGTCTGCAGGTGGACAGCAAAGGCTTGGGTGTTCAGAAAGTTGCCCAGGTCTTATGGTTGGTAAAGAGTGGAGCCTGGATTTGGGCCCAGATCATAGGAGTCTGGATCAGGTCTGGGGCAACGATGGCAGAGGGAAGGCCTGCCCCACTCTGCCCTGAAAGCCTAGCTGCTCACCGCATCCATCACGGTCAACTGCTCCACCACCAGCTTAGGAGGGAAGGCCGTGAGATTAAGTTTCTCATGCTCCTTAAGAGCCACAGGTGGAGATGGACTTCTCACTAGAAATGATGGTCCAGGTGACTCCAGCTCAGCCGCTCCCACTCCTGCTGGAGCCCATGTTGGCCCTTGCTCCAGCTCCAACACTGCTGATGGAGGGGACACTGGCTCCAGTGCTAGAGGGGGTGGTGTCAATGGAGCTGGATTCAGCTCTACCTCCACCACTGCCCACTGCTCTGCTTCTGCCGCTGGCTGGAGCTCCGTAGCTGGCGCTGGAGCGGGATAAAGAGAAAGGTTCACCCACATACCTGACTTTCCATGTGTCCTTCTAAACACAGGAAAGATCCTCCTCCCTTCCAGGAATACCCAGCCTGCAGTCCCCCTTACCCTCTGGCTTTGCCTCAGTGGCCTCTAGAAGCTCACACCGGACAAGGGTAAGAGGGTCACGGCAGCTCATCTCCTAACCAGGCAAGGTGACAATTCATGTGCATCCCCTTTAGCTTGAAAAAGGGACAGCCCCAGTCTGGTTCCGCCCTACTTCTAGTCCAACCCCGTCATCTCAAGTTTCTGAGTGTGGAGACCCTCTGCTCTTGCTCTCATCTCAGAGCAGTACTGGAAAGTGTGGGTGGCCTCATGTACCTGCCCCTTGTCTAGTGAGTTGGTGGAGTTGAAACCATTGGGCAGCTACTCGACAACCTCCTGCGTGGAGTTCTGCAAAGACTGCCTGGGAGCTGGGCCAGAAGGAATCATGGGCTGCATGCACACTGCCACTGGGGCCAACGCCCAAGAGAAAGTCTGCTCCTCAGTTCATGCACAGAGGGGCATCCCTGCAAAGAACTGTCGTCAGGGAGGGAAGGAGATGAATCCTCTAGTGCTTGGTAACATATGATTAGAGGTGCTCACCTTCTAATGCTGCCAGGCATGGCCTGGGGTATGAACATGACAGACTCACCAGGTTTCCAACACCTAACAACCAGCTCCTGCTCAGGAATGACCCGCCCCTTATGTCCTGCCTTCTCCCCTCCTCACAGACACATGCACACACACACACACACAAAGAGGGCCAAGGGATGTGGGGCTGATCAGGTGGGATCACAGCTGTGCCTTGGCCTGCACTAGCCTTTCCTGGGCTATCCCGTGTTACCTTTCACTGTCTCCTGCCAGACGCCCAGAGGCGTCAAGAATGAGGGCTGAGCCAACATCGCCAACTACCAAAAAGATTCTCTTTCTGGGATTTTTTGAGCCCAGATCCTCCAAAAGTTGGGAAACAACAACAAAACATCTTTGCCTGTTGACTGTCTCCAATCTAGTGAGCTGGATGGGGGGCTGTGGGTGCCTGGTTACCTGAGTTCTAAGATCTGTTGAGGTCTATGACCCCACGTCATCTCCTGAACTGTACACAATGAGCCTACACAGCCCTACCCACAGCTCACTGGAAACCTAACTAGGGACCTAGCTTTGAGGAGACAGAGATGAATACAGACCTCCTTTTCCTTACTAGTTCTTCATCCTGGGATAGTCCCTGTGCCTCTCAGGTCCTCCCCAGTCTCTAAACCGGCACCATGGGGATCAGGCTAGAATCTACTTCCTAGGGACATCACCCGGTGTATATGAGATAATATCTATTACCCCTGTGGGCTGGTGTCACATGTACCTAAGGCACAATCTTAGAGATGGAAGAATAACAAGGAGGGGTGGGATGTAGTACAGAATACCACTCAAAACAGGCCTGGGCTCCAAGAATGTGATATTGGGTCAGTCACTTCCAACTTGGCCTCATTTTCAGGTCAGCACCATGAGGGTGTTGCAACTAATGGAAATTCAGATATTGCCATCCTGTGGCATAAAACCATTCAATTGTTTCGTTTTATGGAGAATGAGACCCAAGTGTCTCATCTTGGCCTATGAGGTGGGCAGCCTCCACAGTGGTACCCAGTAAGCCCCACCTATGTTATACACATCCCCGTGGAACCACAAAGTGGTTAGTAACTGGCTTCTGAACACAATAAGAGCCAAAGTGATGGGATGTCTTGTCCAAATTTTAACTAAAAATGTCTCTCACTTCCTCTTACTCCCTCTCTCATGTGCCATCTCTCTCTCTCTCACTCTGTCAAATCCCTGGAAGTGAGGAATCAAACACCAGTGTATTGGGGCTGTCCAATGTGGAGGCACATTGAGGAGAGAAGCAAGGGAGTGCCTGGGCCAACAGACAGAAAGGAACTCAGGCTCTCAATCCAAAATGAATCCTGAAGGCTGAGAGTGACCTTGTGGGCCAGTCCTCCCCCAGTCCAGCCTCAGTTGAGGCCACAGTCCCAATCTGTTAATCTCACTGAGGCAGAGGCACCCAGCTAAAACACGCCTGATTGCTGATACACAAAAATTGTGATATTGTCAACATTTGATGTTTTGAAATGCAAGGTTAGGGGCAATGAATTCAGAGAGGGAAAAGTAATGAACACAACCTACCAGGCCCTGGTCCTACCTTCCACCCCAGCTCCTGTTCTCTCCTCCCAGCCTCCCTCCAGCTGCACTGGCCACCTTTCTAACCTCCTCTGGCCAAACTCACTTCTGCCTGTGAGGCTCAAGACCAGTGGTGCTATTTCCCTGACACACTGCTCCCAGACTTGTGCAGGGCAGGCTCCCTCTTGTCATTCTGGTCCCAGAAATTGTCACCCTAGTGAGGTCTTTCAGACTCTCCTACCCAGTGACGCCCAGCCCTCCCTCACAGCCCCCTGATGTGTTTCTCTACAGCAATTGCTCTTTTCTTTCTCGTCTTTGCTTTTGTCCATTTCCCCTCTAGACTGTGAGCTCCTGGCCGGCAGGGACCACTTAGTTATTTTCATCCTTCACTTCAGCCCACCAGGGCACCTGGCACAGGATGAGTGCTCAGGGCACAGCTGCTGAATGAGTACATGGGTAGATCTTGCACCTCGCCCCCTACTTTTGACCAACTTTCATTTTGGAGATGAACACTAGTAATAGGAGGTACAAGTTGTTTCTGAGGCAGGGGGACAGCCAGAAAGACCTCTGGTTGACTCTTCGCTGCTCCAGGAACTCAAGAAAAGTTCAGTGGACACCGAGTAAATTCCAGGTTTACAGCAGAATGACTTGATATATATATATTATGTAATGGTTACCAAAATAAGTTTAGTTAACATCAATCACCAAACAGAAATAAAAGATTGTTTCCTGATGATGAGAAGTTTTAGGATCTACTCTCTTAGCAAGTTTCAAATATACCACACAGCAATGTTAACTTAGTGTTGTATATCAAGCATATCTCAATACAACTGAAAAAAAATAAAAACAAAAACTTACTGGCCACCACTGGCATAAGAGGCTGCCCGTCCCCTCGTGGCCAGCACTAGCACTGCTGCCCAGGCAGGAACTCCAAACAGAAAGCAACCTTTCTTCAGGTGTCCTCAAGGCAGAGGCTCTCCAGGGTCCCAGGGGTAAAGCAGCAGGACCTGTCAGCTTCGAGGGAGTGGGAGGAGTCTCGGGAGCCTACCGTGCCCCCCTCTTGCTGTTCCCCACCAGGTGTCCTCTTCACTCCTAATGCATCCTAACTACTGCCATGACAATGGTTCCCCCTAGCTCCAGATGAGGACCGCAAGGGTCCAACAAGGATTAGTCTTCTCCCTGGACTCTGGACTTGGTGTCCAGTGCTCTGGCATCTTCTTCCTTATCCTCAGTTCTCATCCACCCAAGCCCCCTAACCTCCTCAGTTCTAAAGGATCTCCAGAGGCTGGAAATCATTTTCTCAGGGTTTCAGAGCACAGTAGGTCATCAACAGAGAACCTAGTCCAACAGACATGTTGTGAGTGCATGGAACACTTGGAGTCACTCGCTGGATGCACTCCATTTTATACAGGAGGACCCTCACTGAGGTATTCTCTCCTGTTCCCAATGCCTACACAAGGGGAGGATGGGCTCATCACAGTTCTGGGTGACCACAGAGGTGGACTGCAGGAGCCCAGTCCTGTGCTCCCCAGGCTGGGCCAGGGATGGATCTGGAACAGGTAGACACCTAGGAACCTTAGGGATTTCTCTTCCCATGTCTGGGCCTCTGCTCACGAATCTAGGAGAATGGATGCTACTGCCCCTTGGGAGAGCTGCCTCCAACCTCTCTCCCTCATGCCTCTTGTCACTTCCCCGGTGTCGGCTCTTTCTTGACTGCACCTCCGAGTTCTCCATATGAGAATTCAAGTGTGAGTGAGTGTTCCTGTGCACATGTGATGATGAGGAGAGGAAAATGACCCCATATGGAAAGGGGTGGGCAGCAATCCTCTAGGATCTTAACGCCTCTCATTGCCAAAGGAAACCTGAGGGAAGGGGTGGAGCTTTGGCCAAGTAAGGTGGAGCTCTCTCTAGTCTTCAAGACTCTGACGACCTCCTGTGGTCTGGGACAGTATCTGCTTCTTTCTAGGCCAGTTTCCCAACTGTACAGTGCGGGGTAAGATGTGCAACAGCACAAGCTTGTGCTCGGCCAGGACAAGTCATCAGGCCCCATAGATACATTAAGTATGTTTTAAGTGTATTGAAGACATTAATATTGCTGTGCAACCATCTCCACGATCCATCTTCAGAACACTTCTCATCTTGCAAAACTGAAACTCTATACCCATTCATGAATTACTCCCCATTCCCCCTCCTCCCACCCACTGGCAAACACCATTCTACTTTCTGTCTCTCTGAATCTGGTGATTTCAGGAACCTCATAGAAGGGAAATCACACAAGGTTGTATTTTTGTGACTAGCTTATTTCATTTAGAGTAATATCTTGAAGGTTCATCCATGGTGTCCCGTATCTTAGAATTTCCTTCATTTTTCAAGGATGAATAATATGCCATTGTATGTATATAGCACATTTTGCTCATCCATACATCCCTGGACAGATACCATAGCAAGGCCCACAACCAAGCCCAAAATAAAATGGGGCCCCAGCCAGATTTTTCTCAACAGTACCCTGGAGACTACTTTCTTAAGCCATATCCCATATGATATTTACTAAGGATCTAATCTTGGGCCGTGAGTTGCTTTTCAGAAACTCCATTTCTCTTCCTTAAGCAAGTTTCAACTACTTTGAGCCAATGAGACAACAAGACGGCTTGCAAGACTCAAACTGCAACTGCATAAGTGACTGGAGGATGACCTGGGGGACCAAGAACTCCCCTGCCAATCATGTTAAGGACACCGCCTTTTGAACGTGGGATGTGTGACAGAACATGAAAATCTGTGCTTGCACAAAATGCCTAGGACTGCTCCCAAACTTACTGCACCCGCTCCTTTGCCCTTGAAAAGCCCTTTTCAACAGCCCATTGGGGAGAAAGATTTAACCTTTGTCTCCTTGCTGGCCAACCTCATAATAAAGCTTTTTTCCCTTCTACAAGAGCGCGTATCCCTTTTGGCTAAGGGGTGCATTGGGCTGTAAGCCCTTCCTTGATTACAATACTTGTGTGGCTTCCATGTTTTAGCTATTATGAATAATGATGCCATGAACATGAGTGTTGAAATATGTCTTTGAGAACATGCTTTCAACTCCTTGGTGGGGTATACACCCAGAAGAGGAATTGCTGGGTCCTATATATTTTTAATTTTTTTTAGGAATTGTTATACTGATTTCTACAGCAACTATATATTCCCACCACAGTACACAAGGGTTCCAACTTCTCCACATCTTGGCCAACAGTGGTTCTATTCTTTTTCTTCTTCTTCTTTTTTTTTTTTTTTGATAGATGCCATCCTAATGAATGTGAGGTGGTCTCTCACTGTGTTTCTGATTTGCATTTCCCTAATGATTACTGATGATGAGCATCTTTTCATATGCTTATTGGTTATTTGCAGATCTTCTTTGAGCAAATGTCTACTCATATACTTTGTTCAATTTTGATTTGTTTGTTTTTTGTTGTTGAATTTAGGAGTTCTCTATCTATTCTGGATATTAAGCCTTTGTCAGATACATGGTTTGCAAATATGGTCGCCCATCCTGTGGGCTGTGCTTTTACTCTGTTGATAATGACTTTTGAGGCACAAAACTTTTTAATACCCATGAAGTCCAGCATATGTATTTTCCTATTTTATTGGCTGCTCCTTGGGTGTCAGAACCATGAAATCATTACCAAATCCTATCTTGTCAAGTTTTGCCTTATGTTTTCTTCAAAGGGTATTATAGCATTAGCTCTTACACTTAGGTATTTGATTCACTGGGAATCAAGTTTTGTATACAGTGTTAGGTAAATGTCCAAGCTGATTCTTTTGCATGTCGATATCCACTTTTTCCAGCACAACTTGTTGAAAAGACTTTTCCTCATTGAATAATCTTGGCACCCTTGTCAAGCATCATTTGATCACATGGGTGAGGGTTAATTTCTGGGCTCTCAATTCTGTTTCCATTGGTCAATATGTCTGTCTTTATGCCATGACAATGCTGTTTTGATACTGTAGATTTATAGTAAGTTTTCAATCAGGAAGAATCAGTCCTCTAATTTAGTATCTCCTTTCAAGATTATTTTTGGTATCTGGGCTTATTTGAGACTCCATAAGAATCTTAGGATGGGTTTTTTTCTATTTCAGCACAAAACGCCCTTGGAATTTTGATAAGGACTGCACTGCGTTTGTTGATCTCTTTGGATAATGTTGACACCGGCACAATAAGGAGTCTTCCTATCCACGGTGATGGGATGTCTTTCATTTCTACTAGTGCCAGGTGGCTGTTCAGGTTGAGGGGGTGGCACTCCTCGAGGTAGTCGTGCAGAAACCCACAGTTCCTCCTCACTGTGACTTCACCATTTCCTTAGAACCCATCTACAGTCAACGGAGGGCAAAATGCATGTAAAATGCACGTGGGAAGTTTTCAAAGACTGGGTGTGCATGGAGCACACATTTCTTCCACTCCTCTCCATTAGCAAGAACCACGGACTGAAGCAATAGACCCTAACACATGGAGACTGCAGACTCAACCAGCAGACCCCACCAAATGGGGACTGTGGACTAACTAAGGGCCAGGGACTCGGGTTCCTGGCAGAACCATCTGGCAGCTCAAGCTGAACCGCTAAGCCTTTGCCTGGCACTGCTGACTAACCAAGTGCTAAGACTGATGCTCTCTTAGAGCATCCTGTCAGTCTAGACTGACCCACTGACCCTGGACTGGAAAGCCAGTTAGATCAGGAGCTCAAGGCAAACAGAGTGGATCTCAGATCCAAGAGGAACTTACCCACAGCCCTCAGAAACAGTGAAAAAGATGGAGAACTCAAAGGTTTTGAGGGTACCAATGACTGTGTTTCTCATCCTTGAAGCCATCAGGTGTCTCCTTTGGATCCCACTGTTGCCACCAAACTGGTACAAAACAAAATAAAATTGAGTAAATTTTAAACATCTTATTGGCTTTATTCAACAGTTCATGAATTAGGCAGCATCCAGTCTAGCAGAGAGAAAGGAGCTCCAAGGAGTTCTACAAAATGAAGGATTTTATAGGCAGAAGGGAACAAGAACAAGGAAGTTACACTAGATAAAAAAGCGGGTTGGTTACTGCAAGGTTACCTTCCTTTAGAGGATGGCAGGGCTCTATCAGGAAGATGAGCTACCTGCTGTGCATCAGGTGATTCCTGATTGACTGGTTTAAGATTCTATTCCTGGGAGGGCCAAAAGTCTAATTAAGTCTCGACTTGTTTATGTGAGGCATAGCCTAAGCGGCTCCATTTGGGCCTGGTGTCTTGTTTTAAACACATGACTTCTGCTGGTCCCTGTTTTCCCCAGTTAAACCCCGGCTGTCCCTTCACTGACCATTGTTGGTCACACACCCACTGCACCTGCTTCCAGTCCTTTCCCTTCAACACCGTAATCTCACACACAGCTCCTCCCGACACTATCATGACGTCTCCCACCACACGTCCCCTATACTTTCCACACTGCCATCAAGATGCTTCACAAACACCACCACCATTTATGTCCAATGGGCTGAGAGGCCTGCCTGTGCACTGGGAATCAGGAGTCGCAGGGTCTGTCACTTGGCCTCCAATCACCTATTGTACCCCAGCTGAAGGGCTTACCCTGCGGAGACACTCAGTTGTACCCAACTCAATCGCACAACAACATCTTTGCCCCAGGCTTCCTTCAAAATGCTCTACCCACTTTCTGCCCCAACTGCTCCTTGAGGGGTCATTTTGGGGTAGCCTTCGAGGCCACCTTGGTGATTTTGTGCCCAGGCCCAAACAGCTCTTGGCCAACAAACACTTTAACTATACGCCCTGAAATCATATAGCATAGGTAACTAGTGAATGGGTGCAAATTACTGGTTTTACTTCCAAGGGCCGTAATGAATATTTCACACCAGGAGCATCCACTTTTGGGTTTTACTGTAGGCTGATATCACAAGGCTCTCACCCAGTGAGGCTCTCTCTTCCCCAGCCCTCTGAGCAGATTTCTCCAGGCTATATTCTGCAATACATCATTGTTTCTATCTCAGTCTGCTTCCCTCAGGTTGCAGGTCCCCCGAGGTTCTTGCCCTGACTGGCTACCACCAACCCATAGAGACACTGTCAGTCCTATAGGAGTGGGTGTTGATTTCTACTAGGACTGACTGACTGGACTGGGCGCAGGTGCGGTGGCCCTACCCACACAAAATCAGGTAACTGAGGCAACCAAGAAGTATCGAAAACCTTAACCCAACATCGACAACAACTCCATAAGACCCTATATTAGCCCTTGTGGAACAGTCTCATGAGTCTCTCGCCTAAATGGTTTTAGAGAATGGCCTGGCCCTAGACTGTCTATACCAACCAAGGAAGGAGGGGTTTTTGCCTTTCTTAGAACCACTTGCTGAATGTACATCAACACACAAGTTCAAACCTACCTCCACCAGATGGCCCAAGAGGTTAAAATATTGCGTAATGTTACCTAAATCTTTTAAAAGATACCCAAGGCCCCCGAGATCACTGACATATTTTCATGGCTGGTCTCTTCAAGTTGGGGACAATGGAAACAGACTGGATTTTAGACTGTTGCTTGTACAATTATAGGATCTGTTACTATAGCCATCATCGGATATTTACTCTCTTGGCTACAATGTACCCTACCCCTAATAACTCTATTAATTACCCTTATTAACTATCCCAACCAACTTTAAATTAACTAAATTAAAATTAATCAACATCCTGATTAATTTAAAAAATTCAAAAATTTTATGGAGAATCTGCTTAACACAGAATACACTGTTGTAAGCATTTAAGGTATACAGTTCAGTGCCATTTAGTACAATGATTATGTCGTGTGGTTATCACCACTATCTAATTCCAGAACATTTTCAACACCCCCAAACAAACCCATTCTCATTCACACTATTTTCTCCTAACCCAAGCCCATGAAAACAACTCATCTGTTTTCTCTCCCTATTGGTTTGCCTATTCTGGACAGTTCATTCAAATGGCATCATGCTATCTGTGGCCTTTGTGGGCGACTTCAGTGAGCACACGTTTCAAGGTTCATCCATGGCCGAGCATGTAGCAGTAGCTTATTCCTTTTTATGGCTCCATAATGTCCTATATTATGAATAGGGCACATTTGGTTTATGCAGTCATAACTGGATAGAAATTTGGGTTTGTTCCACTTTTGGATCATTATGAGTAATGTTGCTTTGAATATCCATGGAAAAGTTTTTCTTTGAACATATGTTTCCAATGGTCTTTTGGACATACCTACCTTGTGACTCTCCTGGTCCATGGTAATTCTAGGTTTAAGATTTTAAAAAATGGCAAACTGTTTTCTGCAGTGGCTGCATCATTTTACTTTCCCACCAGTAATGTATGTGGGTTTCCCATTCTCCATATCTTTACTAACACTTGTTACTTTCCATTATGTTGAGTATAGCCTTCATTTTGAGTGTGAAATAGTATTACACTATGCTTTGAATTTGCATTTTCCTAATAATTTATGATACTGAACATCTATCTAGTGCTTATTGGCCATCTATGTTTCTCCTGGAGACATGTCCATTGCAGCTGGTTACCCATTTTCACTGGTTACCCAATGAAAATGGTTTCATTTCAAACTTCTTTGAATGAAGTTTCATTTCAAACTTCTTTGTTTTTTATAATTGAGTTCTAAGAAATCTTTATATAGTCTCAATATTAGAGCATTCTCAGTTATATAACTTGCAAATAGTAGGGGTCTTCTGTACCTCACTTTTAACAACGGATAGAATATCCAGATAGAAAATTAGGAAACAGCAGATATGAAAACATTAATGGACTTATCAGACATACACAGAACATTTTACTGAACAGCAACAAAATGCAGTCTTTTCTCAAGGTCACACATTATTTTCCAGAACAGATCACGTGTTAGGTCACAAAACAAGTCTTAACTAAATTAAGAAGACTGAAATCATACCACGTATCTTTTCCAAAGACAATGGCATGAAACCAAAAGTCAATAACATATGGAAAACTGGGATATTCATAATACATGGAAGTTCAACAACAAACTCTTAAACAGCCACTACATCAAAGAAGAAATCAAAAGGGAAATTAGAAAATAGCTCAAGACATACAAAAAGAAAAAATAAAAACACCAAATCTTATAGGATGCAGCAAAAGTAGTACTAAGAGGAAAGTTTGTAGTGACAAACTTGTACATTATAAGAGACGAAGGATGTCAAAGAAACAACCTGACTTATAACACACAGCATTAGAAAAAGAAAAAATGAAACCCAAAGTTAGCAGAAGGATGGAAGTCACCAAGAGGAGAGTGGGAAAAAATGAAAGACAGTATGAAATATCAATAAAAGTAAGAGTTGATTTTTTGAAAAAATAAAATTGACAAACCCTTAGACACAATATCTAGGGAAAAAAAGAGAGATGACTCAAATAAAGTAAATCAGAAATGAAAGAGGAGGCATTACAACTGATGCTTCAGAAAGAAAAAGACCAGAAGAGACTATTCTGAACTACTGTACACTCACAAATTGGGTAACATAGACTAAATAGATAAATTCCTAGAAACAACCTATGAAGGCTGAATCATGGAGAAACAGAAATCTTGAACAGACCAGTAACAAGCAAGCAGACTGAATCAGTAATCAAACACCTCCCAACGAGAGGAGTGTAAAGTGAATGCCCGACTTCACCACAGACCCCTGAGCCAGCCTGCCCCAGCCCCAGGCTGACTCCCGTGGACCTAGCTGGCTCCCTGCAGGCTTCTGCAAATCCAGGCCCCTGGCTCACCCTGGAGCATGCCAGCTCTGGCGGCCCCAAGCAGCATCCCTGACACCAGGCTCCCACCAGGCTCCTGGGAACCCAGGCCCCCATCTCAGCCTAGGGGCTGCCATCTTCAGCAGCCCAAGGCGGCTCCTGTGACCACAAGTGGTGTCATTGGCACCAGGCTCCTGGTGGACTCTGATGAATTCAGACCCTGGCTCCCCCAAGTTTCTGCCTACTCCAGGCAGCCACAGGCAGCACCCACAGCAACAGGCAGCTTCCATAACAGGGCACCCAGTGGGCTCTCACAAACCCAGGACCCCAGGTCCCTCTAGCATTTACTGGCTCCAACAACCCCAGGTAGATTCCATGGCTCCAGGCTCCCCGGGGGCTACTAGGAACACAGGCCCATGGCTCACCACACCACCTGCCAGTTCCAGCAGCCGTAGACAGCTCTCATGGAACCAGGCTTCCGACAGGCTTTTACAGAACCAAACCCCCAGCCCACCCAGGTGCTTGCTGACTCAGGCGGCCCCAGGCAGCTCCCATGGCACCAGGCACCTGCAGGTTCCCATGAACCCAGGCTTCTATCTTGACCCAGCGCCTGCTGGCTCCTGCAATCTCAGGCAGCTCCTGTGGCCCCAGGTTCCCAGGAATACAGACTACTGTCCTACACCAGCACAAACTGTCTCTCATGGCACAGGCTCCTGGCAGGCTCTCGTGAGCTGAGACTCTCAGATCGTCCCAGCACTGGCCAACTCTCATGGCCCTGGATGACTCCTGTGGTCACAGGCTCTCAATGAGGACCTGCCAAAACAGGCTCCAGTGGGGCTATTCATGAACTCAGGGTCCCAGATTTGCCCAGGGCCAGACACAATACTGTGGACCGAAGCTTTCCACTCACCCCAGTACCAGGCTGCTCAAGGACTCCAGCAGCAAGCCTGCCCCTGGACACTACCAGAGGGTCCACCCAGGACCCCTAGATGGGCTGAATGTGAAGGCTTTGGTTTACTAAAGCCAGTCTGTAACGAGTGGAAGAAGTGCCTACTTCCTCAAATTTGCAGACACCAACGGAAGGCCACAAGGATCATGAATAATCAAAGATCCATGACACCACCAAAGAAAAAGAATAAAACTCCAATGACCGACCAAGAAATGGAGATATAGGAACTATGTGACAAAGACTTCAGAACAACCCTCTTTGAGAAATTCATAAAACTCTAAGGAAACACAGATAGACTACTAAATGAAATAAGGAAATAGTGCATGAACAAGTGAGAAGTTCAACATAGAAACAGAAAGCATTAAGGAAAAATAAACAGAAATCCTAGAGTTGAAGAACACAATGACTGAACTGAAGATTTCAATAGAGAGCTTCTAAATCAGATTCAACCATGTACAAGAAATAATTAGTGCACTAGAAGATGTGTCATTTGAAATCATCCAGTCAAAGGAGCAAAAAGAAAAAAAGGAACAGATAGGATTGGGGAAAGGCAGTGTGAATTATGGGATACCTTGAAAAGAAATAGATAAGCATTATTAAAGTACCAGAGGAGAAGACAGGGAGAAAGGAAAAGAAAGTTGACTTAAAAAAGTAGCAGCCGACAGCTTCCCAAATATGGGGAGAGATGTAGACATCCAAGGTCCTGATGCCGATCGGTCACCCTAAAATTTCAAACTAAAACTTTCTTCTCCAAGACACATTATAACAAAACTATCTAAACTCAAAAAAAGGATCAAACAACATGATCAAGTTCAACATGATGCAAATCAATGAATGTGATACACCGCATTGATAGAATGAAAGATAAAAATCCTAAAATAATCTCTCAATGCAGAAAAAGCAGTTTGACAAAATTCAACGCCCCTTTATGATAAAAACTCTCAAGAAAGGGTTACAGAAGGAACATACCTGAACATAATAAAAGGTTTACATGACAAACCCACGGCTAACATCATATTGAACAGTGAAAGGTTGAAAGCTTTCTTGCTAAGACAAAGAACAAGACAAGGGTGCCCAGTCTCAACACTACTCTTCAACATACTGCTGCAAGTCTCACCCAGAGACATTTGGCCAGAGAAAGAAATATAAAGCATCTAAATTGGAAATGAAGGAACAAAGTGTTCTCTGTTTGCAGATATGATTTTATGTAGAGAAATACTTAAAGACTCCTCCCCAAACTCTTAGGACTAATAAACAAATTCACTCAAGCTGCAGGAGACAAAATCAATATATAGACATCAGTTGCCTTTCTCTACACTAACAATGAACTATCTAAAAATGATATAAAGAAAAATTCCTAGTTACAATACCATCAAAAACAGTAAAATACTCATGAATAAATTTAACCAAGAAGGTGAAAGATCTAGAAACTGACAACTATAAGACACAGATGAAAGAACTCAAAGACACAAAGAAATGAAAAGATATCTTATGCTCATGGATCAGAAGAATTAATATTTTGAAAATGTTCATGCTACTCAATGCCATCTCAAGATTCAATGCAATTCCTATTAAAATTCCCATGGCATTTTTCAGAGAAATAGGACAAATAATCCTAATATTCATGTGGATCCACAAAAGACCTCCAATAACCAAAGGAACCCCGAGAAAGAAAAAGCTGAAAGCATCACAATTTCTGATTTCAAACTTTATTACAAATCTATAGTAATAAAAACAGTATGATACAGGTATAAAATGAGACACCTAGACCAATGGAACAGAATCAAGAATCCAGAAATAAAACCACACACATACAGTTTGCTAACAGTTGACAAGTCAGCTAAGAAGACTCCATGGGGAATGGATAGTTTCTACAACAAATGGTGCTGGGAAAACTGGATAACCACATGCAGAAAACTGAAATTGGACCCCTATTTTACACCACTCTATAAATGATCCCAAATTGAATTAAAGACTTAAATGTAAGACACCAAATATAAAACAACTAGAAGAAAATATATAGATAAAAGCTCCATGAAACTGGTTTTGACAAAGATTTTTTTGGATATAATATCAAAAGTGCAAGCAACAAATGCAAAACTTAACAAGTGGGATGACATCAATCTAAAAAGCTTCTGCATAGCAAGTGAAACAATTGGCAAACTAAAGGGGCTAATATCCACAGTATATAAGAAACTGTTACAACTCAACAGCAAAGAAACCAAGAAAACAGTATGAAAATGGTCAAAGGACCTGAGTAGTACTTTTCCAAAGAAGACATAAAAATGGTCAACAGGTACATGAGAAGATGCTCGTAACCACTCATCATCAGGGAAATGAAATCAAAACTACAATGAGATATCACCTCGCACCTGCTAGAATGGTTATTCTCAAAGAAACAACAGACAACAAGTGTTGGCGAGGCTGTGTAGAAAAGAGAACGCTGTGAACCGATGGTATGAATGTAAATTGCTACAGTCACTATGGAAAAAATATGGAATTTTCTCAAAAAAATAAAAATAGAAATATATATAAATGAGCAATTCCACTTCTGGCTGTATACCCAAAGGAATTGAAATCACTATTCTGAAGAGATATCTGCACCCCCATGTTCATTTCAACATTATTCACAGAGAACATGGACACAATCCAGGTGTCCATCAATGGATAAATAGATAAAGAAAATGTGAGATATATGTATACATGTAACATATAATGGAATATTATTCAGCCATGCAGGAGAATGAAATCCTGCATTTTGCGACAACATGGATGGACCTTGAGGCATTGCGCTAAGTGATATAAGTCAGACGGAGAAAGACAAATACTATATATTCTCACTCATATGTGAAATCTAAAAAAGCCCAACTCAAAGGAATAGAGACAAAAATGGGTTTCCCAGGGTCGCGGGGTTGGGGGTAATGGGGAGATGTGAGTCAAAGTGCACAAATTTCTAGCTGTAAAATGAACAAGTTTTGGGGATCTAATGTACAGCATGGTGACCATAATTAACAATGCTATATTCTTATAGACTTGAAAGTTGTTAAGAGAGTAGATCTTGAAAGTGATCACTAGAAAAACCAAGTTAATTATGTGAGGGAATGGTGGTGTTAACTCACCGTATTGTGGTAATCCTTTCACAAATCATCATCTTGAACACCTAAAACTTACCTATGTTATATGTCACCAATATTTAAAGAAATCTAAAAAAAAAATCTCTCAACAAAGTAAAACCCAGGACCAGATGACTGCACTGGTGAATTCTACCAAACATATAAAGAAGTATTAAAAACAAGACTTCTTACACTCTATCAAATATTGAAAAAGAGGGAACACTTCCAAGCTCACTTTATGAGGCCAGCATTACCCTGATACCAACACTAGACAAGGACACTAAAAGAAAATAAAATTACAGACCATTATCCCTGATGAACATAGATGCAAAAATCCTCAACAAAATACTAGCAAACTGAATTCAACAGCTTGTTAAAAGAATTATACACTACCACCAAGTGAAATTTATTCCTGGTATACAAGGGGAGTTCAATATACAAAAATTGATCAATGTAATAAGCCACATCCAGAAAATGAAGGGGAAAAAGTGACCAACTCAATTGATGCAGAAAACCATTTGACAAAATTCAACACCCTTTCATGATAAAAAACTCAACACACTAGGAATAGAAGGAGAGTGCCTCAACATAACAAAAACCATATATGAAAAACACACAGCAAACATAATACTCAATGATGGAAGACTGAAAGCTTTTCCTCTAAGATCAGGAACAAGGCAAGGATGCCCACTTTCACCACTTCTATTCAACACAGTATTGAAAGTTCAAGCCAGAACCATGAGGCAATAAAAATAAATAAATAAAAGGCATCTAAATTGGAAAGAAATAAGTAAAATGGTCTCTGTTTGAAGATGGTATCATCTCGTATGTAGAAAATCCAAAAGACTCCAAAAAGAGAGCCGTTTGATCTAACAAATGAATTCAGAAAAGTAGCAGGATACAAAGTCAACACACAAAAATCAGCAGCATTTCTAGACACGAACCATGAGCTCTCTGGAAAGGAAATTACAAAAACAATTCATTTATAATAGTATCAGAAAGAATAACATGCTTAGGAATTAACTTAACCAAGGAGGTGAAAGGCTTACACCATAAAAACTACAAAACATTTCAGAAAGAAATTAAAGAAGACATTCATAAATGGACACACATCCCATGTTCATGGATTGGAAGGCTTACTATTGTTAAAGTGTCAGTATTACCCAAAGCAATCTACAGATTCAATGTATTCCCTAGCCAAATCTTAATGATGTTTTTTGCAGAAATAGAAAAACCCGTCCTAAAATTCACATGGAATCTCAAGGGACTCAGAATAGCCAAAACAATCTTGCAAAAGAAGAAAAAACTGGAGGACTCACACTTCCTGATTTCAAAACTTACTACAAAGCTACAGTAATCAATAGTATGGTATTGTCATAAAGACAGACATAGAGACCAATGGTATAGAATAGCGAGCCAAGAAACAAACCCTCACATATATGGTCAAGTGATTTTTGACAAGGGTGCCAAGACCATGGAATGGAGAAAGGTTTCTTTTCAACAAATGGTGCTGGGAAAACTGGATATCCCTATGCAAAAGCTTGAAGCTGGACCCCATCCAACACTATATACAAAAATTAACTCAAAATGGATCAAGGACATAAATGTAAGACCTCAAACAAGAAAACTCTTAGAAGAAAACATAAGATTAAATCTTCATGACATCAGACTTGGCAATGATTTCTTGGATATGACACCAAAGGCACAGGTGACAAAAGAAAAACAATGGAAAAATTGGACTCCATGAAAATTTTATAAGTTGGTACATCAAGAGGCACTCACAGAATGGGACAAAATATTCACAAATCATATTTCTGACAAGAGACTGGTATCCAGAATATACAGAGAAGTCCTAAATTAAACAACTAAAAACAAGCCAATTCAAAAATGGGCATGGACTTGAAGACTCCTTTGCGAAAGAGGACTTAGAAATGGCATATAAGCACATGAAAAGATGCTCAACATCACTAATCATTAGGGAAATGCACATCAAAACCACAATGAGACACCGCCTCACACCCAGTAAGATGAGTGCTATTGAAAAGACAGCAAACAGCAAGTGTTGGCCAAGATGCAGCGAAATGCGAACCCTTGTACACTGTTGATAGGAATGTAAAATGGTGCAGCTGCTATGGAAAACAGTATTGATGTTCCTCCAAAAAATTGAACATAGAATTATCATGTGATCCAGCAATTCCTCTTCTGCATATACACCCAAAAGATCTGAAAACAGAGCCTTGAAGAGATATTTGTACATCCATGTTCATGGCGGTATTATTTATAACAGCTAAAACGTGGAAGCAACCCAAGTGTCCATTGACACATGAGTGGATACACGAAATGTAGTATATCCATACAATGGAATATTATTCAGCCTTAAAAATGAAGCAAATTCTCCATAACGCTATACATGGATTAACCTTGGAGATATTATGCTAACTGAAATAAGCCAGTCACAAAAAGACGAATACTGTATGAACTGAGAGTAGTCAAATCATAGAGACAGTAAGTAGAATGGTGGCTGCCAAGGGCTGCGGGGAGGGGAGAAGGGAGGGTTATTGTTTAATAGGTATAGAGTTTCAGATTTATAAGAGTTATGGGGATGAATGGTGGTGATGACTGTACAACTGTGGAAATGTATTTAACGCCATTGAAGTGTACACTTAAAAGTGGCTAAGATGAAACATTTTTTGTTATGTATATTTTGACTCAATATACAAAAAGAAAAAAAAAAGAAATGAGCTATCAAGTCACAAAAAGACATAGTGGACTTAAATATAAAGATCAGTGTTGCCAGGAGTTGGGAGGCAAGGGACGAAGAGGTAAAGCACAGGGATTTTAGGGCAACCCAACCCTTCCGTAGGATACTGTTGTGGTGGATACATGAGATTATGCATTTGTCAAAATCCAAGTACATGACAACAAGACAATGAACCTTAATGTAAACTACAGACTTGCTTACGAACGCTGTAGCAGCATCAGCTCCTCACTTGTAAGGAATGAACCGCACTAACACAGGTGGTCACGCAAGATGTTAACCATAGGGGAAACTGTGGGGGAAGAGGGAGAAATGCTCTGCTCTCTCTGCTGAATTTCTCTGTTCATCTAAAACTTTCCTAAAAAAAATCTCTTAATTAAAAAATAATCAATGGAAGGTAGGGAGTGGGTAGAAATATGGATGAAACAGGAATATCAGAATATTAATAAATGTTGAAGCTGGGTAATAGAGACATGGGGGGCTATCCCACTTCTCTGTTTAATTTGTGTATGTTCAAGGTTTTCCACAATAAAACATTTTTAAAGCTCCAGATTAAATCTAGATTATATGTAGAAGGAATCAAAGAATGTGAAGAAAACAGATATTTTTGAAGCAAGTACTCAAGGGGCACAATGAGGGAACGTGCAATCACACTGGATAAAGAGTGAATGTCCTGGTTCCACCAGGAAGGTTCAGAACTCAGTGAGCAAGGCAGGCAACAACACAGTCAGGGAAGTGACAGATAACGATCACAGAAAAATGTTTGCCCTCACTGATCACAGAAATGCCAATGATGGGCCCTGACAGAACTGCCCCAGGATTTACAATGTCATGACACCCAGAATTAGAGCGGGATCTGGGACAGAGCACCACGTCCTGTGAGAATGCCAATCAGCACGGGCTTTCTGGAGGGCAAATCTCCCAAACCCTGGAACCTGCAGGCCACTGGCCCGGCTGCGCTGTTGTATGGAATCTGTCCAAAAACAAAGAGATTGGGTAAAGATGATGGACTGAATAAACACATGTAGAGCCCCTTTGACATAGAATCCCTTAAACATGACCCAAAGTTTCCTTCATTGATGAACAAATTCATAATAGCCTTGGGAACCATCAAGAGAGCCGACATTTTGATGAAAACATCAAAGAGAGTCAACAGCTGGTGATCGGAGATCCCAGTGGGGAGCTCCGTGTGAGCCATGAAGACCAAGCCAGGGTGTCCTCTCTCCCTCTCCCTCCTCCCCCTGCTGTTAACCTAACACCCTCTGCATCGCCCCTCCACTCCCAGCCACTGCCCACCTCACGCTCCAGCAATACAGGAGCAGAGGCACAGGGCGCCCTTTCCACGAGCACATCTGTCCTCTTGCTCTCTGCACGGCGCCAGGCAGTGGAGCTGTCTTGACATGAGTACAGCCATGTTTGGCGGCTCCATTGACCTACAGCCACCAGCACAAAAAGAAATATAAAAGCTGCTTTCTGCATGGTGGGAACCGGCCCTTCTCCCATGGAGATAGTTGCAATGTGTAAAAAATTCAAGGCCCTTCGGGCACTGCAGCCTGGGACAGACTGGCCGTCTGAGCTGGGCTGAGAGGATAAGCAGGGTAAACAATGCACGTACACAACTACTGGGCTGGGACGATAGCCAGAGTGTGGGTCTCAGTGCATGTACGCCACTGATAACCATTTGTGCATGGGAACACTGAATGCTTTCTCTGTAAACTCTGTAACTGCTTATATAAATTGCTGGAGACTGAGACCCGGTGAGAGTTCCACCTGTGGAAGGGACGCCTTGCCCAGGACGTGTGATTCCCGCCCAGCCGTATCAATTGACAGGACTCTCCCAGCAGTGGGGCGTGGATGTTGTGAGTAATTGATTTATTGTGAAGTAATTGATCTGATGTGTTCTCTTTTCAGTTAACCTGGCGTTTCTCTTTCTGGTTGATTTGTGTCATTTCCCTTCAGTCGATCTGGTGTTTCCCAATCCGATAGAACTGATGTTTTTCCCTCTTATTATATGACCTATTCAAATGTGCCGCTATCTCAGCTGATGTGGATGTTTTCCCTTTCCAGTCGAACTGGTGTTTTTTCCCTCTTATTATTTGACCTATTCAGATCTGTTTGCGGACTATCACCTTTACCATCCTCTCTATAATACAATATACCTTCAACCCATTTGTTTGGAGTGGAAAGTTTCTTTTACGTCTCCAATTGAATCCCCAAACCGCTCATAACAGGAGCCAGCCAGGCACCTCCTCAGGGCCCAGCACACTCTTCCTCTCCATCTGGTCCTACCTGCAGCACAGACACCTGCTAGCTCATCTCCGCCTTACAAACAAAACTCTCCCTTGGACCCAGGCTCCCTTTTGGCTGCTGTCCACTTTCCCAACTCCCCTTCATGGCTAAACCTCTTAAATAAAGTGCCTTATACATACTGCCCTCCCATGGACCCCCTTCACTCACTCTAGACCCAGCTTCATTCCCACCCTCTCAAGGAGACTGAGGTCACCAGTGATCCCATGTGGTCAAGTCCAGCCATCTTTTCTCCATTCTGATCAGAGCTGTATCCCACCCAGCTGAGCACCCCTCCTTTCTGCAATACCCTTTCCCCTCATGGTTCCTGCAACTTCATGCTCCACCATTTCAGGCCCCTTTCCTGGACCCTCTTCAGCCGCACCTCTGCAAACACTGCCTGCTCCTAGGCTGGGCCCTGGTCCCTTCCACAGCTACAGTGTCTCCAGGAAACCTCATTCAATTCCACGGTTTTAAACATCTCTGACCTCATCCCGACTCTGCTGACACACTGATGCAACTTTAAGAGTTTAGGTGCTAGGTCCCCAGCATCAGCACCTAAGGAGTATCTCAGACTCGATTCATCTCAAAATTTCACTGTCATATGAGTTCCAAAATAACATCAAATCTTTCCAAAAGGAGGAAAAATTTGGATACAATAAACTGTTGTGTACAAAGTTACCAATAAAACTTATACTTACATCCAATCATGGTTGCTTGATGGGGAAAATAAGAACACAGAACTAAGATCAGATATTCTCAAGTTGGGGACCAGAAGGTGATGAGTTGGGAGTGTAGAACACAGGAACTGATCAACTCTAAGCATTTACAGAAAGAGAGGCAGAAATGGTTGTTCCTAAAAACTGAAAGACACCCACTAAAAGAAGAGAAAAATCATGAGAAAACCTAACAAATTAAAAATTAAATTAAATGGTAGACTCACATTCCAATTTATCAATAATCATAATTGTAAATGGATCAAATTGCTCTATAAAAACATGAAGGCTCTCAAGTTGAGTTAAAATATTGTTATAAAATAAAGGGATATAATATGGTTGAAAATAAGGAGATAAAGAAATAAGACTTTAAATGGGACAAAAAGGGGTTCTCTGTGTTGATAACTGTCAGGAACACTTATGCACCTAACAATATGGTCTTGAAGCATAAAGCAAAACTGGACAAACAAGAAGACACAGGCACCCCAAGGGAGGTGCCTTCCCTTTCCACAGGGAAACCTACCTTACCTCTCTTAAAAAGCCACAGGTCAACTGATACAGTAAGTTAGGAAACAGATCTGCTGACGAACACAAAAAAGCTAAATCTAGCCTCAGCCCCAGGGACAACAACGAAAGCATCTAGTGGAGAGCGAACATTCTCCTCAAACCACAATGAAACAGTCACCACAATGGACTGTGTGCTAAGCTACAATGAAATCTCTAGAGTCCAAAAAGCAGAAATCTATAAGTGACCATATTACTGGAACTTAAAGCAATAAAAGTAAAAAGTAATCACAAAATATTGGCTCCCCTCCCCCAACCTATCCACTTGAAAATCTGTCCACACCCTTCTAAATCTCTCAGGTTAAAGAGGGAATCCAGACAGACAGGAGAAACTCTTTAGAAATGAACAGCAATGAGAGCAGCATGAGACAAATCCATGGCGTGGGGACAAGGGGACAGAGGAAGGGACACAGCCTCCACTGCAGGTATCAGGGAATATCAACTCTACATGAAGAAGCTGAGCACTTCCCTCCAAGAGCAAGAACAACACCACAATAAAACCAATGACAGCAGAATGAAGTGAGAATTCACCAGGCAGGAACAAAAACATAGACCTGAGCAATGGAGTCAAGGGCTGGTTGTCTGGAAAGACCTGTAACAGTGAGAAACCTTGCGCAGTCTGACCAAGAAGAACAGACAAAGGCACCAAGAGGAACAGACAAAGGCACCAAATTGTACCATCAGGTACGAGAAACTACAGAAACAGCTTTAACGTGATAGGAGAACATAGTGGATAACTCTGACCAGGACATCAGTGGTCCGCAACTGGAGCTGTCCTTTCCCTAGGATGCATCTGGAAACACGAGGGATGGGTTTTGTTTCTTGTTTTGGGTTGTCCTACTGGTTGTTGCCCTGGGGGTCCCGGAGATCCTGAATAGCCTGTCACATAGACCCGTTTCCCTCCTGAAGTGTTACTGGCATCTGGGAAGACAAGCACTGATCCAGATTAAATGAACAATGTGGTAGGAAAATGTTTTCCATGGATGTATAACAGGCAAAAGGTGGTACCCTCAATACGTAAGGAATATCGAGAAACCAATGTTTACAACTACTAAACTGTAAGAAAGCAGGAAAATCAGAAACATAGCCAAGAAACACACCAAAAATATATCCAACCTATTTGTACAGGTGGAGAAATATGTATGTAAAGCACAGGGAACAGTCGAGGAGATTACACACCAAATTTTACTACCAACAAGGAATAAAAGTTGGAAGGTAGGTGAGAAATAGGAGTTTTTACCACTTCTTAGCTTATATATTTCTCTGGTGTTTTAAATTTTACAAAAGAGTATGTATTCTACTGAAAAAGATGTTTCAAATTTTAAAGAAATTATTAAAATGTTCAAAATGACTTCAGTTCAAAGATATTCATTAAAACACAAATGGAAAGAACCTCCCCATGATTTTAAGAGTCTGCTATAACTTTTCTAATAGTTTACTATGTAGATTTTATTTCACATTTAGATCCTAACTCATTGGAATTTACATTTGTGTGGGGGATGCAACAGAAGCTGATTTTCTCCTGTTCAAGTGGAAAACCAACTATCCAGGCACCATTCATTGCGTAGGTCTGGCTTTCCCAGCAGACCTGCAATGCCTCCTTTCCCACTTGCTAAACCCTGACAACTACCGCAGCCTCTCGAGCGCCCTAGAGCGAGCGGGGTGAGCTCTGCAACCTGGGCTCCCTGTCTGCGAGGGGCGGCTACCAGCAGAGCCTTCTCCCAAGACAGCAGCAGGCATGCTGCACACAGAAGCGCTCAGGGGCCATCTGCTGCGGAGCAGGAAACCCCTCATGATGAGCAGGCAGTGGCGGAGCCCCGAGCCCCGGGACTGACCTCGGCTGGGGGCAGCAGGCTTCTAAGGCAGGGAGCCCCCTCCCTTCAGCTCGTCCAGCTCCTCCTGCAGCGTGTGCACCTGGCTGTCGGCAGCTGCCCCTCTTCAGCTCGCCGTTCTTCTCCACCTGCTCCCGCAGGCCGCACCCGTGCTCCTGTTCCCCCAGGAGCAGAAGCAGTAGGAGTGCAGCAGTCGAGGAGATCTTGGGCCCCCAGTGCTGACTGGATGACCCCGCTGAGGGACGTGGGGCCGGTGTCGCTGTGTTCGCCCTGCACATCTTTTGCGGCTGGCTCGGGGGTGACATCTGTTGGAGGGTGAAGGGGCTCTGGGAGGGTTTCTGAGGCATCATTGTGAATGATGAATGTGGGGGCTCTGGGCCAAGCTCTCATCAGGCCCAGGGCTGGTCCCGCTGCTGCTGGGCTCCACATCTCTCTTCAGCCTCTTTCAGTCAACAGCCTCTCAAGGGACAGATGGCCTCTCTTGAGTGTGTGCTGAGGAGAAACTGTAAGAAGGAAGCCAGCCAATAAATGTGCATGCCTCAGATCCTGAGGGATAAAGTCACCCACGGAAATGCCACTCTTACCCAACCAGCCCTGGCTGGGCAGAGGGGGTCTCATCGCCCGCATCTACAGCAGACATGTTTGCATCTCCCAGGCTGCCACACACTGTGGAGGCCACATTGTCTCCTGGAGTTCCTTCCAGAGACTCTGTGTCCGCGCCTGACTGGTGGCTTCCCTGGGTGGCACTGGGTGCGGGTTCGCCCTGCAGAGAGGCTCGCTTCAACTTGCGGGACCCTGGCTGGGCCCTCAGGTTTTCCCTCAAGGATGAGGATGAACCTGAAGCTCCTTTCCCCTCTGCTTCACTGGCATGTTCCTCAGGCCCCCAGCGGCTATCTTGGTGTCATTTCTCCTGGGTAGCCACGGCCTTCAGCTCCTCCTTCTCAGTCAGGTGGAAGTTGGAGGGCAAGGCCGTGGGCTTGAGCACGTAGTACTGATCCTCCAGCCTGTCCAAGAGTTTTTTTTGGTGAAATGTTCACTACAGATGAAAGAATGCTTAGTAGGGTCCAGTCATCCCTGTGAACAGCTTTTAGCCACTGGACCAGAAGTTTTGAGCCCTTTATGTGGAGCCTGCAAGGATACACGAAAAAGTAATTAAAAAGAAAGAATTAAATGTCTCCCCCTAAAATAATCAACTATAAAAGCAAAACAAGTGTTTTTGGGAACACCCACACATAGGAACTTTGCCCATTTAAACCTTTAGGAAAGATGTAAGGAACACCTCTGCTTGCAAGTTATTACTGGAATAGAAAGATAAAAGACCCACTGTCTACCTTAAGGAGCTGACCATCTGTAGGGTAGAGAAGGAAGGAAGGTGAAGACCTCCTCCCAGGCTGTGGTAAGTGCCCTGTAGGGCCACAGATGCTCGGGCAGAGAGCACAGGATGGCACCAAGACAACAGGAAAGGCTTCAGGAAGCCTCAGAAATAGTTCCTAGAAGCTCATGGTTGTCCAACCCTCCTGCTGTCCCTGGGATGCAGGACTTTGGGTGCTAAAACGGGGAGGTTTGGTCCCCCTATTTCAAAGCCAGGCCAGGTGTCGGCCAGCAGAGCCTCCCAGGCACTCAGCAGGGCGCCTGGCCCCAGCTCTACTCAAGCAGCTGAGGATGTGGGACTGCCGCCAAGAGGAGGTCAGCCCCAAGAGCTGTGGTTCGTTGTTCCTCTTGTCCTTCCACTACCAGGAGGAAAGCTGCTCCCTGTACCAAGCAACCAGCCCCTGAAATGTACTGACCAAGACACTTCATAATCTTTTCTCCTCATTAAGGTAAAATCTCTATTTAGAGAAAACTATGCACATGGGGAGGAAGGGGGTCTCTCTCGAGGCTTTCTTCTCCTCCTGAGTTCATCTAACCCCCATTAGGCCATTGTGGACCAGACCGGGTGGATACTAGGTCCTCAGGGAGTTCCAAGCAACCTGACCTTCTAACATTTCTCAATGCTTTGTGACGAGTTACCAAAGGACCCCCACCCCTTTGGCCCCCAGACCACGTTAAACAATGACACATGCCAAGAGCAACCTTCTCTGCAGTGCTTTGCCTCATTCTCAAAAACAGTAACAAATCTTTTGGGACACAGACTCTGAAGGAAACTGTCAAGAAAGCATGCTGTCTGACCTCTGAAACAAGCTCACATTACTAGTTCTTTGGATAGATTGTAACAACTTCTGACTTAAAAAAACCACCGTTAACTTTGAATAAGACTAAAGACAACAAGTGGCATTCAGGTCTTTAAAAACTCAATAACAACCTGCAACATGAAACAAAAGGATCTGCCAGGAGGTTTTCAAAGTAGAATATCTTCAGTGCACTGTTCTGAGACCTCCATTGCAGAGTCTGCAGGAAAGGACTCACTCAACTGGCTGAATTCCAGAAGCCCTCATGAAGGGAGCCAGGCCAAGGGGAAGGCAAACCTCTCATCCTGCTGTGGGAGCCCAAGGAAGAAGTGAAGAGAGGAGCCCCTTCCCTGAGTCCCCAGGGTAAGCCTCCCAGTGAGGAGTGGGCCGCAACCTCCTCCACCCAGGATGCTGTCACATGCAGAGTCTGCAGAGTCAGACGCCTCTCCAGGACTCACATCCAGTGCAGAGCCACCTTTCCCTGCACTGCCAGGATCCTTCTAGCAACAGAGCATCTGAGAGGTGTGTCCATTTGGAGGTAGAAGCTGCATCTGCTCAGCCACATTCCTGATCGCAGAGATCAAGGCAGGTTCCCTGCCATCAAAAGAGCAGAAAAGTCACGGCAAATGCAAGAAGATAGTGACTTAAGAAAGAGTGTTTCCAGAATACCCTGTTTCTTGACATTGTTGGCCCCAGCCTGAATCAATGGAGAGCAGAGTGGCCAGGGGGTGGGGGTGACAGTGTGGTGGAGGCCATAAGGTGGACGCCAGTAGCCATGGGATGGCCACGGTGGCCCGAGGTGCCTGGAACAGAGACAGTGGCACAGACCAAGGCCACATAGCGACTGGTGCTCACTCACCCGCTGGACCGGCCCCAAGGCCCCAAGCACAGAGTGCTGCCTGCCTTGGGCTGGAACACCAGAGGGGCTGACTGGGCGGCAGCAGCTGGTTACCTGTGGAAGGAGATGGCTGTTTCTCCTCGTTGCCCAGTGGTGGGATCAGTTCGCGGCAGTGCAGTGATCACCATCCCGGGCCTCAGGCTGTCATGCTGCCAGGCTCCGGCCCCCTCCTCTCTGTCCCACAGTGGGACTGCCACAAGAGTAGGGCTCAAAGCGACACTGTGCAGCAAGTGGGAGCTGGTCCCCAGGCCCCAAAGGATGGCAAGATGGCGGCGTGTGCCCATCTGTCCTCCGTAAAGCAAGATGGCCTCGTCTGTGGGCCTAGGCAAACTGCTGCCTGATGCACCCACCCTGGGGTCACGCTGCCAAAACGCGTCTGTTCCGCTGCCCTGATGGGTCACTGCTGCGGTATTCATAGCAAATGACCCAGACCGAGGGGGTGGGAGAATGTGGCCGGCCCTCCCAGAGGGGCCCCGCTGGACGCCAAGATGGCGACTGATGCACTTCCACCCGCACTTCTGGCCCCACCCACGTTGCTCACCTGGATTGGCCTCAGCGGCTGAGCATCACATTGTCCTCATTCTCCTGGGCAGCGGGGAGAGGGACGCGAGTAAGTGCACCTGCACCAGTCGGCATGGAAGACTGTGCTCGCCTGGGCCCTTAGCAGCTGGGACTGGCTGGCGCAGTTTGGGGCGGGGCCGTTGTGGGGAGTGGCTCCTCAGGGAGAGCAGGCGGGGACAGCTCCCATAGTGAGACCGGTGCATCTGACAACCAGGTCCCTGTGGGTCTGGACGCTCTTTCCATCCAGCCTTGGTGCTCTGGCACTGGCCTGACAAGCCCATGGCTGCTGGGGCAGGAAGGGTAGCAGGGAGTCAGAGAGTGGAGGGGGGGCACTGGGTGGGTCTGGGGCAATGGTTCTTGGGAGGCTTTTTCCTTCCCCGCCAGGACTTAAGAAGTGGAAACTCTCTAACTCCTCTGTAGTTATGATGTAGGCTGGAGGGGAGGGACATATTCCAATGCTCACAACACATGCATGTTTTTGTTGACTGATAGGTCATTCCAACTTCTTTTTCTGTGATGAGAGAGAGAAACAATCCATCTCGTTGTGCCTTAACTTCTTGGGGTCCTAATACAATGTGTTGGGGGAACAGGGGTGGGGTATTGGTGCTTTGGTCAATGCTAGTGTTGGGCAGGAGGGAGAATCCTCCTCTGCCCTTTCCCTTAAGGATCTTATGGCTGCCCAAATGATTAAAAAACAGGTTAACAGGAGAAAATAATACCAAGTTTAATAACATGTATACATGTGAGAAACTCGGAAATGAGCAGCTCGTCATTCTGTCTAAGCTGCTTGCTTAAGTATTGTACTGTAGCTAAAGGCGTGGAAGGTGTTGGAGGGGTAGTGGTTTGGGATTTTACAGGGAAGAAGACAATTCACATGGAAATAGAAATACAAATGTTTGTCTGACAACTCTTTTGAGGGCAAGCTATAGAGAATGTGACCAGGAAGAGACAGAAATTTTGATAAAATGGGCTTGTTGGTGCCAATCCTATTGTAACATCTATTTTACATTATATTACAGCCATCATATGATATTGGCTCCTTCCTGAAACAGGTCTTCTATGTTAAATTCTTTAGGCAGTTTTGGAGGGGAAAAGCAAATGTTCTTCCTGAGTCTCCTGACTCTTTATTGTCTTCAGCTCAAAATAATCCTCATACCAGAGTGGTGCATCTTGGGGTGGCCTGCCCTGACCACCATCACCAGCACGCTTCTGCTCCAGAGGAGACAGTTCATTAATCTTTGCTGGCAAGATAATTTGGAATTTTGCAAGTTGCCTTGAAAGCATTTGTACACGGGCTCTCTTTTTCTTCCCACAACAATTTTAGTTCCCTCACTCCTTGTAAGGAGTGATTTTCTTTCAAGTGTCCCTGCATCTGTAAAGGAAAACTTTCGTTTGGTTTAATTCCACTTGTCATCGTGGATGGCATTGTTTTTGCTTCCTTTTTCTTTTCCTGGCAGCTGCAACGTAAGTTTACTGAAATCTCAGTTTGGGAACTGTACGGTAGACACGTGAGCAATATTTCAATAGTTTGTGGCATCTGGACACTTAAATGCTTTAGGTGTCTGAAGGAAACAGTAGCCCTGACTTCCAAAGGAGCATGTTCAGCAGATGTATTTCTGGTGAAGTTTGTTTTAAAAAGACAAAGAATCAGACAGTGTTGTACTGTTTGCTGGGGGCACAGGGTGGGGGAAGGAATAGAATTATTTACTTCTCCATCTGTTCTCAGGTTATTACTGCTTGCATACCTACAATCATTCCCAAGAGAGACTTGGGTAAGGTAGAAAACAGAGTTTAATGTCAGTCATATTACCTTAGATCTGAAAGTTATCATGTTAAAGTTAGCGGTAGGCATGTGATGAGCGATAATGGGACACTGAAGGCTGCTTCAAAGTAGAAAAGGTGTTTACATTTGAAGGGCTCTGTTGATGCTGCTAAAAAGATGTATGGTATTTGTAGGATGTGGTGGGGAGTTTTCTTTCTAACATGATGCTGTGCGTCATTTTAGGGCTGATAAATGGACCAGCCTCCCCTAGCCCCTGGTGTTCTTACAGATTTGGCCTTCCTTGCCCAAGTGTTAGGCAGTTCTTTGTTGTTTTTACAGTCATCCATTCGTTAAGCTACATTTCTTATTGAGTGCAAGGTTTGTGTCACGCATTGTTCTAGACCCTGGGGCCAGAGAAGTGAACAAAACACAAAAAGCATGCCCTGGGTGACGTTCTAGATGTGACACCAATGGTGTGACTCCTGTGGGAGAGTGATGTGTGCCAGGCTGGAGGGAGGTGGAGTTGTAGCCAGGAGGGCCAGGAAACGTCTCACTGCAGAGGTAGGTTTTGAACAAGGCCCAAAAGCAGTGTAGGAGGAAGGGCAAGTGGCCTGCTCTGGGAGCAGTAAGGAGGCCAGTGTGGCCAGGGCACAGCCGGTGAGGGCAGCAGGAGCTGAAGGCAGAGTGGTGGCTTGGGCCCAATCATGGGGCCTTGTTGGTCATAGTGAGGACTTGGGCGTTTATTCTGAATGAGATGGTGACCATTTGGAAGGTTTTGAGAGAAGGAGTAACATGGCTGGACAAAAGGTTAGCAGACTTGATCTGGCTGTTCTGTTGAGAATATACCACAGAGGGGCCGGGGCAGAGGCAAGGAGACCAGTTAGGAGGCTGTTCCAATAAGCCAGGCAAGAGGCCTTGGAGGCTTAGGTCAGGGTGGAGAGAGGAGGTTGAATTCTGGGTGTGTTTGGAGATCGAGACAGTAGTACCGTGTACAGATGGGAAATGGTGAGGGCTGGGGAGGGGGGAGTTGAAGTCAGTGCTGAGTTTATGGCCTGAGCTAAGAAATAAGAAACTCAGCTGGGGAGACTGGGGGCTGTCCTGCTTGGTCGGAAGCTGTTGGGAGTTTGCTTTTCGCTGAGTTGACTGTGAGATTTATATTTTGTCTGTGGCTCTTTTCCACGAGAGGAGAGCAGAGAATGGCCACCTGGAATCTGTCGTATGAAGTCCCTGTGCCCCTCCCAGGCTCTCTCCTGGCACAGACATCCTACGGGAAGGTCTTGGAGTGGAGGTTCCTCTGTGCAAACTTTCTTGGGTGTTCTGGCCTGTCAGCACTGTCCCTCCCTGAGTTTGTCACCTTGAAAAGATTTACTCACTTAGTTGAGCCTCAGGTTTTCAAAAGTTAAAGTTTATGTAATCAGTGGGCTTGAAAATCAGTATAAAATATTTCCAAAGAGGCAAGAAATAGATAAATTTCAGAAAAAATAAAAGATTCTAGTATTACATTGAATGTGTCAAAAATTCTTGTTTCCCTTTCTGCCTCCCCTGAGCGTGGGTAGTCATATTGTTAGTTCTGTTCTTTTCTTTGGGATGTAGTGTTTTCAACTGGAATTCCAGGGCTTACACTTGATCAGCAAGTGTTAAGTATGATTTAATTGTTTATAAAACAGTGTCTTGCCATGGAAACAACAGTTAATTAACATTATTTTCTGAAAGTAATAAATACATGTGGCTTTTCTTGTTGAACTAGAAAAATGCTTTACAACTTTCTTCCCTCCTTTCCATTAAAGTGTAGGTTTGTGTGAATTTGCTGGATTCTTCAAGCACTGGGTTGTGCCATTTACAAGATCACTGTAGCCGAAAGCAACGTGACTGGGAGCAGAGGCTTGGGGTCAGGGTCTCTAAGCTAAGCCCCCTTGCGCCTGCACAGGGAAGTACTTGAGGCCCACACCTTCTTGCTGCATGTCCTCTCTGCTCATATCCACCACAGAAGGAGCCTTTCTGCTGAGAGAAGCTGCAGAGCCCTGGAAAGCTGGGAAGGCACCTGCACAGGGGGAGGGAGTTGCTGCCCTTCCTGAGGTTGTCCCTGTGCTCTCCTTGGGCCTGTGTCTACACACAGGGTGGAGTTTTGCACCCACAGAGTAGGTGCCTGCAGAGGGTAATTTGTGCACATTGAGAAAGTCTGTGAATGTCAGGAGTTCTGTGTCTGGATTAGGGTTTATGAATTTAGGGTTCATTTGAGTCACAACCTTAAACTGCATCCTGTTGAGAGTCTCCTCACTTGTGAGAGTGGAAGCTGAGAGAGGGAGCCCTTCTCTTCCTCCCCAGGCAGGGGAGGGTGTATGAGCTCCCAGAGTGCATTCCTGTGGCTGCTCATGTGTCCCCACCCTCCTGCACCAGGAACTGACCCACTCCAGGGCTTCTGTCCCCACCAGGAGAGTTTAGAATGTGTTTAACTTTCTGAATGTGGCTTTCCTTCTGTCCTGTGGGAAGCAGGCTGCTTATCTGTGCTGATCCCAATATTTGTGTTTCTTTGCTTTGGATTCCTGTATCGATTGAACACTGCAGTCCTGTGCTTCTGGTTTCCCTTAGCTCTTTGTAATTTTATTTCCTGTATGAGAAATAACATTTTGAGTTTCTTGGGCTGAAAAATGTGAATTGATGGAGAGATATAATGTCAATAAGGCAAGAAAATTGTGGAACTAAAGAGAATTTTTGTTCTTTTTATGCAAGAGAATCTCAAGGTGTGAAATGAATGTGTTGAAGTTTTCAGGTGCGTTTTTCGTTTTTACATCATTGTTTGCGTGTGCTTGTCCCTAGAGTACATTGAGATTTAAAAAGCTAAAGTAATGGAATTTGTATTTTAATTGATGTGGAGAAAACTAATCAAACTAATCCTACTATGTTTAAGGAGCTAAACCCAAACCCCTCTTGCATTATAATATGCCACTGATTCCTGAAAATCCTGCCTGTGTGAGACGCAGTGGAAGACAAACTAGGATGCAGCTTGTCCTTGTAGTTAGCAAGAGATATGAAAATGTCATTTCATATGGTTACTCTTTTGTAACCGTTAGTGTGCTAAAGGAATTAAATCTTAGAATGGTTTCCTATGTACAGAAGTTAAAATTAAAGAAAGACTGTGAAATGGGAAAACATGGTATGTGTAAATTTCTGTTTATATTAGATAAATCTGTAAAATAGAAAAGTCTAACTTCAGAGGAGTCACTACCAACATTTCTGGGTCCCCTCCAGCGCTGTTACTCCAGCCATCCCCAGTACATAGTTTTGATCATTCTTGAGGTTCCTGTTGGTGTTTCTTTCTATAAAAACAAGTCATTGTGAATGCATATTTTTGTATGCATGTTTGTTCTCCACACTTTTTGATGAGTGCTGACAGCTTACGCCTCTCCTCTCCCTCTTCCCCTCGTGCCCACACCTGGACAAGCTGAGGAACAAGTTCAGAGTCTCCCTTCTCTGGCATTGGCTTCGGATCCAACCACACAATCCCTGTCTGTACGCAGAACTCTTGCCCTGGTCTCAGCCCTGGCAAAGATTTCTTGCTTTGACCAAACTTTAGTCAGGCTCCTGAACCTTCTGGTAGGCCTGTCTGTGCAATTCCTTGTAAAATCCAGTTTTAGAAAGAACCTTGCTAAGTCCGTTTAACCAGAACACCCACCCGTATGTCTGATCACCATCGAGATCTGCTCAGGCTCCTCCTCCTCCTCCACCATCCCTCAGGTGGTGTCTGATCACTCTGGTCTCTCTTTGGTAAGAATCCTGTTAGGTCAGGTTAGCCAGAAACTCCACACTTGTTTTTCTTCTTAGTAATTTTCCATCCCCTGACCCCCACCATGCTGCCTGGCCATGAATTCCCACTTGCCCATGCTGCATTCAGAGTCGAGCCCAATCTCATTTCTCCCCCGCTGTGAATCCCATCACGGTGGTCTCTGCGTATCACAGTGGTTCTGAATAAAATATGCCTTACCGACTTTGACAAGTATCATTAAATAATTTTTCTTTACAACCTCCAACCACAATAAAAGACCAGGCCAGGCTCCTTTCCTTGCTCTCTCAAGCCATTTCAGAGCTGCTTGAGATTCTGGCCCTGCTCTCCTCGGAGACCTCTATTATGTGAGTCATAAGACTTTTCCTAACTTCGGTGCGTGTGTGGAGGGGGGCACACACCAGCATCAGTCTCTCCATGGGAACAAAAGCACTTGCCAGTGAGCAGTCATATTTTGAAAGGAATCTCTTTCTCTGAGTGGTAGGTCTCAACAGTGGACTCAAAATATTCAGTGAACCATGTTGTAAACAGATGTGCTGTCATCTAGGCTTTGTTGTTCAATTTGAGCAGTGACTTTAACTTAAAGTCACTGGATGCATTCCCCTTAACAAGAGAGTGAGCCTGTACAAAGGCCCAGGGGGTGGGTTGGAGGGGGAGGGGAGAGAACAGGATCAGTTAGAGGAACCAGAGGTCAGAGTGTGAGACAGCAGCTGGAGAAGGGGCCAGAGCAGTCGGTAACAGCACTGCAGCCAGGTCAAGGCCCTGTGCACCAGGTCTGGGAGTCAGGATCTTCTAATTGCAGTCAGTGGGGGAGCCCTATTTCTGCTTGGATCTCTGGGGGACAAGAAGACAGTGTCTTGCCACTTATGTCTGTCCACAGCTACCAGACCCTGGCCAGGGAGCGTGAAACGCTGATGCAGAAGTACCTGCACCTGCTGCTGATCGTGGAGACAAGAAGACAGTGGCCAATCAGCTACGGCAGCAGATCGAGGATGGGGAGATCAATATCGAGTGACTGAAGGCAGAGGTGACTGCTGGCTAGGGGTGCAGAGGAGGCTGGCCAGGGGCCCCAAGGCACAGGGCCAACACCTCACACTCTGGGCTCCTGCAGGGAGCGCCAGGGGGCACATGACGGGCAGGGGGACCAGCTTCCAGTCACAGCTATGCCAGCCTTCAAACTTAAATTTAGTGATGCTGGCAGAGTGGGAAGGGCCTTAGTCAGATCTGAGTTCAGATCCTACCTCTGCCACTTGACAGTTGCAACCTAGAGTACATCCACCCATCCTCTGTGCCTCCATTCCTTCATCTATAAAGCAGCCTTTTTATACTTGCCTGACAAGGTTGTGAGGCTTGAGTGAGGTTATTTATGGGCGAGTTTTTAGTTACTCTGCTGATGACCACATTGACTAAGCATTCCCACATTATCAGCTGAAGTGTCCGGGGACATAGAGTTCCTGATGAGTCATCATAGTGTGGGCTGCTGGCTCAGTTCTAAGCAGTCGTTCCCTCTGCCTGTCATAAGAGCTCCTACAGGGGCTCGCCAGGCATTGGTCTGGAGGCCACGCTGTTCCTAGGTTAAGCCTTCTAGAACTTCACTACTCAAATTGGTTTCCATGAAGAAAGAGTATACTAGAGATGCAGAATCTCAGGCCCTGCCCAGACCTCCAGAATCAGAATCTGCACTTTCACAACATCCCAGTCGATTGCCATTTACATTAAAGCTTGGGAAGCGCTGGCTCTCTGTCCCTTAGACGCCCCTCACCAGCTGTCTACCCCAGCGCCGAATGATGTGATTGCCTCTCCCCCCTCATCTCACCAGTGCGCACCAGATGCTCAGAGCAATTTGGCCACATCACATAAGGACCGAGGACTCTGAGCTGAGGATGGGAAAATGGAAACAGATTCTAACCAGGGTTGGCTGCATGATTTGAAGGGCCTGACGCAAGGGAAAAATGCAAGGCCCTGGGTGGAGTCGGGGAAGTCGATCTCCCCTTCTCACAGACCACCAACCCACCCATGGCAGACAGGAAACCCCCCAATATCAACCTCCAACCTCCTCAAAACTCTGTGCCATGATACACTTGGTACCTAGATGAGGGTTGGGCAAGATGTCCCTGCTGAGTCACCCACCTAATGCCCAGGCATTGTCTCCTTGCCCTGCTCTGAGACACCATCGGGTTTGCACTGCACCCGTCCTGTCTACACTTACCCCAAGGCCCCTTCAGAGGGTGGAGGGTGACTCACTGTGGAATGTGAGTCTTACTGGCTGACTCCACCCATTTGCTCCCAGACAGAGGATACAGGAGGTCATGGTTTCTGGGGGTGCCGGCGTGTGGGGAGCGAGCAGCTGAGTAACCATCCCAGGGAGGCAGCAGGAGGCAGCAACACATGAGGGCTGAGGCTCCAAGCCCCTGGGGTGTGCTCCATTGTTCCATCAGATGTTTCTCATGAAAACAAATTCAAAGAGAAATAATAACTTCAAGGTTGCAACTGCAGAACTTGAAGCCCCAAGCATGGGGCCTTCTGAGCATAGGACCCCATCACACGCCCTTGAAGCCAGCTCTGCCTGGAATGTTCAACGATCTGAAATTTCCAATTCCACCTTATGGTGCCGCTGCCAAGCCCTAAACTAATGGTCACATCAGCTTGAAACTTGAGCTTGAACAAAAGTTTCAGATTCCACACACCTCCTCTACACTGCAGCAGGCACTGTCAGAGATGCTTTCTTAGTCAGTCCCCATAACCATCCTCATAGGTTGGAACGAGGAAGCAGGCTCAGAGAACTCAAGGCACCTGCCCAAGCTCACACAGCTGGGAGGTGGCAGAGCCAGGACTAGAACCCAGGTCTGCGTGTCTACTTGCCAGTCTTGCCACACTACTAGTGGGTCCTGGGATGGGGGCTTGTCCCGTGTCTAAACCATCTGGTTCATTCTGAGATCTAGCCTAGCCCTACACATATCCCTGAAACCAAGCTGAGTCCTTGCTAGGGACAAAGGAATAGGTCTAGGGACCAGTACCAGGTTACTGGCTTCATGATCAAGGGTGTCATTCACTCACTCACTCATTCACTAACTGCCTAAGATCAGCTGACCACTTCCTCATCCTCTTCCCCAGGCTCCTCTTCCCTCATCACTTGGGGCTCCAGCCAGTGGTCTCTGGTCATGAGTTGTGCACATCTTGGCCTTTGCATATGCTGGGGCTTCTGTTTGGAGTGCCCTTGCCACTCCCACGCTTCTCTGCCTGGTGGAATCCTACCAAGCTCGACTGCCTCCTCCTGGGGACTCTCATCCCAGAATGTGCTCCATGACCCCTGCTGCCACAGCTTTCCTACCCTCAGCATGCCATGGTAGAGCCGGCTCCACAGGTGTCTGTCCCTCACCTGGTCTGGTGGGCAGGGGTGTCCTTTATCACTTGTCCCTTCTGCGTTGCACATAGTAGGTACTCTGTAAGGACTTGATGAATGAATGGACATCAGGTTCTGTGGGAGGCAGTAAAGAGATGGAAGTTTCAAGTCTTAAGGTCTGATTGTGGTAGAGTGTGACTGGCACCATAATAGAGCTTGCAGTGTGAACCCAGGTAGAAAACGAGTCATTTTATGGCCAAAGAAGGTATGGGTTCATGTCGCATATGGCCTTGAAAGTTTTCGGGGTTTGGTAGGCAAGAGAAGGGGTGGATGCAAAGGACAGGGCCCTCTCTGGTGCTGGGGGCACAAAACTGGTCAGTTTTGGTGAAAGTGTGTGTGTGTCAGCGTGGCAGCAGAGGCCTTTGTAATGGGAATTTGGAGCAACGTTTCCAACTGAGTACATTACTCTCCAGGGAAAACAATTTTTTTAAGTGAGACTTTTTTTTTTTGTGAGGAAGATCAGCCCTGAGCTAACATTCATGCCAATCTTCCTCTTTTTGCTGAGGAAGACCGGCCCTGAGCTAACATATATTGCCAGTCCTCCTTTTTCTCCCTAAAGCCCCAGTAAATAAGTGTATATCACAGTTGCACATCCTTCTAGTTGTCGTATGTGGGACGCCGCCTCAGCATGGCCGGATGAACAGTGCGTCAGTGCGCGCCCAGGATCCGAACTCGGGCCACCAGTAGTGGAGCGGGTGCACTTAACCACTAAGCCTTGGGGCCGGCCCCTAAGTAAGACTTTGCAAGATCAGCTTGGTAAACCTTTCTGGCTGTAGTCTTTCTTTCTCTCTCTCTCTCTCATTCTCTCACTCTCTCTCACTCTCACACACACACACACACACACACACACACCTTGCAGAGCAGAGGGCACCTGTGTGCTCTGGAGGGGCTCCAGGAAGGTGAAACAGAGCCCATTTCCCAGGAAGTAGGCCATCAGGTAGGCAGGAGGTGCTGAGGAGCCAAGTAAGTGATGAGTGATGCCCATGACAAAGACAGAGGGTCATAGAACATCAGAGCTGGGAGGGATCTGAGAACTGGGAGGTCCACAGAAGAGGAAAGGACTTATCCAAGGTCACTCCAAGGTCACTTCCAGCGCTGGAACCCAGGCTCAACCTTGGGTCTCCTGGCTGTAGATCCTTGGCCTGTGACTGCCACACACGTTATTCCTTCCTTGCTGGGGAGACAGGCCATATAAAAGGTGCATATTCAGGAACCACTGTGTCACCTGGCTGGCCTCAAGCTCTCAGGGTACACCTGATAGCCAGAAAACATCCTCAAGCCCCATCCCACGTATTCCTGAGGATTTTCAGGGTCTTCCATTTTCCTGGCCACATCTGGCTTCCAATTCTGCTTCCTCACTTCTTGTATCACTTCTCACAGTGCCAGTCTCCACTCTGTCTTGACTGCTCCTTACCCCCGTGTGGTCACTCCATGTGTCCGTCAGGTGGAGCTAGATTCTGCTGCAATTACAAACAGCCCCCAAGTCTCAGAGGCTTAAAACAACAAAGATTGCTTTCTCTCTCACACTGTGTGTCCATTGTGTGTTCTGCTCCACAACATTCTCACTCAGAGTCAGGGACACAGGTTGACAGGGGTCCCACCATCAGGAAATTCACCAGTCCCAGGGCTTTGGAAGCAACGTGGCAAATGATGCCTGACAACTCTGCTCACGTTTTATTGGACAAAGCGAGTCATATGACCACACCCGACTTCAGGGGCCTGGGCAGTACAGTCCTGCCCTGTCCCAAGAGGAGAACCAGAGTATCCACGAAAGCCCTAATGACACCCAACTGGCTCCTCCTTCACTCCCAAAGCCCCCAACATGGGCCAAGTATGGACCAGACTTTCTGAAAGGCTTAGATACAGTCGAGGGGGTTTCCAGTACTGAAACAGAAAACAGCTGAAAGCTGAATAGAAGACATCCTTGCCCTTCTGTCACTCAGCCTTTCCTGCTACAGGGATTTCTTGCTGACCTCCTCTCCGCACGCTGGCCTCTCTCCATACTCTCCCAACTGCCATTTTGGTGGTGGTGGGGGTGTTCATAATCCCTTTATCTGCCAACACCCTCGCCTTACATCCAGTGATGTGCTGGAGCTGGCTCACACCAACTTGCAAGTCGGTTGTGAAATTTTCAAGAATCTTGCAAGCTTGTTATTCACTCTTTGGTAGCTTAAAATGGGCCAGGAATGTTTACAGCATGGACATTGGCCAGTGCTACCAGTCAGAGTTTTTCTTTCAGAGAGCTGGTCATTAATCCTTTACCAATATACACTTGTCTACACATTTTTTCAGGATCAGCTAAACACTTTGCTGGGCCCAGTGCAAATTGAAAATGCAGGGCTCTTAAGAGTTTCAAGGCAACAACAGCAGAGCCTTAAACCAGGCATTAGGCCCTTCTTAGCAGGCTGTGCACAGGTCAGACATCGAGGACACTGCCCTGTCTCTAGTCCCTCTATACCCTCTACACCCAGAGCCCCCACCAGCAGCCAACTCTCCCTAGAGGTAAGGGGAGATCACACCCAAACAAAAGCAAAGTTATTAAGCAAAACTATCCAGCTCTGCTCAGTCTCTTCTCTCTCATCTAAAGAGTTCTCTTGGGCTTCATCTTTTGTAACCAAAAAGCTCCAAGGACCATCTAAAACAAAGGGAGCATCCTCTTCTGCGAAGAATCCTCCCCTCCTCTAGAATCCTCAGTTTGGCACCATTTCATTGTTTTAATAGCTATTTTTCTCCCATTTATGATTGGAAGTAAGTTGGAACGGCTCAGGCAGTCCTAAAGGGCAGGGTAGAAGTTTAGAGATGGTCGTGGTATTTTCCTGGCTTGGGAGCACTCAGAATCCTGGAAGGCTGACTCTGCAAGAAACTGCAGAGATCTTTAGTTCAGAGTTTAAGGTAAAACTGTAGCCTTGGGATCAGGTTTACAAACCAACTTTGACATGGAGAGGGCCACCTTGACCCCTCCCCAGGCAGCCCCTCTGCGGGGCCCACTCTATGCCTTGAGTCCTGTTTCTCATGTTCCTCCTGCCATCCCCACCCCTGCTGCCCTGCACTCAACACCCTGTTGTACTCTGCATCTTTGTTCACATCATCCTCTCTGCTCCAATTCCTTCTATACTCTAGCACACATGTTGAGTTCCTTTTTTTTATTTTTTGTGAGGAAGATCAGCCCTGAGCTAACATCCATGCCAGTCCTCCACTTTTTACTGAGGAAGACTGGCCCTGGGCTAATATCTGTGCCCATTTTCCTCCACTTTTATATGGGACACAACCACAGCATGGCCTGACAAGCGGTGCATCAGTTTGGATCCTGGGCCACCAGCAGCGGAGCTCATGCACTTAACTACCACACCACGGGGCCAGCCCAATTGGGCTCCTGTTTTGTCCTTCAAAACCTCTGGGTAGCGCTTGTGGATTCCATGGTGAGACCCTCCCACTGCAGTAGGGGCACCCCTCTGTTCTGGCCTCACTTTGTTGGAGTATAAGTTACCTCTGTGGGTTTCTGACCCCTTTCTTAGGCTGGAAGCTCCTCCAGTGAAGGGATCTGACTTATCCCCCTCTGGCTGTGTCTCACCCATGCCCAGCATGGTGCCCACCACACGAACTCCATCAGGACATGCTGACAGCATTGGCACAAAGGGAGACAGAGATGGGCATCTCTTAGGCTTGGAAGAGGCCAGAGGGAATGGAGAAGGAAGGAGAGAGAACTGAGTTGTGTGGCAGCTGTTTGAAAAACAAGAAGTACAGAGATCTTTAGCAAAACCTTGACTGCTAACAAAAGAGAGAAAACATAGACTAATTCCTCCATCAATGACTGCACTGACTAAATGCATTCTGGATTAAAGACACTGTCTCCAGAGAGGGCACTGTGGTGGGGCAGGAGCGAATGAGCAGTGCAGCCAAGGGATGTGGCAAATGAGGGTTTACCTCTGATGGGCCAAGAAGGCCAGACTGTGGGGTGGCAAGTGGGCAGGGCTCAGCTGAGACACCAGACATTGAGCCAGGTTGGGTAGCCAGAGCTAGACTCTAGCCGGCGAGTTGGGATAATAAGCCAAATTCCCAACTGTCCATTGTCATCGTTGACAAGGGTCAACTGAGCAGGTCTTGGATGTCAGCCAAGCCAACCTGGATCCAAAGCAAATGCATCCTCAGAAGGGACCAGCAGGATAAGGGAAAGGCTGGCTCTGTGAGCTCAGAGGTTCCTGCTACCATCCTGACATTGGGTCCTAGTAGGGGTGGGCCATAGCCCAAGGCTTCTGCAGGGTCCCCAGGCTCACAGCTCTCCAGAGCTTTGCCCACCCAGCCCAATCCTTAAATCAGACTCCCAGACTGCCGGTGTTGCCTGTGTAGGGAGCAAAGCGTCTCACCTGACTGCATCTGGTTATTGCTCTGGTCCCTGGGGAGTAGATGTCCTGTAGATGGCTCTGAGATGAGCTCCATCAGTTTTACATACAAACTACATTTACCCACACACACACTCCCACACACATACCCCACAATCCTGAAGAGAAAAGGATACCACGTGCAAATCCCAGAACTGGCAAAGAGAGCAGACTGGCATGGGGGTGATGAAATCAGGGCAGTGGGGGTGCTGACTGGGCATCCACGTGTCTCTGAGCTCTCCATGAGCCTGTGTGTGAGTCCCCTAGCTCTTTAGAGTTCAGATCCAAGAACAGCCATTATTTCATGTGCCAAGGTTCTCAGAGAATGGAAAAAATAGAAAAGCCTGCATTGGCACTGAATATTTCTCCATTAGATATTTTCAGCCGCTCTTCAAGCACAGGCTGGTGTAGTTTTAGCAACCCGGAAATGGAGAGTGGGTAACTGTCCCATTTTGCTTTTAAAGTGCTCCGTTCGTTCAATTGTCAGAGCCCATTCATCCTGTGGTTCAGCAAGTGGCCTTGAGGGGACAAAGCCACATGCCCTGGAAAGGGAGGGGAGCTGGCTCTGTGGCATGTTTGTGATTTCCTGAGCTACTATCTTTGGACGTGTGCCACACAGCTCAAGGGTGTCTCTGTGTCCACTCAGCACGTTCCGCCACTGCTCTTGTTGTACTGAGAGAGTGAGACCCCAGGGTGGGGGTTTGCCCTCAGGGCACAAACTGCTAGGAGAGGAGACAGCCCCCTGTGACAGCTCACAGAAGAGGAAAGCACCAGGCGCCTCCAACAGCCAAAGTGCTGGGTCATCACAGAGGGAGGGAGCAGAGAGCACACGTGGAGAATGGCAGTAGGGAGGGGCATCTGATGTGGCAGAGAAAGACAGATACCACTGCAGGGATGTGAGGACAGGCTCCTAGGCTGGGGCTGCCCTGACTCCCAGGGGGGTTAACTCTTTCTCTCTGGGCCTGTTTTCCTGTCCACAAATGGGGTGCATGACAGAGTCCCTTTGGCTTCCCCTCTGTCATTCAGCTCAAACCCCAGACACATTGGGGTGGTTCCCAGGTCTCCAGGGTGGTAGGAGCTGAGGGTGATGAACAAGGACAGAGGAGGTACAGCTGGGAGGGGAGGGGGCTGCAGGAAGTAGCAGAAGTCTCTCTGGCATCCTTACAGCTCATCCTGGGAGAGGAGACTCGGGCTGTGTTCTGGAGCTGGCTGGCTGGGGACCATGGGCGGGGAAGAGGAGGCTGGGAGGGGAGCCACAGCAAATGTGGCTGCCAGGGGCGCTCAGAGGCCCATTACCCAACCTGGTGCTAAGCTGCCAGTGAGAAGGCATGATACCCAGGGCTCTTTAGGTAGTGACAGGGCACGTGCATGGGAGAATCTGGGTGTTTTTGCTTTTCTAAGTTGTCCCCCCAAAAGGGGGTGGTCGAGAGCTAGCATTTACTGAGCAACTTCTCTGTACCAGGCCCTCAAATTGTCCCATTACTTACAGGGGCGACATCATTTCACCTTCATATTTTACAGGGAAAACCTGAGCTTCAGAGATGTTAGGCATCTTGCTGGAGGTCACACAGCTGACAAGCAGGATAAGGTGGATTTGAGCCTGCTCTGCGTGGGTCTCAAGCCCTAGCTCTTTTCACATCATCAGTGGCATTTCCTCTGATTTCTCCAGAGCCCTGAGTTTCTCTAAGATCCCTCAGGGTCACCCCAGCAGGTGTGCACTGAGGGTGCCAGGAAGGCTGGGAGCAAGAGCAGTTCCCATCCTCTGCCAGCTTCTGGGGCGTGTGACCCATGTTTAGAAAAATCTATGTTTGATTTAGTCCTCTGTTGTCACCATCTTGAAATGTCATTTTTTAAGGAGTCCTGCATATTTTCTCTGCACTGGGCCACAAGTTACATAGTGTATCCCGCTGATGGGGTTTTCACATAAGGTGTCACTTGAGAAAGGCTGCTAGAATCCCACCGGTGGTGGCAGCCCCTGCCCTTTTCCTAGTCCCCTCAGCTCTGCTGGACTTGGGCGAGGCCTTGGAGGGGCAGGAACTCCGTCGCCGGAGCTTACCCTGTGGTTCCTCTGTCAGTGAGGCCATCTGGTGTTTGCACCAGATCTTTACCAAGGCCTGAAGGCCTGCATCTCCAGCTGGCCCACTGGGGCCTGGGTGAGCAGGCAGCCCTGGCAGAGGTCTCCAGACCCACCTGCACAGAAATCCATCTGAGAAGTCCCTCTCCAGGGCCCACTCCTCCAGGCTGGCGGCACTTCCATCCTCCCGGGGTGTAACAGCGGCCCCTTGAAAACACACAGAATCCCTCAGAGGGAGCAGAAGAGAAAAGACAAGTCGGCAAAAGCTGTTTTTCTAGGAGGAAGCAATATATTTTTAGTTCCTTATCTACTTTTCCCTTTTAAAAATTATATATATAAACCCATTTGAGAAAATTTGACAATCTAGAGAAGCAGAAAATGTTAAAAGCTATATCAACCACAGTTCTCCTTTCCAAAGATAACCACTGTAAACACTTTGTTGTGTTTTCTTCAGATTTTTTTCTATGCACAGACCTTAGGTTCCCCCCCCCCGCTTTATTTACATAACGTCACATATATGAATGCTGAATTTGAATCTTGATGTGTTTGTTTTTTTACTTAACATTATAGCACAAGTGTTTTCTCATGCTGAAAATATGCTTTTTGATGACTGTATGATGCTCCAGTACCTGTGAGCATGCCATCATCCATGCAGCCATCTCCCATCATTGGCTCTTAAAGTTGTTGCAAATTTTTGTTACTAGAAACACTCATCTCTGCATCTGAAATGTTCATATAAGAAAGTGTCTCCTTGGGACAGATTTCCAAAAGTAGAATGACTGAAACAAATGGTAGAAGCACGGTCAAGTCTCCCACTCCTTCCACCCTGCGTCACTGCTCTCCGAGGGGGCTGCACCACCCTGACGGCCCCGAGGGCTGCACAGCAGGACCCCTGCATCGCGCCTCTCCCACACTGAGTGTGACATTTTGCTGTTCACTTCCCTAAGTCAGAGAGCCCCGCTTTTCCCCAAGGTCATAATAGGAAGCGGCCCTAGAAAGACGAGGTCTGCACTTCCTGTAGTGGCGTGGTTGAAGGTGCCGTCCCTTGGGTACTGGAATGCCCTGTGTAAGCTCCCACTTAGAGTTTATCTCAAAGGAGGCATGTTTTTCTTTAATGGAGTTTATAAGCAGAGGTTTCAGTGGACCCATCCCTGCCAATCAAGTACTGAAGGGCAAGTTTGGGGAGATTGGCTGGGCTTTCGGGGGCTGGAAGGCAGGGTATTGTGTTTCCAAGTGGTTGGGGCAGAGCAGGCCAGCAGCAGACCCAAGTGGCTGAACCTCGGGAGGCATGGAAGGACAGGGACATGTGGATAAATGGACAGACAGCTGAAGGGACGTGACTCGGGAGGGCATGTCTTGTGGAGGGAAGCCCTGGAGAGGAGAACTCAGGAGACCTGGTTCCAGGCCAGCTACTGACTCACCTTATGACCTTGGATGGGTCACTTCTGTCACTGGTGGGGCACTCTGGGTGGGAAATTTCTTGGGGGAGCCAGGGCTGAGGGGGATGTGGAGCTGCAATTCAGTGACCACAGAGGCCTCAGCTGAACCCCCAAAACTCCGGAGCTGGGTGGCTTTCAGACCCTTCAGGCAGCGAGGCACACCAGAGCACCCGCAACAGCCCTCTCTGACCTTCCAATACACAGGTGTCAGACAAGATGGGGCCCCATCTCTATAAAGATCTGTGACTCTGATGTTGCCCTGATGCCTGGGGCCACCTATCTGGCCCTGCATAGGGCAGTGGTGCCAGAGTCATCCTCAAAGGCAAGGGTGTCTCTGGGTGGGAGCTCTGAACTTGGTCTTGACCTCTGTGGGTGGGGCTGGGTGACCAAGGGCTTGTGGAGCCACTCCTCGTGCAGACCCATTAGACATCCTGCTGCCCATGGTCAATTTCTATCAAGAGTTGGTCTCCAGCCACCAGTACAGCCTGCAGATCCTGGCCCACTGAAAGCAGAACAGTGACTCTGACAAACTACTGAAGCACTATGAGGCCAAACTGACTGCAAGGAGAGAGTTCTGGAGATCTTCCTCACTGACCCCATGTTCCAGCTGGCACCTAGCCCTGTCCTTGAGGGCACATACCTTGGAAGCCTTCTGGGGGTCCATGGCAGTGAGGGCCCCAGCTGGGAGCAAGCCACAGCTCCGGGCACCACGTAGCCATGGCCAGAAGATCCCAGGCCCTAACAGGCCCCAGCTCTGGGCTGCCTGGAGAATGGGGTTAGAGCCAGCCCCCGACCCAGCAGATGGCAGGCCTGTCCAGCTCCACAGAGCAGGCAGTGTGGGAAGGTGAGGGGGAGCTCCTGGTCCTGAGCCCACCACCAGGCCCTTTCTCCTGCTGGCTTAGAGCCTTAAGATCTGGGCTCTTGCCCCAGACAAGACCCTGGAAGAGCCTCCACATTAGAGTTTGAGATCAGAAGTGTTGTTGGTGTCCGTCCTCAGCCCTGCTCATGGGAGAGTTGGGAGCTGAGAGAACCATTCTCCGTCCACTTGGTCACTCTCTCTCCCTCTCTACATTGCTGTTTTCTCTCAGACTTACTTCATCATTGTCTCTCTCCTTGCCTCTGTTTCCCTGTCCCTCTGACCTTCCCCATCCTTGCCTCTGTCCCTGTCCCCCTGCCTCTCCCTGCCGCAGATTCCCAGGCACATTCTGACACTGCACAAACTCCTGGCCCACTTTTCACTAGCACATAGAGCCAACAGACTGGAGGACGCCAGGGCTAAACTGGGGGAGCTGTCTGGGTGAGCCCAGCTCCCGGGTGCCCCCACCAGTGGACAGGCCAGGGCTAAGGATGCTCCCCAGCGGGAGTTTCCTGAGCCCCAGATGCTAAAATCTCATGTTCAGGTTAGGATCCGAAGAGGTGGGTGTTGGGGCACCCCCAGCCTGTTCCACCTGGAAGCAGGGTCCCCGGAGCAATCTGAGGAGTTCACAGCTCAAGCCTAGGGGGCAGTTGGTGGGATGGTGTGGGTGGTGTGCTGTCCCTGACACAGATGGGGTTCGAGGAAGGGCCCTGGCACTCACGTGGGCCCACCTGCCAGGTGGGGATCCGCCCAGGGACTCGCAGGCACTCTGCCAACTTCCTCTGTTCTCCAGTGTCAGTGTCTCACAACCTGTGGTATAGGAGCCCCAGAGGGGGCCTGGGTAATGGGCCTTCATGTGCCCAAGGCTGCATCACAGCAGGCAGTGTCACGGGTGGACAAGCCCATGACTTGTCCAGTGTCAGAGACCCCAGCCCTCTGGTCAAGGCCCCTCCGCTGCCCCTCATTCAGTCTCCAAAGCCCAGGGGGATCCTTCCTCTGCCGGGGCAGAAGCAGAGGGACCAGGGAGGAGGGGCCTACAACAGCCCAGGCAGCAGCTGACGGTGGCCTGCACCAGGTGGTGGCAGTGGAGGTGAGGAGGAGGTTCAGATTCGGGGTGTGTTTTGAAGATGGAACCAACAGGAGTTTCTCATGCATTAGATGTGGGGAGAGAGAAGATGGGAGTCAAGGATGATTCCAGAGTTTTTGGCTGAGCAAGCAGAAGGTTGGAGTTGCTGCTAACCAAAATGGAAAAACTGGCAGGCTGGGCAGGTGTGGAGGGGAAATATTTCTTGCTTCACTGGAGCTTGACTGGGGGCTTGTTGAGCTTGAGATGGACAACAGTGGTGGAGGGGACAAGAGGGAGGAGGGCGTTTGAGTCTGAAGTGTAAGGGAGTGAGCGATTCAGGTGCCATCAACTCAGAGATGGTATTTAAAGTCACAAGACTGATGAGATCACCAAAGGAGTAGGTTTAGGCAGGAACAAGGTGCGTGCCAAGAGCTAAGCCCTGGGGTCTGCACCTTATGGAGGCTAAGAGATGATGAGCAGCCTCATACTCAATGATGGGCTGCCAGAAGCTGCAAAGGAGTGTCGGTCAGCAGCATGTGAGGTCCAGTCCCCAGCCCTGCCAACCACTCAGTGCCCTAAATGGCTTCCCGAGTCCAGCAAAAGGCAGCCAGTAGGGCCATGTCTCCCAGCTGGGCAGAGGGAGGACCAGGCTGGACTAGGGCAGGGCACAGGCCACGGAGTGGAGCTTCATTCAGGGAGCAGATGTAATCAGAGTGTGTTTGCAGACTAACAAAAAGCATTGTGGGGTGGGGACCCCAGTCCTCTCGTGCTCCAAGGAGCCAAATCTTGCACCCTTCCCCAAGGAGAAGACTTGGGACTCCAATGAGACTCCTCATCCCTGTGGGATGCCCTGTCCCGGTGCGTGCCGTAGCAAGGAAGGCACATTGGTGCCAAGGACTTTATCCTAAGATCCTGATCCCCTTTCCGGAAGCCTACTCATCTGATCACCTGATCACCTGCATCTGGCCTGAACACAGCCCTAGAGGCACAGAAGAGTGTTTTCCTATAGCCCTGACAGCAGCCCTTTCATCCTCCTCTCTCCCTCCCTTGGGGGACTGAGGAAAGCTCCCAGCCAGGCAGGAAGCCATCAGATAACAAACCCTCCCTGGCTCTGCTCAGAAACACTCCTCCCCTCTCCTACCTCTGGCCTTTGTCCCGCATTTTCTCCTGAACCTCATCTCTTGGGCTCACTGTAACCCAGGTCATCAATTCCAGCTCCCCCGGCAGACTGTGGCCCTGGGAACTCCTCCCCAGCTGCGTGGACAGTGTGGCTCTCAGCATAAACCCCAGCCGGGGCTGGCAGGAGTCCTGAGCAGCTGCAGCTGGCACTTGTCTAACAGTGAAACTAGTGTTGCTACTCTGGGATCGCCCCCTTGTTTGTAGCAAATACAGCCCTCCTCAGCAAAATCCCCACCCTCGTCAAAAGAAATGGTTCTGCTTACCTTTGCTAACCTCCAAAAATAAATCCATATCCAGGGAACTAGCATATCCTTGAAAGGTGCCTCCCTGTGCCCCGTCCCTTCCAGAAGACGGCTAGGGCCTGGGCTGCTGAGAAGAGCATTGCTGGGAGGGAGGGACTGAGGCTCCTAAGAAAGAGACCCCATTTCCATGCCCCAGTCTGATAACCAGAAAACAACGGGTAATAATAGTTGAATAATAACACCTTTGCAACCAGTGATACTAGCAACAGTGATCATGGCCCTTTACTCAAGCGCCTGCTGTGTGCTGGGCCAGAGGGCAGCACGTGAAATGCGTTATCTTCCATCCTCATTCCGACCGAGCAAACTGAGGGTCAGAGAGGCCCAGTAATTTGCTCATCACACTGAGGTCGTTAATCACCGATTCAGCTCGACCAGTGTCATCTCTCATTGCTGGGAGGGTTAAACTGGACAGTGTCTACTAGAGAACTTTGGAAGCCATGCATATTAAGCAGCCCTCTTGGTGATCTGGTCGTGCTTGTAGAATTTGAGGCATCAGCAGACAAATAAGAGGTTTGTGCTTTTCTTAGAGTAAGTGGGGTACTTTCTCCAGATGCTTCTCCCCACAAAATTACTATCTTCCTAAGACTCCTGAAAACCCACCAAGGCTCTTAGCAAAGTTGGCAACTCACAGGCCTCTTTTCCCACCAATGTTATTTTTTTTTTTTTGTGAGGAAGATCAGCCCTGAGCTAACATTCATGCCAATCCTAACATCTATTGCCAATCCTCCTCCTTTTTGCCCCCAAAGCCCCAGTAGATAGTTGTATGTCATAGTTGCACATCCTTCTAGTTGTTGTATGTAGGACGTTGTCTCAGCATGGCCAGAGAAGCGGCGTGTCGGTGCGCGCCCAGGATCCGAACCCGGGCCGCCAGTAGCGGAGCATGCACACTTAACCGCTAAGGCACGGGGCCGGCCCCACCACCAATGCTATTTTTAAAAAGCAGTTAAATGGCGCCACCTCCTGGAGGAGGGGTGTTGCGGCAGTCATAACAGGACAAATAGGAGAGTTGTCCTTATTGTCAGATTAAGAGGCAAGGTGTGTCTTGCTCCCCCCAGACATGCTGGAGCCTACTGGAGTCAGACTTTCCGTGAGCCAGCTGGATTGCCAGGTGCTCCAAAACTAAGCCATTCCAGGTCCTGAACATTAAGAAAGCAACTGTATAACGTGCATTGGGCGAGGGGTGGAGACAGTAAGTGCAAAGGCCCTGAGGAAGGATGGGTGGGTGGAGTTCTATGGATGGAGATAAGGCCAGTAGTGGTGTGGGGGGCAGAGTAATGAAGAAAGGTTTCCTATACTCCTGTCCTCCCAGTTTTGCCATCTCTGTTCCACGTGGTTCAGACTTTTAAATCAGACCTGCTTTCTAGCTATTAATCTCCATTTCCATTTCCAACACCTGTCTCCTTGGGCTATGAGAAGGATGATGTGAGATCATGCCCATAGAGTGTCTGGCAGAGCGGGCATTCAATATGCATGCTCTCTCCCCCTTTGTGACCACAGGCTCCACCTGAGAATCCTGGGTGCCAAGCCTTCTTCCTAGGTCTGGCCAGAGGCCCGGCATTCCCTTCTCCCTGAGAGACGGGGGCAGCCTGTCTCTGACATTTTCTGTCCCGACAGGATAACGTACAATGAAGTAAACGAGACAGAGAGCATCCAGGAAAACATAGCCATGGAGGGCAAGATTGTCGAAGGCTGTGAGACCCTCCTGGACACCAGCCAGACTTTAGTGAGATGGGGCATGGCACCCTGCCTCCCCCAAATCTCAAGGTAGACCCCAGCAGTGGTGGCACATAGGGACACCACCAGTTGGTTTGGCTACTATGTGCCAAAACCTGGCAGCATGATTGTGGAGTATTCCAGGGCTGCTGGAGGAATGTGACAGTTGTATGTAGATGTCGGTATCTGCACACATGGATGCAGATATTACTGGTTTTCACATTTCCTGACTCTCCAGATGTACACATCTTCCCAGATGCCCTTGATGTGTCTGTGGATGTCATAGTAAACACTGACATGTCCTTTTGAGGAGAGAGGAGTGGAGGAGAAGGACAGATACTGATTGGCCCTGTGAATCACAAGCATGTTCAGCATCCGAGGGGAAGTCGTGTGGGTCAGTCCCTCTGTCCCTTGCTCATCATCCTTAGCCACTCGTGGGAGGCCGTGATCACAGCGGTTCTCACAGATAGGAGGTTGCCTTCACCCTCAGCCTCCTCTCGCCTTGGGAGCTGTGATTGAGAGGCACAGCCCTGTGAGGGGGCAGCTAGAGGCTGTGACTGAGGGGACTGACTTCCAACTCGGAGACGTTAGAGCCACAAGGAGTTTGAGAGTCAGCTCTTCAGATTCGACTTGCTGTGGGACCCGCAGCTTCTGCTTGCATGCCCCCGAGGTGACCTCCACCTCAGATGGGCCTCCTGAGTTCCTTCTATCCAGCCCTGGGACTCTCTGAGCAGATGAAAAGCTCACCAGCACTTCCTGTGGCCTGTGCAGCTGCCTTTGGCCCCTGCTGCCCTTAGCAAGGGTATCGTTGACTTGGAGTTTTGTCCCGAGCCCCTCTGTGTGGCCCCCTGTGCCTTTTCCCTAGGCCGACCTTGTGATCTACTGAGCCCAGAGCCAGCCTCCCTGTGTCCTGGCTCCAGCTGAGCTGCAATGGGCCACAGCTGGAAGAGGCCCAAAGAATGACCTCTCCTGAGGTGGGTAGTGTCACCACAGTCCAGGAATCTGCTCCATTGCCCTGAGCCTAAGAGTTTCCTTCCCACCTGAGGGGCTGGGGTACACGTGAAGACCAGAGAACGGGGCCCAGCAGGGTTCCAGGCAGTGACGGACGTGGACAGAAGGCAGAGTGGTGGCCCAGAGTAGGCCTGGGGAGATGAAGCGTCAGGGAGGGCTTCCTGAGGAGGCATCACAGGAGTCGAGTCTTGAAGGGTAAGTAGGAGTGCACAGGGTGGATGGGGTGAAGGAAGGCCCTTCCAGGCCAAGGAGCAGCACTCTGGAGCCACAGGTAACTTGCCCTGGAACTAGAGTGGGAGCAGAGAGGGGAGGCGATGGGAAGGAAGGAGAAGTGCTGGAGCAGCCTGCTGGCGGGCCTTGAAGGCCTGAGTCCTGAGGACAGTGAGGAGCTGGCGGAATAAGTGGGGAGAGGAGGCCTGGAGCACGTCTTAGGGGAGCTGGGATGGCAAATGGGTTCATCACAGTCCCCTGCTCTGCCCAGGAGTGGCTTCCGTGTGCAACTTTTTGAGGACTGGGGGGCTCTCTGGGCTCTGCAGCCCAGCATGTCGTGACTGATTGGTGATGTCTGCTGTGGCTGTGTGTGGCAGCAGGTGCCCGGTGTCTCTTGCTCATCCCTCTGGGCCAGAGCCAGGTCCACACTTGTCCAGTCTCCTGCCTTCCCCAGACCCAGCCCTAAAGAGGTACAGCCTTTTAGATACAGGATACAACCTTCCTTAGAGAGGGAGTACAAACAATACCCTAGTTGGCCTAAATTCAGCCACCAATTAAGAAAGCCTTCAGGTTCAACAATATACTTATCTTAATTTCAATCACAGAAACTAACTCCTAATCTAATACTGCATTAATCTATTAATTCATAAAAGTACTACTGTTACTATGAGGAATAAGAATTATTTCTCCTTGCATAATCTTAGAACAGATCATCACCGAAAGTTAACAATAAAATAAATTCAACCCAACAATTATTTATTACATTAACTGTTAACCCAACACAAGTAGGCATTCAAGGAAAGATTTAAAAAAGTAAAAGAAACTCGGCAACACAGCCCCCACCTGTTTACCAAAAGCATCTCCTCTGGCATTTCTGGTGTTACAGGCACTGCTTGCCCAGTGACATGGTGTAAAGGCCACAGTGACTGGACCCTGCAAAGGCAGCATCATCATTTGTTGTCTAAATGAGGAATTGTATGAACGGCCACTCGAGGATTTTACTCTCTCTTACTTTTAATCAGTGAAATTGACCTTTCCCTGAAGAGGCGGGAATGACAAAGTAAGACGAGAAGACTCTATGGAGCTTCAATGAATTAAAAAAAAACAAAGGTAAGCCAAATCAAGGGATAACAAAACTTAAATGGACTAACAATTTTGGTTGGGGTGACCTCAGAGAATAAAATAACCTCTGAGTGATTAAAATCTAGACCAGCTAGTCAAAATATTTTATCACTTATTGATCCAAAATATTGATCAACAGAACAAGTTACCCTCGGGAAAACAGCACAGTCCTATTCTACAGTCCATATCCACAATAGGGTGTATGACCGCGATGTTTGATCAGGAGATCCCAGTGGTGTAGCCGCCATTAATCGCTCATTTGTTAAACGATTCAAGCCCTACGTGATCTGAGTTCAGACCAGAGTAATCCAGTCAGTTTCTAGCTATTCCATATTTCTCCCAGTACGAAAGGGCAAGAGAAACAAGGCATACTTTACAAAGGCACATTCAAACAAATAGATGATATAATCTTAATCTAATATATATATATATATATATATATATATATATATATATATATATATATATACCTGCCTATAAATGGGGTTTGTTAGGGTGGATGATTAATTGCATAAAAAGTAAAACTTTATACCCAGAGGTTCAATTTTTCTCCCTAACAACATGTTCATAATCAATCATCTTTTGTTAATTGTCACCAATCTACCTTCCATAGCATTCCTTACACAAATAGGATGAAAAGTATTAGGTTATATATGACTACGTAAAGGACCATACATCATTGGCCCCATGATCTGTGGAGACACCAGTATTTATATCAGTGTCACAAGGCCATCAGCTGGAGTTCACATTGGAAAACGTACCCGGGAAGACACCCTACGGAGGACACATTAGAACACAACTGAACAAGTCATGTGGACTTTTGTCAATGACCTAGTATTTAACATGGTAGGATAGGGCTGGCCCCGTGGCTGAGTGGTTAAGTGTGCGAGCTACGCTGCTGGCGGCCCGGGTTTGGATCCTAGGCGCACACCGACACACCACTTCTCCAGCCATGCTGAGGCCAAGTCCCACATACAGCAACTAGAAGGATGTGCAGCTATGACATACAACTATATACTGGGGCTTTGGGGGAAAAAATAAATAAATAAAAATTATAACAAAAAAATAAAATGGTAGGATAAAGATGCAGGATTCTAATGGGTTCATGGAAATGCTGAATGCACAATTCGGAAACAAGGAATAATCGACAAGGTAAACCAACTCCAATAGATTTATAATTGCTCACTTGTACACAGTAAGAGTTTTTGCTGAACAATTAAGTATTCATGTATTTGTCTTGATGAAAACATGAAACTTTATGTTGAATAAAAATGGGCCATTTTCCTGTATTAGTATATTACTACTCATCATTTAGTCAATTTCTATAGTTAATGGAGTTATAAACATAATTACAAAGGCATGCATCCATCAGAAAACAACTATGAGTGAATCTGGAAAATGTAGGGCCAAAAATAATGTTTTAAATATTATGTATTAGAACATGTATATACATAACAAGGATGAGAGAAAACTCTGATTAAAGGAGATTAAAATGTAATCTAATCTTAAAAGAATAAAAAGAGTGTCAGTCCTGGGAGACTGGGGATAGGCAGTAAAATTTCACAGAATTCTGAGACTGGAAATGGGCCATTCCCTACTTTCATTTTTTTATTGTCGTTGCCAAGGGAATTTTTCCACCAAGAACAGAGAGATGGAGGGGAAAGAGGACATGGAAGGATATTGCAGACACGAGAAGGGTTCCATTTTCAGGACACCTTAGAGCAGTCAGGTGTCAACATTCTAGGTCATGTAACCACAAAGAATTTCCCCTGGGAGATGCCTTCTGTAGCTCTTCCCTCCAAATTTCCACTCATTCCTCCTGGTGAGATCATCCTAAATGAGAACAGGCTGGGAGAAACACAGAGCTGCCTGGAGAAAAGCCTATCTTGTAAATTGACCCTGCCTTGGAGCTGGCTGGGCAGAGGGCAGAAGCTGCACGATGGATACCGACCCCTCTTCAGTCCAGGGACTTTCCTTTATTGCCCTTTGGGGAATACACTGACTGTAACACTGAGGTTCACTGAAGGCCAATAGGATCTAGTGTGAGACTAAGGTGTCAATAAAGCACTTGACGCAACATGTTTTCATGTGTATCAATATGTGCATAACTAGGGAGAAGGGCCTTAACATCTTTATGATCCTTAAGGGAAATTTGACTCACACCAATTTAGGAATCATTGACAATAACGTGTCATGTAGAAGAAGGATCGTCAATCTAAATGAACTTATTCACACACTCAGTGTCCTAGTCATAGACTGGGCACTTTATTTATTTATATTTTTCTGAGGAAGATTCACCATGAGCTAACATCCGTGCCAGTCTTCCTCTAGTTTGTATATGGGTCATGCCCACAGCATGGCTGCTGATGAGTGGTATAGGTCTGTGTCCAAGAACCGAACTCAGGCCACTGAAGAGGAGATCATTGAACTTAAACACTAGGCCATGGGGCAGACCCCTAGACTGGGCATCTTTGGGTTTTGTGCGTGTGTGTGTGTGTGTGTGTGTGTGTGTGTGAGGAAGATCAGCCCTGAGCTAACATCTGATGCCAATCCTCCTCTTTTTTGCTGAGGAAGATTGGCCCTGAGCTAACGTATTTGCCCATCTTCCTCTACTTTTTATATGGGACGCTGCCACATCATGGCTTGAGAAGCAGTGCATCGGTGCATGCCTGGGATCTGAACCTATGAACCCTGGGGCCACGAAGCAGAGCACCCACACTTAGCCACTGCACCACCGGGCCATCCCTAGACTGGGCACTCTTAACAAGAGAAGTGCATTCCTCACAGTTCCGAAGACTGGATGTTCAAGCTCTAGGTTCAAGCTGAGTGGCTTTTGGTGAGAGCTCTCTTCCTGTTTGCAGAAGGACAGCTTCTTGCTCTACCCTCATCTGGCAGAGAGAGCTCTGGCCCTCCATCTCCTTGTAAGGGCACTAATCCCATCATGGGGGCATCACACTCATAGCCTCATCTAAGCTAATTAACTCCCAAAGGCCCCACTTCCAAATACCATCACATCAAGGATTAGGATTTTAACTTATGAAATTGGATTACATAGACATTCAGTCCATAGCATTCATGAAACCAACAATTAACAAATATTTATAGAAGTCATACAGCCCAAACTGAAGAATGTTCTGGAGATCATGTGGCAAATGATACAATGTCTTTCCCTTCATAGAGTCTCCTAGTGGAGGCAGTAAAAATTAACAGTCAAAGAAAACTTGTGCTATTTAAAAGCTAACATAGATCAATTCTGACAGACTGTACTTACAATTGTCTTTTGGTAAGACAGGTCTGATTATCAGAGTCCAGATTCAGCAAATTCCCCGGGTGAGGGCATGTCTGGCAATCTCACCTAAAAAGGCTCTTTCCTTTTTGAAATTTTATTTCATCTAGGTCTGTTTGCTTCCGCATCCCTTTGGTGTTTTCAAACATACAGTATTTGTTAAATCAATGTTTAACTGTTGCTCTGCCTTTACCACATCTGACTGGAAGCAGAAGTTACTGGACTTGTCTGGAACCAAATTTCAGTTCATTTTTCCTCCTCTTTCTGCTCAAACTCTCTTCTCTCATCATTGAAATAGCAAATGCCTTAGGGGAGAAGCCGCATGGAGCTGGTGCTCACAATCTTGTGCTTCCCTTGTCTCAGAGCTTGTAGACCCCCAAGTCCTGTCTGCACAGGATGTTCTACAACCCTCCAAACAGCTGTTGTGTGCTTTGTCCAGCTCTTATAGCTGCCCAAGAAAAGCTACTCAATAAAAGTGGAACCTGCAGTAATTTTATCCTGAAATGTTTTAAATATTTTAAACCAATGAATATTTGTCATTTTTCAAGGAATATTTCTATAATTTTATAAGAAACATTTAAATAGGAATTTTAACAGCAATAATGGCTGTTCTTTGGCCAGAACTCCATGTTATTCATTGTTTGGAATTATATCTAAGCTTTGATAAACTCTCTTCAGTGCCTTTTAAAATATCACTGTTCCTTTCATTTAAATATCTTGTGATGGGTTTGTATCAGTCACCTTCTTTGTACAATTTCAGATCCTCTTGGGTCCTCCTACCCTTGAGTCACATGTCATTTAGCAACCAGCTTTGCAGGTATCATATTTGCTTTATGCAAGTACCTCCTGACAGCTCCCCACATTTTTTCCCTGTGCCCTCTGCCTCTCCCTCTCGCCCTGGGGTGTCCATGTTGATGCTGAGGTGTGAAAAACCTCTTGATCAAGCCCACTCGTGCACAACCACGTTCCTTGTTGTGTGGATGTGTGTGTGTTCAGCAATTCTGTATGGTCACAGGGTGCATGGCTATTATGGCATCTATGTGAAGGTGTGTTTTGTTGACGTGTGTGTGTGTTTAGAGAGTTCAAGTCACTGTGGGCTCTGAGACAGTGAGTGGTCTGTATGTGTGTGTGAGTTTGTGTGTATGTTCTGAATATCAGTGTGCATTATCAGGTGTAGTTTACAGTCTGATGACTGCTGATGGTCATTTGCAAATAATGTGTATGTGGGTGTGTGTTGTCAGCATTTCCACGTGTTCAGAGGATGTCTGTCATTGTGGGAATGTGTGGAATAAGTATGTTATTAATCAGTGTGGACACCAACATTGTTTGCCTGTTACCAGTGCAACACTCAACACCCCTGAAGAAACATTGAGTCCAGACATTCACAGGCCCCATCAGGCCCACAGAGATCCTACTCAGCTGTTTTCTTCCCATCACAGAAATATGAACAGGTAGCCAAGGACCACTTGATATTTGAGGAATTCCTCTAGCATGAATGATGGAGCAGGAAACACATACACTGAAGTGAGGGACTAAAGGAGCAGAAAGGAAATCCAGAGATCATAGTGAAACTTCATTTGCATATCTAGTAACATCTTCAAAACATTTAGAAATGTGCCGGTCCCATGGCCTAGTAGTTAAGTTCAGAGAACTCCACTTCAGTGGTCCTGGCTCAGTTCCTGGGCATGGACCTACAACACTCATCAGTGGCCAGGCTGTGGTGGCCACCCACATACAAAATAGAGGAAGATTGGCACAGATGTTAGCTCAGGGTGAATATTCCTCAGCAAAAAGAAGAAGATTGGCAACAGATGTTAGCTCAGGGTGAATCCTCCTCAGAAAAGAAAATAAAAAAGATAAAACAATCAGTAAGTGCATATATATGTATTGATGTTACTGCTCAATATTGGGTTTCTCTTACCCAATGCACATTAAAAAATCCAATTATTCTGGCATCAGCTTTTGGGAAATGATATGTACCTTTATTTTGTGAGATTGATCTGCAAGGAGACAGGGGGCATGTGTCTGTCTCAGATCTGTCTCCCTGATCCAGGTCTTGGGGCACAATTTATGGGATGAAGGGCAGGGTGGTCTGACGTGTTGAGGTACATGATTGGAAGTAAGGAGAAGTGAGGTAATTGATGATCTGCACAAGCAAAGTCAAGCTTTGTGGCTCTTCATTGGATGTATGTTCACAAATTGGCAGTGTTACCATGATCAGAGAATGGAGTTTTTAGCTCCTTGATGTCCAAAGGTCACTTATAAAGCATTTGGGCACTCCCAGTTGATGAGTTGGTGGTCCCAACTGGTCTGATCTGGATCAGGGGTCTCAGCTCCTGAAAGAAAACTCTTAGCTACTCTGTTGATAAGATGGGGTCACTTGAACTGGTCCTAGAGGGCCCATGGTTATGTTGGTATATGCATATCTATGCATATGCATGAGATTATCTGTATGTGTGTTAAACCTAGAGTATAAACAAAGCCAGGCTCTAGTGAAAGTGGTCAGGACAGATTTTAATCAGTAATATACCACTGCACTAGGGAAGAGGGAACAGGGTGAACTGAACTCACTTTGATTTGTACAGAGGTGACTGGGCATTTGAAAGGGAGAATGAGGGAGCAGGCAGAGGGGTGAGCAGGGGCTCAGTAGCATCAGGGAGGGAAAAGTTACAGAGTGTTGGTCAGTGCAGTGTGATCTGGCCAGTTGTGTCTGCTGGTTGGAAACGATCAAAGTTTCACTTCTCTCCTCTCACAGAGTCTGGGAGACAGACACCATGTCCTCAGCTCAAGGAATGGCTGTCAGGACCTTTAGAAGTGCACTCCTGGGCCAGCCTTGTGGCATAGCGGTTAAGCGCGGGCGCTTCACAGCTGGCGGCCCGGGTTCGGATCCCGGGCACGCACCGACGCACCGCTTGTCCGGCCACGCTGAGGTCGCATCCCACATACTGCAACTAGAAGGATGTGCAGCTACGACATACAACTATCTACTGGGGCTTTGGGGAAAAAATAAATAAATAATTTTTAATAATTTTATTTATTAATAAAATTTTTTTATAATTTTATTTATTAATAAAAAATTTTTAATTAATTAATTAATTTATTTTTTTCCCCCAAAGCCCCAGTAGATAGTTTTATGTCGTAGCTGCACATCCTTCTAGTTGCTGTATGTGGGACGCGACCTCAAAGTGGCCGGACAAGCGGTGCGTCGGTGCGTGCCCGGGATCCGAACCCGGGCTGCCAGCAGCAAAGCGCCCACGCTTAACCGCTACACCACGGGGCTGGCCCATACATAAAATTAAAAAAAAAAAAAAAAAAAGAAGTGCAGTCCTGAGTTATAGGAGACACACATACAACTCAAAGGGACAGAGCAAAGATTCACAGTTGTAAGAACTTTTGGGTAAATGCTCTAAGAAAGGGATGTCAGGGATCAATGATGGAGTGTTGGCCAGAACAGTCAAATCTTTTGGCTGCCTTGAGCTTTCTCAGGCAGGCACTTTAAGGGGGCAGGGGTAATCCTAGAGATGTGGATTTGAGCTGTTAGAAACTATGTCAGTGTTTAAGTCTTATAATGTGTGTGGGGGAGTGAAATCATTTGTGCTGAGAGGTTGTAGTTATTATAGGCCAAGATGGAGGCCTAGTCAGGAAGAGGGCTCAAAGGAGCCTGGCTTGAGTTTGGTCAAGTACAGGAAACTATATATATAAATAATATATGTATATTTTTTGAATAATATAAATCACTATATTGAATAATATAATATATTGAATTAAATAATATAAAATATATATTTAATGAATATGTATTGAATGTGTATAAGTATGTGTATATATATTTGAATTAATATAAACATATATATATGATTTAAAAGAATATTCAGGCATAATAACAGAAATTTCCAGAACTGATAAAAGACTTCCACTCTAGATTCAGGCAGCTGAATACATCTCAAGCACAATTAAAAAAAAAATTTAGAGCCAGATCCATCCAGGGAAACCAAAGAACACTAAATACAAAAAAAGATATTCAAAGCCCCACAGAGGAACAGAACTCTTACAGAGACTTACATTTAGACCTAGGATACATTTCTTAACAATGGAAGGCAAGAGAGAGTTGGATTAAATCTTCAAGGTACAGAGAGAAAATAACTTTCAGTGTATACCCAATCAAACCATATCTCAAGAACTGGGGTGAATTAAAGATATTTTTATGCAAACATTTACTAAGAGTATTACCACCAACAAATGCTCATTAAGGAACATCTGAAGAATGTACTTTAAGGGGCAAGCCACCTGGTGTAGTGGTTTAAGTTCATCACGCTCTGCTTCCAAGGCCTGAGTTTGTGGGTTTGGATCCCAGGATTAGATCTACACCACTCATCAGCCATGCCATGGTGGTGACCCACATACAAAATAGAGGAAGATGGGCACAGATGTTACCCAGGCTAATCTTCCTCAAGGAAAAAACTTAAAAAGTAAAAAAGAATGTACTTTAAGAAGAAAGAAACTGATAGAAGAAGAACTGCTAAGAGGTAAAAATGGATCGTGAGGATAAAAACGGGTAAACATCTGAATAAATCATTGAAAGCATGACTTTACCAAACAATAATAATATTGACAGTGTATAACTGATGGAGTTAAAAACTAATGATAAGGGAACTTCTGTTTTAGAGGAGACTAGGACAGGAAAGCACTCTTGCTGCAAAACTGGACACAGGCAGATAAATTGTAAATATATTTTTAGAGCATCAGACAACTTCAGAATCAACCAACTAAAATTCCAGAAAGAAGAAAAAGTCTTTTATGTGAGCAAGGATTTTTATCTTTCTTTCTCCTGCAGGCGTTTTCTGATTCTGGGTGCTTGCCGAGGATCTGGCTTGCTCAGTCCGAGTCTCGGCTAGGGAAAAGAGAAACTAGCCAAACTTGTAGTGATTCTGCAGGACTGGTGTGGCAGAGGAAACCTGAGGGCTTACAGACACACAACTGCTCTTCCTCAAAGCACCCGTGTTATGTTTTGGTGCCACACAGGAATCTGGGGAGATAGGCCAAAAGCTTCCATAAAGCAAAGTGAAACCTCCAGAAGTGGTGGAAGTGGCCGAAGTCAAACATACTGCTAGTCTGACCTTCAGGGAATTTGCCATATTGTGAAGCGATGTAAGGTAGGAGGTTGGAGAACTGCGCTGAGATGTCTGAAGGATATAGCTGGATTTTCTGTGGGCTCCCAAACCTGAGGAGACAGAGATCTACCAGACTTAGAACCAGACCCCTGTGCGGGGGAGGGGAGCAGAGCAAACAGGAACAGGGGAAAGCGGAAGGGCTGGGTTTACTAAAAGTGAGACCCAGCCCCAACTCTGATCAATGTCTGATTGGACTCAGGTGCTTCAACCTCACTCTTTCCCAGTGAGGTCATGTAGAGCCTCTCGAGTTACATTACACAGACCTTCCAAAGACACTGGTGAGAGGATGGAGAAGGCAAGCCACAGACTGGGAGAAGACCTTTGCAAATCACATATCTGACAGGACTATAAAGAACTCTCAAAACTCGGCAATAAGAAAATCCAAGTTTAAAATGGGCACAGATTTGGAAACTTCACTAAAGAAGATACACAGATGGCAAGTAAGCACATGAAAAGATGCTCAACGTCATTAATGCTGAGAAAAATGCACATAAAAACCACATTGAGATGCTGCTATGTACCTATTAGAATGACTAGAACTAAAAATATTGACCATACCAAGTGTTAATGAGGATGGAAAGCAACTGGAACACTCCTACATTGCTGGTGGGAACACAGAGTGGTTCAGCCTCTTTGGAAAACAGTTTTATTTATTTATGTATTTTTTGTGAGGAAGATCAGCCTTGAGCTAACATCCATGCTAATCCTCTTTTTTCTGAGGAAGACCGGCTCTGAGCTAACATCTGTTGCCAATCCTCCTCCTTTTTTTTTTTGCCCCAAAGCCCCAGTAGATAGTTGTACGTCATAGTTGCACATCCTTCTAGTTGCTGTATGTGGGACACGGCCTCAGCATGGCCAGAGAAGCGGTGTGTCGGTCACGCCCGGGATCTGAACCCCGGCTGCCAGTAGTGAAGCACGCGCACTTAACCGCTAAGCCATGGGGCCGGCCCCTGGAAAACAGTTTTAAAGTGGAGTTTGTTATACTGCTGTAACAAATTACCACAAATTTCATGGCTTAAAACAACTCAGTTTATTGTTTTACAGTTCTGTAGGTTAGCAGTCTGACACGGGTCTCCTTGGGCTAAAATCAAGTGTTGGCAGAGCTAGGTTCTTTTTGGGGGGACTCTAAAAGTTAATCCATTTCCTAGCCTTTTCAAGTTTCTAGAGACCACCACATTCCTTAGCCTATGGCCCCCCTCTGCCACCCTCAAGACCAAGAACTCTGCAACTCTCTGGCCCTGCTTCCCTAGTTGTATCTTTTTTTCTACTCAACTGCTTCTCTTTCCCGTTTAAGGGCCTTTGTGATGCACTGGGCCCACCTGGATAATCCAGGATAATCTCCCTATTTTAAAATCAGGTGATTAGCAACCTTAATTCCATCTGCAAATTTAATTCACCTTTGCCAAGTAAACTAATGTATTCCCAGGTTCCAGGGTTTAGGACATCTTTGTGGGCCATGACTTTGCTACCACAAACAGTTTTTCAAATAAAGTTAAACATACACATACCATGTGACCCAGCAATTCCACTTCTAGGTGCTTACCCAAGAGAAGAAGACTTATGGTCACACAAAAACTTGTTTGCAAAGATTTATATCAGATTTTTGCTAGTCAAAAAAGACAAAACTGAAAATAACTCAAATGTCCTTCAACTGCTGGATGGATCAACTGTAGTACATTCATACAATAGATACTGCATTCAGCAGTAAAACAGAAGGAACTGCTGATACAGGAAACAACATGGATGAACACTAAAATGAATGTATTGTGCTAAATGAAAGAAACCAGACTCAAAAGGCCAAATACTGTGGGATTCCATTTATATGATATTCTAGAAAAGACAAACCACAGGGAAAGGCAACAGATCATTAGCCACCAGGGGTTAAGGGTGGGGGAAGAGTTGACTACAAAAGAGCAGCTGAAGGGAGTTCTGGGTGCTAGAACTATTCTGTATCTTGATTTTGGTAGTGGCACAGCTCTGTGTTTTGTCAAAACAGTTGTACAAAGACAAAACAAATACATCATTTCTCACACATCAGATTGGCAAAACTTTAAAAATTTGACAATGCCGATCCGACAATTCCCAGGGAAAGGATGACTCAGACACTGTTGGCGGGAATGGAAATTGTTAAAACTTCAGAGGATGATTTGGCTGCAGCTCGTCAAGTTGCAGATGCACATCAGCCTCTGGCCCAGCAATCCACTCACAGGCTGGTGTCCATTCTAGGGAGTCCACATGTGTTCAAGGAGACACACGCAAGGATAGTCATTAAACCTGGTAAGGGACTGAATTAATTGTGGTTAGTAGTTATTTCAAAAAGTAAGGAAAAAATGCATATGGGAAAGAATCAACCCTGCTGGCTACATATATGATCTGGGAAGGTAACTCATTGGTTTGTTTACTTAATACTACTTAACACAGAGAGCACTGTACTAGGAATCTGGAGACAAGCATCTGAGCATATAGTTCCAACTCTGCCACTAAAGTAACAGTCAGACTATGGATGACAACTTGAGATATCGCACTTTCCATTTCCTGGAAAATGAAGAGATTAGGCTCTACAACCACTGAAATTATTTCCAACTCCACAATTCTATGATTCAATAAGTCAACAATCAAAAATTGTATTCCAGGGGCCGGCCCGGTGGCGCAAGTGGTTAAGTGCGTGCGCTCCGCTGCGGCGGCCCGGGGTTCGCTGGTTCGGATCCCGGGCGCGCACCGACGCACTGCTTGGTAAGCCATGCTGTGGCGGCGTCCCATATAAAGTGGAGGAGGATGGGCACAGATGTTAGCCCAGGGCCGTCTTCCTCAGCAAAAAAAAAAGAGGAAGATTGGCGGATGTTAGCTCAGGGCTGATCTCCTCACAAAAAAAAAAAAAAAAAAAAAAAAAAAAAAAAATTGTATTCCAAAGTACCTATGTTGAGAAACTGTTTTTTCCAGACACCCTGAAATCAGAAACTATCAGGGAAATTGGACATCTTAAAATATTGGTACATAAAATGGCCCAAATTTCTTGGTACGTCTATGACGAGCTGTTTAATCAAGATCGTAACTCAGAAACAGCGTATAAACAGTGAAACCCACCATATTGATTTGAGTCACCCTCAGGAAAAACATATGTCCTCTCCCATTTTAACATTCCAAAACAAATTCACCATACTAATGAGTCCAACTTGTCAAGTTCAGGTCTGTCTAGCCAAAAGTCATTCATGTATATGGTAAGATTTACTTGATATTTTAACAAAGATAAAAAGATGAATGGCTTTTTGTATTTTTGCCTGTTTCATCTATAAAGATCTTACATTATAATTTAATAGCTTCAGCCTGCTACAATAATTTAAAGAGCCTTTTTAAACTTGTAAAATGCCATGTCCAACAGGATCTAGTAAAAAAAATCAGTAGTTCACAATCCAAAAAAGCTTATTTAGATTCATTACCAACAATACTTACACTTCAAAGACACCAATAACCAACATGTTATTTTTTCCTCCTGCAGAATTTCATAGGTTGTTAAATTCTGGTATCATTCAAAAGCATAATTAGGATGCTATCATTAAAATGTATTTTTTTAAATCAGAAATATTAAAACTAATGATTAAACTATCAAACTAAATGATTAACTAAATATTAAAACTAATGGCAACTAATGATTTGTTGTCTTTCCCTATGGTTTATCTTTTCTAGAATATCATATAAATGAAATCCTACCGTATTTGGCCTTTTGACCCTTCACCCTCTCAGTCAAATCAAAATTTGAAAATTCTTCTTCTATGAGCTTTCCAAATCTAAATTCTTACAATTCTAAATGAGTATGGAGACAAAACACACACTACATACTACTTCTAAAAACCTCCTCCTTATCCGATTTTAATTTTAGCACCAACTGCCAGGAAAAACCTTTCCACTGAAACCAAAATTCCGTACACATCATGTCAATCGCCAATTGATCAGTCATCAGTCTATGTTAACAGAAGGTGAGTTATTATTAGGAACTTACATAATTTTCACCAAAGATTGTTTAAAGCTCCTTTCATTAAATGCAGTTTACCACCATTCACAGGCATCAAATTTGCCTTGCAAATATAGAGTCAATTATCAGAAACCATTAATGGGATTAGGCTTTTCTATAAAGGTGGTCCCAAGGAAGTAGGAAGGCTTATTTGTTTAAAGAACGCAATGAGGAGCCCAATAGCCTGCGCGGAGTCAGGCAGAGGAGCGCTGACCACAGTCCATCTTCTGAAAGAAAGTGTTCACCCGGGGATGTTGAGACCTGGCCTAGAGTGGTCCTGGGGGGGCGCGAACTCAAGGGCGCACACAGAGGGCAGGCGACTCCCTGCCGCCCTCTGAACCTCCGCTGGGTGGGACCCCGCCAAGGCAGAGAGACCGGTTGGCCAGGCGGCGCTCCTCTGCTCCTCCGAGGGACAGACGTTGGGCTCCCCCACCTGAGGCAGCCCGCCAGCAACCCCGTCCCCCGACTCCATCCACCGCCCCCAACACCGCGCTCCCGCCATCTGGGGCGGAGATCTCCACATCGAGTCTGCCGCCCACCACTTACCTCGGTGCCGCCTCCTGCCCAGCGCTCCTCCACACTGCAGAAAGGAGAGCTCCCCAGCACTGAAAATCCTGGAGGAAGGATCCAGAAACCGCCAATCCCCCCACACAAACGTCTGAGGCAGCCACTTCCACACCAGGGACCCCGCCTCCAGTGCACGCGCCCCCGCACTCTGCAGCTCACCGGCCCCTCTGCTGCTCACAGCGCTGGTCCTGCGCATGCGCGGGCCTCGGAGGCTACAATGGGAACTGTTGGGGGGGCACTGGGAGGGGGGTGGGGATCGAAGTGTCCCTCAGAGGGAGAGCGGGATCAGGCTGGCGCTCTGCAGCCCTTGACTCTGCTCTCCCTGGATGATCGTCAGCTCCTAGAGAAGATCTGCCTTCCCTTGAGGCGGCTCCTCCTGTCCTGAGAAGCTCGTCACATGATCTAACATTTGTTTAAAAAAGAATGATGACATCCTTAACATTGATCTAACATTTGTTTAAAAAAGAATGATGACATCCTTAACACTGGATGTCTCGTGTCCCCAGAATTCTTTGCTTCCCCAGAAGAGTAGACAGCGAGCAGCTGGAACCGAGTTCTGACCCAGGAAGGAAGAACACTGAGAGCACAGCTGTCTCCTCTCTGCCTGTTCCTTCCCGTGATCTGTGGCCCTGATGGGGCAACAGCGTTGGGGACAAGGCTCAAGTGTTTGCCCATGGTATTACATTTCTTATGGTTTAGTGGTTAAAACGGTAGGCTAGCTGTCAGTTTTTCAGATGATTTCATTTGCAGAAATGTCTTTGGACAAAGAAGTTTGTTTTCTTAATTTCTGATTTTTGTAATCAATAACAATAATTAAAATACTTATTTCTTAATCTCATTGGCATGCTAAAACAAACAACTCACTTGGTTTTCACCAAATCGGCCACATTTTCATTAAAACTTTGGAAGTATTGCTGTTTGAGGTGAAGAAAGCATTTGGGAAGAATAATTACCCTTAGATAATATCTTCCCAAGTAAATGTACAAACACAGAGTTATGAGCTGTTTTGAAGGGCCTGGGAAATCCAGTTTGAGTACTATAATGGATCCTCTGAAGTAAGGTTAAATTAGTAATTTTCTGAGGAGTTTGCAAGTAAATATTCATGTCACCTTCATCAAATAGGTCTGGTGATTTAAATGAAGGTTGAGCTTAATGATAAATGTTTTCAAGAGACTGAGAAATATTAAGTAAGTGTGCTTAAAACAAAAAGGTGCAAATCAAAGTAAAGCCTGCCATTATCCTCTTTAAAACAGAGTCACAGTAGCACTATTGTCAAGGTATGAGAAGGAATAGAAATGCTTTATAAAGTCAATTCTTCACTTCTAAAGAACCTAACGTGACATTCTAGAAGTCTCTATAGTCTTTCACTCATCTAGATTTAAATTGCTCAATTTATATTTTAAAGACTAATGAATCTGAGGGCAAAATATTCAAGGTCAGTGTTTAATTGTTTTTCATTGTTGCAAAGTACATGGGTATAAAGTGTGGCTGAAATCCATGGTCTTGGAGAAGAAAAATATATAGAACTTATTTATCACTCTCACAGCATGTCCTGACTTAATCCTACAAATGTCCCAAGAATAAAGCCTCAGTGAATTCCATTCTGTTCTTAGATATGACATCTTTGATTCATAATGAATGTTCTCAAATTAGGATCTAGCTAATAATTATGTTCCTGATGCAAATAGGCAATAGTAGAGAATCCATGCTTGATTAACTTGGGCTCAAGAGGACTACTTAGAACCAAAATTTGTGTTTTGCTTTGTTTTTCTTTATTGATTTCTTTCTTTCTCGTCAGCGGAGTCAGCAGATAAATGACACACAAAGCTGAGAGACTGGAGAGCAGGGTCTTGAAGATGTGGGATTTCCTAATCTTTCAGATCTTTTTTATCTTTAAAATTCTATGATTTTTGCTATTTATATAGGAGTTCATTTTTTTTCATTATTTCTAATAGTGATCATAAGAGGGAGACTAACAAAACTTAGCACCTGTGAAGCATTTTTCATTGTAAAAATTTACATTATTCTGACAACTGTTAATATTTTAAAAAGGCACTAAGAGCTGATATGATGCTCAGAGGATTTTTAGGGTAGTGATACTGTTCTGTACATAATGGTGGCTACATGTCACTATATGTGAGTCAAAACCCATGAAACTGTACAACACAAAGAGTGACCCTTAAACTAGGGACTGTAGTTCATTACGTTTCAATATTGTTCATTCATTATAACAAACGTATCATACTAATGAAAGGTATTAATAATAAGGGAGATGGGGCTTGGGAGAGAGGGGAGAGGAAGTGCGGTGAGAGTATGGAGCTCTATGTACTATCTGTTCAATTATCTGTAAATCTCAAACTCTACTTTTAAGAATAAAGTTTTTTTGAAAGGCACCGAAGCGTAAGCTAACACGTAGGGCATCTATTTTGTGCAGAAGGGCAAGGAAGAAGAAGTTGAAATGATTTAAAAGGTTCATCTTGTGACAGTTTGAATTGCGGTGTGTTTCTGAAGCCTTAGACAAGGGCAGGACATAGAATTTGAGACATGGATGGAATAAAGGAGAAGGAAGACATCAGCTTGATCAGACCTGATCAATTAATATTTAGGACAAATTACTAAATTGGATGGATTTGTTTTTATTTTCTTTGCTTTTTAGAAACCTTACACCTTTCTATGAAAGCCACACGTGCACAGTGTCAACAGGTATGTTTCCTACCGAGCGGCAGCTGCTTCTCTCCCTCTGCATCTTCTATTCCTTCCCCCTCCTCTCACTACCTCTGACTGATGGTCGCTGTTTCTATCTCCTTTCCTTACACTTCCTCTCTCCTATTTTTTTTTTTTCTTTATCTTTGTGTTTCTTTCTCCTCTAACACATCAGACTAACCATAACCTTCCTGGTCATTGTTTAGTTCCACTGAAGGAACTCAGTGGTTTCCATCAAGAACTGATAGATCAGTGTTCTGGGAAAATTTTCTCTATTTCAGCTACTTCTCCACCCTCAATCTAAAGCAGGAAAATTTCTTGAACGTTGAACCAATTTTTTATATTTTTTTCTTTTTTGAATCCAAATTTCAGAGCTCCTGGTCATATTGGAAAAATTCCTGAAGAAGGCTACCTGGAGTTGAGCCGATACTTCTTCCTATGGCCATAAAAAAGAATCCTTATTTTGTCCATGGGGCCTCAGGAGAAGCCCTCTTGAGAAAGGAATCCATGCTAACCCTATGTTGTACCTAGGACTGGCTTCTCCTAAGACAGTGGTTCTCGAACTCCAGTGTGCATTAGAACTGTGTGGAGGTCCCCTACAACACAGAATGCTGAGCCCATCTCAGAGTTTGTGATCCAATAGGATGGGGGGACCCGAGAATATACGTCTCTGACCATTTCCCAGGTGATGCTCCTGAACCAGCTACACATTGAGAACCACCGGCTTAGAAACCTTAGGTTTCAAAGGATGCTTTGCTTGAGCAGACAGCCAAAACTATCAAAATCTTAATCAAGATTCACCAACAACTTCAATGTGTTGGCATTTGGATCTAGAGGCTCCTGAATTTTCAGAGACTAAAGCAAAGATTACTCTGACTTCAAGGTTTATGACTCTCTTAAGTGTTGCCCAATTACTTTGCTTGCTTCCCTCGACCCCTGTGTGGCTAGGAAAGAATATTAAAAACAAGGCCAGCTTTGATTATTTAATCTTCAGTCAATTAAGACATTTTTGAGGAAGATTTTTTTGACAGAATAGCCAACTTTCTTTTATCTACACTACTGGAAACGAATTATTAGTGATAACAATGGTTATTTACTGAGGACCTAATATGTCTCAAGCCCTTTACAGACTTATTGCTCTGCTTCTCAGAACCGTACGGCATCCCAGGTGTGTTTACTGTTTCTCTACCACTCCTCTAATGAATCCCCCAGACCACACTCATATTTGACTTCACCATGCCTTCTCTCATTTAATTTAGCAGGAGATTAAAGTTAAAGAAGAAACTTGAAGGGGTCTTGAGCCCCAGCAGGAGAAGGTCTAAAGTCTATCCAGGACAAATGGCTTAATGTTGGTTTCTGAGAAGTTTCCAGGGACAAAAACTCCACAACCTCCAGAAATCAGTTCTGATATCGCTAATAAATGATATACATTAATTAATTGGTTTTTTATTGATTGGTTGATTGCTATATTACTTTGCCATATAATAAAATTTTTCTTTGTGTTATTTAAATAATTTTCACTTTATATCCACTTTTTAAATTTAGCCTTCTCTGGACTTCCTCATACATTGAAGATGGTAATTGTCACCTATTAGCATTTTCCTCTTCTGTTTAGATCACCTCAATTTCTTTACTGTATTAAAAATATTTAATAAGGCCGGCCCCATGGCTTCGGATCCCGGGCACGCACCGACGCACAGCTTCTCCGGCCATGCTGAGGCCTCGTCCCACATACAGCAACTAGAAAGATGTGCAGCTATGACATACAACTATCTACTGGGGATTTGGGGGAAAAAATAAATAAATAAAATTATAAAAAATATATATATATTTCTAAGTGTTGTGCTTTTTTTCTCCAGTTCTTCTCTAGGTTAAATTTATTGGGTAGTATAGTGGAAAGATGACTTCAGAGGTCCTGTGTGATAAAGAATCATCTTTGTACTGTATTCAATGTGAATAAAATCTATATTACTTTTGTGTTCAGTCTAATCTGGAATCTGAACCTTTCCTTCCATCCTCCCTCTATTGTCTGGAATAGTTAATAATCCCAGACCTAGAGTTTTGCTTGTGGAAAGTGTTTGTTGTTCTTGTTGGTTAGTTGGTTTGACCATCTAACAATTCAATTTATTTAGTAGATATGTGAGTTTTCCTATTTTATGTTTTTTTGTGTGTGTCAGTTTCAGTATATGGATTTTTTATAAAGTGAATTTTGACCTTTGCTGTCGAATTCATAGTGCTAAGTATTTCACAAAATGATGTATCTCGTTAAGATCTAAGCACTCTGTAGAGAATACTTCTTATTTGATTTCTGATACTGGTCATTTGTATTTCATTTCTTTTTCTTTTCCTTAATCGGTTTTGCTAGTGGTTTATTAACATTATTAATATTTTAAAAATAACTTTTAGCCTGATTTATTTCTTTAGTATTTTTCTATTTCATTGATTCTTGTCTTTATTATTGTTTCCTATCTGTATTTTTTCCAGTGTTATTCTCTTTTAATTCTTGAGACAGAAGCTGAGATTGTGGATTTCCTGTCTTTCTTCCATACTCATACATTCATTTAAGGCTACATACAGATGTTGCTGGTATCTCTTGTCTTCCCTAGTGTATTTCTAAACTCTGTGCTGCAAGCCATGTCTGCCCCATAACATCTCCAGCTCATGGTCTGCAACCATGCCAGCCTTTGTGTGTCTCCATCCCTCTACCTGAAGCTCATATCTTGTGTCGAGTGTCACCATCTCATATGACTGCAGTCCATGTCTGCCCTTTTGTTTTGTCAAGATTTTCTCTGCCCTCTGTCCATATCACCTCTCAAAAGTCTCCATTCCTTGTTCCTGTAGCCCTTGCCAACCCATATGAGTCTCCATCCCCTCTCTCTAAAACCCATGTCAGACAACTCATGTCATTCTCTCACTTACCTGCAGCGCGTATATTTTCCTCGAGTGTCTCTATCTCCTGTGCCCACATTTTATACCAGACCTCACGTCTCTCTCACTCCATGTGTCTGCATCTCTTTCCATCCCTGAGCGTGTCTGTCCGCTGTGCTTCAGCCCATGCCAGCTCGTGTTTGTCTACATTCTCTGTGCCTCCAGCCTATCTAGACAACCAGTGTTTTCATTTACTGTTCCTCTAGCCCCTGTCTGAACTTGTGTGTTTCCTTACCCTGTGCCTGTAGCCCATGTGTGCCTCAAGTGTCTTCACTCAGTGTCCCACGCTTGGGTGTCATTCACTTGTTAAAGGACATATTGGTTCCTTCTAGGTTTTGGCCACTGTGAATAAAGCTGCTTTTTAGATGTTCTTAGGGGTCTGTGTGTGGATGTATATTTTCACAGTAGTTGGAGAAATACACTGCTGCACAATTGGTGCACCATATAGTGACACTATATTTAGCTTCACAAGAATTAGCAAGATGTCTTCTTAAGAGGTTGTACTGTGTGTATTCCCGTCAGCAGTGAATGAGATTTCCTATTGTCCTACATCCTCACCAGTAATTGGTATTGTCAGGTTTTGGTTTTCAGCTATTCTATTTTAGCCGTCATGATAGATCTGTTCCAGGAAGGAGGCACCATGTCAAATTCTTTAGGCAGTTAGTGGGGGAGGTCAAATGTCCCTCAGAGAAAACAATCAAGGTAAAGAGATATATTTTAGGATGGCCAAATCTTGATCTCCCACAGTCTTAAGGGGGTGCTGGTACATTCCCTAGGTCAGAGGAACCTAGGGAGGAATTCCTAGGAAAGAGAAATGTAAAGGGAATTTCATAGGCCTGGGGAGCATAGGGGGAAATTTTGGAGTGAATGGGGCAGGGTGACTTATTAATATGGCTTAAAATTGGGAAGAATTATGTTTATAAAGTATGAACAAAACTGCTTGATAGAGAAATGAGAGACTGAATCTGTTCAGCTCCGTAGAAAAGGGACATTGCTCCTCGCGGCCTTTTGGGCATTCTCAGGCAACTGAGAATCTCAACGGGGGTGTCAGAGGCGAACACCACGACGTGTAACTGTCCTTCCTATAGGGAGCTCCACTATCATTCATGTTAATTAATCACAGGTTCGTCCGGGGATGCGCACAGGAGGGTTGGTCACCCGCGCTCCAAACCCCCACGGCAGTACCTAGACTGCGGGCGGGAGAAACCGAGGCACATAAGAGAGTGATTACGACCTTGCTAAAGAGCAAGTAACACTCACAAGCAGTACACTCCTGACCCACTACACAGTCCCTAGAAATTGTTCAGACTTTGTAGCAAAAGAAAAGAAAAGTGGGAAATTGAATTTGCTGGACCGTTCCCGGCTGGGCGGCCTGGCCTTTGAACCCAGGAGACTTGCCCAAGTGCTAAGACAGCAGGGGGCCTAAGGCTGAAAAAAAAAAAATGGTTAAGAAGCTTTCTGCAGATAGAAACTAATAAATTTTCTAAAACAGTGGCTATAAAATCTTTGTTGCATTTGTCTGTTCTTTATGTGTGTGTCTCTACATGCATGTTATATGTGCGTGATATTTTACCTCCGGAGGGTATGGTCAAAATCAAGAGGTCTATTCAATTAACTTGAAGTAAGCACCTACAAAAGTTGTTTCTAAATCCACATGTTTTTCCAGTTAACGTGATATGAAATAATCTTTGGGAAATAAAAGCTTATTTAAGCTTGTTAGTTTTCAGCACTGGATATAATGCAGATATGCAGCCTTTATTCGTCAAATAAATTGATGTTATTTCTATTACAAAACGAGTCTCAAAAATAATAAATGATGGCTATGGGGCCGGCCCGGTGGCGCAAGCGGTTAAGTGCGCGCGCTCCGCTGCGGCGGCCCGGGGTTCGCTGGTTCGGATCCCGGGCGCGCACCGACGCACTGCTTGGTAAGCTATGCTGTGGCGGCGTCCCATATAGAGTGGAGGAGGATGGGCACGGATGTTAGCCCAGGGCCGTCTTCCTCAGCAAAAAAAGAGGAGGATTGGCGGATGTTAGCTCAGGGCTGATCTCCTCACAAAAAAAAAAAAATAAAAAAAAAAATAAATAAAATAAATAAAAAAAATAAATGATGGCTAATATTATCTAATGTCTCATAAAGTATTGTAGGCCATCTAAATAATTATTGAGGGGCCACCCCGTGGCTTGGCGGTTAAGTGCGCGCAAGTCCCATATAAAGTGGGGGAAGATAGGCACAGATGTTAGCCCAGGGCCAGTCTTCGTCAGCAAAAAGAGGAGGATTAGCATGGAAGTTAGCTCAGGGCTGATCTTCCTCAGAAAAAAAAAAATTCATTGAGTATCTAGGTCATTTCCAAATAAGATAAAATATTAGACATTGATTGCTAAATATAGGTTTATCTACTTTTGGCTTATTACAGAAAAACTAAAAGGTGTTTTGGGTCTATTGGCAAACATGTCTTGTGTTTTATTTAAAAGATTGTACTATAAAGTAACATGTTTCCAAAAATTATAAAAAGTGTCCATATAAATTTGTCAAGCCACGAAATGCTATGGTAAAAGAAATTTTATAATTGCTTACTTAGTTTTTACTTAAAAATTAATGTTTCTAAGGGTTAAAAATTTCTGATATGTGATTAAGCCACTAAAAAATTAAGAAAAATATGTTTGTATTCAAGGAGAGTAAGATGTGTGTTTTCATTAAGAAGATATGAAAAATGGAAATATTTTTCTTTGGTTAGGAAAGATAAATTTGCCCTGAAAAGTACTAGAAGGAAAAAAAAGGAGCACATGGCACACATTCTGAATGTAAACAAAAAGTTATAGAAGGTTTGTTGAAGAGAAACCCAGAGGAGTTTTATACACGGTCAAGTTGGCTAAGATTAAACTAAATCCGATTAAGTAAATGATTTTTAATATCAAAAGTAAGCTGGTACAAAATTCAAATTTGGTCTTTTTCCTTTTAAAAGGATAATTTTATTCTACTCTTTTTTTTTCTTCCCCCAAAGCCCCAGTAGATACTTGTACGTCATAGTTGCACATCCTTCTAGTTGCTGTATGTGGGACGTGGCCTCAGCATGGCTGGAGAAGCAGTGCGTCGGTGCACGCCTGGGATGCGAACCAGGGCCGCCAGCAGTGGAGCATGCGCACTCAACGGCTAAGCCACAGGGCCGGCCCTATTCTACTCTTAATCTACTCTTGATAGAGGTTATTATGTAAAAAGATTTTTCTTCACCTTTGTGTTAAGTTTATCTAAAGAACAGAAATCTGTTTTGTTAAAGTAATTTCCTAAGTTCAAAAGACTGAGGTCTCTCTATTAAGGTCTTTTTGACTGTCTAAATGCTATTTCTTAACTAAGCATGGTTTCACTGTGACAAGAACAGCAACTCCTTGATCTTGTCTGACCAAGTGTTTAAAACCCCTCTGTATTTTTGGCAATCTCCACAAAATTCATATCCTAAATAAAGTCTGTCTAATAACTTTTTTCTTTGAGAGTTTTCAAAGGGCCCGGGCAATTCTCAAGAAAATTTTATCTCTTCCTATAAAGAGGGAGATGCTAAACTAATTAGACTTGTTAAGTATGCTAAATTACACGGGCAGCCTTGTCAAGTAAATGATAAAACTTCTTAGGTTATACTGCGTAGGTAAATATTACTCACTATTTTATCACTGCTATCTTGCTTCCAACATTACAAAAGGAAGGACCACGACTGCATTCTATTTAATTTGGTTTACAGATGGGTCTTACTTAAGTGATAAGCAAGATATTACCAAGCTGGATATGCTGTCTACCCTCGAGAATGCCTGTGTGGGGGAAGAGGGAGAATCCCCCTCTGCCTTTTCCCTTAATGTTCTTATGACTGGCCAAATAAATAACAAGACAGCTTAGCAGGAGAAAATAATACCAAATATAATAACATGTATACATGGGAGAAACCAGGGACACTGCTTTTCTCAACACAATAGCAGAAATTCTGATCTTAAATACCGTCTTTACATAAAGACAGAGGAGGATGTTGGGGGTGGGGGGTGTCAGTTAACAGATCACCACTAAAGTTCTGTAAAAAAGAGTAAGGTTATTATGCAGATTTAAGGCCTCACCTTCCACATTGATAAGTTTCTAGAAATGAGGTCATACCCCCTCTTCCCAATACAGAGAGAGAGATACCTTTACAAATGGAGATTTCCCTTATAAATGTAAATGTTTGTCTGGCAACTCCTTGGCAGGGCCATCCAGACAATGTGGCCAGAGAGACAGAACTTCTGATAAGATGGGCTTGTTGGTGTCTTTCCTATTGTAACATCTATTTTACATTATATTACAGCCATCAGATGGAAGATCTGTTGCAGGAAACAGTTACTATGTCAAATTCTTTAGGCAGCTAGTGGGGGAGGTCAAATGTCGGTCAGAGAAAACAATCGAGGTAAAGAGATATATTTCAGGGTGGCCAAATCTTGATCTCCCACACTTGCTAATTCCTATTAACTCTGCTAACCCAATAAAAGACTTCTTTCCACAGGATTGAAAGAAATCACCACCGAAGAAGAGAAACAGATATAGCAGTCAAAAGGGGGAGTTTTTGACACCCCCTCACAGATGTGGTTTGCACCCAGTAAAAAAATCCATAGTACCTATTGGAGCACAATTGCCACTGCTCCAGCATATACACCAATTAACCCATTGGGCACCTGAAAAGATAATTTTGTGGGAAGAGCAATGCTTTTAAAAACCTTCTCTCACAGCGGCTCATAAAGCTATATTGATTGTGTTATATGCCCAAAATATCATCTAGGGAAACTACTACATGAATCACAAGGCCACTTTCCCTTTACTAAGGGACCCTTTGAGGTATAGCAATCGGACTTTGTCCAAATGCCACCATCTCAAGGATAAATATATCTTGTAATGACTGCGTGTTCTCACATTGGGTTGAGGCCTTTCCTTGCAGAAGAACAATGGCTCTAATAGTAGGTAAATTACTATTAGAGAGAATAATTCCTGTTTGGGGAATTCCTGCTGAGTTACATAGTGACCAGGGAACTCATTTCACTGGACAAATAATTAGTCTATTTGTAATATTGGGCCAATGAGACAGCATTTCCACTGCGCTTAACATTCTCAATCCTCAGGATTGGTGGAAAGGACTAATGGCACAATCAAAACTCAATTGGCAAAGCTTTCAGGAACATTTCATCTCATGGCTGAAAGCTCTTCCACTACTGCTCCTCAATCTTACATCTACACCCTTTGTTAAACATCGGTTGTCTCCTTTTGAGATAATAACTGGACAGCCTATGCAATTAGATAAAGAAATGTATGAATCAACTTTGCTTAAAGAAAATATCTTAATTACTGCCAAGGTCTGATTGAGACACTTAAAAATATATATACATGAGAAGTTGGTAGCCAATTCTTTTTACAGAGCTCTCCCAGACCTTAAGGATTATAACCTAGAAAATTTATTTATCAGAAGAGACATCAAATAAAAGACTCTACAGCCCTGTTGGAAAAGACCATACCAGGTACTTTTAACCAGTTCGTGTGCTGCAGAATCAAAAGACATAGACTCGTGGATTCACATTTCTCGTTTTACAAAGAGGCCTTTCCACCTGAGTGCGTTTCAGTTCCTATTTCTGAATCCTGACTTCAACTGGCCAATAAGAATATCTCCAAACCAGGATGTGAAGAAGACAACATCAGTTGTAGACAGCTGTCCCAATACTCCTGACCAAGCCTGTATTCCCAACCTTAAATCCACTCATTTAAACCTTTATTATGCTTAAACTGTATACCTATTTTATAATTGTTACATTTAAGATTTTCAGAATACTATCATACTTAAGGAAGGTGCTTGATTTGGAACAGACTGGTCTTAATGTCCAGGCATTTATTGGGTGGCTCCTAATATAACTTAATGGTTGTATAGAGCAAATCTCTGGCCTTGACTACTGGCCTGATGGCTAAAACACTGCCCCCAATCTTCCCGTAAATGCAGGGATGGATTCACAGTGACAACTGCTACCAACATTCTTCTGCTTAAGGCCAGGCAGGCTCATTCAGTGTTCCCCTGGTATGACCACCGAACAGCTAGCTATATTTGTTCCTTTTTTAGGGCTAAAGGATGTCACATCACATACAGAAGCCCTTAATGACAGTCAAGCAGGAATTACCTTATTAAATACTAAAATGTCTTTAATAAAAAGACTGTCCTTCAAAATAGAATGGCCTTAGATATTTTAACTACATTCTAAGGTGGTACATGTACAATCATTCAAACTGAATGCTGTGTTTTCATACCTGACGAGTCTTCCAATGTGTCCTCTCTGCTAAAGCCCATGAAAAAGCAGGTGAATGCCTGAAGCGATCCTGCGCTCAGTCTTGAGTTGTTTGCTTGGCTCCCTTCTGGTATTGGTTACCTTTTTTGATCTGGATAGCAATTCCTATTTCTATTACTTCTTGGAATTCTTGTACTAGTCATAATATTTAAACTAATTGCTGTTTTCTTTTCTCAGTGCTGTAAGACTGTCATGTAAGCTGGAGTAATGAAAGCTGAGGTGGTCGATTGATCTTATAACCTAGGACAAACTTCCTTTTTTCATAGGGACTATGCCTAAGAACTCATTTTAAACTAATCTTTTCAAAGATGTTAAATTATTATCATTGTTACTGTACTTGTTCTATAATTGTGAATAGCGTAAATACAAGGATTCATAAAAAGCACATACACAATGTTTGTGCAACAACCTAAAATTAATCCAAAACCCATGAAATGCTTCCTCTATTAATATATATATCCCTCTTTGCTTGTCCACTATATCCAATTAATTCCCCCCAAGGTGGACAACTGGGCAAATAAATGAGATAAAAGCCTGGCACCGAGGGACATGAGGGACCCAGGGCAGGCAGCAACCACTCTGGGGCCAAAGGACAATATTTTGATCATTCAATGCTTTCTATCAAAAAATTATAGATCAAACGAGAGAAAATGATAAATAAATGGCAAGCAATAGGATATATTGGAGCATATGAGGAAGCCATTTGGGGTAAAACTAATTTGGCCTGGGTTTGTTTTTCCAGAAGGGCCTGTCACCTGCATTGTGTATCTGCTTTGCCATGTCCCAAAGAGAAAAATAAATGCCCTTAAGATAAGGATTCAACTTCCCCCTCCTTGGCATTTCCTTATGGATAAGCATTTCTCCCTAGGCTGGGATTTGACTGCTGCACTGATCCTGTGACCACCCAGCTGGATACAACAGACTTGACACCAGCCACGTCCTCCCCACTGTGTCCATCAATAGCTATTCTGGCAGAGCAACTTGGCAGGGCGATCTTGTGGCTATTGTGAAAGGGACATTGCAATCTGATGTGATACATGCTCTTTGATGGTATATAACCGATCTGTACATTCCACTTCTTTGGTGCCCTTCCTTCTTTAGGGAAGGAAGACCTGGGGCCGTGGTCCTCATAAGTTGGCTCATAATAAACTAACCCCGATTTTGATTTATAGATTGATTATAGATTATTTACGTCGACATGTTTTACAAGTAATATCTTGAAAGGAAAAAAACAATAAAGCAGCAACCCTGCATTACACATGAAAGTTGTGCTCCCCCTGGAGGAAAAATGAGGATACAACATTGGTCGAGTACTTGATTTTATAATCCACTGGTGCCTTTCAAAAATATAGCTATTATTGTAAGAGTAAAGATATCCTTGAGAATATTGCCACAAAACAGGTTTTCCCAGCTTCTTTTTGTCAGAGATGAGGCTGACATCAGCCTGGGGCACTTGAAGAGGCATGGTGGACCCAGCTGAGGGTTATTTAATTACTGTGAGATGATTAGCCAATAGCGAATAAGATGCAGAATGATTAAAAAGAGTTAAAGGGACATAAAGTTGGAAATAATTAAGAAAAATAGTGCCTTCAAAATATCCTCTCACTATTTTTATAGCATTTTTTTTGAGGCATGACTAGGATAGTGTGTTAGATTTTTCTAAATCCTTATCTCCAGGGCGTATATTACTGAGTTCTTCATTAAATATGATAATGCCAAAGAAAACCTGGACAAAAGTATTCCGTACTATCAACAGGGACAAAACATGTGCAACATTGCTCTATATATTAAGATTCCAGCTGTAATAGTTAAGATATATATTCATGTGTGTAAAATTATAATGATTTTCTATTTTTCTCAGGCCATGAACGATGGTAAAATATATAGTAATAAGCAGAAAACCTGATGAACTAGGTGATTTAAAACACCTGATGTTACAGCTTGGCCAATCAAGGTTGAAATAGATCAATTTAAATTTCACACCTTCTCTCCTTTCCTTGTAGCCAGTTCAGTGTCTGGAAGACCGAAAGCACATAAAATTAATTGAGAGTTAACAGTATTTGGAAGCAGTTGAGGTTAAGCCCTCAACAATGGTGGCCCTTACTTCTGGAGCCATTGACTCTTTGTCATAAGTTTATTGTATAGACGAGTTCTCTCCTTGAATGATTTGTGTATGTTTCATAGAAGAGAGACAGGGCAGGAGAATTAACTATCACTCTACACCGGTTCCTTTACTGTATTACCTCATGCAATTCTTACAGTAATCCTTTAAATTAACTATTATAGTTCATACTTAACTGATAAAGAAAACCATGTTTAGGGGCCTGCCCAGTGGCGCAAGCGGTTAAGTGCGTGCGCTCCGCTGCGGTGGCCTGGGGTTCGCAGGTTCGGATCCAGGGCACACGCCGACGCACAGCTTGGCAAGCCATGCTGTTGATGGTGCTCAGGGCAAGCTACCCCAGGAGGCACCACTCTGGTATGCGGATTATTTCGAGCTGAAGACAATAAGGACTCAGAGAACTCAGGAAGAATATTTGAGTTTCCCCTCCCAAACTGCCTAAAGAATTTAAAACAAAAGATCTGTTTCAGGAAGGAGTTATTATCATGATGGCTGTAAAGATAATGTAGGATAAAGATTACAATAGGAAAGGCACCAAGCCCCTTTTATCAAAAACTCTGTCTCTCCCTGACCACATTATCTATAGACGACCCTGAAAAGAATTGTCTTCCTGGCCTCTGAAGTCCCAGACCACTACCCACCCCCAACACGTTCCTCGCTTTTAGCTGCAATACTTAAGCAAGCAGCTTAGACAGAGGGACGAGTTGCTCATTTCTGAGTTTCTCCCATGTATATATGTTATTAAACTTGGTATTATTTTCTCCTGCTAACCTGTCTTGTTAATTATTTGGCCAGCCATAAGAACCTTAAGGAAAAGGGCAGAGGGAGATTCTCCCTCTTGCCCCAACACTGTGGTGGTGTCCTGTATAAAGTGGAGGAAGATGGGCACGGATGTTAGCCCAGGGCCAGTCCTCTTCAGCAAAAAATGATGAGGATTGGCAGATGTTAGCACAGGGCTGACCTTCCTCACAAAAATAAAATAAAAAAAGACCATGTTTGCAAAATTGATCAAGGGTAAGAGGGAAGATCTGAACATCAGTATGTTGGGTTTTATGCTTCATATTCTCTCCATGGTGATAAAAATGGTACTTCAACATGGGTACTCACCATCTGGCTATTTAATACCGGCTCCTGCCAACATCATAGGATGAGATGAGATGAGAAGTTTATTTCCAAAATTATTCTACTGCACTTAAACTATACTATTTACGAGTCAGATGTCAAGTCATGTTTTAGAGACAGAGAGAACAACTGATTACTTCACCTACACATTTTTCAGTTTTATTATAACTTTCGTGTGCCACATTGTGTCAACTTTACCAACTTCAGTGCTTCACTGTTCTTTTTTAAAAAAATCACAATTTCATTTTTCATGTAAAGCACCTTGCTGTTTTCTTCTTAGTCACTAGATGGCAGTTCTGTATCTCTGTAAATTACCACTGCAGCAGGAAACGAGAGGTCTTAAGCCAGTTTGCTCTGTACAAATGATGGACATAGGAGGATTTCTGGTCCATCGAGGTTGCCTGTGTTATTCCGTGGCCGTAACAGGGATGTCCAGGACTGTTTAGTCAGAGACACCAAGCAGAGTCGGAAAGCATCCTCTAAGTTCTTCTTCAGATGTGAGTTCAGGCACTTACCCTCTCACCTGAGCACACTGGAGTTTATTGAATGCGTTCTGACTCTTACACTCTCCCTGTAGTTAATAAGTCTGGGAGCTCCATACCCACGACTCATAAAGCCTTTTCTCAACTAAACGGAGTTGAGGTCTATGGTGTTGCCCGAGAGTCTGATGCTTAAAGCAAACGCAGCTGGTACTCATGTGGAGGGAAAGAGCGTCAGCTACCCCTGGAGGGCTTTTACTGATGCTGCTATGGAATGAGCAAGTTTAAAATAAAACCACATTGCTTAAACATCACTAATTATTTTATTTTCAAGTAATATGCTCTGAAAATCTGCTATGTCTAAAAAACTATTTCATAAAACTGAAACAATTCTGTTTTTTATTCTCTGGTATTTGAAATACTATTAAAACTTAAATCCTTTAACATTCTACAATATACAAACAGGCAAATATCAATTATATTTTCTAAAAATGTTTGCTCCCATGTTAAAGATTAATATATGGTAGCAAAACGGGTTACCACCCAGTTTTTAACTAATTCTTTGTTTTTGAAATTACATATAAAATTTGTGTTTTGAAGTATTTTCCTAAAACTCAGCATCTTTCTGATATAAATGGACTAGTTGAAAGGTAAGTAGAATGATATTTGATCTTTAAAACTCTAGCTTTGTGTAAGAATTGATAATATCAGGCAATTGAAAGTTGGGTCTCTCCACATTATGATATTTATTAATTGTGAATAGCCACATCTATTACAAAGTGCTGAATAATAAAAAGAAATTAAACAATATCAGCACTCTCTTACCCCCACATGTACAGTTTATATGCAAATAAACACTCAAAGGTCAGAAAAATGCTTATGATTTCAGCTAACTGATAAAATGCTATCTCATTCCAGTTTTAACCTCATTTGAAATTGACTTAAAACTCTTCTCTTAGGATCCTGCTCTGATCAGTGTCCCCAGGTCCCCTCAATGTGTCATTTGATTGCAAACCTATCTGATGAATGGAATATTCTTTTCCATTTGTTCTCTTTAAGGTATCTGTGATAGTGCCTTTTATACAATGACCACTTGGTACAATTTATTATTAGTTTCAGAAACATCTTGTGCCGGCCTCGTGGCTTAGAGGTTAAGTAAGTGCGCTCAGCTACTGTCAGCCCGGGTTCGGATCCCAGGCGTGCACTGACATACTGCTTCTCTGGCCATGCTGAGGCCGCGTTCCACATACAGCACCTAGAAGGATGTGCAACTATGACATACAACTATCTACTGGGGCTTTGGGGGGAAAAAAAGAAGGAGGATTGGCAATAGATGTTAGCTCAAAGCCAGTCTTCCTCAGCAAAAAAAGAAAAGGAGGATTAGCATGGATGTTAGCTCAGTGCTCATCTTCCTCACCAAAAAAAAAAAGAAACATCTTTATTTAGAAACAAATCAAGGAAACAGATGTGAGGAATGTGGCGTCACCTAGTTGATGGTGCTTGAGGGATTCCTCACGTGAGTCTTCCCATAGAAAAGTTTAAAGAGTAAAGCAGCATTGGTCAGATCAAAAGTGTGGAGTGAACATAATTCTGAACGAATAATGATGGAGACATAAAAACAAGAAGCCACTTGAATTGCATTGGAAGATATTAGACACATCAAGCGCTGGGAAAAAAACATTGTTTAACGTAAGTTCTTTCTAAACTCTAAGGCAAAACATAATATGAATTTACATGGTAATTATAAACCACAAAACAACAATTCACAAGACAAGTAAATAACTAAAGTAGAAACCAGAGCAAGAAAAATAGAGGTTAAAGGAGAGATGGAGAGAGCTGGTTGGGGTCAGAAAACATGGCTTAGTCATCCTTGAAGTCTCCCTCAGACTCTGATCATTCTTAGTGCTCAGTAAACACTTTGAGCCCATGAGCCTGGGGAGGGGAAAGTGAGAGGTGGTTGGGAGGGGAGACAATGCAAGGATACCCTTGTGGAGGCACTGACATTGAAAATCAGTGACATTCTGCCAAGGTGTTTACCATAATATATTAAGGATGATTTTGGAAATTTAAGGACTTTTCTGGAATGTACATTTTCATTTTATGGAAACTCCAGCTAGGCCAGAGACTGATTTAGACATTTCAGCTTTAGAAATAAAGAGAGGGGCCGGCCCTGTGGCACAGCAGTTAAGTGCACGTGCTATGCTGCGGCGGCCCCAGGTTCACATGTTCAGATCCTGGCGCTCACCAACGCACCGCTTGTCAAGCCATGCTGTAGTAACATCCAATATAAAGTAGAGGAAGATGGGTACAGATGTTAATCCAGGGCTAATCTTCCTCAGCATAAAGAGAAAGATTGGCATCGGATGTGAGCTCATGGCTGATCATCGTCACAAAAAGAAAAGAAAAGGAAATAATGAGAAACTTTTCTGTCAGTTTTAAGAATGAAAAGCAGATAGCATCTGGAAAACAGTTGCAATTTGAGACGAGAATGTGGAGAAAAAAATTAGATGTCACACGTTGTTTTTGCTTTTCTCTGGGGCAGTAAGGCTTGCAGGGAGAATGAAGTCCCATATTTGCTCTATTGAGTTTGAGAAGGTGTAAGATTCATTTGTTCTGGGCAACACTGTTGACCTGTGGAGAAAGACAAATGGTTCAAGCAGCTGATCTAAAGGAATAACTGAGCTCACAAAAGTTTTTAGCTAATAAAGGGTGCTTCTTCTTTATTGAACTTTACTGGACGTCTATTGACCTATATGTGCAAGGTATTTGTAGTAGGTATTGAAGGAAATACAAAAAATTATAAGCTCTCCACATCCATGAAATTGTTTTCAAGATGTAATTAGATTCTGCCAAGGTATTAGTGTATGTTGTATTCTAGAACTTAAAAAAATGGTAATGTCATCGAGAAATTGTAATTAAGGACAGCTTCTAGGAGAGGTGAACTAGATCAAGTCCTCAAAGGGACCACTTTTGGGCAGGTGGAGGGAAGAAAGAATGAGGATTTCAGATGGGGGAAGAGAGGAAAGGTACAGACGTAGACAGGAACATGGCATTTGGGCATGGGGGTGGGGAGGCCATGACAGGCACAGTCTTCCCGTGAGTGAGAGGAGGCTCAGTTTCCTCCTCCAGAAGACCAGCACTGCTTCCCACCCCCTGGCCTCCTCCACCTGCAGACCCCATGCCTGAGCCAAGGCCTATCTTATCTGGATCGCTGCCTAGTCTCCCAACAGATCCCTTTAGTTCCAGTCTTAATTTCTTCTAATCTTTCCTCCATAATGCCTCCAGAGTTACCTTCTAGAATCCAAATTTGCTTAAATCTGACATCTGCTTAGACTCCTTCAATGACTGCTCAGAGCATCTGAGAGATCATTCAGACTCCTGAGCTGGGCACACAGGCTTTGCCTTGCTGTCCTCATCTTGAGCCTCATCACCCACTGTCTCCTACATGTTCGCTTTGTTCCTGCCTTAAAAATACCATTTTCCGAAATCTTCAGCATCCTTTATATCTGTCTTTTTATATGTGTTTCTTCTGTCCTCCTACCCACTTTTTTGATCAACTTAATTCCTATTTCTTAATCTAAACTCATGTCAAATGTTTCTTCCTCTTGGACACTTTTCCTGAGAGATCTCCATCCTGAGACCCCTTTTGATGTCCCCACTCTGAAACCCTGTACTTATCTACTTTTCCATAACTGTTGTTTTCTTCATGTCTCATAGACAGTGAGCTCCTTAAAGCTGAGACTATCCTTCTTCTTGATAAATAAATGGCGAGCAACAGGATACATTGGAGCACATGAGGAAGCCATTTGGTGTAAAACTAATTGGGCCTCACCTTGTTTTTTTTTTTTCCAAAAGGGGCCTGTAACCTCTGTTCATCCATTGTATATCCGCGTTAAGCAATTAACATGTCTCAAAGACAACAACAATGCCCTTAAGATGTAAATGCAACTTCCCCCACATTGGCATTTCCTTAAGGATAAGCATTTCTCCCTAGGCTAAGATTTGATTGCTGCGCCCATCCTGGGACCACCCAACTCAAGACAACAGCCACATCCATGGAGACAGCAGACCTGATACCCACTGTGTCCATCAATCGACCTGCCAACAGGTCGATGTTGTGGCTATTGTAAAAGGGACATTGCAAACACATGTGGTACATGCTCTTTGATGGTATGGAACCACTCTGTACACCCCACATCTTTGGAGTGCTCCATTTCTTCGTGAAAGGACTCTCCCGGGCTATATGGTCCTCAGAGGTTGGCTCATAATAAACTCACCACAATTTTGATTTATAGATTGGTTATGGATTATTTGCGTCGACATTCTATTTGTCCCTCCACTATCTAAACACAGTACTTGACACCTTTGGGGCACTCAGAAAATGTTTGATGAGTGAATAAGTATGTGGGAGACCACACTGGCTGGAGCAGAAGGGGCATTTCAGGGAGTGGTAGAAAATTCGCTCACATTCCTACCATAATAGTTGAGGCTGTGGGCTTTGGACCAGAGTGTCTGGGCACCAATCCCAGTTACTCCACTTTTAACTGGGGAATCTGTGCAAAGTATTTACTCTCCGAGCCTTAGTTTCCTCATCTATAAAATGCGGCTACTGATAACTCCTGTCTCATAGGGTTTTAGTGAGATTTAAATACATTAACTTATTTAAATTACTTAGAAGAGTTCCTGGCACATAGTAGGCACTAAAATGTTAGCTGTTATGTTATCATTATTGCTCTTATATCTGAGCAATACTCTGGTTTTGAAAAGATGCCTTCATAATATAGTTGATCCTCATTATTTGTGGATTTCGTGTTTGCACACTTGCCCACTAGCTAAAATGTACTGGCAGCCCCCAAATCAACATTCACAGGGCTTTCATGTCCATTTTCAGATATGCACAAAGTGGTGAAAAATTTGGACGTGCACTGGACGTTTCACTGGACGTGCACGTTCCCAGCTGAGGGGGAACAAGGTGACGTTCTGCCCTCGTTTCAGCCCATACTGTAAACAAGTGTCCTTCTTGCAGTCTATTTAGTGCTTCATGTTTTATCTTTTTGTGCCTTGTGTTGGTGACTTTGCTGTTTAATATGTCCCCCATGTGTAGTGCTGCAATGCTGCCTGGTGTTCCTCAGGGCAAGAGGCTGTGACGTGCCTTTACGGAGAAAGTATGTGTGTTTGACAAGCTTCTTTCAGACACGAGGTACAGTGTTGTTGGTGTGAGTTCAATGTTAATATATCAATAATATATATTAAATAATGTGACTTTAAAGAGAAACAGAGAACAAAGTCATGTTTTGATCCAGTGAAGAAAATGTGACTAAGGCTTGCATGACCCTAACCCTGCATTTCCCATAGGAGCAGTAGGTCATATTCACCGATTCAGTGTTCACAGTGACTTTATAGAATGTCACACTGTGCATAACGAGCATCACTGTGCATATCTTGTGTAATCCTCACATACTCCTTTATAGCAGGCAGGGTAGGGAACAGGGTGTTCACATTCTACAGGCTATTACAGACCTTATGAGCCAAGTAGAGAATTTAAAATGCCTTGTGCTCAGCATAAGAGCCATGAGTTTTTGAACAAGGAAGATCTATGATGAACTGATGTTTAAAGAAGAATTACCTGGCAAGAGATTGTAGTATCAAGAGGAAAAGGGAGAACTGAGCTGGGAAGGAGGACCAGCTTATAAACTCTCCAAGTATTCCCATTGCTAAGTGAGGAGATTTGGAGCTAAGGTGCTGATGTGATAAAGAAAATGTAGCAGCCAAAGGATGAAATAACGGATTTGGTAACCATACATAGGGTGTAAGTTAGGCTGTGGTTCTCAAAGTGAGTTCCCTGGACCAGCAGCATCAGCAGCACCTGGGAACTGGGTAGAGATGCAAATTCTCAGGTTCTGCTGCAGATCTGCTGAACTGGAAACTCTGGGGTGGGGCCCGGCAATCTGGGTTTCAACAAGGCCTCCAGGTGCTTCTGGTGTCCATCAAGTTTAAGAGCCAATGAATTAGAAAATGATTCCCACACATCACCATGCCCAGGTAAGCTGCAAGGCA